>NC_133324.1:172996658-173602706 GCF_042186555.1 Aquarana catesbeiana
TATACATGTGTGTGTGTTTACATGTATGTATGCACATTTTAGGTATACGCTTTTATTCCTGACCCTCTACTATATCTGTACAATCAGAACCGATTCTTTTATTTTTTTTTGCTTGTTCATAGTACCAGCAAAAAAATGCTGTTCCCCCGAAAAGCAATCCATGCTCAGTTCAGAGGCATTTGACAGCCGGTAAAGAGGCAATATGTTGCCTACTGACCGCCTGTTTTAACCCCTTAAATGCATCATCACTATCCTGCAACTGCATGCAATGCACACAGTTGCAGAGTGGTTGCAGTGCAGCCCCATTCACCTAGGGGTATACTTCAAATGTCCCCTGACTGGAAAAAGATTGAGAAACACCGACATAGAGGAACCTTTCTCTTCATTTTCCTCCTGCAGCCGCTGAATGCCTGTGGGAGGGAGAGGAGGAGAAGCAGGGGGGAAATGGAGAAATTGATTCCTTTATATGCAGCCACCCACTTGTGACCGGGCCCTGTTGTTCCACCATCGGGCTCGGAGAAAAGAGCCCTGTCCGGGGGTCAGGGGGGCACTCCAAGGTTTCTTGCATCGGGGCCCTGAAGGTTCTAGTTACGCCACTGCTACCATTAGAATGTCCATTCCATTAAAAAAGTGTATAAAACTGGTACCATATGCTTGCCATAATTCCAGCTTGTCCTTCTGCACATATGAAATACCACCAGCACAGCAAGCACTATGGCTTTTTTACATTAAGAATTTTTAAATGTACTTTAATGATACCAGTATGCACTTCATGGTGTTTTAAACCTACATAAGATGTGCATAAAAAAAATATTTTAAAGCAAGTAAAAACAGCCTGGATCCTAACAGCCTGGACTTTAAATGATAGCAAACTCTGGCTTAAAGATACAGTATCTCACAAAAGTGAGTACACCCCTCACATTTTTGCAAATATTTTATTATATCTTTTCATTTGACAACACTGAAGAAATGACACTTTGCTACAGTGTAGTAGTGTGTGTACAGCTGGTATAACAGTGTACAATTGCTGTCCCCTCAAAATAACTCAACACACAGCCATTAATGTCTAAACCGCTGGCAACAAAAGTGAGTACACCCCTAAGTGAAAATGTCCACATTGGGCCCAAAGTGTCATTATTTTGTGTGGCGGCCATTATTTTCCAGCAATGCCTTAACCCTCTTGGGCCTGTTGTTCACCAGAGCTTCACAGGTTGCCACTGGAGTCCTCTTCCACTCCTCCATGATGACATCACGGAGCTGGTGGATGTTAGAGACCTTGCGCTCCTCCACCTTCCATTTGAGGTGGATGTTAGAGACCTTGCACTCCTCCACCTTCCATTTGAGGATGCCCCACAGATGCTCAATAGGGTTTAGGTCTGGAGACATGCTTGGCCAGTCCATCACATTTACCCTCAGCTTCTTTAGCAAGGCAGTGGTTGTCTTGGAGGTGTGTTTGGGGTCATTATCATGTTGGAATACTGCCCTGTGGCCCAATCTCCAAAGGAAGGGGATCATGCTCTGCTTCAGTATGTCACAGTACATGCTGGCATTTATGGTTCCTTCAAAGAACTGTAGCTCCCCAGTGCCGGCACCACTCATGCAGCCCCAGACCATGACACCCCCACCACCATGCTTGACTGTAGATAAGACACACTTGTCTTTGTACTCTTCACCTGGTTGCCACCACACACGCTTGACACCACCTGAACCAAATAAGTTTATCCTGGTCTCATCAGACCACAGGACAGGGTTTCAGTAATCAAGTCTGCTTGTCTTCAGCAAACTGTTTGCAGGCTTTTTTGTGCATTATCTTTAGAAGAGGCTTCTTTCTGGGACAACTGCCATGCAGACCAGTTTGATGCAGTGTGCATCGTATGGTCTGAGCACTGACAGGCTGACCCCCCCCCACCTCTTCAACTTCTGCAGCAATGTTTCCCAAAGACAACCTCTAAATATGACACTGAGCACATGCACTGAACTTCTTTGGTTGACCATGGCGAGGCCTGTTCTGAGTGGAACCTGTCCTGTTAAACCGCTGTATGGTCTTAGCCACCATGCTGCAGCTCAGTTTCAGGGTCTTGGCAATCTTCTTATAGCCTAGGCCATCTTTATGTAGAGCAACAATTCCTTTTTTTCAGATCCTCAGAGAATTCTTTGCCATGAGATGCCATGTTGAACTTCCAGTGATCAGTATGAGAAAGTGAGAGCGATAACACCAAGTTTAACACACCTGCTCCCCATTCACACCTGAGACCTTGTAATACTTACAAGTCACATGACACCGGGGAAAGAAAATGGCTAATTGGGCCCAATTTGGACATTTTCACTTAGGGGTCTACTCACTTTTGTCGCTAGCGGTTTAGACATTAATGGCTGTGTGTTGAGTTATTTTAAGGAGACAGCAATTTTACACTGTTATACAAGCTGTACACTCACTACTTTACATTGTAGAATGTCACATGAAAAGATATAATAAAATATTTACAAAAATGTGAGGGGTGTACTCACTTTTGTGAGATACTGTAAATACTACTGTATAATACTAAAAAAAAAGTACCTTCTATTGCTCTTGGCCTACTCCAAATCCTTTTGTTTGCCTCTGTGACTCAGACTTTCTGTCTTGCTTGCTCACAAGATGGACTAGTCACTAAGAACTATGGGGTGTTGAGTGTGCCTTAACGTGAAGGGTTTAAACCATCCCGCTAAGCTCTTCTCCCTGTGGAAGGAAGCCTCCAGAGCCAAGGCGGATATTGTCTGTGTCCAGGAGATACACTTTCATAGAGACGCGACTCCTAAGTGCACACACAAGGACTATCCTCACATCTTCTTGGTCAGTGCTTCGGAAAAGAAAAGGGGAGTCCACATTGCCATTGGCAAATCAGTTTCCTTCAAGCTTAAATCTTCACACCTGGATACCGATGGTCGCTTTGTTATCCTCATGGGTGATAGTAACTCAAAGCCGCATACTCTGGTATCTGTTTATTCCCCCAACTTCCATCAGCTGAGGTTTTTACGCAGGGTCTTTAAGGTCATTTCCACCCTTAGATATGGTCAACTGTTGATGTGTGGAGACTTTAATCTGACAGTTGACCCATCTATGGACTCTTAAGGGCCGATCTCCCTCACTGAGAGATCTATTGCATGTGGAGGGAGTCTATGATGTTTGGAGGTGTCAGCACGCTAACGAGAGGGATTATATGTTCTTCTACTCCAGACATCATATTTACTCCTGAATAGACCTTTTTGTGTCAGACAAGTGGCTTCTTCACAAAATTTCTCCTCCTTTATTCAGGGCATCAGGTGGTCTGATCATGATCTAGTCTCTGTCACGATAGAGGAGCAGGAAAGCCTCAACAGATCTTTATGACAATGCAATGTCAAACTTTTGCAGGATGATGTCGCATCCAGGGCTATTTGTCAACATCTCCGATAATTTTTCTCCACAAATGAAAATTCGGTCGCAGACCCTTTTGTTGTATGGAATGCCCATAAGGCTTTCATTCGGGGTATTTGTATCCAACAAGGTGCCAGGGCAAAGAAACAATACAATGCAAAACTAACCAATTTGTTGTCAGAGATACATAATTTAGAAACACGCAACAAAAATAACGCATCTCACTCTATTTCTGAATCTTTCATTAAACTTAGATGGGAACTTAGGTCGCTTCTCAATGAGCAATATGACAAGTACATCAGATGTCTTAAGCTCTTTTCTATGCAGGTGCTAATAAAGCTGGAAAATACCTGGCGAATAGATCGAAAAAATTGATTACAGGCCTTTCAAGTAGTGAATGTTAAAGTGATACTAAACACTCACTGTTTAATTTACAGTTTAACATTGCCCCTCTCTTTCTGTATGCGGATGATGGCTCTGTAATTATTTGTAATAAAAAATATAATGTATATTGATTAGGAAAAAGTACCTTTTTCCTAATCAATATACAGCTGTCACATGATCTTTCCCAGCCTGTCTGCAGGGAAACATAAGCAGGAGGAGCTTCTAGTCCTCTGAAGCTGGTCACATGTTGTTAATTGTCATACAAATATATATATGAAATCAAATCTTTATTATTTTGTGGAAATAACATGGTGTGGGCAGATTTCTGCTAGTCACAGGCTGTGTCATGCCCCTCCAGCATGTGTCTTAGAATTATGCCCCGTACACACGGTCGGATTTTCCGATGGAAAATGTCCGATTGGAGCGTGTTGTCGGAAATTCCGACCGTGTGTGGGCTCCATCGGACATTTTCCATCGGATTTTCCGACACACAAAGTTGGAGAGCAGGAGATAAAATTTTCCGACAACAAAATCTGATCGCGTCAATTCCGACCGTGTGTGGCCTGTTCCGACGCACAAAGTGCCATGCATGCTCAGAAGAAATTCCGGCACGGAACAGCTTGTTCTGGTAAACTTAGTGTTCGCAATGGATACACGGAACAGCTTGTTCTGGTAAACTTAGTGTTCGCAATGGAGCACTTTCGTCACGCTGCAATGTCAAAAATTGTTTAATACAGCGCACTCTCTTCTTCTTTATAATGTGACAAGAATTAAGTAGTTTTGCTGCTCATATTCACACACACTTCTCACAAAGTTTTATTTTTGTTTTTTTATTGGGATTCCCTGAATATATTGTTATTAGTTGTCACATCTGACAGAATGTTTTTTTTTTTATTTAATTTTTTTTTGGATTTTAAGCCTTTTTTTTTTTAGATTTAATGTTTGTATTTTTTCCAAGGCTGATCTTTGTTCAATGTTATTTTTATTTTTACTCCAGAATATTTTTGTGTGTGTTTTGTGTGTCAAGTTACCCCAACACCATTGATATCTTGTATTATTTAATCTCAAGGAGATTGTTTGGTGTTGGTGTCCTTTGTTAATTTCACATTGTATATTTGAAATGTACCTGAATCCTCCCCAAAAAACTGTCCTTTTTGAAGTAAAACACATAGGAGAGTATAATTCAAAACAAAAATCCTTTATTAAGGGATCAGAACCAAACAAAGAGGGAGGCAACACTGGATCAACAGGAGAAATTAGCGAAGCCTTGAACTCCCAGGGCAGACATCAAATCTTGAACATCAAAATTGGTGGCCTGAGGAGTCCATATGTAAGGGAGGGCAGTCTGGTCCAGAAGTCGCAGAGATCTGGAAAGCAGCAGATGACATCTGTGTCCCCAGGCTGTGGTACCACAAGAGGTTGCATCTTTTGGCCGACCAGACTGGATCCAGGGTCCTCACTTTCTGGTCTTCCTTCCACGCTTCCTTCCGGGCTGTGGCTGTGCTGTTGGAGATGTGGCAGGAGGAGGAGTAGGACCTGGAGGAGGAGGAGGACTGGGAGGACCTGGATGAGAAGGAGGAGGAGGACCTGCAGGAGGAGGAGGAGGACCATCGCAAAGGTGTGTCTGAGCTGTAATTAGGCCCCTCATACCTTTGTTAAGAGCCTCCAATATGAGCGACTCACACATGGCTTGTTGGCCCTCCTCCATCCTCTGCATTTTATAGGCAATGGTGGCAGCAATGTCCTCCTCCACGGTGTGTGGTGCTCCCAGGACCTCTGTAGCCTTCCAAAAGAGTCCTCTGGCAGCCTCCTCTAGGGCACTCCTCCGCCTGCCGCTTTCTTTTTCCAGGTGTAGGGGAGGGACCTGCAGATCAGCCAGCCGGCTTGGCCCGGCCACCTCCTGGCTGAGACTTCCCTGTGTATGAAAAAGGGACATGGTTTTAGTTTTTGCATCAGCAATCACAATCATAAATTAGTGCTCCAAACTAACATCTAGTTAACATCATTGATTGGACAAGCAGAAATATTTAGAGGAATGCTATACCTGGCTCAATCTGGGCTCCTCCACATGTTGTTGCCTGGAAGGCCCAGGTTGGGCGTCATAAGCCTCAGCTGGGGTGGAAGGAAGCGTGGAAGGAAGACTGGAGAGGGATGGCCTGGGTTCAGTCTGGCCTGCCAGAAAATGCAGCCTGTCATAGTACCACATCCTGGGGACATAGATGTCATCTGCTGCTCCGGATCTCTGTGAATCCAGGACTTTCTTGCGCTCCCTTAGATAAGTGCTCCTCAGGCCATCAATTAAGATCTTCAAATATGTGATGTCTGCCGTGGGGATCACCTGCTTCACAGTTTCACACACTTACTCCAGTGCTGCCTTTCTCTTTGTTTGGTTCTTGTAATGTGGGTGGTTGATCTCCCACAGACATGGCAGCTCCCTTAACATATCTATGAATACTGACATGAAGTCATTGTCTTTCACTAGCATATCCATGTTCACTGCAAGACACAACACAAGACAAAGCCTAATGTCAGACAAAACTCTCCTAATCTTGTTACAATATAGGCCTCAATATAGAAGCACTATAGGCACAAGTTTCTTACCTTCGTTATTACGATCGGCGTGTCCAATGCTCCTTCCTCCGCTCACAGATCGTACGTACTACGCACGCGTGTTACGCTTTATACACACTGCGCATGCGTGTAACTCCGCCCGTCCCTGATGTTCTTTCTAGTCTATTCCCCGCCCCTTTTCGTTCGGCGCAGTGGGTGAAGAGCACATGGCGGAGTTAGAGCAGGTGCGTGCTAATTCTAGCAAAGAGGAGGAGGAGGAGGAAAGCCCGGATCCGGAAACATCCCGATCCAGAAGGAGACGATTTAAGGCCACAAATATGTCCTTTGGGGAGATGTTGGAGATGGTGGACATCATGAAGAAGGCCGACTATGATGGCAAGTATGGGCCTTACCCCCACCCCAACATCAGAAAGGCCAAAATCATTGCTAAAGTGATCAAAAGTCTGCACAGAAACTTCGGGGTACGACGATGGAAAGATCAGCTCAGGAAGCGGTGGTCGGACCTAAAATTAAGAGAGCCCGAGCAGTACCGAAAGATCCGGAGAGTGCTGCAAAAAAGTAAGTAGTTGTGCTGTGTTCCTATTATTTTTGTCTTTATTACGTTCGTGCTGCTCCATATGCTTTTCTTAATTGTACAGTTTAAACTGTCAACTTTAATGTTCATGGGCCCATTATTCGTTCGTCTACAAAATTTTTTTTAACCCTCTAAAAAACATTGTTTCTGCCATATGCATTTGCCCACATTTTTTAGGGCCTACTTGGATGAAAAATATTTGGTTGTGTAGATGGGTTTGTTACTAGAATGAAATGCAAACTAGATTCTGTGTAAGGAGAGGACACTGAGCAGCTGTTTTCACATCTGGACACTGGAGCACTAGTGTGGGACACAAGAACACCATTTTTATTAGGGGGCCCACACAGGTGCTCCAGTGTATACTATAGGGGGGTCTCCATCTGTGAAGCTTGTACTAAACAGGTAAAGTATTGCAGGTTGGCAAAGGACAATAAAAAAGCGACATCTTGGAACTCTGCTAAAATAGACAATTGTACCCCAATTCCAAGCAATGTTTCCTATTTATAGTTCTGCCATCAAATCACTGGGTGCTATTTATATCATTTTTGTTTTACATTGGGGAATGAAGACTCGGAGGACACCCCTCATCCGAGGAGAACAGAGACCCCCCACCTCGGGAAGAAGGTGAAATACCCCCAACCCAAGTGGAGCAGGAGGAGGAAGAAGATGTGGTAGAACTTGCCACCACAACAGGTGAGTGTCTGCGACCACAGGCTCAGGTAAGAGATGGATACTGGCAGATTTTTGATACCTGTTTTTGTTTGGTTTCTCTCTTTTTAGGTGATCGAGATCCTTTCACATCCGAAAGTGCCCAGATGCTGATCGGGGGGATCATGGGGTGTAATTTGGAATTGGAGAACCTAAAGACAAAAATCGATGATGTGATTAAAAGAAATAATAACATCAGTGATGTTTTGGGGCGAATTTAAAACCCCACCAAATCACTTTTTTGATTGTGGTCCAATGTTTTAAATCTTTTTGAAATGTTTTGAAAAGCCAAATTTGGAGGATGCACACAGTGTGCCAACATGTGCTATCTGCCATCACGGGAGATCAATGGACGCGTTTTGGAGGTGCAACCCCTTCCTCAATTATAAAGTAGCAGTGAGGAAGGGCTTGCTCCCCCAAAACACGTCCCTTGATCCCCCGTGATGGCAGCTAGCACATGTTGACATTCGTAAATTGCTGTGCATCTTCCAAATTTGGCTTTTCCAGGGGTGATTTCCCCCCATCTGAACGCAATATCAAACACAGTTCCTAAATACTGATGTCTGATATTGCCTTCAGGTTTTACCTAATGTGAACTTTGTAAGTTCAAGTTTTTTGTCTTTCTTGTTGGTTTTACACAGGCCTGTTTTATCGTAAATGGACATTTCTATTTTTGATAATGCCACCCAAAAAATTGTTATACAACAAACATGTTGGTTTGTTTTAAAAACCTTTGGTAAATGCACATGTGATTGTGCAGGTATAAAAAAGTTGGTTCATCAAGAATGTGTGGATTATTGTCTCAACACTTCAACACTTTTGGGGTGATGTAATTGCTGTTTTCAGGGAAAATGGGGGTTGTTTCCTAAGGGCAAATCCACTTTGCACTACAAGTGCAGGTTCAGTGCAGTTGCAAGTGCACTTGTAGTGAAATGTGTTTTTGCATTTAGCAAATAACAGCCAACAGTGCTTTGTATAAGGTTACACAATCACGCCATTTTCTGCACTCAACACATTTCTGTCAGGGTCAGCTAAAACAAACACAAGCAGTAAATGTCCACAAAGAATTTCTTTTTGTTTTTTATTATAAAAAGGCTTCACATATTTGCTGGCATATTGATGGCCCCCCTACCCGCAAAGAACTCCAGGTAGCGTAACCGGACATCACGGGCACTCAGGGAGGGCAAGCCAGGACGGCCGCTTTCAAGCACCGTCAGTGTGGTTTGATGTATGATTCCGGCCTCAGGCCCAACTGAGCCAGCATAGTTGGCCGAATGTTTCCTTAAAAAGTTATGGAGAACACAGCGCGCAAGTATAATATGGTTCAGTTTATACTCCGCCATATGGATGGGTGTCAGAAATAGGCGGAACCAGCTGGCCAGGATTCCAAATGTGTTCTCCACCACTCTTCGGGCTCTGGCCAGCCGGTAATTAAAAACCCTCTGTTCCGGGGTGAGGGTCCTCATTGGGAATGGCTGCATCAGGTGGTCCCCCAGCGCAAACGCTTCATCCGCAATGAACACGAATGGGAGTCCTTCCACATTGATAGTCAAAAGTATGTGGCGCTGGTCTAAGTGTACCACTCATATAAATCAAAATCTCAAAATACCATAAACTCAATACTTCCTGAATAGACAATCTTCAATACTTCCTTAATGGGCAATACTAACTTCTCCCATTAGGGGGCAGCCAAACCAACTGAATAGTTAAATGCTGGTTATCATTCCTAATAAGATTACCATAAATCATCCAATGAATATAATGTTCTTCAACCAAACTATATAGAAATTGTGACCAAAGGTGATTCTAAAACTTAATGATAATAATAAAATAAAATATTTAAGAATGAACCACAATTCCTCCAAGTGTATCATACAATGTGCATAATTATCCTCAACATAATAAGTGGAATCAAAATCAAAAATATTTAAATACTACACAAAATAAATAATGTTGGTGACTAGATTGCTAGGTGACTAGGATAATTATGCACATTGTATGATACACTTGGAGGAATTGTGGTTCATTCTTAAATATCTTAAATATTTTATTTTATTATTATCATTAAGTTTTAGAATCACCTTTGGTCACAATTTCTATATAGTTTGGTTGAAGAACATTATATTCATTGGATGATTTATGGTAATCTTATTAGGAATGATAACCAGCATTTAACTATTCAGTTAGTTTGGCTGCCCCCTAATGGGAGAAGTTAGTATTGCCCATTAAGGAAGTATTGAAGATTGTCTATTCAGGAAGTATTGAGTTTATGGTATTTTGAGATTTTGATTTATATGAGTGGTACACTTAGACCAGCGCCACATACTTTTGACTATCATCACGTTACTTTTTAGGGTGGGTGAGGCCACCTCATATGTTGGCAGCTTCTCTATTTTTGTCCCATTGCCTAGGATCCTCTGAAAGTGTGGCTGTGCGCATTAGTTCTCTATTATTTTAGTCCTTCCACATTGTCCTCTGGAGCTGGCAAGTCCAAGCTGCCATTCTGGAGACGCCTGTAAAACTCCGTCTGGGCGATGACTCCACCATCGGACATCCGGCCATTCTTCCCCACGTCCACATACAGGAAGTCCAAATTAGCCGACACCACCACCAACATCACTATACTATTGAACCCCTTATAGTTGAAATAGTATGACCCCGAGTTGGGTGGTGGGATGATGTGGACATGTTTCCCATCAATTGCCCCTCCGCAGTTAGGAAAGTCCCACCGCTGGGCAAAGTGGGAGGCCACAGTCTGCCATTCCTGTGGCGTGGAAGGAAACTGTTGAGGA
Organism: Aquarana catesbeiana; assembly: GCF_042186555.1. Taxonomy (NCBI): domain Eukaryota; kingdom Metazoa; phylum Chordata; class Amphibia; order Anura; family Ranidae; genus Aquarana; species Aquarana catesbeiana. The sequence continues at coordinate 173,007,082 of NC_133324.1, forward strand.
AAAAACAATAAACATTACTATTTTTGATCAGAAACATGGCAAGCAGATTAGACACAAACATTATGGGTCAACCTCTAGATAGCATTTATTAAGGGGAATTTAACAACACCAAAGTATAAGGTACACCTATCATATTCCCCCTCCCCCCCCTTCTCATGGGCCATTTCTAACATTATGGGGTGTGTGGAAATCTTGGACAGGTAACCCTCTTCACTTCATTGAGAGATGAATGCCTAAATAATGGGTATTACTTGGAACAGCCCCTCCTTAGTTACACTATTGGCAGCCCACTGGACAGGTAAGAAGTGTCATAATACAAAGATATAAATACACACTGTACACATTTGAGGACATTTGGACATTCTGCTATTACCTATCAAGATAATAATAGGATCCAAAAACTTTAAACAGTACCATTTGAAAGTATACAGGCAGGCCCTTGCACTACATGCTTTGGGAAATTCATCCATAAATCTGAGCAGAAAAGAGATGGGTATAGTGTGTATGGGTTTGGCAAAGTCAGCAGATAGATGATTGAGGATAGATAGAGAATTGGGATCAGCTGACTTAGCAGTTGGGGGAGGGAGAGTTACTAAAAATTATTTGGGGACACCACCAAAAAAAAGCCTCTGGCACTCTGCCTGAATTTAAAGAAAAAATAACATTTCAAAACATTTTAGGGGGTGTTTGGGGTAAAGCACTACTATAGAGCAGAAAAAATACATTGTTAAGTGACTACATGAGGTGAATATAGGGCCAGGAGACACCATGCTGGGGAGGTTATTGAAGGGCAAATATGTATGAAGGACCTAAAATAATAATTACATAAAAATCCTGCATGCATGAGGACAAAGGGGACATTCACAGCATATTACAATCATGGTAATTAGGGAATGAGGAAAGAAATACAATATATTAAAATTAAAATTAAAATTAAATTTTTATACCCCATACATTGCTTTTTATTCCGTGATCACGTTTTGTTTTATGCATTGTGGTTTTTTAACAATAAAACTACCTGAGTCACACTATGTGGAAGCATCCCTCTTTTTTCCACATGCCCTGGTGAATCGAGAAATCACTCTCCTTTGGGAACTGTTTTGATCCTGTTCCGGTGGACCGAGAGGGACGTCCAGGTCTGGCAGAGGCTCTACCCTTGCCTCCATCACTCCACACCTTTGCCCTTGGTGGCACAAAGCCTCATTGATTCTATGCTCATGGCAGTAGAATCCAATTTGTCCGGTAAGTGTATTCCATCTATTCGTTTATCTTGTTGATACTTGAGCTGACCGTTGAGAAGCTGAAGGAACTGCCACACGGATCATACATATTCACTGTGGACTGTTTTTGTTGTTTCAACAACACGTCACCATTGGGATATTATGTTCATGTGCACAGAGACTATTTGCATATGAGTTTATTAGCGCTACAATTTCTTTTAATTTTAGCTCACATTTTTGTCACATGTTTGTAGCAGCTCACTTGTTATTTTCTTTTTGGGTAGCGCATTAACTATTCCCCTTTTTCAATACAATATATTAGCAAACATTCAATACAATAAAATGTGATAGAAAAGGATAAAAATCTTACCTTCATATACTCCTTCTGCAGGACCTGGATGATGGCAGAACAGGTCTCTGGGATAATGATCCCCAGAGCCTGGGGGGAGATGCCTGTCGAGAACTTCAAGTCCTGCAGGCTTCTCCCTGTCGCCAAATACCGCAGGGTAGCGACCAACCTCTGCTCCGGAGTGATGGCTTGCCTCATGCAGGTATCCTGCCTGCTAATATAAGGGGTCAGCGAAGCCAACAGACGGTGAAACACGGAGTCCGTCATCCTGAGAAAGTTCCTGAAATCATCAGGATTATTCTCACGGATCTCACGGAGCAAAGGCATATGAGAGAACTGGTCACGCTGAAGCAACCAATTCTTGGTCCATGAACTCCTCCCCACCCTGTTCATGGACTGGACTTGTGTCAAGGTCAGGACCCCAACACCAAGCCCCCGCACAGCACGAACTCTACGAGGAGTACGCATACGCAACATGGTTAGAAAATGGTCGGCTGCTCTAAACGAAGTAACAGAACGCACTGAAGAACAGCAAGGCCTGTGAAGAGCGACCTGAAAAACAGTAACGAACGAACAAGAATACAATGACTAATTAAAGTCATGCAGAAATTGCTGCACGCACTGAAGAGCAGATACAAACCCACAAGCACAAACTGAACGGCAGAAAACGATCTGAAAACCACGAGTCTGAAAAAGCGCGAATCGTCTCTCTCACCAAACTTTTACTAACACGAGTTTAGCAAAAGGAGCCCAAAGGGCTTAGTTCTGAACCGGCCTTTTCTAGTCTCGTCGTACGTGCTTGACGTCACCGCGTTCTTGGCGATCGGAAATTCGCAAAACAAGTTTGAGCCAACAACCGACGGAAAAAATCCTAGGATTTTGTTGTCGGAATGTCCGAACAAAGTCCGACCGTGCGTACGGGGCATAAGAGGGAGGTGAATCAAGATGTATGAGAGAGCAGAAAGATCAACAAGATTACAGAAAACAAATCTCATAGTGACTGAGGATGAAAGCATGTAATACAGCATTTATTGAACCTTTTTGAATGGTGTGGGTTTAGTGACACTTTAATTTTGGAGAATAAGCATATTAGTGTAATTTTAAAGGAATTTTAAATGATGCTGTCCATCTTTTTTTGTAAGGGATACTAAACTATTAAAAGGTATTTTATTTACTATTGTTCTGCTACACAGAATACTTTAAGACCATGAAAAAATATTTTATTTAACTGTAGAAGAAAAACAGAGTGTTCCACTTTACTGTTTGCAAATTTGTTTTGCACATTGAATATTTTTTTGTCCTTTCCACACATTCAACATTGTTATTTAGTGTTGCAAGAAAAAAAACACACACATTTTAATATTGACCATTATCAGTGGTACAAAATTCAGCAATTAGCGTTACGCCTGGTGCGCAAACAGAGCACCTACTGGCACACTATGTAAAGTATTTGGCATTATTGTAATGTCATATCTATGGAAACAGCCATGTCTACATCAAACGCCCACATTCTGTTTGTGGAAATCATTCTGGAGGTTTCTCATTCTTTTCATGCCCACAGAAGACAACTGTGAAAATACAATAAATGACAAGTTAAAAGGTAGCATTGGCAGTTACAGTAAACAAGCCAATAATGTCCGAGCAAACAAACATCACATTGGTCCTATGGAGAAAGCTTAAATATTTTTATACATTTCACAATATTTTTATTATATTTTTCAGGCCAAGACTAACAGATTCTTAACATTCTTAACAGATGCATTTTAATCCTAAAAAGAAAAAAAAATGATATTTCGAGAAAAAGCTACTGCTAATTAGAGCTGAGGTTCAGGTCCACTGTTACTATGGATTTGAGTCAAATCCTGCATGTTTGAGGTTTGTGGACCAGGCAAGGTACTGCGGGATGCATTGCTTGGCCTTTGAACCTAGATCTGTTGGCGTAGAAGGGCTAATACAAGGACTTTTGCATAAGCCTCACTATAAAAGGATGAGGTCACAGCAGCTTTATTTACAATGTGCTTTAGCTGTGATACAGAAAACAGATAAACTGCACAGGGAGAGATACAGTTTGTAAGTGCTGACAGGTATAACTTCTGCCACACTCACAACTGTACACCCCCCTGGACCAGTACATTTTTTTTTTTTTTTTTTTAGGATAAGCAGGGTGTTCTTTTGGTGCTATTGTCCTGTGAAAATATTTTTTATGCAATCCACATACAAAAACCTAACAAAACTAAAAAAAATATGCACTTTTTCCTTTCGATTTGTGTAATTTGAAAAAGAAATGCTACTTTAGATTAAAATTATGCATTTTATTTACATTTTTGCACACAAACATTTTAATTCTAGTATAAAGGGATTTCAAAGTTATTTACAAATGAAATAAACGATTGAAGTGCAATCTGTGGATGTGCAGATAAGTGAAAAATGATGATTGACACAGATGATTGACCTAGTGTGCCGTGAAAGTGCAGTCCAGGGACATAGACATAATATGTTTCACATGCTGGTAGAGGGAAGGGATAGCCTTCTCAGAAAAGCAATGATGGCTGGGTACTTGTCATCTGCGTAGCATGGACCATAAGCCCACAGGTTGAGGCTGATTCCACAGGCCGGAACAGAAGCAGCTGCAAAGCCAGCAGTGTTGACAAGCTGGTAGACTTTTGAAATGAGAGTGATCTGGGGACAATTTTTCTTCTTCTTCAGAAGCAGATACTTTAAAAAACGCACACTGTGTAAAACTCTATGGACTGGCACTAAGGATATCAGTGACCTGCTGCTGTGGAACAGTGCCACCAGATGGATTAGGATGGCTACTCCAGAACTCTGTAAGCTGCCTTTGCCACTGGAGAAACTCCACCCTGCTCTGCCTCTCCTTTTGAGCTTTCCTCCTCTTCAATTGGTGGTACCCATGGATGGTCTGCCACATCATTATCCACCACCCCCTTATTGTTGGAGCCCACTTTGCAGTAAGCCCCAGGTGATGAAACATCACTGTCTTTTGCTGCTCACTTCCTGATGTTTTTTAAATGCTGTATGGCTAAAGCATCCTCTCCCTCTCTGATAATGGCACCATCTTCATATTCCTCAATATTTGAAGGGAAGAATGCTTGTGTATGCCCAGGGCCATCCTCCTGCAGCAGGGATTGCATTGTCAAATAGTTTCAATGTCTTTTATAATAAGTTATTGTGGATATGATGGTAATAGAATAACATGAAGAGGAGGAAAATGGTGCATTAACAGTACTTACAGACAAATGGCAGCTCTGTGCCTAGGAAGAGGAAGAAGAGAAAGGTCTTGTACAGATGTATTTCTGTGTAGCGCTGCTAATAGCAGACATGCCCTGACTCTAGTTGGTCTGGCAGAACCTCATTACTCCCTAATACCTCCATTTCTGCCTCTGACTTTAGGCACACCCTAGATTGCCTAGGTATAATGAGAGCTATGGTGTGAGAGGAGTGACAAATATGTAATGTTTTGGCCCACAGGTCCTCGCTAGTTTACTGCACAAGTATGCAGTGCAGCAAACAAAGAACAGAGGTTATCTTGCCCCCAAAATACATAAAAATATAGTATAATAAAATATTTCTCTCCAGAACAACTTAAACCCTAGTTTAGGGAAGAGGGGCAGCCTATAGCTGTAGTACTCCACACCTAATTTTGCTACTGCCTGCCCTTCCCACTGGCTGTAGGATTTACCCTCTTCATTTTCTTTTGCCTGCCATTCCCCTTGCATCTGTTTGAATATATTGGGAATGTGTGGATGGAAAGGGATTGTGGTGATGTGGGCTTGTGGTTTTTAAGTGTTTTTGTGCACTCATTCTGGACGTTTTATTAGACTTTAGGAAATGCAGTGTAGTACTATGAAAACAGTGAAATGAAATGTACCTATGCATGTCAGTCATTCAATCATGTTCAGGAAATTACTTAAAAAATTGGGTTTATTCTTCACTTGACTTTGAGGACCTGCACTTCACTATACTCTATATTTGATCAAATCAGTCCCAATGCATTATATTAATTTGTACAAATTTTCATTAGAAATATAGATTTATTGTTCTTTGAAATGAAAAAGTCACACATTTACATTCTTTTTTTTTATCTGAGCGTGCTATAATTCATGAGTGCAGAATGTTAAAAATCCATTGTAAGCCAATTGTCAAAATCTTGTCTTCAGCTACCTCTAGAGGCAGAGCCGGTACAAGGGGTGGGCGAGAGGGACGAGTGCCCTGGGTGGAGTGTGAGAGGGGGCGGGTTCAGTGCTCTCTTTAACACAGGGCAAAAGCAGCTGCCCCTGAAGCCCGCGCTGCCTTAGAATAGTTCTCCCGGTGTAGCGGTCATGAGCACAGCTGTGCCATTCTCCCCCATTTGCTCTCTCGGCCGGGTTAACACAGGTGGCCACACTGACAGGGGAGGAGATCAGCTGTGGGCTGTGTGTGTAAGTGCCGACCCATCCTGCTTCTCCTTCTGTCAGGAGCTGCAGGATCGGAGTGGCTGGCCTGTGACAGGGAGTGAGGCAGAGCTGCCGTCCATGCTCCCCCATCCCGTCACCCCCCTCAGACTTTTATAGCACAGAACAGAGTGAAGTGTTCTGGCTGTATGCTACAGATCTGAGACTGGTCTGCACTGAGACTGTGTGTTGGAAAAAGACACATACCAGAAAGGTGCAGTGTTGCAGAGTGAGGATGAGATCTGTGAGAAGGAGGGGGAAAAGAGGTGAGAACTCTTTAAAGGGAGGATTACAATGGTGGCTGTGGACGGACGTGGGGGGGGGAGGGGGTTGGATACAGAGGTGGTTATAGAAGGAGGGTATACAGAGGTGGTTATAGAAGGGGGGTATACAGAGGTGGCTATAGAAGGGGGGGTATACAGAGGTGGTTATAGAAGGGGGGTATACAGAGGTGGCTATAGAAGGGGGGGGTATACAGAGGTGGTTATAGAAGGGGGGTATACAGAGGTAGCTATAGAAGGGGGTATACAGAAGCGGTTATAGAAGGGGGTATATAGAGGTGGCTATAGAAGGAAGGTATACAGAGGTATCTATAGAAGGGGGGTATACAGAGGTAGCTATAGAAGGGGGGTATACAGAGGTTACTATAGAAGGGGGGGTTACAGAGGTGGCTATAGAAGGGGGGTACAGAGGTGGCTGTGGAAGAGGGGGATACAGAGGTGGCTATAGAAGGGGGGTACAGAGGTGGCTGTGGAAGGTGGGGTACAGAGGTGGCTATAGAAGGGGGGTACAGAGGTAGCTGTGTAAGGGGGGATACAGAGGTGGCTATCTGTATAAGTTTTTGATCTGCTGTGTCTATATGTGTATAAGCCACATTTCTTTATTTTATGCATTTCTCCAGTATTGCCTTGTAACTTGCAGAACTATGTTCAAAATGTAAAATGTTCAATAAAAACTTAAAAAAAAAAAATCTGCCCAGCCGTGCCATTGTGACATATAACGTTGTGCGCTGGTCAGCAAGTGGTTAAAGATGGCCCTGGGCGGGTTGTTAGCAGGCATAAGAGTAACAATACTGTGTGTGTGTGTGTGTGTGGGGGGGTCATGTAAAGGGCGAAATACTGTGTGTGGGGTGATAATTGAATTTGTATTAAGTACATTCTTGTTTTGAAACGACATTGATTCTTTCTTAAAAATGGGGGGGGGGGGGGGCGCAGTTTGCCATCTTCGCCCTGGGCACCAAATGGCCTTGTCCCAGCACTGTCTAGAGGGATGAGCTGCTGAGACATTATTAGAAGGAGATATGAGCGGCCCATCTATTTAATCTCAACCTACACATATTAAGCCTAAAAAGTATGGTAAAAAGGAGAAAATATGAATTGTAAAATATTTTGCTTGATTTTATTCAATGATAAAAACCTAGCTTCTGTGAAGCCATGGGATATATGATTTCAAATAGCCGTTTATGGCAATGGGTTGGTCTCTACATTCACATGGTCTCTACATTTGACAAATAGGCTAGATGACTATTTTTTGTTTTCATCCGGTGTGATAGACCCTTCATGTCACAGAAGGGCAACAGTTGACTGGAGACATTGTATAAAAACATAAGGTGAGATCAGAGTCAGACAAGCTGGAGGTCTGGGCAGGTAGCATAACCAATGTGTAGTCTGAGTCACAACCAATTTCAATTTAAAGCACAGAGTAGCCAGACAAAGCACAAACTCGTTTGATCAGGCATAGGTTATGCCTGACATACGAAGTGACATTCTTTCTTTCTTCATTACCTTGTCATATCGCCTTCCGAGGGTGCATTTATTGCCCATGAGGCTCCTATACCTTAGCTATTGAGCTGGTTTATTCTAGTTACTACACAGGTCAAATGACTACATGTTTTTTTATATATTAAAATTTTAAAAATTTTGTCATTCATGCAATGATATGTTTATGATTTTGCTATATATAAAGTAATCTCTTTAGTGTTAATCTCTTTAGTGTGCATTCCAGATTTACTGTACTTGTCAGAATCCAATCATTATGTATTGACAGCACCTTTTTTGTTTAATTTTACTAATATGTGTACAGTATGTCTAATAATATATTAATTTACCAGAATTAAAACATTAGATGCATGAAAAGTACCTATTGTCTCATTTGACTAATATATGTATATCTCTAATGCCCCGTACACACGGTCGGACATTGATCGCACATTCCGACAACAAAATCCTAGGATTTTTTCAGACGGATGTTGGCTCAAACTTGTCTTGCATACACACGGTCACACAAAGTTGTCAGAAAATCCGATCGTTCTGAACGCGGAGACGTAAAACACGTACGTCGGGACTATAAACGGGGCAGTAGCCAATAGCTTTCATCTCTTTATTTATTCTGAGCATGCGTGGCACTTTGTGCGTCGGATTTGTGTACACACGATCGGAAATTCCAACAACGGATTTTGTTGTCGGAAAATTTTATAGCCTGCTCTCAAACTTTGTGTGTCGGAAAAACCGATGGAAAATGTGTGATGGAGCCTACACACGGTCGGAATTTCCGACAACAAGGTCCTATCACACATTTTCCATCGGAAAATCCGACCATGTGTACGGGGCATTATTGTGTATTCATGATCTGTATAATTATAATCCTTTGTTTCTCATTGGTAAATGTGAATCCACATGTAAGTATTAGAAACCCACATGTGCATTATGTTACATACAACCCCCTTATTTTTCAAATTTTAGAATTGGACCCCCCTTGGATTACCTTTGGATATTCTTTTCCTTTTGGGGAATTGTGTGTTCCTTGGGCCCCTTTACCACAGCTCAGACAGACTTCTTTAGCAGGCCTCCTGCTGAAGGTTCACTCACTTCACATTTAGCTCTAATGTGAGTATTTTAAAGGGAGGGTTCTCTCCTCCTCTTAGCTACAATTCTTTTGCCACTGTCTGGTATACACTAGACCAGTGATGGCGAACCTTGGCACCCCAGATGTTTTCGAACTTTCCCATGATGCTCATGCACTCTGCAGTGTAGTTGGGCATCATTGGAAATGTAGTTCCAAAACATCTGGGGTACCAAGGTTCGGCATCACTGCACTAGACCATATTGATTCTCATGTCTATGTCATGTATAGTTTTTTGATGCACCTGCATTAGAGGAAGTTGAGTGATTCCACGAAACACAGAGTGCTCATCTGATTCACTATGCAAAAAAACAATATATATATGTGGTTATAAATATAAGATCAAAGTGTAAAATCAAGTGTCCACATTTAAAAAAGTTCAATTCATTGATATCAACACATGAAGTGCAAGTAAGTGGTGTCCACAAAAAACAGTGTTCCTCATGCTCCTCCTTAATGGTGTTCACAATCCAGCATGCTTCAGTGCTCTCCTGTGACCCCCCACTTGTGCTTGCGCTCACCTCTGAGCGTGTGACACGGTAATTAAACGGTGTCTAAACACGCATTGGAGCCACCCCTTGGGCTCATACAGGGTATGCTGGTATAAACTCCACCACTCTCAGATGTCATCAGATAGTCTCAAATACAAGAAAGAAAAAGCTCCATAGTGTGATACAGTAGGGATTTATTTAAAATATATTAAAACTTCCCTCCAGAAGGGTACTCACAATATGTAGGTGCCTGAGTGCACCAATCTTTCCAGAGAGTGTTTGTATAAAACAAGCGTTTGTATGGCATGCAGTGTGTCGTTCCTCATCTACCTCTGTTGCTGACAGCTCCGTCCTACCCCTCAAATGACAATTGGCTTAGGGGAGGGGTAGGACGGAGCACTGAAGCATGCTGGATTGTGAACACCATTAAGGAGGAGCATGAGGAACACTGTTTTTTGTGGACACCACTTACTTGCACTTTATGTGTTGATATCAATGAATTGAACTTTTTAAATGTGGACACTTGATTTTGCACTTTGATCTTGTATTTATAACCACATATATATATTGTTTTTTTGCATGTTGCACTTTACGGGATACTTTTATATAAGGATTGTATTCATTCTATAATTTATATATTACTAGCATTTTTTTTTTTTTTTTTATATTGAAATTTTGTAGTATAGTTTTACACTATATATGCACCTCCCAACTATTGGGATATATATGTTTTTTCAGCGCAGGCACATTTATTTATATTTTTTGGTTTATGCACGCAATGAAACGTGGTTAGTGTTTGCAGCTTATCTATATTTGTTTCACCTCACAGAGGCATCAGTCCATCTTTGGCTCACAAGACCCCCACATAATTAGCATCTGATTCACTATGCTCTTTTTTTATCAGACAGTTTACTATGTCTTATCCATTCAGATTTTACCATTTTATCCTGTTGTTGAAGTGTTTCATGTTGTCCAGGATAGCTGCTCTACACCCATTATGCTATGTACCATTATGTGACTGTTGATTCTGAAGGAAATAAACTTTTTTGTAACATGTGATGCCTATGGTTATATACCAATGTACATTATAACTTGATATGTATGTATTATTCCAGAGAATTAATTTCTTGTTTTGAACATTGACAATGTTTTTGCCACACATGCCTCACTCAAAGTCCCCCCCAAAAAAACCCTCTCTTTTGTTATAAAATTAGGCATGGAGACGTATGTTCAACATGTTCATTTAAAGTCCCAAACATTCCTCCTTCCACATGTGCATTAGGTTCTATTCCATTAATGAGACTATATTCCAGTAGCACCACATGATACAAAAGGCATGGAGAATATCCTAATAAACTTAGTAGATCAGACCCTTCATCTCATGTTAGGAACAGCGCTAGATCAGCACTGCAAACGTTACTACACAAACATTAACTGCATGCTTTACATGCCAGAGCACACAAATCTACTCTGTGGTCAACTCACCAAAGCATCATCAGCTGAAAGCCTGCTTTTTTATTCTAAGGAACGAGCCAACATTGGTGTCAGATTAATACCAGTTTCTATTGACTTTGTCATTAACTAACACAAATCTCTTGTTTATTCAGTGATCAAATATTACAACATGCGTATGTATATTACAACAGTTTCCTTAGTGGTGTGTTAATTTTGAATTTATGTGCATATCCCTCAGTGTAAACATGATTTATTTGTTTAATTATATTACATTATAAACAATCTGTCCATTAGAACTCTAGACAGAAATGTTTCACGCCAAAATTGTGCTTTATGTCCTCATTGGAATTGATTTGCAACCATAAAACTGCAGTCTACTGGATTGTAACTAATAAATCTTTTAATACAGAAAAGCAAAAAGACTGTAACACCTTGGTTGTTTTCGTTTTTGTTAACTTTTACTTTCCGTACTTTCCAGAGACATACAATACACAATAACCGTCAAGATTTTAAAATTAATTTGATGTGCTTGCAGTCCTGCCATCTTCTGTAGTCTTCAAATTGGGGTTGATCTTCCTCTCTGCTATTAAGGAGATAACATTTTCCCTATGTTTTGACAGTTTCATCCATGAGGATCTTCTGAAGGAGTTGAGTAGGCAAAAAATAAAAAGGCTCACACTGCAGAAGGTTAACATTATGGCCATTTAGTTCATCAGTATTTTTCACAATTTGCACAATCCCCCACACCTGAAAATCATTGGACACACAGCCTGTTAACCTCTCCAAGGGCAATGACAAATTTGGGTTGATTTACTCAAGTAGCATGTTCCATTTACTTTTTACTGGAAATACTTAGCCATGCTTGCCTGAAGTAGATCTAAATGGTAACTGGATGGTATTTAGTTTGCTACTGTAAATTACTGCAGTTGAATTCAATTGTAGAAATTGTAGAAATTGTTTACTTTGGCAAGTGATGGCTAACAGAGATTATTAAATGAAGGATAGCTGCGCTGACTTTGTACAAGGGTAAGTAAAAATAAAACAAATATGGTTTTGTCTTACACCTGATTGAATGATTGAAGTGAATATAGCTTCACTATATTTGCAAAGTTCAGTGAACATTTATAAATTATAATATAAACGTTATATAACATTACATATTTAATAATATAAAATGATATTTACCCCTTATTTTGTCCTATTTTCTATCTCCAGTACTGCCGACCTTGTCCAGCAGCTTCTTCCAGCCTAAATGTGAGCAATCCATGGGCAACAACATGGCATTGTTAAGATAGGCTTCCTGATGGTGCCAATGGCAGAACATGCCTTTGCAATGACTGTTGGTTTAGCCATTTGTAGTCTCCCTTGGGACTGCATATGTTGAGATGACAACACAGGGGAGCAATTGGGAGACAGGGACAGGATGTTGTCACAACATAACAGGAAGTGCCTGCACAAGGACATTTATGGTAGATTCCCCTTGTAATATTTTAATTAAATACTGTAGATTTTAAACAATATGATTTAATTAATTTCTACATTTTATCAAAGTTGAACTCCAAACTGATGAGTTATAGTGAGGTGGGGAGAGGGTTAATATTTGCCTGGAGATTGGCTTTTTTAACATGCAATTGGATTTAAAGCTTCTTAAACCAAACATTTGTTTAATGAAATTTGCTTGAATTGCTCCTTTAGCTCCATTAAGCATACAATGAATGTAGTTTAATGGAAATGGAACATAGGGACAGGCTGAGTGGCCACATACTTAAGTCATAAAGCCTTTCCCTGCATAAAACAAATTATATCTGTGTGTGATAATAGGAAATAAACAAAGGTAATGTTTAAGCATATATCTAGATAGATAGATAGATAGATAGATAGATAGATAGATAGATAGATAGATAGATAGATAGATAGATAGATAGATAGATAGATAGATTCATGCTGGGTACAGCAAAGTGAAGGCAGCACTACATACATTTTTACTGTTTGCAGAGAGTTGCAATATTGACCCCCCCCCCACACACACACACACACACACACACACACACACACACACACACACACACACACTTATGAGATTTTTAAAAATAATGTTTTATGTAAAGGATAACAGTTACAGTATGGGCTCCTTCACATAGGGGTTGATTTACTAAAACTGAAGAGTGCAAAATCTGGTGCAGCTGTGTATGGTAGCCAATCATCTTCTAACTTCAATTAATTTTGATTAAAAAAAATGAGAAATGTATTGGTTTCTGTACAGAGCCACACCAGATTTTGCACTCTCCCACTTTGGTAATTCAACCTTTATAATATCTATGGCCTCAATCAGACAGTGGTATGTTTGTAAAATATAAAGCTGATGGTAGCTTTAGGAAGTAGGTTGATGTGCTGTTCCCCAAAATGTGCACTGTGACCTTCTGATGATCAGGAATGGCAGAGCTTAATCGTTGAATTTCTTTAATATTGGATATCTAACCTCCATGCTGTATGAACCTGGACCAGTTGGGATTTCTTCAAGGCAGTAACCCCGACCACTGACCACTGTGTTAGGGGTGGGGTTAAGCATTGACTGAATGTTCACAGTGGCCATACTTTGCCTTTTACCTTTACCCTTTATCAACACTTTTGAATGCAGTATATTTACAGTTTATTATTAATAAATGCATTATGCTTATCACACTATTTTGCCTGAGCCACTCTCTCTTTAACGTGTCCACTTCTCCTCCCTTGAGTATGTTGAGATTATATTGTGTTACTTTGTAGTTTACAAGGATTGTCCCTGCTATTTAGTTTTATTTTTCACTTCCTATTAATTTTTCGATACATTTTTTCATATCTTTTTATTTTCACACCTTAGGCCCCTTTCACATTCGGATCAGGTCCTGTCAGTTTTTCAAGCAGACCTGATCGAAAGGTCCATGGAGCCCTATGGACATACGAATGTAAACAGTTTACACCCACCTAACTTTGCGTCCATCCAGGTCCAGAACGAAATGGAAAAGGGCTGTTCCCTTAATTGTTTTTGCTGACCGGACCAGAGGTAGCTTGATGTAAACTGGCAGTCCATTTACACCCATAGAGCTGACAGGGTTCTGGCCATGTCAGTCAGGTAGAAACTGAACATGCACGAATGTGACATCTATCCTATTTGGCTCTGATCTGTGAGCAGATCCCCTGCTGATCGGAGCCGAACTCTATCCTTTGTTCTGATCTCCTGTTGTATTGATTCTTGGAAAAATTTGGTACTTTTGCTATCATATTAGTATTTGGTGCACGTTTGATGCAGAGGGATTCAGACCTTCTGGTTCTACTTAAGCACCATTTTTGTCATTTTCACTGTATTTCATGCTTCTTTAAAGCAGATCTTCATTGCATCTGAGCACATAAGCTAAAAAGACAATTTAATTCATTTTTAATATTCAAAGCAAACTCCCCCATCCATCCATGTCTCCATGCTTTATTTTGTTGAGAAATCACTTTGAAAAACACCCCTAGACTTTCTGGCCATGGCCATCTTGAGTAAGGGCAAATTATTCATGTAGCATTTACTTCCCGGAATGCCCTTGGCTCAGGCATGGATGCAGAAGAGTATGCTTAGCTGAGAAAACCCCTCTTCTTCACCTCCCATCCTGAAGACTCCTGGGATGTATGACATAATTTGCCTAGGCAAGACACCAGGAAGGAACTGAAGAAATGTAAAATAAGGTTTAAAACAAGTAAATATTATATGCTTTTCTATGTATTCACTAATGCTAGTAGCATAAGGATTAAAAATAGTCAATGTTGATTGGGAGAGTGACGTTCCACTTTAAGACACCTAGAGGTGCCTGGACATATCATTCTGTCATTCTGACAGGCAAAGCATTGGCCCTTCCTAATCCCCTTACTGCACATTCCTATTGACCAGTGAGGTTGTCCATAGTGATAGGCCAATAGGAATGTGTGGGAATGAGCCTAACAGCAAAATCTGACACTAACTGAATTGTTGGAGCATTTCCTAGCATTCGTCCATGACAGAAATGTTTGGGATGCATATTATATACCTGCAACAGTTTTTGTTTTTGCTCCCCATTCTCTTTTTAAATAAACCCCAGGAAACAGGTGAACACATTTAGTGAGCTAATATTGTAAAAACAACAAAAGCAAGTTACCTTAATCAGTGTTCGGTGTAATCCCCCATAGAAAAAACACAAACTTCTAGACAGAGCTAATAGTACTTTAGCTTTATCAACATCCTGTATCACCAATCACATTCAAAATTCCAAGGCAGGTTTGAATCTCAAAGGAAGTGTTTGCGCTTACTTTTATAAATCTACCTTTGTCAGTGGCAGTAATTGAGGCAAGGTTCACACTGTGTGCAGATGGGGTCAGGTGCATCCCTGTTCTCCGTTTTAAGGACGAATCAGCCCTGACTTTTTGTCTGAATTCGGACCTGAATTGCCGTGTACACACGGTCGGACTTGCCAACGGGATAACCTCCGTCGGGATAACTTCCGTCGGCATTTCCGGCGGAAAAATTTAGAACATGTTCTCTATCTAAGTCCGTCGGAAATGCCGACAGAAAAAGTCTGATGGGGCATACACACGGTCGGAATATCTGATCAAAAGCTCCCATCGGACTTTTTCTTTCGGAAATTCCGACCATGTGTATGGGGCAAAACTGAGCCAAAGACCCACAGGACCCTTGTGCAATCCATTGAGAGCCAGTCACACGCTTCTGTCATGCGAATTGGATGCGGTGAAACCTGCATCCAATTTGCATTAGTGTGAACCCAGCCTGAAGGAGTTTCAGTATTACCAGCAAATGTGTTCCAGGATTCTCAAATGTGTTCCAGACTGCAAGAAAAAGGAAGTGAGATGAACTAGTGCAGTATCTGGATGTAAAACTGTACTGCTCAGTGGGTAGACTATACTTCCTTTATGCATCTTGTGATTTCATTTTTAATTTTAGCCAGAAGACTTTTAAGGTACATTTACTAATGTTCATCAGAACATCGGTTCCTAATCTAGAGTATGTATGCCACCGGGTTTTGAGACAGAAATTTTAGGTGTTCAGGGAAAAAATTGAATGTTGGACACAGTGGCCTCACTTATATGAGTCATGTTGTTATTGCCAGCAGTGCCAGAGCATTGACAGGAGGGGTGGACGAGACAGCAAGTGTAGTGATATAGTAGTAATGTGTAGATGATAATTATTTAGTTATTATTACAATGATGTGAGTAATTTACAGCAGCAACCCCATTCTTCAAAAAAGAGAGATGCATTTATTGAAACTTCAGACAGAACAAAGTCCACAAGATACTTGCAACAGATCAACAATTCCCCTTTGAAATGCGTAATTAGATAAACAGATACCCTGCCCTGCACAACATTAACATCCTTTTGATGTGTAAAATGGATTTGCCCTGGAATGTTTGTATGTGATACATATAACACAATATATAAAATACATACACACACATGCATACATATAAATATATACACACGGGGCGCATGCGCGGCAGCGGCTAAGATGGCCACCGGCTGCTAGAGCTCCGCTCCACCGCTACCCTACGATTGCCACCACAGCAGCTAGAGCGGACCCCCAGGCTCTTCAAAGGGATAATCAGGTGGGGGAAACCCCCAGGAACGCAGACACCATAACAGCGCAAGTCCGGAGGAGCCTCACAGACCATATGACTGCGGCGGCAGCTCCGGTCAGCTATGCCAAGATGGCGGCGGTCCCACGAGGCTCCCTCATCAATACAGGAGGAGCGGAGGATTCCATAGCGGATCAGGACAATCAGACCCCCTCCTCGCCAGGTATGGATTTTCCACCACTACCTCAGATCACTTCACCCACATCTACAGAATCTTTGCTGGGAAGGATGGGTGCTGGCTATCCCTCTACCCCTGTGATGGACCCGCATACAGGAATGCTATTAGCAGTGACAGAATCATCTGCAAATATCCCTGCACCCATGGACTTTCCCTCCATGATGGAGGCTTTTACCCATTTACTATCTAAGAGCCTGGCCCAGAACGCAGTACAAATAACTTCCTCTATAAATGCTGATTTGCAGCAGCTGGGACAGAGGATTGACACCATTGAACAGAAAGCTGACCAGGCAGCATCTCGCATCAACCAAAATTCAGCCAGCATACAGGATTTACAGGACCAACTTGAAACCGCCTTTTCTAAAATCGACGATCTTGAAAATAGATCGAGACGGTACAATTTCCATATTAGAGGTCTCCCAGAGACCGAAAAGGACACTCATGCTGCAGTCAAAAGCCTGCTACGAGGCCTTATCCCTGACATTTCAGATCATCGTCTGGAGATTGACAGAGCACACAGAACCCTGCTGCCCCCACGTTCAGATGGACTCCCTCGCGATATAATCGTGAAACCTCATTTTTACTCAGTCAAAGAGGAAGTGATGAGGAAATCCAGGGGCTCTGCTGATCTCAAGTTGCTAGGCCACAGGATTCAAATTTTCGCTGACTTATCTCCATATACGGTTCAGAAAAGGCACTCTCTCAAACCGTTGATACAGTGCTTAATTGAGAAAGAAACATCCTACCGTTGGTCTTTTCCCCTGCGCCTCAACTTTGCATATAAGAAATAAAAGCTATGGCTTTTCCACCCTTATTGAAGGAGAACGCCTGTTACTACACTTGGGCCTGATATCTCAAGATCCGTCATCTCAAATGCAGAGCAGAAGCACACCCGCTTCCACAAAACATCCACCATCAGCGAGCCCACTACAACCTTCCTGGCTGAAGCAAGGTTCCAAACGCACCAAAGAAAACTTCCCTACTTGATGTCCCAACAGTCACAGGCTCAGGGAACTAATCCAGTTTTTCCCTTTTGGCTACCTCGGCCCGGTACTATCTCAAAGACTCTACGTATATCTTTTCCCCTAGCAGGCCCTGGGTCTTGGGGCCCTTACCGAAACAGGACCACTGATGTTTTTCCCTCATGTTGAGGTTACTCCTCCCGAAAATGGCCCTGAACACCTGTCCTTCGGACCTGCGGAAGACTACAGGATCTCCGTATCCTAGCAGAACTCTGGTCCTCAGGAACAGTTTAGGAAAGCTCGGGGGAACTGGGGGCCTTTTCCTTTATTCTCGTTTATATAATTTTTACTCCCTTATGTCTGCAAGATGGGGGGATATGTGACGGGGGGGGGGATGTACTATTCTGGTTTGCGTTGTGGGATGTTTTGCCCCTTCAGTCTCAGCTCAAAGGGGAGAGGCTTTTGCCCCGGGTCACAGGGTGTGAGGGGTTTAATCCTCTGGCGCACTGGGACTCGAGGCACCCGCCTACTTGAGTTGTTGCCCCTCTCTGGGGTTATAGGGGAGGGGCACAGTTCAAAGGATGGAGGGCCAGCGGGCTTGAGATTCTTTTTGAAAGGGGGCCTTCTCATATCTCCCCCGCTGTTAGGATACTAAGTATATTTGCTTTTTCCCTTTTTCTAATTTTTTTATCTTGGTTCGCTCTAACAGTTATAACAAGGAGGGTTTCCATTTAATATCCTCCTCTATTACAGTTTGATAATTAAGGTGGCAGGGTAGAGGTGGCATCATTGCACCTCCACTAGGTACCAAGGGTGAAGTTTTAGCCTTTGGTCCTTTTACCGGTTGACCCAGGAATGGATCTCCGGTCCTCTCAGGTTTTAGGGGTAGGGGGGAGTCCCCCGTCCTACCCTGGGATAAGGGGGGAGCCCAGGTGCCTCCCAAGTTGTATACAATGTTTTTTGAGTTCACAAATACTTGTCAATTTGAAGGTTAAGCTAACGCTTGTGTTTCCTCTCCTACTCTCACTCATCTCTTTTTTCCTCTGTTCCCCCTTCCTGTTCTCCCACATTCACAGATGCAGAGTCCGGCCTTTGTTACTCCTCCCAGGACCTGACAAAAATATCGTATTCTCGCTTACTTGCATGGACGCTCCTTTCACTAGCCAGGCTGGTAAGACCTATCTCTATAGCATACACCAAACATCCCCATCAAATGGCTAGCTCTACCATAGGGACGAATACTCTTAAGATCATTTCCCACAACACGCAGGGACTCAACTCTCCCATAAAACGTAGAAAACTTTTTCAGTTATACAAGTCCATGCACACAGATGTCCTCTTCCTACAAGAGACTCACTTCCCCTCCTCCTACCAACCCTCATTCCTCCGTCATCAGTTCCCACAATTTTTTCTCGCATCAGCCAAAAACAAAACGAAGAGAGTTGCGATCTGCTTCACTAAACACATTAACATAACCGACTCGGAAGTTGTGTTGGATCCCCTGGGCCATTACATATCAGTCTCAGGGACCATCGATGGGGTGTTATACACCTTCGTCTCGTATTATGCCCCTAATAAGGGCCAGAAAGCCTTTTTTGAATCCCTGCTGCATAGGCTACAACCACATTTGAAGGGCACAGTTTTTATTGGCGGGGACTGCAACACAGCTTTCGATTTTGCTTTAGACAAGTCAAGCACCGGTATGCCTAGGCCCAAACGCCCGTCCAAGCAAAGTTTTAAAATCGCGTAACTCCTTCATGACAAGGGCTTCATAGATATCTGGAGGGAAACTAATCCACATTCTAAAGACTACACTCATTATTCAGCCCCCCATTGCTCCTATGCCAGGATAGACCACATTTTTACCAACCCACACACGACCCCACTGGTATTGAAATCCAAGATTGTGAACACTCCCCTTTCGGACCACTCGATGGTCACACTAATCACTCAAAGAGCCTCGGAACGTTCTAACACTCCGAGATGGAGATTACAGGAATCCATCTTAAGTGACCCCATACAATGTACCATCATAGAAGGAGCTATTAAGGAATACTTTGACATAAATGCTACTAACGAGGTCTCCCCCGAGACTGTTTGGGCTGCGCACAAAACAGTGATAAGGGGAAAAATAATCCAAATTACAGCCCAGCTATGGTTAGAACATAAAGCGGACATGCTGAAACTCAGGCCCTCTCAAGAGCCCATAAGCTAAACCCGTCTCCTGAATTGTTAGACAAACTAGATAAGGCTCGTGCTCAGCTGAACATGAATCTTACTACATCTGCAGAGAAACAGCTTAGATGGTCAGTGGGCCAAACTATACTCTCAAAAAGACAAAATAGGCTCCAAACTTGCGCTTAAGCTTAGCCCTAAACCCAGATCTCTAGCCTTCCCAAAAGTAAAGATACAATCCGGGGATCTATCTCAGAACCCCGTTAAAATAATGGAGGCCTTCCTCCAATACTATGAGGACCTATATAAACCACATCCTCCACAGATAACTAAAACACAACAGGAATTCTTGAATTCCATAGTATTACCCATCATCTCTAAGGAACATAGCGATCTGATGGAGAGCTCCTTCTCCCAGACAGAAGTCTTAGATACAATCAAATATTTAAAATTAGACTCCGCCCCAGGCCCGGATGGATTCTCCACGGGATACTATAAAAAATTTGCCCCAACTCTAGCCCCACACCTTTCAAAATTTTTTAATGCCCTTAGAGATGGTACACCATTGGGTTCAGACCTGAATACATCATATATCTCCATGATACCTAAACCAGAGAAAGACCCCAGTGAGGTGGGTAATTATCGCCCAATATCGTTAATAAATAATGATATTAAGATTTTAATGGAAATTCTGGCAAATAGAGTCTCAAGCTTTATCTCCTCTTACATTCATAGAGATCAGGTGGGGTTTATACCTGGCCGGCAGGGAACGGATCAGATCAGACGGACCATTGACATTATTTCACTGTTAAAGTCACACTGGGATGGAGGCCCCCCAATCCGTATTTCTGTTATCAATTGACCTGCATAAGGATTTTGATTCCATAGACTGGAAATACTTATTTGATATTCTACAAAAATGGGGCTTTGGGCCAAATTGCCTGAATCTGATTCACTCTCTGTATTCACACCCGACGGCACAGGTACGCTTGATGGGTAGATACTCCACCTCGTTCCCTATAGGCAGGGGCACCAGACAAGGATGTCCCTTATCCCCTCTCCTATTTGCGATAGCTATTGAAACCTTAGCCATAGCTTTTAGATCAAACTCTGACATTAAGGGGGTACAGTGCGGAGACCAGGAACACAAATGTGCCCTTTATGCGGATGACCTCATGTTATACGTTACTTCCCCACTCATTTCCGTTCCAGGAATATACAAAGCCCTCAATGCATTTAGTGCGGTCTCAGGCTTAAAGGTCAATATGGGCAAATCCACTGCGCTGAACATTTCAGTACCGGTCGGGCTTCTCCCCCAACTAGCGAGCAATTTTGACTTCCCTTGGGCCCAGAAGTCAGTTCGATATCTGGGAGTCAACCTCACAGCAGACATCGATAATCTGTTCAAAGCAAATTATATACCCATGTTAGGCAAATGCAATGAAATAAATAAATGGTTGAAGTGTGGTCTATCCTGGCTGGGAAGAGTCCACGCGGTTAAAATGACACTTCTCCCACGTCTCCTGTACCTGTTCCGTTCCCTTCCCATCCCGATCAAGAAAAGTTTCCTACGTAAACTGCAGTCTGACATTATAAGCTTTGTCTGGGGTAAGAGGGGTTATAGATGCCCGTCCAACATCCTATTGCGTCTAAAATCACAGGGCGGAATGGGTTTACTTGACCTTTGGGCTTATTATCAAGCAGCACAACTGGCTCAACTATCTATGATATTCTCTCAGGGCTCAAAACCAGATTGGCTCGCTATTGAAAGAAGAGCTACGCCTCATCACACCTTAGACTACCTCTTGTGGTGCGACCCCAAAATCAGACCAGCAATCATGTCCCCAACTCTCTCGCATTCCATTTCGCTCAGCACTAAAATGTTCAGGCAAAATTCCCTGACCTCCTCAATGAAACCCCTAGTCCATATTTTCCATAATTCTGAATTTCCTCTGGGAATAAACATAAAAGCATTTAAATGGTGGACTGATAAAGGCCTTTATCGCATAGGACACTTTTTCACTCCAACAGGTCCAATAACCATGTCATACTGCCGGAGGGCTCTCGAGATGCCAGACTCTGAAAAATTCAGATTTACACAAATCTCACATTTTCTCCACACAATCTGGTGCAACAACTAAAAGTCTTTGTCCATTACTCCTTACGAACACTGGTGCGTGAATATCCAGGACCAAAAAGGGGGCATATCCCTGATCTATTCGGCACTTATGACAAAATTGGACAAACCAGTTTACACTAAGTCCTGGGAGGAGGATACAGGCCGGACGTGGACATCAACAGAATGGTATAAATATTGGTTTCGCTCCTTTAAAGGTATCTGCAATATATCTCTTATAGAAGCCAGCATAAAGTTTATTTCAAGGTGGTATTACGTTCCTGCCAGATTGGAGGTGATGTTCCCAGGAGCCTCCCCCCATGCTTCAGGGACTGTGAGCTTGAGGGTTCAATGATACATATCTGGTGGACCTGCCCTCGGATTAGAACCTTTTGGCGGAAAGTTTTCCGCATTATCAGTACCTTATCTAAAATAAGGGTGCACCTCAACTTACATATTGCTCTCCTCAATCAGAATATACTGGGGATATCTAAACAAGTTCAAGATCTCTCATTTTTTATATTACTAGGTGCTAAGATCACCATTGCTAAATGTTGGAAAAAAACAACGGTACCTTTCAAGAGCTGTATTAGGAAAATATCATGGATTATGGCTCAAGAACATCTAGTGTCGAAACTAAATGACAAAGTGGGGAGGTTTATGTCCACCTGGGAACCGTGGGCTAAGTTTCAGAATATTAACCTCTTACCAGGTATGACAGGAGGAGGAACTAATTACACCCTCAACACTGGTCCCAACTCACTTTAATCCCTCTCCCTCCTTCCCCTCTCCCTCTCTCTTTTTACTATGTTTTCTTTCCTCCCTTTGGGTGGGACTCTCTTGTCCCTAAAGCTCTGTTAACTTACAGGACCTTGAATTCCTCGACTAAGGGAATTCTCTGGTGGACCTTCCAAGTCCACCGGACGGTCAATAGCCATTGTGCAGATATTGTTTATATGACATACATGGGTAAGTTTCTGACTGTAAAAGGACTTCCCCTGTATTGCCTCCCACAAGAGTTTAATCATTAGATACTGGGGCCCGGGGATCGGACACGGGGGGTCCCCCGCACACTCCTACAGAAAGTTCCCATTGGGGTGGAGTGAGCGGGGCGTCCTGGATAGTCGACATCGGGTGTTAAGGAAGCAGGATGGTCGTTTCGGGGTGACCCAAGTTATTGCACAAGTGCTCTGTACGCAGTTGTACCCTCTGGTCCTTATGTATGCTCTTAGTAAGTAGCGAAAGGGTATTACGTTAGTTCAAGCTTATAATGAGAAAAAACAATAAGTGGTACCCTACATTCTCGTCCTTACAATGCATATGGTTTTGTAATATTCTGAAGGCTTGTATGTCTGCTTTGTATAATTACAATTTTACAATTTTACATGTTTTTATAATGATATTGATACAAAATATTAATAAAAATATTTGAAATAAATATATACACACATAAAATATTCTACAGCAAGGAGGAGGTGAGGGATGTGCTCTGTCCTCCTCCTGTCCTAGAAGACATGCCACCGAGAAGAGGACCACTCCCACAGGTCCTTGCCACTGATTGCCTGATATGTACTAGTAGTACTTGCAGTAATTTCAAGCTCCCAGTCCTCTAGGTCTTTCCTCACCAAATCTTATTTCTTAAAATATGTTTGTTTTTCTACCTTTTTTTATCATGGGGGTGGGGGTTATATTCGGAGGAGGGTGGAATTTCTGCTTGGTAGCCACCCTGTGCTTTAGTTATCTTTGCCTCTGTACTCTGTGTGTTACTTACTCCCCATGCATTCATCCACTCTTGACCTCTGCATTCTCTGCGTTATTCCATTTCTGACCCATGCACTCTGTGCTTTATGCACACCTGAGCCATTACACACTTTCAATCCACTGCAGAGTAGACTCAAGTTTCATTTAACCATCCCCCTATTCAGTGGCACAGTTGCTGTTGTTAGCCCCTAATGTGCCCTCTATTCCACTCCTACTCAAAGGTATGGAAATGAGTTGCAAAGGGTAAACTAATGGAACCACTGATCTAGAAAAAAGTACTGATTTTACTAGGGCTCATTAAAGCAGAGTTCCAGACTAAAATCCAACTCAGTTTTAAATGCCAGTTTCCCTTACTTGCACTACCGTCGCCTGCACTCGAAGCTGATGAACAGATTGGCTTGGGGGTGCCAACACCGTGGGTTCCTAGTATATGTAAGTGTTCTTATATTAAAAGTCAGCAGCTACAGTTTTTGTAGCTGCTGACTTTTATTTTTTTTTCCCCCAGGCTGGAACGCCGCTTTAAAGTGAATGTATGCTTGCATTTGTCAGCCTGCAAATATATCTGTGTGCTTAAACATTGTCGTTTATGTAGCATATTTATCTTGATAAAAGACAACAGCATAATTGTTTTTAAAGTGTATGTTAGCCTCAATGATGATATTGACATGGCATCTTTCCTTCTTTATATATGTTGCTATTTTATATATTGTCAGTAGGGATGAGCCGAACACCCCCCTGTTCGGTTCGCACCAGAACATGCGAACAGGAAAAGAGTTCGCTCGAACACGCGAACACCGTTAAAGTCTATGGGACACGAACATGAATAATCAAAAGTGCTAATTTTAAAGGCTTATATGCAAGTTATTGTCATAAAAAGTGTTTGGGGACCCGGGTTCTGCCTCAGGGGACATGGATCAATGCGGTGACTTGACGGGACTTCCCTGTGATGTCACGGGGAATGCCACAGGGAAGTCCCGTCATGTCCCGTGTGTCAGAGGGGGTGGGGTCACATGGTGGCCCCGCCCCCCATTATTTAAGAACCGTCAGACAAGGAGACGCCGTCACATAGCGGGAGCCTCCCTCCATGCCAGCAGGGATGCGGAGCGGCCCGGAGAAGAAAATGAAGAAGAGAAGAAGAGAAGAAGGAAGAAGAGAAGAGAATGAAGAAGAAGATGAAGAGAAGAGCGGGAGCCTCCCCCCATGCCATGGGTGCGGAGCGGCCGAGGAGAAGAAGATAGAAGATGCCGCGGAGGAGATGCTGGACGAGAACGCCGGAGGAAGAACCAGAAGAGCCAGAAGAACCAGAAGAAGAAGAAGATGAAGGAAGATAGAAGAAAGAAGAAGCATTTAAATAAAGGAAATGTCAAAAACTGTCTCTTGTCATTTTTAACATTTTTGACAGTTTTTTAGTGAAATGGTAGAGGTAAGTACCCCCTTACCATTTCACACAGGGGGGGGCGGGATCTGGGGGTCCCCTTGTTAAAGGGGGCTTCCAGATTCCGATAAGCCCCCCGCCCGCAGACCCCCACAACCACCGGCCAGGGTTGTGGGGATGAGGCCTTTGTCCTCATCAACATGGGGACAAGGTGTTTTGGGGGGCTACCCCAAAGCACCCTCCCAATGTTGAGGGCATGTGGCCTGGTACGGTTCAGGAGGGGGGGGGCGCACTCTCGTCCCCCCCTCTTTTCCTGCGGCCTGCCAGGTTGCGTGCTCAGATAAGGGTCTGGAATGGATTTTTAGGGGGGACCCCACGCCGTTTTTTTTTGTTTTTTTTGGCGCGGGGTTCCCCTTAAAATCCATACCAGACCTGAAGGGTCTGGTATGGAATTTAGGGGGAACCCCACGTCATTTTTTTTTAAAATTTTGGCCGGGGTTCCCCTTAATATCCATACCAGACCTGAAGGGCCTGGTATGGAATTTAGGGGGACTCCCACGTCATTTATTTTTTTACATTTTGGTTCGGGGTTTCCCTGTAGGGAATTCCCATGCCGTTTTTATCAATGAACTTCTATGTGTATTGTCGGCAATGCAATAGCCGCGGGTAGTTTTAAATGGGTTTTTTCCTTCCAAATGTCATTTTGCTGTCAGACTGTTCTAAACACGGGAAACATGCGCCCCTTTACAGGCATACTATAGACACCCCCCAGGTACGAAATTTAAAGGGATATTACACTTTTATTGTTTGACTTTAAGCATTATTAAAATCACTGCTCCTGAAAAAACAGCCGTTTTTAAAACTTTTTTTTGCATTGATCCATGTCCCCTGGGGCAGGACCCGGGTCCCCAAACACTTTTTATGACAATAACTTGCATATAAGCCTTTAAAATTAGCACTTTTGATTTCTCCCATAGACTTTTAAAGGGTGTTCTGCGGCATTCGAATTTGCCGCGAACACCCCAAATTGTTCGCTGTTCGGCGAACTTGCGAACAGCTAATGTTCGAGTCGAACATGAGTTCAACTCGAACTCGAAGCTCATCCCTAATTGTCAGATAACACTGCAGTCTAAATACTTGGTGATACTGCCAATCCCCTCTATATTGTAGGATTTCCTGTTCTCTTCTGATCATATGAACCACAGATGATATCCATGGGAGAATAGCCAGTTTGCACACTTCACTGGCTGACATGCCTCACACACAGCCCTCCAAAATCTCATGGACAGTAGCTTCTGGAGGCAGTGGCATTTTAGAGCTAACATGCACAAAAGAAATGCCATACATTTCTTCTGACTGCTTCCTGAAAAGGAAAGGACAAAATAGGTGGTAATGATAGGTATTAATTATATTTATGATCTCTGTGATTGGTCACAGTGATCATGTGGTACCAAACCAATTTTATTGGCCCTGTACCTTCTTTTTGTTATCCACACAGTCCAATGCACAGTCCAGTGCAACCCCATTTACTGTGCTCAGGCACACGGGCATAGTAAATCAAATATGTCTAAAGGCAACTGCTCAGAACAATGAGTGCGCCTCCTGGCCAGTGTCTTAAGCTGGTTCTAGGAAGGTTAAGAGAGAAAAAATTTCACTTGCATTCAAAAGGTAATTATCCAAATCTTCTTTTACAGGGTGCACAACCTTTTTTTTTTTTTTTTTTTTATTCGAATGACAGGGTCACTTTATTATTTAAAAAGCATTACATTGCCTTATGTCACTGGATTCTAAAACTCTATTTCATGGTGCATGGCATTTTTCTTTTTTCAATGACAGTGTTGCTTTAATATTCTAAAAAGCAATACATTACCTTATGCCACTGAATTCCAAAACTCTATTTCCCTTTTTTAAGTAGAACAACATATGGCCATTATGAACCTATATTAACCAGAGATAGAGAGACAAACTGCACAGGCTGCTTGAAGATATTTTTCTTTATGAAGAATTTTTTTCTGGGTTGTTTTAATTTCCTGAGTCTGATAATATCTACATCATATCTTCTATTTTTGTTGAATGCGACATAGTTGCGATTGCATGTGTGTCTGTCTTCAGCCTTGATAAAGAGATAACGAAAAGTCCCTCGGAAATCACATTTTCTAGATGCTTATGAAGTGAGACACTTGTCTTGGACCTTTGCCTATCACACATTTTTTTTGGTTTTGGACAGGGTGGGGCAGAGTTAGAACTTTTGTTATGTTTTAAAGGCAGTCTAGCTGTCATGAATCTGCAGTAATACCTTCATGCCCTGTCTGTCTGCTTACCTCTGGTCTGTGTATCAGCCTTAAGCCTGCACTCTCACACCTGCATGGTTCAGTAATCATCCCTCAGCGTGGCTCCACCCTAGCCTCCTCAGGATACACTATTTAACACCATGCTGTCCAAGCCCGCCTTGTCTGAGCAATATTGTGTGTTTGGCTTTCTGTGTTTCTTGCCGTGTGCTCTACGTCTGTTTCTGTTTACCGATCTTGGCTTGTTCTTTGTCTATCCTTGTCTGCAAGTTGCCCCAACGTTTGCCTTATCTCCTGACTATCCCTTGTTGTCCTGGACTGCCAATTCCTCTCTGTCCTCCAGTAGCCTACCGTGAGCTGGGGGACCAGGCTGATGTGCTGCTACCTGCCACTGATCAGCTGCAGGGCGTAGTCCGTAGACTCGAGACACAGGAGTCTAATCAGACCCAAGTGATGCAATTCCTGCAAGGTTTGGCCTCCCGCTTTGAATTGCTTCAGGCCTCCTTTTGGATCCCAAGTTCAACAACCTCAATTGCAGCCGGCGGTTGTACCTACTGATGGACTTTCTAATGAACAGACTTGCTTACAAACAGTCACACAAAAGTCCGATGGATTCGTACATGATGACGTACACCGGACTAAAATAAGGAAGTTGATAGCCAGTAGCCAATAGCTGCCCTAGCTTTGGTTTTTGTTCGTTGGACTAGCATACAGAAGAGAAGATTTCTGGGTCCGGCGGAGTTACGATGTAAAGATTTGAAGCATGTTCCAAATCTAAAGTCCGTCGGGACTACTTTGAGCTGAGGCTGCAGCGCTCACCTCCCTCCCTCCCTCTCTCCTCCTCCTCTTGGGTATCACAGAGATGCCCACTGTATGTCACAGAGGTGGGTCTGTGTTTGACGGTGCTGTAACAAGGTCCCACCCCCTAGACCAACTTGTGTGATAGTGGGGGTGTGGCCTGAGCAGGGCATGTGAGCGGTACACGGAGCTCCCGCTGTTAATCCTCCTCTGATCCTCTCCACGCTACCGATCCGGACCCCTACATCTCCCATCTGCCGCCGGACACCCCTGTGAACCCCACAGTGCTCGCCCTGTGTTGCACGGACCTCATGAAGCCCCGCAAAGGGGATAAAGAAGCCGAGAATGAGACAGGCATGGAGATCCAAGATGGCGCTGACACCCCTCAGGCACAGAGGACGGCGAGAGGCTCCACCAAACAGCATGATGGCAGTGGTAGGTCTCACACTGCCCAAAAGCACCAGGGGAAAGACCAGGGGAAAGACCAGCCTAGGGACATGCTGTACTATGCACAGAAGTTGCAAGGGGCAGGCTGCTCGAATCCCCCAACCATGCAGGCCCTCCCTTCTGATACTAACAGAGGACACAGCCCTCCAGCACTAGATGACACAGTGCCACTGGAATCATCCATGATCTCTACCCTTGATATGTTTGACATGCTGCAGGAGGACACACAGCAACCTACACTGAATGATATACTGCGTGCTGTATACCGATGCACTGCCTCAGTGGACGGATTAAAAGAGCAGTTTGGGGGTCTCACAGTCTCCCTTTTAAGACAAGACCTCCAGAAAATCCGGGAGAGAACCACAGCGGTGGAGGGCAGAATTAGTGATGTGGAGGACCAGATGCCTCCGCTCACAAGAGACACCAGAACAGCATTGCAGCAAGCTGCGCAAGCCACCGCCAAAACTGACAACATTGAGAACCATCTCCGAGGGAACAATGTTCGCATTGTGGGACTTCCTGAAAAGGTGGAGGGCAGGGACCCAACGGCATTTATTGAGCAATAGTTGCAGGACACTTTTGGCAAGGAGGCCTTTACATCATTGTTTGCAGTGGAAAGGGCACACCGCACGCCGCCAAGACCTCTCCCCCGGGTAACCCACCAAGATCCATGCTGGCATGTCTACTGAATTACAAAGACCATGAGATCATACTTATACTAGCGAGGGAAAGAGGCTCTGTTCATTTCAATGGGACAAAAATTTCATTTTACCCCGATTTCTCTGCTGAGGTGCAGCGAAAAAGGGCCAAATTTGCGGAGGTGAAGAAGCGCTTACAAAAACTTCAAGTCACGTACGCCATTCTGTTTCCGGCTAAGTTACGCATCACCGCCAGGGGCCAAGCTACCTTTTTCGAATCGGCTGCGGAAGCGACCTCATGGCTGGATCATAATGAACAAGACCTCCGGAGACGCAGAGAAAATGAACGGGGTGACTGACGACTGGAGAACAAACCCAACAAGGTCGGTAAGGTGTCGGCAGATGGTTACAATGTATGTTTAGCAGGACATTTTACATTAAGCCTATATCAGCGTATTGAACGGGCTCAAACACGACACTGAACTGAGTTCCATTCCACAATGGGTGAATATCACCCACATGATCTTGCAGATCACCAATAGGTCCCAATTCCAGGGACAGGTTAATTGTTGCCCGGTTGGCACAAGTTTGATTGACTGTTATACATCTAAAGAAACAAGGGAACAGTTTATTCTCATCCCATGTCGCTGGGCCTCGGATGGCCACAACAACACCAGTGACTGTTTCCCCCGATTTCTCTCTGTTGCGCAGTTGCGCCTTGCTCTAAGTTACATAATCTATTGCATTGTATCACTGAACTTAGAATTCGGTCAGTTTATGTCCATGGGCTGTCAAAGGGAACTGACTGCATTTCTACAGACCTGGGACACCTTTCCTTCCAGGGGCAGGGCCGGATGGCCTTTGCATCGCTTGGATAAGAATTTAATTTACTGGACATGGCTACTACATTAATGGTGTCCTGGAATGTCCGAGGTGTACACGATCCGCTAAAACGTACAATGATAAGGTCATGTTTAAAGAAGTTTCACCCTGCTATTGTGGGGTTGCAGGAGACTCACCTCACAAAGGATGCGGTGGGACTCCTGCAATACTCCTGGGTAGGTAGGGCTTATCACTCCACACACTCTGCGTACTCCCGTGGAGTAAGTGTGTTGGTCCATAAGTCCCTGGCCTACCAGGAATTAGATTCTGTTATTGATCCATTAGGTAGATATGTGTTCATTTACCGCAAGCTGTTTACTCTGACCTTGATTATTGCTTTTGTGTACATCCCCCCCCCATTTTCTAGAGAAATATTGCAGCTCCTGCTGTCGTACCTAGTTGACAAGCCTGACGTACCCACCATAATTATGGGTGATTTTAACAGATATCTTGACCCAAAACTCGACAGGCATCCTCCGGTCCAGGCTCTACTAGGGGGAAGAGGCACTATTTTGAGCCGCCTGTTGCTGGAGGTGGGCTGGATGGATATCTGGAGAACGAAAAACCCAACATCCAAACAATTCTCGTGTTTTTCTAAATCACATGGCTCGCTCTCACGCATTGATCTATGTCCTCCCATGTTGTAAACCTAATTACTAAAGTGGAGTATTTTCCCAGAGGGGTGTCAGACCACTCCCCACTAGTTGCGCACGTGACAATGCGCCCAGTAATCTCTTTGCCCAAAGCCCCTTGGAAACTTAATGCCTTCTGGCTAAAACTTTTTACATCTCAAGAAAGAGTAATGAAACAAATTGAACAATACTTTTATGAAAACCGATTCCATCCTGAAGTTACAACTAAATGGGATGCTTTTAAGGCATGCCTTAGGGGCACGTTTATAACAGAAATAGAAGCTATCAAACATAATTCATCAGCCCTCATATGTTACGGATCCCTCCGACTCTGCGAGGGAGGCATGGATATCGGGACAGGATTCCCTGGACCGGTTGAGATCCACCACTGCAGAAAGGAAATGTTTTTTTACTAAGCAAGCTTTTTTTGAGGAAGGGGAAAAGACTGGTCGGCTATTGGCTAGAATTGCGAAAGTCTCAACAGTCTTCTCCGGCAATAGGAGCCATTAGGTGCTCAACTGGGAGACTAGTGAATGACCCTGAATCAATAATTACAGAACTAGCGTCCTTTTATGAAAACTTATATAAGCCATGTGAGAACTATACAGATGAGGCATTACAGGAGTATTTAGATACAATCTCCCTGCCTGCCCTGTCGTGCCAGGCGCACATGGAGCTGGAGGCCCCAATTACATTGGACGAATTGAAGGAGGCAGCTGCCTCCTTTTCTACGTGCAAAGCGCCGGGAGATGACGGGCTCCCAATGGAGGTGTACACCCAATATGGGGAGGCAATTTTACCAAAACTGTTAGAGGTATTTAATTCCTCCTTTGAGTCAGGAAAGCTACCAACATCCATGACAAGGGCTAGTATTATACTATTACTTAAACCTGGTAAGGACCCTGTAGACCCAAGCTCATACAGGCCCATCTTTTTACTGCAGCGTGACGTGAAATTACTGGCCAAAATTCTGGCTTTGAGGGTTAACAAGGCCATTTCCTCCATCATCCACCCTGACCAAGCAGGCTTCATGCCCAAGAAGTCCAGCGCCACTAACTTTCGCCGACTCTTTTTGAACATGCAGACCCAGACAGATGTGGCCGGCAGTAGAGCACTGTTGTCTCTTGACGCTAATAAAGCATTCGACAGTGTTAGCTGGCGATACCTGTGGGCTGTATTGGTCAGGTTCGGGTTCGGTCCTAGGTTTATTACATGGGTGCGGCTGCTATATGCTTCACCGTGGGCAGCCATACGCGTGTCGGACAGGATGTCACAGGTCTTTGCACTGGGCAGGGGGACCAGGCAGGGGTGCCCCTTGTCCCCCCTGCTATTTGCATTGGCCATTGAACCACTTGCCGCACAGGTCAGAGATTGCCAGCAGATTAGGGGATTTCGGTATGGTGAATTGCATGAGAAGATAATGCTATACGCGGATGACATGCTCCTCTTTTTGGAGGACGTGGACGCCTCATTGTCCCATGAAATGTCCCTAATTGGAGACTTTGGCCACTATTCAGGTCTTACTATTAATTGGTCCAAGTCTGCATTGATGTTTTTGGATGGAACTCCGGATCTGCGGGCGAGTCTCCCATGTCCGGTCCCCATAGTAACCTCCTCTAAATACCTAGGCGTTTACGTATCCCCCAACATAAATGAATATTACAAACTAAACATATATCCCCTACTGACTCATTTTCGAGACAAAATAAATATAGACAGACTTAAAATGTCCCTGGCAGGGAGGACGAATCTCATTAAGATGATTCTGATGCCCCAACTCCTATACATGCTGCACAATACGCCGATAGTCATCCCACCTAAAATATTTAGGGTTGTTAATACACTGTTCAGAACACTGCTGTGGCATACCAATCCCCTTAGGATCAAGCTGGAACAGCTGCAATACCCAAAAGAGGGTGGTGGTCTTGCACTCCCCAACCCTTGGATATATTATGTGGCGGCGCAACTACAACATCTAATAGGGGCCATGGCTCCATCCCCTGCAGGCTCATCGACCAAACTTTTGCGGACGGGAGCAGGAGTGGAGTCAATACCTGAGGGTTTGGAAGCTCAGAGATTTCAGAAACCTAACAAACAGATGCCCACTTAGGCATTTATTCAAAAAGTATGGAACAAGGTCAAACAACTGCAACATGTCACGGGATACACTGCCTATAGCCCAATTTGGGAAAATAACTCTTACGAGGAACTGGCCAAAATCAAGCAGGGTCCTAGATGGCGTCCCCTGGGAATTACTCATCTAAGACATATATTTCAGAATGGAAGACTGCTGTCTTTCGCAGACTTACAATCTAAATATGCATTACCATCTAATATGTTGTTTTATTACCTAGAACTGCAACATGCAATACAGGCGCAGGGTAGGGCAGCGGAGTGGGTACAGTCACCCACCCCTATTTTTCACATATTACAAGAGGCAACAGACACAAAAGGTATAATATCCCAATGCTACCTCATGCTTCTCTCCTCCTTCCTGGAGGGGCATCCCATGAAAGCAGTGGCACAGTGGTAGGAAGACCTGGGTCCCATCACAGGGGAGCAGCGGGAGGAGGCCCTTCAAGCTGTCAACACCTGTTCGCTAAACGTATCACAAAAAGTTTCCCCTATTATATATTCTGTTAAGGGTGCATTATACACCAGTAAAACTACACAAAATGGGGAGGCTACAGTATCCAATGTGCAACAGGTGCAGGACTGCGCCAGGTGATCTGATTCATCTTCTCTGGCGATGCCCCAAACTTCACAGGTACTGGACAGGGGTTATGACCTTACTTAACAGGGTTTTCCAAACTAATGTTCCCCTTGACCCATTGGGTTGCCTCCTGGGAATACTGGAAGGGGTCATTCCGGAAAATATAACTAGAATGGCCTTTGCCAGAGCTCTATTTCAGGCAAGAAAAACAATACTCCTGCATTGGAAATCTGCCACACCACCGCTGGTCAAAACATGGATTCAACAGATGGGTAACACCCTTGTTATGGAAAAGTATATATATCAGCACAGGGGAAACCCAGGGAAATTTGATAAGTTATGGGACGCATGGCTTGACACACCCGGTATAAGCCCAGTAGAACTGGTACAAATGAGACTGCTCAGAGGTACATAGAGATGCCTGGGAACGCGAGTAGAAGAGTTAAAATGTAGGCATAGTGAGGCTGCATTTATGGGCACAGTGAGCTGCATTTAAGGGCACAGTGAGCTACATTTATGGGCACAGTGATCTGCATTTAAGGGCACAGTGAGCTGCATTTAAGGGCACAATGAGCTGCATTTATGGGCAGTGAGCTGCATTTATGGGCACAGTGAGGCTGCATATTTTGGGAACAATGAAGCTGCATTGATGGCCAGTAAGGCTGCATTGATGGGCACAGTGAGCTGCATTGATGGGCAGTGAGGCTGAATTTATGGGCACAGTGAGGCAGCATTCATGGACAGTGAGGCTGCATTCCCGGGCAGTAAGGCTGAATTCACGGGCAGTGAGACCGCATTCATGGGCATAGTGAGGTTGCATTTATGGGCACAGTGAGGCTGCATTTATGGGCAGTGAGGCTGCATTTATGGGCACAGTGAGCTGCATTAATGGGCAGTGAGGCTGCATTTATGGGCACAGTGAGGCTGCATTTATGGGCACGGTGAGCTGCATTGATGGGCAGTGAGGCTGCATTTATGAGCACAGTGAGGCTGCATTTATGGGTACAGTGACCTGCATTTTTTGGCAGTGAGGCTGCATTCACAGGCAGTGAGGCTGCATTCATGGGCACAGTGAGGCTGCATTCATGGGCAGTGAGGCTGCATTTATGGGCACAATGAGGTTGCATTCATGGGCCGTGAGGCTGCATTTATGGCCACAGTAAAGCTGCATTTATGGCCACAGTAAATCTGCATTGATGGGCACCATAAAGCTGCATTTGATGGGCTCAGTGAGGCTGCAATAATGGGCACAGTGAGGCTGCAATGATGGGCACAGTGAGGCTGCATTGATGGGCACAGTGGGAATGTATTTATAGGCACAGTAAGGCTGCATTCATGGGCACCGTAAAGCTGCAGTTGATGGGCACAGTGAGGCTGCATTGATGGGCACAGTGAGAGTTCCATTAAAGGCACTGTAAAGCTGCATTTGATGGGCACAGTGAGGCTGCAATGATGGGCACAGTGAAACTGCATTGATGGGCACCGTAAAGCTGCATTTGATGGGCACAGTGAGACTGCAATGATGGGCACTGTAAAGCTGCATTTGATGGGCACAGTGAGGCTGCACTGATGAGCACTGATGAGGCTGCACTGATGGGTACTGATTTGCTTTATGTTAATATTGTTAAAGTAGTTGGTAATATTTATTTTTGGAACTTAATTCACTGCATAAAATATTTATCAGTGTAATTTCATAAGATAATTTACGAGGGTGTGTTTAGGGGCGGACTTAGGGACTGGGCAGGGGAGGGGTTGGGTGGGACAACTGACGGTGAGTAATTCTTAAGGCCTGGCTAGTGGCTCAGGACTTTAAATTTTGAGCCCTGTTATACAGTATATGAAGACAAATAGGTGGCAATTGTATCATGGAAGAGTGAGCTGCTTCGTCCCTAGTAAACCATTGGAAAGATATCTCCCATGGGACTTTGTTGCAGCAATAGAAATCACACAATTAGAATATATATAAAAAATGAAAAATCTTTATTGAACAATGTTGAAAATAGCTGGTCTATACAATTAACGTTCTAATCTGTAAAAAGTTCCTGCTGAACATACAGGGAGCAGAAATACAAAGTATGAAAATACATGCAATGTATTTTACATTTTTCTGCTTTGTATTCCTGCTCCCTGTATGTTCAGCAGGAACTTTTTACAGATTAGGACGTTAATTGTATAGACCAGCTATTTTTAACATTGTTCAATAAAGATTTTTCATTTTTTATATATATATTCTAATTGTGTGATTTCTTTTCTGCAACAAAGTCCCATTAGAGATATCTTTCCAATTATACAGTATATGTTGCATTGTTATTTAATGTGATATATCACTGCGGTCTAAATACTTGTATGCTACATTATGTGTGCTTTTATGAATTTGTGTAAAAAAAAAAAAATTGTTTTTAGAACCTGATATACATGTCCAATTGATCACTGTAGCACCAAGAACCAACACCTATACATGTGTATATGAATCTCTGCTATAAGGGAAGACAGAGTTTCCCTTCTAAGTAATATTGATATTTTTGGGACAAAATGAATGGGTCACTATTCTGCACTACAGCAAAAACTAAAAGAAGAAGTGTATATCAACTTTATACATTCAGCCTTCCATTAATATCCAAATATTCAAACATGATTAAAAAAAAATAATTAAATTACATGAGTTTGCCCAAATAAAAATAAAGAATGATGAGAGTAGGGAAGACCTCTCTGTTTTAGTAGTAAAACCCTGTAATCTTCAATTTTCAATCTGCTTATGGCATTTGTCATATATTAACCTATTTAGAAAACACTTACAGAGCTTTTCATTCTCACATTTTGATTCTTCTAAATATTTTAGGTATATTTGTGGATAATTATAGAATTTAGGATTCCAGGCAATAACTGATGAATTGAAGTTTCTGTGAAGACTAAGCAGTTGAACAATTCCCCAAGTTTTCAAGATAGATATTATAATAAAACAGAAATGTTTACTGCAAGCTGCACACATTTACCCTCATGAATAGAAGGATCTGATTGCCAGGCTATTATGCATCTTGGTACTGCTTATCTATTGCAACTTTTTCTCAGCCACGTCCTGCCCACATGCATACAGTACAGTAATGGCTCCATGTCATTTTTAAGTGTGGGGTTTCTTGATGGTGACACCAGTGGATCATGCCCTTGCAATACATGTTAGCTAAGCTGCATTTAGTCTCCAATGGGCATTATCAACCTATAACAGTGCCTAAACAAGGACCTTTATGGAAGATTACCTGGTATTTGTATCCAGTTATGGACATTGGGTGTGCTAAACATGCCCAAAAACATCATCTAAATACACCCTGCCTCTCCTTTTTCCCCATAGCTCTCCAGCCACATTTACTGGCAATTCTCAGCTTTCATTTTGATATCTAGGACTTGATTAATTTACTCAGGAGCAGATCTTTCTCCTCCTGTGTAAATTGACACTCACAGATCAATGTCTGCAGAGCTACAAAGAAGCAATGCTATAATTGTTCAATTGTAACTCATCTGTTTTATTCATAGCAGATAAAAGGAGTGACCTATGATCTGCATATAATGTTAGGTAATGGAACCTTAAAAAGAAAACAAAAACAAAAAAAAGTGTTAGTATTTAACTCCTTAGTAATCCTTAGTTAACCCTCATCAGTTCTAATAAACTGCTTCCTCCCCTTCTCTCTGTTGCTATTATTTTCTCATTTTTTCCCTCTTATTTTTAACATTAGATTCATTTTAAAAAATCCTCTGATCCTAAGATCCTTATTTTTTCACATTTTAAAGCAAATCGTAGAATGGATAAAAATATATTTTTCTTTTGTAAATAATTGTGCTATGCTTTGTATTATCAACAAAATTTTAGTGTCTTTATACACAGGATAAATAAAATGTATGAATAAAATATACGATTTCTAGAGACAAGAATACTTGTTTTAAAACTAAAACTGGTGGAACCTGTATAAACACATTTGTTTTCTTGCATTACACCTTTTGTCTATACATTTCAAAGAAGATAAATGATTGCCAAAAGAAAGGCTTGTGTGTACTTAAAAAACAGTATACTGTATGTATAACTAAGTTATCCTAAATATATGATACGTTTTGGCTGAATCAATAAGCCCATAGCTCAGGGCTCAATAGCCCAGAGCTGAACAGGTAAAATAAAAGCTACAAACGTATTTGTTTTTCTACGTATTATCTTTAATAAATCTTGTTTAGTACTAAACAAAATGTTTTTCTATTTCATTTCACTGTAATTAAGTAAATATACAAGATGCATGTTGCATATTTGGCATTTATAGACATTCCAGATAGCAGCTGTTGTGCTAAGATAGAGCTCTGTGACTCATTGGGGTGACAAACTTACCAACCCTGTACTAGCAAAGATGGCAAATCCTTGATTTGTCTTTTTTATTATGGCAAAAAAATAAATAAAAAGGTTACAAATCTGCATAATAATATTTGTATTCTAATTTTCAGCCTGCGGGTAGTGCTTTAGACGTTTTTTCTTATCCCCTATTGAAAAATAGTTTGTTGCTTACATAGCTCAATAACTCAAACTGAAATTTGAAAGTGCATTTGAATGTATGTTCTTTCTGTGCAAATGAGGCAGAAGAATGAATGAATAAATTAATGAATGAACGCTGGCCAAATGTTTTTTCTTGATTTAATGCAGAAAATACTGAATTTGGTCACTAGATGGTGCCATCTAATGGCCAAATTCAATATTTTCCATTTATAATCAATACAAAACATTTGGCCTGCACACGAAATAACCTAATAACATACTTAACATATTTTTGCCCCATTTGCACAAAACCAATGTACATTCACTGGGTGAATTGCTAAGCATTTTTTTTCAGATACCTCTAAGTGTATCTGGAAAAAGAACTTCTGCTATACTCTCACTTTAGAAAATCCATAATGCTCTGGGAATCATGTGTCAAGGGTACACCCTGCCTTAAATGTTTATGTGTAAAAGATTGCATATAAATAGTAAAGACAAATATAATTGTTTATAAACATTAAAATGTTTAAATTAGAACTATAAGCAAAACTTTTTTTTTATCATGGATAGAGTAGGTGCCGGTTCACACTACAGCGACTTGGGATCCGACTTGTCAGACCTCAAGTTGCCTCAAGTCGCTGGACATAGAAAATTCAATTCTAGTTTATGAGAGCCATCTTAATGTATACTACTGAAGTCGCTCCAACTTCAGAACAGTTCCTGGACTACTTCAAGGCAACTTCTAGGCGACTTGTGCCCATAGATTTCAATGGAAGTCGCCTCCAAGTTGGATCCCCATCTATAGTGAAGTGACTTTACAGGAAAAAGAAAATAATTTACCCAGGTACTCCCCACATTTACACACAGGCAGCCCCCTCCCTCCCACAGGGCACTGCCTGTATGCCGTTGTCTCTGTATGTTGTGGCCGACCTGTATGCTAGATTAATAGTATACAATATCTACCAGAGCCCACAGGGAGGTAATGCACAGAGAGGCCATTGATAATGAGTTTCTCATCTGGCTTGTGAGGCAGCAAACATGCCTTTATGACAAAACTGATCCGTATTATAAGGATCAACTGAAGAGGTACAATGCCTGGCTGGAAATCTGCTGTATAAGTATTGACAATTGGGACATTTTGTCGGTGAATGAACATAGTGACAAATGTAAGTTTAACCTTTATTTTATTTATGTCTGTTTGTTATTCATATGCACTATGTATCCCCAAATGTGCTTGTCATCAGTGCTAGTCATCAGTGCAGATCATCAGTGCAGACCAGGGATTGTAAAACTATGGTCCTCCAGGAGTTGCGCAAATAAACAACCCATGAGGCATTGCAAAACTCTGACATTCACAGACATGACTAGGAATGATGGGAATTGTAGCTCATGAACAACTGGAGGGCTAGAGTATGGAGAACTCTGGTGCAGACTATCACTGATGAATAGTCCTATTGCAGACTAGGAATCATGTCAACTTTATGTTGTTGAATAACTTACCTTTGTTAATATATGTAGATAATGAATGATCAATATCACTACAGCAAAAAAAAAATATTGGTTTAGTATCAATTTTATTTAAATAAAACCAAAAATGAGTATTCAAAAAATTACCGACAACATAACATAGCATTAAAAATGTAGAAACTCCTGTACAGGCGTTAGACAACAAAACAGAAAAAGCAACAGCATCAAAATATATATTTAAAGAACTTAGCAATGCAGTTAGGAAATAGCGTCCAATTGCCATTCTAGTTCACCAGCCGGTGAAAGGAAGTATGAGGCAAATTGCTCAGTGGCCCCATTGGAGGATCCCCAAGTAGCACTGAAGTGTGCACTTTCCATGTCATGCATAAGGGAATCCTCGAAACAGTACCCATCATGTAGCTGGACATAATTGTGGAGCATGCTGCTTTGACAGCAGTAATTAAATTTTCAATGTTTAACGCAATCGGCGTGTGTAACAAACGCCATTTATTGGCAAGGATTTTGAACTGCACTCAACCACCCTTCTTGCCCTTGTGAGATGATAGTTAAAGACTTTTTTAGAGGTAGTCTGATTCCTATTGGAGTAAGGCCTCATTAGTTGTTCTCCCAATGCCTCATCTGCAACAAGCACATAGGGTAGTGGGGGTTCAGTTGTGCCAGGAAGGAGACAGTTCTCAGGAAGATCTAGACGATTATCTCGTAGCCTTTCACCAAATGAGGAATTTTTGAAAATACGTAAATCGCAGCTACTTCCATAGGATCCTATATATATATATATAGGTGAAGCAGCAGTTTGCATCGGCCACGGCAAGCAGTACAAAGGAGCAATATTTTTTATAATTGAAGAACACATTTCCACTACCAACAGGCTTAATGACATGCACGTGCTTTCCATCTATAGCTCCAATGCAATTGGGGTAATTGCACCGCCTCCCAAAGAGTCATGCAATATCCTGCCAATTGTCCTGTGTAGGCCTCTTCACAACTATAGTGTTAAGCACATTCCATAAGATTTGGCAGGTTTCTTGGATGATGTAGCTGATTGTCGACCTGCCCACCATGAACTCATAATGTAGGCTCACTAGGGAATGACCGGTTGCCACGTACCTGAAAGACAAATACATAATGATTATGTTCCTATTTATGTTTTGCAGTGGTTATTTTACAAAATCGATGGAAGGGCTTGCAAGACTGTTTCAAGCGATACCTTTGAAAAATCAAAGAGGCCAGGAGTGGGTCGGGAACAAAAAGGGTGGCACCCTATGTTCACGCTGATGAGCTGGAGTCTCTGAGACCTTTCATGGATCTGAGAGAGTGAGATAACATCTGTCATATTTGTAAAGTGCTACTATACAGTTATATAAAGAAGGGTATGCCCTAATAGTATTATATGTTAAATGCAGAACACAATCCAGTTGGGAAGTGAGAGAAGAAGGGCAGGAGGCATCTCAAGGAACAGAGGACTCTCAAGGGTCGCAGGAGCAGGAGCAGCCTGCAGCAGGAGCAACCAAGCAGACGTTTCAGCGTACATGAGGAACCAGCTGGGCCTAGCCGACTTCGAAGCCAGTGGCCGAGCAGACCACCACGAAGAAGGCATGGTCAGAACATTGACCACTTTGGGGCTAGTTGAATACCTGAACAAAAAATTAGATGATTTTGAGTCTGAAGATTATTGATTCGGTATAATGGTAGCGGGCATCCTAAAAAAAATTCCCCCAGAGCAGAAGAACAATGTGAAGAAGGCTGTGATGGACCTCCTTGATGCAAATCTACGTGATAGGCCAGCAATTGCCTCCTCACCTATCTTTGGACCATCACCACTGTCCTGTCCCTACTATTCATACCCAACTCCTCCACCACCCAGAACCCACCCCTACTATCCCCCTCACTTTCTCCCATACTCCGATGAGTATGCAATGTGATGAATCCTACACATCCACTGATCCCATATCCGTCTCTGTCCCCAATTCCCTCCACCATCAGCGCACCAGGTAACCCAAGATTCTTTGATAGCAGAAAACAAACACTCCTGCGCACAAGTGGATCACCAGGTAAACTAAGTTTCATAGCGGATAATGCCTCAAGCCTTGCTGCCCTCAGGGATAGGGGTATCCTAGCAGTCAGAGGGAAAAAGAAAAAAGGGACGCACCAACCTTGTGCATTATCTTCGGATATATTTTATTTAAAAGTAAATCATAAAACTACTCACAAAAAAAAGGGAGAATACTTCCGATACAAAAAGTCTCCAGATGACAGGATTACCTTCTTCCTCAGAGCCTGGCCACAGCTG
Organism: Aquarana catesbeiana; assembly: GCF_042186555.1. Taxonomy (NCBI): domain Eukaryota; kingdom Metazoa; phylum Chordata; class Amphibia; order Anura; family Ranidae; genus Aquarana; species Aquarana catesbeiana. The sequence goes on from NC_133324.1 coordinate 173,048,842, forward strand.
TCATTAGATAATGCAAAGAGAACATTGTGGTCACAGGACACAGGGAACAAGGAATCAGGAAGAGAACAGGAACAACAATTATGTCACAAGAGCTGATTAGCTCTGATTGGCCACAGGCAAAGTCGCCTGTCCTGAAGTCATGTTGTAAGTCGCTCAAAGTCATGCTAAATTCGCGCTGATGTCGCCTCCAAATCACTTTGTAAAGTCTTGCTGTAAGTCGGGTTGCCCCTGTGTGAACTGGCACTTAGGGAGGGTCATAACCCCTTGTAGTTTATTTTTTGCAATCTGTGTCCCATGGGGGGGATTTCTCTTTACTTCCCGTCCCATAGCCAAAACTGGAAATGAGAGGAAATCCCAGAAAATTAAGGGAATTCCTGTAGGGCCACAAGGTCACCAGAATTAATGTGCCCATTGGAAGATTTTCCCTCTATTACTTTTCTGGGGACAACCCAACATATGGGGTTTTCTTTCACTGTCAATGATAATGGGGGGGCACAGACGGCAATAAAAATTGATAGGTGTTGTAATTCATCTCCACTCTGAAGCTAAAAAAAGGTTTTATCTTTAGTTGTTCTTTAAAAATAGACACAATTTTCCAAAACTTGTTATGGTTTCCCATCACAAGAGAAGTATAGCCAATCATTTTTGTTGGCTGCACTTCTTTTTTAGGTCACAGGAATACATTTACTGTTGTGACACAAAGGCATGTGTGAGCTATCAACTGACAAGGTAGAGTTGTGCTGCACTTGGGAAAGATACTGACAATATTGTCAGGATCGACCCAGCTGCCTGATTGACAGCTGGTTCTGTCCTTCAGTATGTGACTGAGTGCCAGGTGTACCCTGCCCCTTCCCAGCCTATTGCTCCAGTCTTCCTTGGAGGGGCAGAGCAGGGGGTAGTGACTGACAAAGATGCTAGACAATGGAGATGAGTAAGCATAGGCGTGCCCACGGGGTGTGCCGGGTGTGCCCAGGCACACCCTAATCATTCAGCCCTGTCTGTGTTTCAACAAGTTTTGTCAGTGCTAAATGCCTGCAACATCTGTCCTATCCCTGTGTAACTTCAGTCACCACCACTGGGGCCAGTAAAAACAGCTGTGCTGCGAGTGGGAGGTGATTGAGCAGGAAACTAGGACCTCAGCTGCGGAGTAACCCAGCCGCATTTTCCGATGCAGCTTCTATAGTTCCGGCTGCAGGTCCTCACAGTAGCCGGCGGAGTGATCTACATCTGCACTCCGCCCCCCCTCCAGCCTCTCTCTCCCTTGAAGCAGTGGACTAGCAGAGCCTGAGAGCGGCAGACGAGTGGCTGCAGTCTGCTGGATCCAGGTAGTGATTGCATTTAAAAGCTTCCAATGTTTTTCTATCTCCCCCAAGTCTTATATATGTTCAATCTGTGCCCTCATTCACTTAGATCCTCCCCCATCTCCAGTGCTGTCTGCCCAGAGAACGTGGTGGGGAGGGGGGGCACTGCTAGTGCCAGGTGCTGCTGACACTGCAGGGAAGGGGGTGAGCTGAGCTCATGTTCTAAGAAAAGTCAATTTGGAGAGGTAAGCTGCAGTTTCACATCAGAACTATTCAGGAGGATTTGTTTGCAGTTTGATGAGGAAGATTAACCTAATAGGAGGATCGGAAGAGCAGAGTGTGTATGGGAGAGTCGGCTGAGTCTTCAGCCTTGCTCACAGCTAACAGATATCTTAGATGCTGCACTTATCATTTTTTAAACAATCCCCACACTCTGTGTATGTCCAGATAATCTGAAGAAACTTTATAACCATTCAATTTAACCCCGTGTTCTCCAAACTCTGTACAACATGTAAATTCCCCACATAAACTAAACACTCTCTATACAAGTTACCTGTCCTCAATAATCAGAGCAGAGCACAGGGTTCAGTTATTTACATGGTAGTGCAATTGTATGAACACTGATTATTTAGAGAATAATATTTTTTTTTATTGAGAATTGTTATTTTGCATCTACTCAGTTAGGGCCCTTTCACACTGGGGCAGAGGTGGTAAAGCGCCGCTATTGTAAGTGGCGCTTTACCATCGGTATTCGGCCGCTAGCGGGGCGGTTTTAACCCCCGCTAGCGGCCGAGAAAGGGTTATTAACCACCGCAAAGCGCCTCTGCAGAGGCGCTTTGCCGGCGGTATAGCCGCGTGCTTCCCTATTGATTTCAATAGGCAGGAGCAGTGAAGGAGTGGTATACACTCCGCTCCTTCACCGCTCCGAAGATGCTGCTAGCAGGACTTTTTTTCCCGTCCTGCTAGCGCATCGCTCCAGTGTGAAAGCCCCGAGGGCTTCCACACTGGAGAAACAGCAGCGGCACTTTCGGGTCGGTTTGCAGGCGCTATTATTAGCGCAATAGCGCCTGCAAACCGCTCCAGTGTGAAAGGGCCCTTAGGCTTTTTTTACGCACGCACAGGCATGGTTTTCTTGCATTACGGGTAGGGCAGCCCATTAACTTCAATGGGCTGCCCTACGCACAAACATCATGGAAAAGAAGTCCTGAATCTTTTCCAAAAGTGTGCGGCACCCTGTAGTTTGGTCCACATGCTTGCAGATGCATGGAGATGCCAATAACAAACAATGGCACTGCTGCACATCTGGATAAGGGCAGCACATTTCTTTGCATGTTGGGAAGGCATGCAATTTTGCATGCGTTACCCACGCACATAGATGTGAACTTAGCCTTAGAGTGTTTCGTTTTTTTACGGTGAATTTACACTTTGGATTTTACAGAGTTTGGATCAATACAGGGTTAAATTGAATGGATATACATTAACTTTGCATGATCTGGAAACCACGTACACAGAGTGCTTTCACTCTCATACCTCCCACACTCCTCTCCTGTAAATACTGCTCACTCTCATACCCCCCACACTCCTCTCCTGTAAATACTGCTCACTCTCATACCTCCCACACTCCTCTCCTGTAAATACTGCTCACTCTCATACCTCCCACACTCCTCTCCTGTACATACTGCTCACTCTCATACCTCCCACACTCCTCTCCTGTACATACTGCTCACTCTCATACCTCCCACACTCCTCTCCTGTACATACTGCTCACTCTCATACCTCCCACACTCCTCTCCTGTAAATACTGCTCACTCTCATACCTCCCACACTCCTCTCCTGTAAATACTGCTCACTCTCATACCTCCCACACTCCTCTCCTGTAAATACTGCTCACTCTCATACCTCCCACACTCCTCTCCTGTAAATACTGCTCACTCTCATACCTCCCACACTCCTCTCCTGTACATACTGCTCACTCTCATACCTCCCACACTCCTCTCCTGTACATACTGCTCACTCTCATACCTCCCACACTCCTCTCCTGTACATACTGCTCACTCTCATACCTCCCACACTCCTCTCCTGTACATAGTGCTCACTCTCATACCTCCCACACTCCTCTCCTGTACATACTGCTCACTCTCATACCTCCCACACTCCTCTCCTGTACATACTGCTCACTCTCATACCTCCCACACTCCTCTCCTGTACATACTACTCACTCTCATACCTCCCACACTCCTCTCCTGTACATACTGCTCACTCTCATACTCCCCACACTCCTCTCCTGTAAATACTGCTCACTCTCATACCCCCCCACACTCCTCTCCTGAGCATAGTGCCCACTGTCATACCCCGCACACAACTCTCCTGTACATAGTGCCCATTGTCTTATCCTCCACACTCCTCTCCTGTACATACTGCTCACTCTCATACCCCCCACACTCCTCTCCTGTACATACTGCTCACTCTCATACCCCCCCACACTCCTCTCCTGAGCATAGTGCCCACTGTCATACCCCGCACACAACTCTCCTGTACATAGTGCCCACTGTCATACCCCCCACACTCCTCTCCTGTACATAGTGCCCATTGTCATACTTCCCACACTCCTCTCCTGTACATACTGCTCACTCTCATACCCCCCACACTCCTCTCCTGTACATACTGCTCACTCTCATACCCTCCACACTCCTCTCCTGTACATAGTGCCTACTGTCATACCCCCCACACTCCTCTCCTGTACATAGTGCCCATTGTCATACCTCCCACACCCCTCTCCTGTACATACTGCTCACTCTCATACCTCCTCTCCTGTACATACTGCTCACTCTCATAGTCCCCCACACTCCTCTCCTGTACATAGTGCCCATTGTCACACCTCCCACACTAATCTCCTGTACATACTGCTCACTCTCATACCTCCCACACTCCTCTCCTGTACATACTGCTCACTCTCATACCTCCCACACCTCTCTCCTGTACATACATACTGCTCACTCTCATACCCCCCACACTCCTCTCCTGTGCATACTGCTCACTCTCATACCCTACACACTCCTCTCCTGTACATAGTGCCTACAGTCATACCCCCCACACTCCTCTCCTGTACATAGTGCCCATTGTCATACCTCTCACACTCCTCTCCTGTACATACTACTCACTCTCATACCCCCCACACTCCTCTCCTGTACATACTGTTCACTCTCATACCCCCACACTCCTCTCCTGTACATAGTGCCCATTGTCATACCCCCCCCCCCTCACACTCCTCTCCTGTACATAGTGCCCATTGTCATACCCCCCCCTCACACTCCTCTCCTGTACATAGTGCCCATTGTCATACCCCCCCCTCACACTCCTCTCCTGTACATAGTGCCCATTGTAATACCCCCCACACTCCTCTCCTGTACATAGTGCCCATTGTCACACCTCCCTCACTCATCTCCTGTACATACTGCTCACTCTCATATCTCCCACACTCCTCTCCTGTACATACTGCTCACTCTCATACCCCCCACACTCCTCTCCTGTACATAGTGCCCATTGTCATACCTCCCACACTCCTCTCCTGTACATAGTGCTCACTCTCATACCTCCCACTCATACCTCCCTTACTCCTTTCATGTACATAGTGCCCACTCTCTTACCCTCCACATTTTGCACTTTTCTTTCACTGTGCCGGCAGGGAGATGGGAAAGACCTTTTATACATTATAAAACGTTTGTTCATATTTATTTATAAGAATATATACAGTGTGTGTGTGTGTGTGTGTGTATATATACATACACACACACTCGCATGTGCGTTTGAGATTTGGTGCACACCCTAATGCGATAGGCTGCGCACACCTATGTGAGTAAGCATATTTATTTCTTTAACCCCAAATTTCTCCCATAAGCAACAGTGGCATAATCATGGTACCCTGAGGTCACTCCATCTTTTACCAAAGGTGAAGTGCTGGATGCAAAAAGCTACTCCACATCCCATACAGTATATTTGTCAGCGGGTATCCTATTGCCACAACCTTTTTTTAGTCCTAGTCTGGTCCTAACTCCATTTATGTCCATCTTTCCAATTAAAACATACTTCTTTAAAGATGTAATCCAATATAAAATAAACTTCAGATCTTTTCTAAAGGCTCTGAGTGGCTATGCCATGAATTCCTCAAGCTTGTGAGGTGAATTAATTTTCACCTAATAATTTGGATTATGACATTCATCTCAGTTCAAGAAATAATAGAGTTTTCTATTTATTGTTTTTATTTTCTATTTTTTTATGCAAGCAATAATCCGTGTCACAAAAAAAAGAGTAGAAGGATATAAATCAGCCTAAATGTGGGTGAATGAGAAGAATGCATGGAACTACAAAGAGTGAAATAAAGAAAAAAATATCCCATCATTCAGTTCATTGAATTGACAAGCAATGTACATATACCAAGTCTGAATTGTAGCAAAGTAGACTAGTAGAATACAGAAATAGCAACACCACCTTTCCTGTTTTTTGAAAATAATTCTTATTTTATGCAAAATTTTTTTATACAGATCTTAGGGTTAATACCCAACTGTACCATTTGTGAGTTTTACTTTATTGCATGATAGGACTATAATTAACATGCATGTGTTTGTCCTTGGAAATGATTGTTTCTTAAACATTAAATTCTCTGTGTAAAATATGACCTCTTTTATTCATTCAATATGTGGTGCTGAAAATAACATTCTCCACTACCTAATATTACTGATCTTAGCTAGCATCATCTCTCCAACTGTCATGTGTAGATTTATAACTTTTGGCCTTGGATTTAGTTATGAAACCACTGTAAGCTCTTAACTGAATTGAAATCAATGCAAATGTGCTGTAGGAGAAGGCCAAGCCTAGCTATCATCTATGGGTTAAATAAAATGTAAAGGGATATATACAGTAAATATATACAGTATATATTATATGTATATACTGTATATATTATATTTATGTACTGTATATATTCATTTATATTATTGATGCACCCACAAACGACCCCTTCCAAGTTACTCAGCAGGATGTCACCTTCACCTGAAGATTATTGCTCCCCTCCCTGCCTGGAGACACAAAGCACGGGGTGGAAAGGAAGGTAAAGTAAGACTTGATATGGGTGTTGCTACTGCCAGGGGACTGAATCTCCTCTTAAAGTGGTTGTAAACCTCAGACATTATATATGAACAAAGTATATCCCTCTAAAGTGTGTACTTGTCTCAGTCCAGAGAATTAAGTGTCATTTCTATCTGCTGCCTCGTTACTCTGCCATCTGCATAAGTCAATTCTGACAAGTTTTCCTGATACCAAGAGGTAAAAAGGTGACAGGGGAGGAACCTCCAGCACACAGCCTGTGATTGACAGCCTCATCTCTGTTCCTTTGTACTGTGCTGTGTGTGTAACAGAGGTGGCTAAATCATTTATATTGGCCATTGCTGCAGTCATGTTTAAGCTTGCCCACCATCCAAGGATAGAGAAAGCCTTCAAGCTGGGCAGTAAGCCTTGAGAAGCGCGTGTATCCCGGGAAAGACACTGTGTCTGAGTATACAAGTCTCGGGGGTGCTGCCAGGAACACTTCTAGGATAGGAAGTGTTGGACTGAAGTGCGCTGCAAATTGCTGTTTAGAGATTTTGTTGCTGTGTGTGGGGCTGTGTGATATTGAGCCCAGGGCTATATGCTGTGCTGAGAGACTGCAAGGCCACTTCATATACAGTATGCCTAGAGTACAGGGAGAGGACCTAGGACTTTGCAACTGTAAGATGCTCAATTGTGCCAGTGTTATTGAGAGAAAAAAAGGTTCGGCTGGACAGGTAGGCTCAAAGTCTGGATGGCTACCTTTCACTCGTTTTTCACTCAGGAGCTGCAGCATAGTTCTATGTTTATCCATACTGAGTGTGGAAGTGGATATTGCTGGACTAGACTGTGTGACTTCAGTGCAAGAATAGTGAGAGGCCTGTAGGCCACCTTGCACTGTTTGCTGTTGCTACTATCTGTGCGCTGTGAGAAGGGCTTTTGCTGGATTGAACTGCTAAATTCTTCTCTTACTCTGTGGATTACAATTCTCCCAGTTGGGGAGTGAGCACTCCACCACAGGTAACTGAAAGGGTCCCAATTCCAACAAAACTGAGTTCATATTGCACCGACCAATGGCTAGGTAGGTCTGTGTTTATGGAATATATATACAGTGCCTTGAAAAAGTATTCACACCCCTTGAAATTTTCCACATTTTGTCATGTTACAACCAAAAATGTAAATGTATTTTATTGGGATTTTATGTGATAGACTAACACAAAGTGGTACATAATTGTGAAGTGGAAGGAAAATGATAAATGGTTTTCAATTTATTTTACAAATAAATATGTGAAAAGTGTGGCGTGCATTTGTATTCAGCCCCCCTGAGTCAATACTGTAGAACAACCTTTCTCTGCAATTACAGCTGCAAGTCTTTTTTGGGGATGTCTCTACCAGCTTTGCACATCTAGAGAGTGAAATGTTTGCCCATTCTGCTTTGCAAAATAGCTCACGCTCTGTCAGATTGGATGGAGAGCATCTGTGAACAGCAATTTTCAAGTCTTGCCACAGATTCTCAATTGGACTTAGGTCTGGACTTTGACTGGACCATTCTAACACTGTAACACATGAATATACTTTAAACTAAACCATTCCATTGTAGCTCTGGCTGTATGTTTAGAGTCATTGTCCTGCTGGAAGGTGAACCTCTGCCCAAATCTCAAGTCTTTTGTAGACTCTAATAGGCTTTCTTCTAAGATTGCCCTGGATTTGGCTCCATTCATCTTTCCATCAACTCTGACCAGCTTCCCTGTCCCTGCTGAAGAAAAGCATCCCCACAAAATGGTGCTGCCTCCACCATGTTTTACGGTGGGGATGGTGTGTTCAGGATGATGTACAGTGTTAGTTTTCCGCCACACATAGTGTTTTGCTTTTAGACCAAAAAGTTTAATTTTGGTCTCATCTGACCAGAGCACCTTCGTCCACATGTTTGCTGTGTCCCCTATTTGGCTTTCTTCTTGTCTTTCTTCCATAAAGGCCAGATTTGTGGAGTGCACAAATAATAGTTGTCCTGTGGACAGATTCTACCACCTGAGCTGTGGATCTCTCCAGCTCCTACAGAGTTACCATGGGCCTCTTGACTGCTTCTCTGATGAGTGCTCTCCTTGCCAGGCCTGTCAGTTTAGGTGGACGACCATGTCTTGGTAGGTTTGCAGTTGTACCATACTCTTGCCATTTTCAGATGATGGATTGAACAGTGCTCTGTGAGATGTTCAAAGCTTGGGATATTTATATAACCTAGCCCTGCTTTAAACTTCTCCACAACTTTATTCCTGACCTGTCTGGTGTGTTCCTTGGCCTTCATGATGCTGTTTGTTCACTAAGGTTCTCTAACCAATTTCTGAGGGCTTGACAAAACAGCTGTATACTGAGTTTAAATTGCACACAGGTGGACTGTATATATACAGTATAAATATATATATATATATATATATATATATATATATATATATATACACACATGTTGTATGGCTTTGCAATGCATGTACATTTCCTCATGTTATATCTCAATAAATATTCTGCAAATACAATAGGATAACTGATAATGTGTCAGACATATAAGGTTACTTCTTAACATGGCAATAGTTTCCTTTCAGCTTTAAATTTTAAAGCATGTGTTGTCAAATATGTCTATTTCTTGCAAAGAGCACAGGCCCCTCCCTTTACCCCCCCCCCCCCCCCCTTCTTCAAGTCCATACCTCCCCTTGAGCCTAGAAAGTTATAAGCTCAAACAATTTTGAGATCAACAGACATTTTTGCACTTATGAAACAGATGTAACAAGGAACTATCTATGATATATTCAACAAACTTCAAATTTAGCAAACAAGAGAAAAGTTAATTGTTAGGGTTTGCATACACTTCAGCTTTAGTACAGAAAAAAGATTATTTACAGAGCTATAATGTTAAAGTTGAAATTACATGCACAGCTGCCATGGGAAGGACTAATACCCCTTTTTTCCTGCCCTGCACTGCTCCAGAAAAAGGGAAAACACAAAAGTTTGTCAAATGTGATTTCACTCTGCCCCCTATTTTTAACTTCATGGCGCTGAAAGGCAGCATTAACCACTTCAGCTCCAGAAGATTTTACCCACTTCCTGACCAGGCCATTTTTTGCGATACGGCACTGCGTTGCTTTAACTGACAATTGCGCGGTCGTGCAACGCTTTACCCAAATAAAATTGATGTTCTTTATTTCCCACAAATAGAGCTTTCATTTGGTGCTATTTGATCGCCAAAAGACCGAAAATGTTAAATAAAAAAACTATATTTTCTACTTTCTGCTATAAAACATTCCCAATAAAAAAATTTTAAAAAATCGAATTTCTTCATAAATTTAGGCGAATATGTACTCTGCTACATATTTTTTGTAAAAAAAATCCCAATAAGGGTATGTTGCTTGGTTTGCGCAAAAGATATAGTGTCTACAAAATAGGGGATAGATTTAGGGACTTTTTATTTTTTTATTGCTTTTGCTGGTAATGGTGGTGATCTGCGATTTTTAGTAAGATTGCGACATTGCGGCGGACAAATCTGACACTGAGTGACTTTTCGGGGATCATTGGCACCAATACAGTGCTATAAAAATGCACTAATTACTGTATAAATGACACTGGCAGGGAAGTGGTTAACACCAGGGGCGATCAAAGGGTTACATTTTCCCTAGGGAGGTGCTTACTAATTGTGTGGGGCAGTGTCACACTGAAGGAAAAGAGAGATCCATGATTCAGCTTAGCTGAATCACATGACCTCTCTTACTCTTCCCGACAGATCCGCCATTTGCCTTGTTTACATAGCTGAGCCATTTCTCCAGTGAACAATTGGCAGGTCGTGGCGGCCGCCGGACCTGCTGATTGGCTCCCCTTGTGTCCAATCACAGCGGGAGCAGCGAGCCGGTGGTGAACGCCCAAAACCGCGTGCAGGAAATCACATACCTGTACATGATTTTACGCAGCCGGGCTGCCCTGCCACAGTATATATGTGGTGGGCGGTCCGGAACTGGTTTCAAAATTCAAATAGCAATTTTAATACCTAAAAAAAATTACATCATTTTTTTTCTTTTTATTGTTATATGTTACAAAACATCAAATAACCATAAAGCAGGCCAAAATAAATAACTGGAGAAAAGAGCAAAAAATAAAATAACAGGTCTCTTTAAGGTTTATTTTCAGATTTTTTTTTCCCACTTTGTCTGAAAAAATCTAATAAAACAACAAAATATATCCAAAAAGCATTAAAACACTCAGCACACAAGCAAAACACATAAAATCAGTTTAGAATCCGTTGAAGCTTTAAAACATCACCTATAACTATGTTAAACCACTTTAATTTTGCTTTACCCATTGACTTTAATGCATTTTGTCTAAATGCAAAACTGTGCTGAAAAATCAGCATATTTCAGCACAATTGGACAATTTCACTCATGCCTGCTCCAGACAGTCTCAAAAAGAAGGCTCAATGTAAAAAAAATATATATATACGTTATCTCACAGAAGTGAGTACACCCCTCACATTTGTGTAAATATTTTATTATATCTTTTCATGTGACAACATTGAAGAAATGACACTTTGCTACAATGTAAAGTAGTGAGTGTACAGCTTGTATAACAGTGTAAATTTGCTTTCCCCTCAAAATAACTCAACACACAGCCATTAATGTCTAAACTGCTGGCAACAAAAGTGAGTACACCCTAAGTGAAAATGTCCAAAGTGGGCCCAAAGTGTCAATATTTTGTGTGGCCACCATTATTTTCCAGCACTGCCTTAACCCTCTTGGGCATGGAGTTCACCAGAGCTTCATAGGTTGCCACTGGAGTTCTCTTCCACTCCTCCATGACGACATTACGGAGCTGGTGGATGTTAGAGACCTTGTGCTCCTCCACCTTCCGTTTGAGGATGACCCACTGATGCTCAATAGGGTTTAAATCTGGAGACATGCTTGGCCAATCACCTTTACTCTCAGCTTCTTTTGCAAGGTAGTGGTCATCTTGGAGGTGTGTTTGGGTTGTTATCATGTTGGAATACTGCTCTGCGGCCCAGTCTCTGAAGGGAGGGGATCATGCTCTGCTTCAGTATGTCACAGTACATGCTGGCATTTATGGTTGCCTCAATGAACTGTATCTACACAGTTCCGGCAGCACTCATGCAGCCCCAGACCATGACACTCCCACCACCATGCTTGACTGTAGGCAAGACACAATTGTCTTTGTACTCCTCTCCTGGTTGCCGCCACCCACGCTTGATACCATCTGAACCAAATAAGTTTATCTTGGTCTCATCAGACCACAGGACATGGTTCCAGTAATCAATGTCCTTAGTCTGCTTGTCTTCAGCAAACTGTTTTCGAGCTTTCTTGTGCATCATCTTTAGAAGAGGCTTCCTTCTGGGACAAAAGCCATGCAGACCAATTTGGTGCAGTGTGCGGCCTAAGGTCTGACCACTGGCAGGCTGACCCCCCACCCCTTCAACCTCTGCAGCAATGCTGGCAGCACTCATACATCTATTTCCCAAAGACAACCTCTGCATATGGCGCTGAGCAGGTGCACTCAACTTCTTTGGTTTACCATGGCAAGGCCAGTTCTGAGTGGAACCTGTCCTGGTAAACTGCTATATGGTCTTGGCAACTGTGCTACAGCTCAGTTTCAGGGTCTTGGCAATCTTCTTATAGCCTATTCCATCTTTATGTAGAGCAACAATTCTTTTTTTCACATCCTCAGAGTTCTTTGTCATGAGGCATCATGTTGAACTTCCAATGACCAGTATGAGAGAGTGAGAGTGATAACACCAAATTTAACACACCTGCTCCCCATTGACACCTGAGACCTTGTAACACTAACAAGTCACATGACACTGGGTAGGGAAAATGACTAACTGGGCCAAATTTGGACATTTTCACTTAGGGGTCTACTCACTTTTGTTGCCAGCAGTTTAGACATTAATGGCTGTGTGTTGATTTATTTTGAGGAAACAGCAAATTTACATTGTTATACAAGCTGTACACTCACTACTTTACATTGTAGCAACATGTCATTTCTTCAGTGTTGTCACATGAAAAGATAGAATAAAATATTTACAAAAATGTGAGGGGTGCACTCACTTTTGTGAGATACTGTATATCACTGTGCATCATATAGATTCTGTAATCTTAGATGTGCTGTTGATGGGATGTTTCTTTGTGATATATATATATATATACATATATAATAGTGTACTCAGCAATATTTCTTGTATGCTTAGAAGGTGTATGTTTAGGGACCATAACTCTGACATTATAATTAAGAGCCCGCTTAACTTTTGACTTAGCTTGTGGTTAGAACAGTGTCCTTTGGGGGTTATTTACGAAAGGCAACTCCACTTTGCACAAGTGCACTTGGAAGTGCAGTCGCTGTAAATCTGAGGGGTAGATTTGAAATTAGGGGAAGCTCTGCTGATTTTATCATCCAATCACGTGCAAGCTAAAATGCCTTTTCATTTTCCTTGCATGTCCCCCTAAGATCTACAGCAGCTGAACTTCCAAGTGCACTTTCAGTGCACTTACAAGTGCACTTGCAGTGCATTTACAAGTGCACTTTTAATGCACTTGTAGTGCAAAGTGGATTTGCCTTTCGTAAATAACCCCCTTGTCTGTGTTCTGTATTCTTGCTCACACAGAAGACAAACATAGGGAAATGTTCCACCTGCCTAGCTAAAATAGAAGTAACATGACAGAGATCAAATAAGATGTATTTCCTTATGATATATACATTTATGAAATCAATCCCCTATTGCAATCTTTATACAGTCGTATGTTCTCTAGATTAATGCAGTATTTGAAGAAACAATATGCAGCATAGCTCATTCTTATTCTGTCAAAAAACTTAGCAAATCAATTTTAACCCCCCCTCCATTATTCTTCTCTGCCGACTTTACCGTTGAGCTCAACAGTACAACTATTGGGCTCTACACTGTTGCCAGGATGCTAGGTGTAATTCTAGAACGTGGCCTCTCCTTTGGGCCCCACATCCAATCACTGTCCAAATCTAGCTGCCTTAATCTCCGTAACATTTGCAAAAATCACCTCTTCTTAAACTGATTGTAAAGTCTTGTTGTTTTTTTTTTCATAACAAACGTTACAATGTTATACTTACCTGCCCTGTGCAGTGGATTTGCAAAGGGCATCCTGTATCCTCCTCTTCTTGGGTCCCTGTTTGCTGCTCCTGTCCCCTCCCTCCTATTGAGTGCCCCACAACAAGCAGCTTGCTATGACAGCACCCGAGCCGAGCTGCAGCTCCATGTGTCCATTAAGACACAAAGCTGCCATTCGGCCCCACTCCCTCTCTATCCTGATTGGCTTACTGACTTTGACAGCTGAAGGAGCCAATGGGGCTGCTGCTGTGTCTCAGCCAATCAAGAGGAGTGTCCCAGACAGCCGAGGGAATTGTGGACATCGCTAGACAGAGATGGGGCTCAGGTAAGTATTAGGGGGTGCTGGGGAGGCTGCCACACACAGGCTTTTTATCTTAACGCATTAAATGCATTATGATAAAAAATCTTCCGCCTTTGTAACTCCTTTATCTAACACTAAAAAGCTACTAATGCACTCTGGTTATCTCCCGCCTCAACTATTGCAACGTCTTTCCTGTTGTGCCCAGCCTTATGGGCTGCAAACAAGGTACCAATAGCTGCTGCTTGGAGAGCCCTGGTAAATGTACATACTTGTGTACATGAGTAGACTTGCTCCCTTGTTGGGCTTGTTGCCTGTCAAAAGTGCAGAGAAAATGTTGCAGAAGTATTTTCAGGCATACCAAGACAACCCCACATGTGTCCCCACTCACCAAATCGCAGTGACACCCAGCTTTTCAGTCTGGGAGGCTTATAGCGATATCCAGAGAATGTCACAGGATGGCAGATTCACTGATGAGATGACAAACGATCCTTCAACATTAATACTCGACCATACAGGTGCCTGTAAAGGAAGGAAAAAGGGGGACCAATAGTGAAGTATGCTAAGATTGAAAATTTATTGCGCATAAAAGGTTATACTTACAAAAGTAAGTTAAAAACAGGCATTGGAGTAGTCAGAGGATGCAGCAAACAGCGTTGGAATCGTTCCTACGAGACCGGAAATTACATCAGTCGTGCCGGAAGTGCCGCACCTAGAGTATGCTGTCCAGTTCTGGGCACAAGTTCTCAGGAAGGATGTACTGGAAATGGAGCGAGTACAAAGAAGGGCAACAAAGCTAATAAAGGGTCTGGAGGATATTGGTTATGAGGAAAGGTTGCGAGCACTGAACTTATTCTCTCTGGAGAAGAGACGCTAGAGAGCGGATATGATTTAAATATACAAATACTGTACTGGTATTTGTACTGGGATAAAACTTTTTTGCGGAAGGGAGTTTAACAAGACTCGTGGCCACTTATTAAAATTAGAAGAAAATAGGTTTAACCTTAAACTACGTAGAGGGTTCTTACTGTAAGAGCGGCAAGGATGTGGAGTTCCCTTCCACAGGCGGTGGTCTCAGTGGGGAGCATCGATAGTTTCAAGAAACTATTAGATAAGCACCTGAATGACCACAACATACAGGGATATACAATGTAATACTGACATATAATCACACACATAGGTTGGACTTGATGGACTTGTGTCTTTTTTCGACCTCACCTACTATGTAACTATGTAACTATCAAGCAAGAATTGTTCCCTGCCCAGTTCTGAAAGTAGCTGCTTCCAATTGCTATTATAACAAGAAAATTGGATCGTAGAATATGATATGTTATTAGTATTATAGGAAGCATCAATCAGTGGCATTGACGGTATGGGGGAGATTTACTAAAACTGGACCGTGCAAAATCTGGTGCATTTCTGCGTAGAAACCAATCAGCTTCCAAGTTTTATTGTGAAAGCTTTATTGAACAATCTTCAATAAATATTCTGAGTGCTCCAGTTTTAGTAAATTTCCCCCTATGTCTACTTAACAATCTCAACCACACTGAGATCTTCCATATTCAAAAAATAGTCCTTTATCCTCATAAGAAAAAATTATCAATGTATAGCAATAATATGCTGTGGTTAACTTAAAAAGTATAATTCTGTATTTTTGGGCTCTGAAAGGGGGGATTTTGGAGTTATATGGAAAAATAAAGTGCTCATACACCCTGACCCCTAACTTTCCCTTGATCCCTAGGCTGACCCTAGATCTCAATGCAACAGTGATCTAATCCCTAAAACGTAATTCAACCAATAA
This sequence comes from Aquarana catesbeiana, assembly GCF_042186555.1. Lineage (NCBI taxonomy): Eukaryota > Metazoa > Chordata > Amphibia > Anura > Ranidae > Aquarana > Aquarana catesbeiana. The sequence goes on from NC_133324.1 coordinate 173,064,444, forward strand.
GTTAGCCTTGAATTCTTATTCTATCCCTGGGTTTTAAATTTGGTTAATTTACCAAGAAAGTTCACCATCCATGCCTTTGTTCTATTATTGTACCGCAATCTGTGGTAATCAGTCCCACTTCTTGTGCTGTTCACTCAACCACAGTGCTCTTAGCTGTGCCCTTATCTGCTCCCACAAATGGTGAGATCAGCAAGCTTTATACTCCTCTTTCCCATACCTCCTGTTTTACATGTTATTAACAAAGTATGCCTTTTGAATTATGTTGAATCCGGAAGTCAAGCAGTAAAAATTCTCTATAATAACATGACAATGGTAATGAAGTATGTTACTTATGCACAGCAAAGACAATGAAACAGTCTGAAGAATATATAATACATTTAACAGTGTACGGAGTGAGGGAAAATTCACAAGCAACACAATGCACACAAAGGAAAAGGAGCAGGTCTAGAGTTTGAAGTCTGGCACTGCCTTTGAAACATGTCAGCCAGTTAGGGACCCCAGTGAGGTCCCCCTGTTTTCTGGAGTCTGCTGTTTCTTGAACTACAGGGCTACAGACCAGTAGCTTTTAATTCATAGGTTTGAGAGCATAATCTATGATGACTTTCTTAATAAAACAATGTGGGATAATGCACTAATGCATTGTTCTTTGTAGTGGCTTCCGGACATCCCCAGTCCAAGAGGGCAGCAAGGCCTGAGGCTGCATCTCCATGTCATTCTCAATGCCTTTTACTGGAATATCACACTTTTGTGCAGGAGGTTTTTTCTTGTTGTCTCTGCAGTGTATTAGATAGGGTAATCTAGAGTATGTCACATAACCTACAGTGCATAGAGTGTGCAGTAATGAATATGTAACGCTTTGAATTGTGATGTACCAGGAAGGGAGGTGGACCCTCTCTATCTGTAGATGGTGTGGGCTTACCTAAGGATGCTAGAATCAAAAGAAAGCTCATTGTTCACCAGGGCACCTCTTATAAGGCATTGGTTTTGTGTCCTTGACTTCCCAGGGGACCAAACCCATTCTCACATTCCTGGAGATAGCTGACAGTGAGCATGAATAGAAGGCAAATCACCAAATCATGAGTTGTTATGTTTATAATATTTTATACGATCAAATAATATCAAATTTAACATAAGGACAAACAAACTACACATTTGCATTTTTATCATCTCTAGGGGATGATATTTTAAAAATTTACATGGCTGCTATTTTTAGTTACTTTTAAGGGTGCCTCCTCCTTCCCCATCTGATCCCTTTATTGTTTTCTGCTGCTTAGATCTCTTTGGAAGGATTGTCCCATATGATGTCTTTGGCTTTCTAAAAAAAACTTCCTGAGGTAGTCTAATGCCCCGTACACACAATAGGATTTTCCAACAACAAAATCCTGGATTTATTTCCGACGGATGATGGCTCAAACTTGTCTTGCATACACACGGTCACACAAATGTTGTCGGAAATTCCAAACATCAAGAACGCGGTGACGTACAACACGTACGACAAGCCGAGAAAAATGAAGTTCAATAGCCAGTGTGGCTCTTCTGCTTGATTCCGAGCATGCATGGAATTTTGTGCGTCGGAATTGTGTACACATGGTCGGAATTTGTTGTCGGAAAATTTGAGATCCAGATCTCAAATTTTGTTTGTCGGAAATTCAGACGGAAAATGTGTGATGAAGCCTACACATGGTCGTAATTTCCGACAACAAGCTCCCATCGATTATTTGTTGTCGGAAAATCCTATCGTGTGTACAGGGCATTAGTCTGATTTCTACTATCAGAAGTTCTCGAATAGCCCACATGAAAATCCTCCCTGTGAGGTAAAATATTTACTTTTTCTTCGTCTTTCCCTGCCAGCTTTTCCACTTTTACTTCTGTGTTTTAAAACTATATTGCCAAACCTGTCACTTTGCTCCCCACTGCTTGAAATATCTGTTTCATTTCACACTGACATTTCAGATTTATCAAAATACTGAGTTATTTCATCACATCTTCTCTTATCTGACCATGTGTATACCTCACCTCTGAAAGTCTTCTAAATCTTTTACAGATTTTTTTATGTTTCCTTTATTTGATCTTATTCGTATACCATATATTTCTGAAGACGTTCTTCCAACCTAACATAATGCTTGTGTGTTTTAAATTTGATCAGTTTCCTGTTCCGTCTTCAATAGTTCATTGACTTTTCCAAAATGCTTTTTTTTTTATTTTCTAACAAATATTTCATGCTTATCAAGTATTTTTAGTCTGAAGCTCTTCCCATCCTTCCATAAAATCTTTATCATTCTTATGTGAACTTGGTTTAATCTGTGTTCCAGCTTTGCTGCCATTCTGTCTCCTCTATACCGAAAGGTGAGCAGGCATGGTGGTACATGTCGTTCCATGGTTGTAACTTGTTCCAGTCATTCCACAAGACTTGTGTTCAAGACTGGTTTACTACCTGCTGTTGATTCAGTTAGCTATACTCCCAGGCCAGCCGTGGCCATCTTCCTTTTATTTCAGCTTGGATCATTCCTGCAGGCATTTCTTAAGCAACAGCTAGCGTTCCTATCGCCAGATCCCCCAGTGATTTCCAAATGGATTGCTAGTGTCCCTAGTGTTTTCTTAGCAGAGAAGTTTCCTACTAGTACCCCAGTGCTACCTGAGAAGATTCGTAATGTACCCCCAGTGCTTCTCATGTCTCTGGCTTCCTGAGAAGATTTCTAGTGCACTCTCAGTGCTTTGTCATGTCCCTGGCTTCCCGAGAATATTCCTAGGGTAACCCCCAGCTCTTCCTTCTGCCCCTGGCTTCCTGAGAGTGACCCCCTAAAGACGTAGTGTTCTATGTTCAGAGAGACTCCCCGTGAGCCCAATATTCTTAGTGATTCTGTAGCTGGATTTCCATTGTTCCTAGTGCCTGATTGCAAGTGTCTCCCAGTGCCTCCCAGCCTGTCCACAGTGACTCTCAGTGTGATCCTGCCCGCAACCTGTGACCTTGTACATGTCTCCTTAGAACATTCCAGTGTCCTTGTGCCTCTATTTTCCTTGTATACCTTTGTCGGTTTTCAGCCATTCAGCCCCTCTGGGATTCTCTGTGAATTCCAGTCTGCTATTCATTAGCATCACCTGTGTCTGCAGTCTGCTTCAGCATCCCCCAAAATATTTTTTCCTGCTTGGTGTTCCTATGCATGTCCACCTGCTCCTACAGATTGCTATTTATCTCTTTGCATTGTTACTCACTCCTTGTTGTCCTGTGTGTCTCTGTGCACTTGTTCCCAATGTTTGTGTGTTTCCATGCACACGTCCCAGATTGGGCTGCACACCATACTGCCCTGTGATTCCTGCACCTCAGCACTGCAAGGGAATCATATCTGCTTATGACCCCTTAATTCCCAGTAGTTGCCTGCTCAGTCGAGTCAAAGGACCACAACCTAGGGATTGTCTGCAGCACAACCTCCCCCTTCGGGAGCTCTGAAGAAGACTTGGCAGTTTCTTAGACTCTGTGCCTCAGCCCTTCCAAGGGCCCTCACCTTTGTTGCACATGTCACGTGGGCAGGCTGTGTTTTCCTCAGACAGTACCAATGGGTATCCTTCCTGTCCTAGACTCCTCATGAACCTTATCTATATTCCTGGGTACCTTCTTTCCTTGAGACTCCCGTGGAATTCCATGTATCTCATACATATTGTTACCTCTGTATTTCTGTAAGCTCAACATTCCACTGCTGCAAAGATATTCCTGTGTCCCTGTGAGCCCTGAACCCCACAGCAGTATGTGTTTCCTACTAGTATTCCGTGTCTGCTAGCCTGTAAGACCAGCACCCTAGCAATAATGCTCCATTCAAATAAATGAATTAATATAATCATGGCTCATATATAAACTAAGATCAACTTAACATTTCAGGTTCTCTAACCAACGACATCACTTCCGACATCCGTGAAACTCACGTGGAGCTGCGGCAAACCAGGAAGAGCCCAACCATTACAAAAAGGCTGTTTTTTCCTGTAATGCCCCATACACACGGTCAGATTTTCAGAAGGAAAATGTTCGATGGGAGCTTGTTGTCGGACATTCCAACCGTGTGTAGGCTCCATTGGACATTTTCCATCGGAATTTCCGTCACACTAAATTTGAGATCTTGAATCTCAAATTTTCCAACATCAAAATCCGTTGTCGTAAATTCTGATCGTGTGTACATAATTCCTTCACACAAAGTAACATGCATGCTCGGAATCAATCAGAAGAGCCGCACTGGCTATTGAACTTTTCTCGGCTCGTCGTACGTGTTGTACATCACCACGTTCGGAATTTCCAACAAGATTTGTGTGACCATGTGTATGCAAGACAAGTTTGAGCCAACATCCGTCGGAAAAAATCCATGGATTTTGTTGTCGGAATGTCCGATCGTGTGTACGGGGCATTACTCTGTAAGTGTAATTTTAATTCTGCTGATACATTTTTAAAAGTTACTACATTATGAAAACTTTCTCTTTTCATTGAACCTGGTGGAGATTTGAGCTATTTATAGAAGCAGCAGGTTGGAGATTTAAAAGGACAGATGAGATCTGTGGCACCCCACCGCCAGATATACAGTGCCTTGAAAAAGTACTCATACCCTTAACATTTTCCACATTTTGTCACGTTACAACCAAAAACATAAATGTATTTTATTGGGATTTTATGTGAGAGACTAACAAAAAGTGGCACATAATTGTGAAGTGGAAGAAAATTGATAAATATATTTTTTTAATTCTTTACAAATAAATATGTGAAAAGTGTGGCTTGCATTTGTATTCAGCCCCCCTCAAAGTCAATACTTTGTAGAACCACAGTTCGCTGCAATTATATCTGCAAGTGTTTTGGGGATGTCTCTACCAACTTTGCACATCTAGAGTGACATTTTTGCCCATTCTTCTTTGCAAAATAGCTCAAGCTCTGTCAGATTGGATGGAGAGCATCTGTAAACAGCAATTTTCAAGTCTTGCCACAAACTCTCAATTGAATTTTGCACTTTGACTGGGCCATTCTAACACATGAATACAATTTGACCTAAACCACTCCATTGTAGCTCTGGCTCTATGTTTAGGGTCGTTGTCCTGCTGGAAGGGGAACCTCCACCCAGTCTCAAGTCTTTTGCAGACTCTTATGCCGCATACACACGATCGGAATTTTGGCCCACAAAAGACTGAACTGCAAAAGGGACTTCTTATGGCTTTCTTCTTGCCACTCTTCCATAAAGGCCAGATTTGTGGAGTGCACGACTAATATTTGTTTTGTGGACAGTTTCTCCCACCTGAGCTGTGGATCGCTCCAACTCCTACAGAGTTACCATGGGCTTCTTTGCTGCTTCTCTGATTAATGCTCTCCTTGCCTGGCCTGTCAGTTTAGGTGGACCGCCATGTCTTGGTAGGTTTGCAGTTGTGCCATGAATTGAACAGTGCACCATGAGATGTTCAAAGCTTGGGATATTTTTCATCATAACCTAACCCTGCTTTAAACTTCTCCACGACTTTATCCCTGACCTGTTTGGTGTGTTCCTTGGCCTTCATGATGCTATCTGTTCATTAAGGTTCTCTAACAAACCTCGGAGGGCTTGACAGAACAGCTGTATTTATACTGAGATTAAATTACACACAGGTGAAGCTCTTTAGCACTTTTATTTTGAACTTTGGAGCACCAAGCACTTGAGGATGGATATTTATTCAATGGATCACTGTTGTAATTAAGGCATCTGTCACAATAATAGTTGGACTATATTTCCTTATATTGGATTTTTTTCACTGAATTTTTTATGATTGTTCAATAGTGAATGTACTGTATGCGCTGTAAAAAAATTGATAATAAAGTGCTCATTTGTCTTACACCATACGCACTCCATCCTTAGGACAATGACGGCATTCTCAGCATTCATATGATCAGAATTCACCAAGTAGCGGAAGTGTAGCAGCTTCACGAGTTTCAACGAATGCACCTATTCACACATCTTCTACTGTCATGGGTCATGTGGTTTCTATTTCTTTGCCTTCTTTGACACCTAACACACATATAACAAACAAAGAAGGGAACAGTCAAAATAATGGTAATTTACCTTTAGAACCACATAAAGCCCCCATTTTTTTAGGGACTTCAGCCCGGATCTTAAGAAAATGTTCAGTGTGGAATTTCCAGCCTGGAAACTGTCAATAGCCAAATTGAACTTGAAGTAATACTTATCTTCTTGCAGTTTGTCCCAAGAGGAGATCTCTTGGGACAAATTGTCCCAAGTCTTCTACTTGGGATTAACTTTTCGTCCAGTTTAACAAATAGATCACTTTGAATTAATCAAAGATGTTCACCTTTTTGCTAGACATCTCGTGTATAAGGTATAATTTGACAAAGATTATGCTTGGTCCAAATCAAGATCCTTGGACAATGATATATGGAAAGACCTTACCATACATGACATGCACTCATTCAATGAGGTCATGGAACTATGGGAAGATGGTAACACTGAGAATTCCAATAAGGTAGGGACACCCAATTTAATACAATCAGAAAATTGTGAATCAGTGTCTACTGTTTCCAATATTTTTGTTAGTTCCCAGTATTGCAAGGTAACCTTAAAATTTGGGCATTTGCCCAGCAGATGTCAAAGGAAATGAAGAATACCGGCTGAAGACATCCCAAAGTGTCATGACTGGCATAGATCCATAATGAATAATCGTGTTGGGTGGATCACTAATGAATATAGATCATTAATTGGTCATGAGTATAGATATTTAATTAATTGTGCCTATTCTGTGGCAAGATTAATAAAAACACATAGAAATTCCTGAACCTGAAACACCCTAGGGTTCCCACATTGTTCGCTCTGCCCAAGATCCACAAAAACATACAAAAATCACTGGGTCACCCTCCCTATAGTGTCAGGTAGAGGTTGTCTAACTGAAATGGATAGCCAATTAATAGATGATTATCTACATCCACATCAAAGCATTATCATCTTAGGTTAGGGACACAATAGATTTATAGATTTGTTGAAAACTATTGATGGCATTTACATTCCTGAAGGTGCATGGCGAGTGTTGTAGAGACCCTATACAACTCAATGCCTCATGATTTGGGGGTCAAGGTTGTGGGAAATTTTCTATCTGATTGGGGCTTTTCAGCTACACCGTACAATCAATTCATTTTGGAGATGTTGCACTTTGTTCTCAAAAAATATCTTCATGTTTAAGACCTCCCACTACCTCTAGATGCAGGGGTTGGTGATGGGGACACCGTGTGCCCTATCCTATGTCTATCCATACCTGGGGGGGTGGGAGTGGGAACTATTTGCAAGGGATGGTCTTCAGGGTAGCCTCAAAAAGGTGATTAGCTGGCATTGTTATATTGATGTTATTTTTCTCATTTGGAGGGAAATGCAATTTTGACTTCACTTAGCCACATCTGTATGTATATCTAGGAAAAACTATTGCAGGCTGACGTAATTCACACTCTCCCTATATGAATTGGACTTTATAGGCGGAAAACAGGAGACCACACACATAGATTCCATAAAATGTAAATTTATGCAGATACTAAAAAAATGAATGGATAAAATAAAGGTAGAGCTACCTCCACATGATCCAAATATACTGTAGATACATTATATATATTATGCCCCAGTATAGAAATAGAAATGGTATAGTGGGGCATAATATTTGTATCTACATTTGGATCATGTGGAGGCAGCTACACCTATTTTACCACAAATTTAGCTAATTCATGTTTTTTAGATTTTAATTTATATTTCAGTGCCCTTTCAAGGTAAGAATATAATGTATTTAGTAGTGCTTGAGTGGGTATTTACACATATAGTTGAGTAACAGATGCCATATGAGTGTACTACTATGGAGGGTGTAATACTAGATAGGAGTTGAGGCTTTGTACACCCATAATGGGCTGCAGAAGGAAGCGGAAGTTGCATCACAGCATAGGAAGTAAGGAATAGCAATTAGGTATCAGGTGGGGGCGAGAGGAGAATCACAGTATAAATGAGCACATCACACCACCCTAGGACAGCCTTTGATAACGGCCTGTGGTGGGGCAAAATGCGTCAATGGACCACGGGTGGTGACGTCATTTCCGGTCAGTGAGATGCAGGCTGTTGTGGACTTCTAGTTTTAACTTGCTAATTTTATCAATAAATGGAATTACGTTATGTGTATTTCTCTTGACATTTTCTCTACACATGTGCATGAGTATCTCTTACACTAAACACAGAGGAGCAGAGCCACTAAGGTGGACTGTTTTGCTATTATGATGTAAGTATTGTTATTACGTTTGAATAATATTCATTACACTCTAGGACCTATTGATTGATTATTATGCATTTAAATTTTATAGACTATGTACTTCCTTGAAAATCCCTGATGAAGGAGACTACAGTTCATCTCTGAAACGCTGTTGGGTTTAGAATTTCTGTATCATGTCTATTCTGCCAAACGTTTTTGTACATCACAATGCATCCATTTGTACTTGTCTATTTCTTATTTATCATGTACCCTTTTGTCTTTATATAATAAAATGTATACACTTTTTTACTTTATCTGTGCTATGGTAGTGCCTTTAAAGTCCCACCTGTAGGGGGTTCCTACATTTCCAGAGCCAGTAAGGTGGACAACAAAGACCAGCATACCCAAGACATTTATTAAACACTCCTATCACTGGGAGTCCATAGCAGCTGGTGAGTGAGTGGGCACACTGAAGGGGAGCACGATTTGCACTTTTTTTTTTAATTTACAGCACCTTGACGCATTTCTGCATGATGGATTAATATGTCCACAATCAAGATGATTTACGATCACAGATTTTTTTATGTGGACATTATGTTGACGTATGAGTTTATTTATTGTTTATAATTAGGATTTTTTATGATTTGATACACTGACCACGAGGGCGAAGGTATCCCCCTTTGACTAGCGCTCTATACTATTTTCTTTTTTTAATTTAATTTTTGCCACTATATATTGCCTGATTGTCAGGTTCTTCTACCAAATGGCCAAATACACAAACCAAAATTCAGTGCTAATAGCCAATATCTCATGAAATGCCAGTGTGGTTGTTTCTACATAGGCAAGACAAATGTACGTTCTTTCAGTGCAATCGAGACAATGGGGTTGATTTACTAAAGGCAAATCCACTTTGCACTACAAGTGCACTTGAAAGTGCACTTGGAAGTGCAGTCACTGTAGATCGCAGTAGATCTGATGGGAAGCTTTGAAATGAGGGGAAGCTCTGCTGATTTCATCATCCAATCATGTGCAAGCAAAAATGCTGTTTTTTAGTTTCCTGGCATGTCCCCCTTAGATCTACAGTAACTGCACTTCCAAATGCACTTGCAGTGCACTTGTAGTGCAAAGTGGATTTGCCTTTAATAAATAGCCCCCAATGTATCACTGATCTCCAAAAAGAAGCTAGAGACCCCTATTAACTGCCATGTGGGGCTTTATCATAATTTCAAGCTTTCACAAAAATGTTTTTTTTTTGCTTTGGAACATATACACCTCCAATAGTGTGGGGTAGATGTGGATTAAATTCTAAAGGGATTTATACTCTTCAAGCCACTAAAATCCCGGGTTTAAATGAAGCCATCGGTTTTAAACTATTTTTGTACATTTAAATTTTTGCTGTACCCTTCTGAAAATGGCCATTAAAATTTGGTTTGTACAGGTTTGATGATAGGCATGATGATATACTCCCATGTCCTGCAAACTGAAAATTGACTGACTGCTTACATATATACTTGGTAAATCTGTTTGTCACCACTGTTTCAACTCCATCTGTAGCCATGTTCACATTATTTCAATGTTTATTTAGCTATTAAGTCTTACCTAAATTATGGGCTCCCTTATCTTTACAATTTTGGCCTCTTGGTCCTCCTGCAATTTGACTGTGATGTGAAAGCTTTGCTATACTAGCTGTGTGCCTTTATATCACCTCCTAATTGATTAATTGTCAGATTCCACCCACACCCAACACAGTATATAACAAGGCTTTCTTAACGGGGGAAAACATACAGGGGGCTGCACATACAGGGGTTCTTCCAAAGAAGTGGGGTTCTAAAATAAGTGGCACTTCTGCTCTTGCACTTCAGTGATTTGCACAAAGCAAACTACAAAAGACTTCAGGTGACCCCAGCTTCAAATTATCTCTCCTTCCTCTCTGAAACATGCACTCTTTACCTATCCTCCTTTTCACAATTGCTGCCTCTCTCCTCAAACTCTCTTTTCTTCACCCCTCTGCTCCACCCCACAATCTGTACATATCACCCTCACTTCTCCCCTCCCCCTATTACTGCACTCATCACCTCTTTCTAACTCTAAGCCCACTTGCTAACAACCCCCCCAGGACACTGAAGCATGTCCCCTCATACAAATCATATTCTCATACTACCTCCCTTCAGGGGCGGATCCAGAGTCTAGTCTCGGGAGGGGCACTGCCAGAAAATATATTTTTTGGGGTACATCTATCGGGGAAATGGCTGGTGTTGGCGCTTCAATCATCACGGCACCATGGTTGTTATGGTGTCAGGATGATTGAAGCGCATTATTACTATAATTACATTGTTATAAAAAATTAAATAGTTTAACTCACCATAATGCAGAATCAGTGGGAGCCCCGAGTGTGTCACTTGCCACGTTACCTGTCACTAGATGCAGATTGTCACTTGCCACGTCGCCTGCCACATGTTGCGGATTGTCACTTGCCACGTCGCCTGTCACCAGATGCAGATTGTCACTTGCCACATCGCCTGCCACGTTGCGGATTGTCACTTGCCATGTCACTTTCGTCGTCGCCTGCCACGTTGCGGATTGTCACTTGCCATGTCACTTGCCACGTCGCCTGCCACGTTGCGGATTGTCACTTGCCATGTCACTTGCCACGTCGCCTGCCACATGTTGCGGATTGTCACTTGCCACGTCGCCTGTCACCAGATGCAGATTGTCACTTGCCACGTCGCCTGCCACGTTGCGGATTGTCACTTGCCACGTCGCCTGCCACATGTTGCGGATTGTCACTTGCCACGTCACCTGTCACCAGATGCAGATTGTCATTTGCCACGTCGCCTGTCACCAGATGAAGATTGTCACTTGCCACGTCGCCTGCCACATGTTGCGGATTGTCACTTGCCACGTCGCCTGTCACTTGCCACCTGCTAAGGTGGTCTCTTGTGTCCCAGAGACAGGCAGCAGAGAGATGATGTAATCTCTCTGCTGCCGCAGCTGCCTGCATAGAGGAGGGGAAGTGGAACTGCAGGGATGCAGGGCGGGCACCGGGCGGTGAGAGATGATGTCATCTCTCTGCTCCCCCGCCCGCCGGCTCCCTGATAGGCCAGCACGCAGCGGCCCGCCCACAAACACATTGAGCGGCACATGTCAGTCAGCGGCGGCTCTCTCTCACCTATGGAGCCGCCCGGCGGCTCCCTCACTCACGGAGCTGCCCAGCGGCTCTCTCAGTCACGGAGCCGCCCGGCTCCTCCTTCACTCACGGAGCCGCCCGGCTCCTCCTTCACTCACGGAGCCGCCCGGCTCCACCTTCACTCACGGAGCCGCCCGGCTCCTCCTTCACTCACGGAGCCGCTCAGCGGCTCTCTCAGTCACGGAGCCGCCCGGCTCCTCCTTCACTCACGGAGCCGCCCGGCTCCTCCTTCACTCACGGAGCCGCTCAGCGGCTCTCTCAGTCACGGAGCCGCCCGGCTCCTCCTTCACTCACGGAGCCGCTCAGCGGCTCTCTCAGTCACGGAGCCGCCCGGCTCCTCCTTCACTCACGGAGCCGCTCAGCGGCTCTCTCAGTCACGGAGCCGCCCGGCTCCTCCTTCTCTCACGGAGCCGCCCGGCGGCTCTTTCACTCACGGAGCCGCCCAGCGGCTCTCTAACTAACGGAGCCGCCCGCCGGCGGGCTCTCTCTCAGTCACACCCTGCTCTCACAGTCACCCACATTTCTCGGAGGGGGCAATTGCCCCATTGCCCCCCCCCTGGATCCGCCCCTGCCTCCCTTACTCTTCTGCTTCTCCTAATCGCTGGAGATATTTCCCCAAACCCTGGGCCTCCCTTATTTAACTGTACCCAATACACCCATCACCATCACCCTACACCATCTGACAGTAGTCGCAATCTGTGCAATTTAGTCTCCATTCCTCTTCTTCCCAACACCAGCCTCACTCTCTCCTGCGCCCTCTGGAACGCCCGCTCTATCTGCAACAAACTCACTGCTGTTCATGACCTCTTTGTCACTAATTCCTTTAATCTACTTGCTCTCACCGAAACCTGGCTCCACGAACATGACACCCCTTCTTCTGCTTTCCTCTCCCAGGGTGGCCTTCACTGGACTCACTCCCCTAGGCCTAATGGACGCAAAGGAGGTGGAGTGGGATTCCTCCTATCCCCCCAGAGCACCTTCCAGGTTATTCACTCTCCTCCCTCTTTTTCCCTATCTTCATTCGAAGCCCACTGTATACGTCTATTCTCTCCTACTTCCCTAAGAATTGATGTGATCTACCGGCCCCCTGGACCATTATCAACGTTCCTTGATGAGTTCTCTGCCTGGCTACCCTACTTTCTCTCTTCGGAAATTCCCACAATCCTTCTCGGTGATTTCAACATCCCTGCTAATACAAACACTCCTGCTACTTCTAAACTTCTTAGTCTAACCTCTTCATTTGACCTGAAGCAATGGGTACAGGCTTCTACTCACTCTGATGGCAACACCCTTGACCTTGTATTCTCCTACCTATGCACTCCATGCAACTTCTCAAACAATCCTTTTCCTCTCTCCGACCATCACCTTATTGGTTTCTCTCTCCCCCTGTCTTCCACCACCTTTCCCTCCAATTGCCTAACCATCACCCGTAGAAACTTTCGCAACTTCAACTCCTCTCTCCTCTATTCTGCTACTGACCACCTCTATGACAAAATCTCTCCCCTGTCCTGCCCCAACCAAGCCACGTCCATCTACAACAAATCCCTGTCCTCCACCCTGGACAAGCTCGCTCCCCTCACTACATGCAGAATCAGGCCTCGACCCCAACAACCCTGGCAAACAGATGACACTAAAATTCTCAAAAAACTTAGTCGTGCTCTTGAGCGACTGTGGCACAAGACTAATGCCCCATACACACGGTCGGATTTTCCAACGGAAAATGTGTGATAGGACCTTGTTGTCGGAAATTCCGACCGTGTGTAGGCTCCATCACACATTTTCCATCGGATTTTCCGACACACAAAGTTTGAGAGCAGGATATAAAATTTTCCGACAACAAGATCCGTTGTCGGAAATTCCGATCGTGTGTACACAAATCCGACGGACAAAGTGCCACGCATGCTCAGAATAAATAAAGAGATGAAAGCTATTGGCTACTGCCCCGTTTATAGTCCCGACGTACGTGTTTTACGTCACCGCGTTTAGAACGATCGGATTTTCCGACAACTTTGTGTGACCATGTGTATGCAAGACAAGTTTGAGCCAACATCCGTCGGAAAAAATCCTAGGATTTTGTTGTCAGAATGTCCGAACAAAGTCCGACCGTGTGTACGGGGCATTAGTCTCTCAAAGACTTCAACCAATTCAAATCTGCCCTCTAAAAATACTATTCTTTCCTCCACACTGCCAAGCAAACCTATTTTACAACTCTTAGTAACACCTTTTCACCCAGTCCCCGTACAGACTTCTCTACCTTCAACTCTCTACTTTGTCCTCCACCGCCTCCACCCACTGACTTACTCACTGCCCAGGAGATCGCTAATCACTTCAAAAACAAGATTGATACAATCCGTGATGAAATCTCCACTCTACAGGTATCTCCCCTAGCTAAGACCCCTTGTCAACAGGTACAACTGACACTCCCCCTATTCAAATCTGCTACTAGAGATGAAGTTGCTAAACTCCTTTCTATCGCCCACCTAACCACCTGTCCCCTGGACCCTATTCCCTCTCAAATGCTACGGTCGCCCTCTGACCCCATCCTACACTCTCTAACCCACATCTTCAATCTCTCCCTCACCTCTGGCATCTTCCCCAATGCTCCAAAATATACACTGGTCACTTCCATACTTAAAAAGCCGTCCTTGGACCCTACCAATCTTAACAACCTACGCCCTATCTCCTTGCTCCCCTTTTCCTCTAAACTACTTGAGCACCTGGTTTACAACTCTACAACTCTTGGCTCACGGTCAAAGTTAGAAAAGCTATAAACAATAAGAAAAGAGCTTTTAAAAAATATAAAAATGAAGGAACACTAGTGTCATTTAAATGCTACAAAGAATTTAACAGAATATGTAAAAAGGAAATCAAGGGTGCAAAAATTCAAAATGAACGAGAGATCGCAAAAAATAGTAGGACAAACCCCAAAAAATTCTTCAAATATATTAATAGTAAAAAGGTCAGGTCTGAGCATGTAGGCCCTTTACAAAATAATCTAGAGTGGGTGACTGGGGACAAGGAGAAGGCTAATTTATTAAATACTTTCTTCAGCTCTGTATATACAAAAGAGCATGGGGAAGCTCATGTCCATAAGGGGGGTGGTATTGACACAGCCCCCAATGATCCACAATGGCTCAAAAGGGATATGGTCCAGAAATATTTAGACAGAATAAAGGTGGATAAAGCACCTGGACCTGATGGCATCCACCCACGGATCCTAAAAGAATTGAGCTCTGTAATTTCAAAGCCATTGTATCTAATTTTTAGGGACTCATTAATGACGGGAATAGTACCGCTGGATTGGCGCAGGGCGAACGTGGTGCCTATATTTAAAAAGGGATCAAAGTCTTTACCAAGTAACTATAGACCTGTTAGTTTAACTTCTATAGTCGGGAAGATACTGGAGCGTTTAATAAAAGACCACATAGACGAGTTCTTGCTGGAAAAAAACATTTTAAGCAACAGACAGCATGGGTTCATGAAAGACAGAAGTTGTCAGACAAACCTGATTTCTTTTTATGAAGAGGTAAGTAAAACCTTGGACAGAGGGGTGGCTGTGGACGTGGTTTATTTGGATTTTGCAAAAGCGTTTGATACAGTTCCGCACACACGGCTCATGTGTAAGTTAAAGTCTACAGGCTTGGAAATATTAGTTTGTAAATGGATAGAAAACTGGCTAAAAGACAGAATTCAGAGAGTAGTGGTTAATGATTCTTACTCTGAATGGTCTAAGGTTATCAGTGGTGTACCCCAAGGTTCAGTGCTGGGACCCTTACTCTTTAATATCTTTATAAATGATATTGGATCTGGGATCAAAAGTAACATTTCTGTCTTTGCAGATGACACCAAGCTATGCAGTGGAATAACGTCCTTACAGGATGTCTCCAATTTACAAGCTGACCTCAATGCTCTGTCTAATTGGGCGACTATGTGGCAGATGAGGTTTAATGTTGAGAAATGTAAAGTTATGCACTTGGGGGCTAAGAATATGCATGCATCATACATGCTAGGGGGAGTACAACTGGGGGAATCTGTAGTGGAGAAGGATCTGGGGGTTTTGGTAGATCATAAGCTCAATAATAGCATGCAATGCCAAGCTGCGGTTTCCAAAGCGAGCAAAGTTCTTTCTTGTATTAAGAGAGGTATGGACTCCAGAGAGAGAGATATCATTTTGCCCCTGTTCAAATCATTAGTAAGACCTCATCTGGAATATGCAGTTCAGTTTTGGACACCAGTTCTCAAAAAGGATATCGGGGAACTGGAGAAAGTGCAGAGAAGGGCAACCAAACTGATAAGAGGCATGGGGGAGCTCAGCTATGAGGAAAGATTAGAGGAACTGAATTTGTTCACTCTTGAGAAGAGGAGAATAAGGGGGGATATGATCAACATGTTTAAATATATAAGGGGTCCATATAGTGAACTTGGTGTTGAGTTATTCACTTTACGGTCAACACAGAGGACAAGGGGGCACTCTTTACGACTGGAGGAAAAGAGATTTCATCTCCAAATACGGAAAGGTTTCTTCACAGTAAGAGCTGTGAAAATGTGGAATAGACTCCCTCCAGAGGTGGTTCTGGCCAGCTCAGTAGATTGCTTTAAGAAAGGCCTGGATACTTTCCTAAATGTACATAATATAACTGGGTACTGACATTTATAGGTAAAGTTGATCCAGGGAAAATCCGATTGCCTCTCTGGGATCAGGAAGGAATTTTTTCCCCTGCTGTAGCAAATTGGAGCATGCTCTGCTGGGGTTTTTTGCCTTCCTCTGGATCAACTGTGTGGGTATAGTATTGGGTATATTGGATTGTACGTTTTTTTTTTTTTTTTTTATGGTTGGACTGGATGGACTTGTGTCTTTTTTCAACCTGACTAACTATGTAACTATGTAACAACCAACTGAGTGACCACCTCATTAAAAACAACCTTCTTGATCCCCTTCAATCTGGATTTCGCCCTCAACACTCCACAGAAACTGCTCTTTTAAAACTCACAAATGACCTACTAACTGCAAAAACCAACGGACACTATTCTGTACTCCTACTTCTGGATCTTTCAGCTGCCTTTGACATGGTTGACCACCCCTCCTCCTCAAAAAACTTTACTCCCTCGGTCTCTGTGACTATGCTCTTCAGTGGCTCTCATCCTACCTATCCCAACGCACATTCAGTGTCACTTACAATTCTACTTCCTCCACTCCTCTTCCCTTCTCTGTTGGGGTCCCCCAAGGTTCTGTTCTTGGACCTCTTTTATTTTCAATCTACACCTCTTCCCTGGGTCAGCTGATAGCCTCTCATGGCTTTCAATATCATTTCTATGCTGATCACACACAAATCTATCTCTCCACCCCTCAACTCACTCCATCAGTCTCCTCACACATCACTGACTTACTAACCAACATATCTCTATGGATGTCACACCACTTCCTTAAATTTAACTTGTCCAAAACCGAGCTTATAATATTTCCTCCCCCACGTGCCTCTTCCCCTGACTTCTCTGTCAAGAGCAATGGCAAAACCATCCACCCGTCCCCACATGTCAGGGTGCTAGGTGTTATCCTGGACTCTGAACTCTCCTTTCGGCCCCACATCCAATCACTTTCCAAAGCTTGCCTCCTCAACCTCCGCAACATCTCTAAACTACGTCCCTTTCTAACCAATGAAACCACAAAGTTCCTGATTCACTCCCTGGTTATCTCTCGCCTCGACTACTGCAACTCCCTCC
Organism: Aquarana catesbeiana; assembly: GCF_042186555.1. Taxonomy (NCBI): domain Eukaryota; kingdom Metazoa; phylum Chordata; class Amphibia; order Anura; family Ranidae; genus Aquarana; species Aquarana catesbeiana. The sequence continues at coordinate 173,081,578 of NC_133324.1, forward strand.
TCATTGGCTTACCTTTAAATAGACTATCCCCCCTTCAGTCCATCATGAATGCTGCTGCCAGACTCATCCACCTTACAAACCGCTCAGTGTCTGCTACCCCTCTCTGCCAATCCCTCCACTGGCTACCACTCACCCAACGAATTAAATTCAAAATACTAACAATAAGTTACAAAGCCATCCACAACTCTGCCCCCAGCTACATCACTAGCCTAGTCTCAAAATACCAACCTAATCGCCATCTCCGTTCCTCCCAAGACCTTCTGCTCTCTAGCTCCCTCATCACTTCCTCCCATACCCACCTCCAGGACTTCTCCCGAGCCTCGCCCATCCTCTGGAATTCGCTACCCCAATCTGTCAGACTGTCTCCAAACTTATCCACCTTTAGGCGATCCCTGAAAACTTTCCTCTTCAGAGAAGCCTATCCTGCCTCCATCTAACAACTGCACTATTTTCTCCATTAGCTCATCCCCCACAGCTATTACCCTTTTGTATAACTTGACCCTCCCTCCTAGATTGTAAGCTCTAATGAGCAGGGCCCTCTGATTCCTCCTGTATTGAATTGCATTGTACTTGTATTGTCTGCCCTAATGTTGTAAAGCGCTGCATAAACTGTCGGTGCTATATAAATCCTGTATAATAATAATAATAATAATAATAATAATAATAATAATAATAATAGGCAACCCTTTGCCAGTATTTGCACTTACACTTGTAATTGATGCAGTATTAATGGTCAGAACTAGCAGATATCTTTATTTTTTAATTTATATTTGTGGTTTGTGTATTAATGATTGTATCTGCAGGTTTCTACTGTTTGCCCCTTTTCTGCACACCCTGGGTCCCTATGGGTGAGTCAATGGCTGTACAGACACTCAGGGTGCTCACAGCTGGTATAAGGATGCCATTGGAAGCAGGAATTCCATGGTGGCCTTATTGTGGCAAGTGGTTGCCCTAACTGGGTGGTTCTGGCTCACGCTTTTCCATCAGGGTTCCTTTCCCCTTATTACTTTCCCCTTCCATCTGCAGGGGCTGTCCCTGGTGAGGCTGGCCTCTCCTTGTGGAATCTGTGTGTGCAACATGTGATTGAGTTTGATCTCTGTCCAGTATCTACACTGCACTCATTTCCCTCTAGGGGGCATTTGGTGTCTCCGCTTCTGCTCTGGTTTTCTCCACCTTGACTTCTGACAATTGTGGAATTAGTCCTTGTAACCCTTCTGTGACTTACTAATACCACCTGGGACTCATTATGCTCAGAACTAGATGAGTGGATTTGTGAATCCCTGTCGTTCCATCCTTTATATTTGTGCTTATGACATCTACTGGTGAGTTGTTTTTCACCAAATGTATTTAATTATAATTTGTTATAATTGTATATTGAAACATATGATTTATTGTTTGTACTAATTTCCCCTATCTCTGTCTTTGATACAGCTTGTATGTTGTAGTGTAAATTCTCCTGCGGAAGCAGTGTTCAAGATGAAACATGTTGGGATAACTACACCAAGCAATTTTTTTGGCATAAAATAAAGTATTAGATGATATATGAAAGTCATCAACTATATCTGCATGATTTTTAAGATGATTTTAATATACTGACATGGTTTTATGGATTGTTTTAAGATGTGAATAAACTTTTCATTTTTTTTATATTTATGTACTGTATGTCCTTTTGATTGGCACCTAAAAATCCCCCCAGATTCTGTGACTTTTCCCTGTGATTTGATAACGCCCTACAAAAACTTTCCAAATAGAACCTGGGTACATTTTTTCTATATCCCCCAACTCTAAAAGTTCCAGGATTTTGGAGGGCTCAATCCCATCCCTGGAATGCTGTCCTCCTCAATAACGGAACTAAAACTCTCCTCCTGTGCCTGGTGCAGCATTAAATGTGGTGTCAAGATAAAGTGGCCACTCAGACATTAGGGAGTCTTTCAAATCTTCCTGCTGCTGTGCATCCAGTGCCTGGTCTATTACACCATGCAGTGTTTGCTCCAGCAGGAACAAAAATGATTGGTGATGTTTGCCATTTTTTTTTTTAGTTTCCCTGCAAAATAGTATTAGTACTATTAAGCACTATTAGTACTAGTATTAGTAATAGTACCTGTTGATTCTGCCATTAGATGCTTTATTTTTACACCTCCCTTAATAGGGTGACAGTGATGTTTGTTCTGCAGTGAAACAGCAGAATAAACAGCTAACAGTTACAACAACTTTTTTTTAAAGGTTTAAAGGCATTATTCACCTAAAATGCCTATGCAGCTATTGGGGTGCCTTTAGATAAAACAAACTTTGCAGATTTGACAAAAGTTGAATAACGCCTTTGATATAGGTGTAGGTTATTTGTGTACCTCCTTAAGCCAGACTTAAAAACTCCCAGAGCTCACATCATCCCATCCTGCCTTGTTGCTAGGACATTCCAAAGAGACTCCTACTTCTTACTGTTCACCACTACTGTCACAGTATTAATAATGTAGTGTAGGTACCCCTGAAGGAGCTGCTGTAAATTTAACCAGTTCTGTCCCAAAACAGTGCAAAGACAGCCAGGCACACAGCAACAGTCAATTCACTCTGGCTCATTAAATAGTCAAGGGTTTTGTCTTTTTGTATTTTATTTCTTGTAGAAACCTGGGAGGAGATTTGGGGTGTTGTAGAATACTCCAAATCGCTTGAGCACAATTCTGCAGAGAACAACTCTCCCTCTTTCTAAACAGCAGCAGCACAGTCTTTCACTCACACCTGAGAACCATAAGATAGTTTGCAAAAATGGTATAGCTAGACTAGAACAGCCCATAAGTTCACAGCTGGGGACCATGATACAACTTTACCACAGGTGCAACTAGATAAGTTCATGACTGGGGACCATGAAGTAGGTTTAAGATTCAGCACAGATAGGAGGCCCTACTTACAGAATCCTGGAACAAGATCATTCCATATGTGCAACTGCTTGAAAAGAATCCAGCATCCAGTCCAGAAGGCGCCAGAGGCAAGCAGCTCCCCTCCTCTCAGCTTACTGATACATTCCCTCTGGAGGGAAAACAACCTCCCCCTAAGAGCTCCAGACAATTTAACAGCATCCCACCCACCAAGTGGGCACCCCTCAAGGGATTGGCTAGGCCCTGCTCAATATTCAGATTAGTCATTTGAATTCTTCCTCCCTAAACTCTAGAAACTTTTTCTACATTAATGGGAAGCAACCAAACTCCCAGTCTGGGAAGCTTTAAAATGAGCAGACCCAAAAAGTACTGCTCCTCTAGTTACAGCATGAGCCTAAAACTAAATTTACCTAGCAGCCTATCTAGGAGGGTGCTACATCAGGATGGGATGTTGCAATCTCTGGGAGTTTTTCAGACAGGCTTTAGGAGGTACGTAAATTGCCTATACCTATAGTAATGACATTATTCAACTTTGGTCAAAACTGTACTGTTTGTAATTTCAGGCACCACTTATCTCTATATACGTGGTGGGCCAAGGTGAACTATGCCTTTAAGCCATATAAATAAAAGCAGCCCCCTTCATTCCTTTGGGAAGAGCCATACTTTGCAGGAAAGGTAAAGGTCACCATGAGTAAAACTCCCCATGTGAATGAATAGGGCTGTGGTGAGCATAGACAGGACCCATACCTCCCAAATTTTTGAGATGGGAACGAGGGACACCAATTAGCAAAAGTATGTAGGCATAGGACACACCACCTGGCACGACCAATTAAATTAGAATTATACAAAAAAATGATTAGTTAAACCCAGAAGTGCTTTGTTTTTTACCACTACTATTCCTTCATACTGGCTTTTAAAATGTATAAATGCAGCAATTTAGAAATTGGATGAAAGGTTTAGCACTGTGAAACACTATTTAAAAGATAAATAGTGCATTTTACATACAACTATATAGATCGGACCAAAATGAGGGACAAATGAGGAGGAAAGAAGGACAGAGGGACAGTCCCTTGAGATCAGGGACAGTTGGGAGCTATGCAGGACCTAGAAGGGATTCTTTCTGTAGCAAGCCTGTGCAGCTCTGGGAAAGGCAGAACAGTGAAAAAGGATAAAGAAGTGTATTTCTCTAGGTAGGCTGCAAACAGTGGGATGAAGGCATGCCCTAGAGGACAGCTTATACTAAAAGTGCATTGTTCTTTTAACAATGTTTAATATTTAATTACTCAATATGGCTACTTAGTCTGTAACTACAATCTATGATGAACCATGCTAGAATGTATAAGAAAACAGTCAGATATAAAGAAATCCCCCTCTGCATTATCAAAGGGATTTATACAATGCACAGTTTTGTTGAATGTGTACAAACTCATTAAGAAATATATCATATCATAGACATATGTACAGTTAAGTTAATTATCCAGATGTGATTTCACGTTACAGCTAACCCCCAGGCATGCTACCAACACAAAAGCCTTGCCAGTACTTTTTAGACCACACACTTGTCACAAAGATCAGCTCTTAATTAAGAATACATTCAAGGGAAGGTAACAGAGAGATACTGACAGAGTGATAGAGAGGAAGATAAAGCAAAACAGAATAAAAATAAGGCAGACGATGAGTTAAAGATAAACAGAGACAGAGAAAAGCAAGAGCAAGGAGCCTAGACAGCTTGGGAGACCAAGAAAGGGAGAGATAACACAAAACAACAAGAAGAGTGAGCATGTATAATTCATTACTTAAGAGAAGGGGAAAAAAAGAAAAGGGAAAGAAAGATAGCAAGGAAACAACTATGCAGAGAACACAATTGTGCATGCAAACATAACACTCCACCATCACTGTTACAAAAAAAAAAACACAAATCAAAAATCTTGTATGCCAGTAATCTTGCCACTTGACAATTCGTAATTTGTCTCTTCTTATAGTCTGACCCTGAGGAAGACTTCTAAGCATAATAATAACATTTACAGAAGACAATTGGGGGGGTAGAGACAGTTCCCCACACTAGTCTCTACTATGAGGATAAGGACTATCTCTGTACCAATAGGACAATATACACGTTATAAATAAAAATTGTATTTTATTTTACATATAAAAAGAGAGACAAAGCATAATTTACAAAAATCAAGACAATACAGTATGTAAAACCAAGAAATGTTTATACAGTATATAGATACTTAATGTGCTTCAAAATTGGAGTCAGAAGTATAGAAGGTCCTCATTGGACATGTGGTCCTCTATGGCTGCTTCATCAGGAGGATGATATCTACAATAAAAGTGGCAGATAATAAGGCAGACAATAGTAATGACAAGAAAATTATAATTGTGTATGAGTGTGGTGAAACCACGCACACAAATTAATTAATTATAAATATATAAAGTAATTAGATAGCATAGGGGAAAAGAGAAAGATGGGTGCATGACCGCTTACCCGAGAATCCTTTATATATTTATAATTAATTAATTTGTGTGTGTGTGTGGTTTCACCACACTCATACACAATTATAATTTGCTTGTCATTGCTATTGTCTGCCTTATGATCTGCCACTTTTATTGTAGATATCATCCTCCTGATGAGGCTGTCTTATGCCCCGTACACATGGTCGGATTTTCCGACGGAAAATGTGTGATAGGACCTTGTTGTTGGAAATGCCGACCGTTTGTAGGCTCCATCACACATTTTCCATCAGATTTTCCGACACACAAAGTTTGAGAGCAGGCTATAAAATTTTGCGACAACAAAATCCGTTGTCGGAAATTCCGATCGCGTGTACACAAATCCGACGCACAAAGTGCCACGCATGCTCAGAATAAATAAAGAGATGAAAGCTATTGGCTACTGCCCCGTTTATAGTCCCGACGTACGTGTTTTATGTCGCCGCGTTCAGAACGCTCGGATTTTCCGACAACTTTGTGTGAACGTGTGTATGCAAGACAAGTTTGAGCCAACATCCGTCGGAAAGAATCCTAGAATTTTGTTGTCAGAATATCCGAAGAATGTCTGACCGTGTGTACAGGGCAATAGACTGCGAAATATGTAGAGGACCACTTGTCCCGCGAGGACCTTCTATACTTCTGACTCCAATTTTGGAGCACATTAAGTATCTATATACTGTATAAACATTTCTTGGTTTTATATACTGTATTGTCTTGATTTTTGTAAGTTATGTTTTGTCTCTCTTTTTATATGTAAAATAAAATAAAATTTTTATTCATAACGTGTATATTATCCCAGCCCTCAAATTTTCCACTCGCCTACTCGCGTTTCCTCCAGTCATGATCCGGCCGCCCTCTCTCTTCCTCTGCACAGGTGAGGCTGCAATGGTGGGCACAATGAGGCTGCAATAGTGGGCACAGTTTGGCTGCAATGGTGGGCACGGTGAGGCTGCAATGGTGGGCACAGTGTGGCTTCAATGGTGGGCACAGTGAGGCTGCATTGGCGGGCACTGCTGAGGCTGTGCTGATGGGCACTGATAGGTTGTTGTTAATATTTATTTTTGTAACTTAATTCTGCATAAAACATTTAAGTGTCATTTCATGAGATAATTTATGAGGGCGTGTTTAGGGTGGAATTAGGGGCAGGGCAGGGTAGGGGTTGTGTTGTGCAACTGGTGGCGAGTAACCCTTGAGACCTGGCTAGTAGTTCAAGACATGAAATTTTGAGCCCTGTATTATCCTATTGGTACCGAGATAGTCCTTATCCTAATAGTGGAGACTAGTTTGGGGAACTGTCTCTACCCCCCAATTTTCAATTCACTAGGATGACGGTACCTTCTTTTTACCGCCTTCTTTTGGAAGCTACTTCCTGAGGCGTACTCCTCCAAATTTACAGAAGACAAATGAAGAAAAACGATACCAAAATATGTAATTTTTAACTTCATACTCATGCAATCTAAATTGCAATAACAAATATAAATGGTATAATAACATAGAGCTAATATGTATCCACCATCAAGTAAGCATTACAGCTGAGTACACATGTACCAAAAGTTGGCCAGTTAAGCAGGGAGGGATTCTGCATCAACATTGTTTGCGTTGATGCAGGGATCTGTGAGTTTTTTTTCCATTCAACCCACTGGTTGAACAAAAAAAATAAAAAAAGAAAGAACCTCAACATGTACTCTGCTTAATGCTTTTACCAGTTTGGATAATGTCCTCAATAAAGTCCTTAGTCACTGACACAATGCAGCATAAATCAGGCTTCAAAGTTTGAATGGTCACTATTCTTAAGTAAAAACAAAATACCACCACTGGAGCATAAGACTCACTAATGGAAAAGAAGTTGTAATTGCACCTAATGGTCTCCTGTTTTCACATGTAATATCCTTATATATCCAATCTATTATCAGCATTGCAGTCTGTAATACTTTTTGCATAATGACATTCGTCTGTCCCATCTTGTCCCACCGACTTATTTCTTTGCTGTACATTGTAAGCTGAAGCTTAAATACAAAATGCTCTAAATACAATTACATATTACCTCTTCTGTATTCCTTTATAATTTCTGGGGGATTATTGCAATGTTGTAATTAGATTAATAGCATAGATAGATTAAGGCAGAATGTGACTCTAGATATTGTAGCTGTTTCCCCCCTCCCCCTCCAAGGATTTCAATAGACACATAGAAGCTGCCACGTTTGCATTACCTGTGCTGACATAGCCTGCCCAATCAGACACAAACCATCAACAAGTGCATCCTTCTTTGTGAAGTGACAGGCAGATGCACAGTTTTTACCTACTGGGCTTTCCTCATGGTTTATTGGTCAAAAATGGTCGAGACATAGCACCTGTCCATGACTCATCCTCTGCATCTTAAACAGGGTGTTAAGGGTCTAATGTTGGCTTTTGGAATGAAGACTCATTCTTACTATTCATTTTACCAGGGTAAGTGTTGGGATACAGGTTATTGTAGAGTTATTTGTTAAAGTGAGATTAGGTATTAGAAAGTAGTTTTATTCTGGAGGGATTCTTCAAAACTTTTTGTTTACATTTACTTTGGTGGCAAAAGCCCAGTTACCAAAAGTCCTGGCATTAAAAACAAACCTAATGCCAGGATCGCAGACTCAAAACCACTCAAGTTAGGGAAGACAAGTGTCAAATTTAGGCATCATCACTAATCAAGCAAATCTTTAGTTTCTCGATGAAGTCATCAATGATGCAATGTTTAGGATAGAGCATGAAGACATAACAGTGGGTGTGATCTTTGGAGGCTGTGGGTCTGTGAGTGCACTGACAAGTGTTTTTATTAGGGACCACTATGCAGCTTTTTATTTATTTTATTCAGTTCTTCTGAGAAGGAAAACTTTGCAGGAGATTGACATCTTGATATTGCCATTCCCGGCTGAAATGGAAGACACTGCTGATTGACCTTCAATAATTTAAAGGGTCATCTAGCAAGGTGAGTGTCCTCTAGGGAAGTTGGTGGTTATGCTGGAACCTGCTTTATCTAAAACTGCAAAGAAATCACAAGAAATGTTTTGTTTTATTTACATAAAAGTGCCAATGTAGGACTTTCACTTTATATATATATGTATTATTTATAGACTATGATTATATGTTTACACTATGCACTTTTTGCCACTTAAGAAAGGGTATTTTGGCATTATATGTGAGTGATGGTATCTGTTCATGTGTTTTGGTTTGCACATTGTGAAATCATTTTACTTATATGATATATGCACTTTGTATTTTTTTAGATGTTGGACATTTAGATTATAGCGTGGCACATGTCACATATCTAATATAGGAGAGTTAATTGTTAAGGTGAAGTTTGGTGTTAAGGATTGATTCTAATCTGGAGAGATTCTTCAAAACACTTTTACAATTTACATTGGTGCCAAAAGCCCACCGTGCCAAAGTCCTACTTGTTAGCCTTATGTCGGCCTCTCAGCATCAAAAACAAACTTACTGCTAGGATGACAAAGACACAAAATTACACAAGTTTAGAAAGGCAGGGATAAAATTCAAGGATTATCACTACACAAGCAAATCTCTGGCATGGCTTTAGTTTAATAATGTTGCAAAAGTACCACTTTAGTTTCTATAGAATTTAAGCATTATATAGATGGACCAAACGATATGTCTCACACACTTCAAATTGGAGCTGGACAGGTTTTAGAAAAGTTTACATATCATTGATTTATATAGTGTGTCAACTTCTGCACTGTGGTACAATATGCAAATCAAATCAGTCTCTCATAGGAGCATGCACTTTAAAAATTGTACCACAGTCACACTGTTAGACACAATAGGACCAGTTTTGGGGTGGTGGCAATTAACTACTACTCTACAAGTTTACGTATGAAGATATAGCCTCAAAAGAAAATGTATAAGTATTATTTTCCTTTGATTATTAATAAGGAATCTTTTAAACTTGTAATTATATTTCAATAAAACACATAAAACCAGTCATATACTTTATACTTTATATACTCTTGTATATTTAAGGTGTTAATTTAACATGTTCCCACTAGTTAGCAGAAAATGTGCTTATTAATTCTTTCAATTTTCCAATTTAGTGTTCAGTTTATTGTCTCTTATTTTAGCAAAATTATGACATTTTCAAATACCTATCTGGTAGATCTGGAGCTGTTGTCTCCAGATGTCATCTGTTCTACTAGAATTATTTCATAGCAAGTAATAATTATAAGATTTATATTGCACTGTGTTTCCGAATCTCAGTGCCAGAATAATATAACCCATTTTGTTTCTTTTTCCTCCTATGGGCAATATCTCAGGATACTTTGACAGATGGAGCTCGAGAAGAGAACAAATCCTTTAGCGTAAATGCATTCAAAATTGTCTCAATGCATGGTGAGTCTCGTGCTCATTAATACCCACTGAACCCACTGAGCTATTGCTACACCCTGGGGTTAATAATTAGATATTTCCAATGACAACAAGTTAATTAAAGCAATTGCTTGTTTAGATGTATTCTAAGATAATGAATTTAAAGTTTGTCAAGAGGTTTTAGATTACATTGCTAGCTGGAAGGCAATCCACAACATTCCTTTTAAAATGATCACGTACAAAAAAAAAAAAAAAGGAAGGAAAAGGTAATTTAGTAAACTGCATAAATGATAATATTATTATTCACATTTCTCAATTACATAGCACCAGTTTACTCAGAAATCCCCCTGTACACATGCCCAGCTATAGCACACTGGCATTTGATGATCACTTTCTGACAAATTCAATGTAGTTATTCTACAATGCAGTAAGTGGGGAGGTTTAGAGCCTCTGTCATAATTTTAAGGCCCCCCTTTCACTTGCTGACTTGTCTCTTTCTTCCCAAAGCTGATGTGATTAGGACAAGAAGTAGACAACAAAAACCTGACCAATATTCTAACACTTGCATTGTAGTGACAGTTGTGAGGCCAATATCATGGCATTCATTACTTTTTTAAAGGGCCTGCTGAAGATTGGGGCCTATAATGGAAGGATCTCTCTGCCCTTCATTCCTTCTGTGGATCTGTGATCTTTCTCCTTTATTTACTCCTACTGCTGTCTACCCTCACCTGTAATGCTGTTGCTGTCTGTGGATCTGTGGCTCCTCCGACTCTCCTGCTGCCTATTGATAGCTACATTACTCATTACTTTACCATACAAGGAGCGTATGTGACATGAGGCCTACTCTTTTACCATGATGGCTGCTGCTGCATAAAACCATAGTGAAGAATAAGGAGTGGCAAGTCAATTCCTGTGGATAGGATCAGCTGCAGGGAGCCTACAGGAAATACTGGTGACTCTTGGCTCTCTGCTTGAATTATTTATGCACAGTATAGCAGAAATACATCCTGGATAATAGTATAGGTCAAATGACATGGATGGTAACAACATAAGGTCAAAGACAGGAGCAAAAACACAAAGTGCTACAGTCTGAGGAGAAATGCAAAACCAGCTGCCAGTAGGTACAAAGTGGCAGCTGTGGATTATAAAATATTACTTTGTCATTGATTTTAACTAGATCTTGCAAGTGTTTTTCACATTCTGTTCTGAATTCCTGCTTCAGCATTCAAGGAAGACACAAAATAGAGATCAAACAGCACCCAATGTGCACTGTTTGAAAATAGAAAAAATAATTACCACAAGTTGTGCAGTGACACAGAACATGCAAATAAGAATAATATATCCATTCTAAAGAATAAATGTTGTACGTAGTATTCTACTCCTCTACAGGCACTAACAGTTGTAAGCTATCTGGAAACTTGCAAGTGGGAGGTAGGGAAAACAGGATGGTTAAAATTATAAATCACAGCTGCTAGAAACAGAGTTCAGTAAAAAAAAAAAAAAAAAAAAAAAAAAGGCTATTTATAACATAGTATTTTGCAAAAATGATAGACATTTTATGACACATTACTGCAAGTCAAACATGTATCTACATATTTGCATTTTTATTTCAGAAACCCTTTTAAGAAATAAGCTGTGATCTAAAATACTTTATTTTAATATTAAAATATGTGTGGACAAGATGGCCATGCCTTATTAGGATGCTCTTTTGCTCTTATTACATGCAGCAGCTTGTCAAGGCTTATTCTGTACCCTACTAGATTTATTTTCCACTACTAGAGTAGGTGAATGGAACTAAATGCTTAAATGATCACAATTCCTCTTGTTGCCATCTCCTGGAGAATTGAATTAAAGGTTTCATCATACAATTGTGGCATCTTCTATGTAGTGCCTTGTTTTAGCCTATGTTTCCTATGCTGGGGACTGAAGGAGGATTATGTTCTTTAATTTGCAAAGAAAAGTAAAGTAGCGGGAAAATCTACAGGACTAGACTAGGAATGGCAGAGCCAGTGCAAAATGTAATTTTTAAATATTGTGCCCCATGGCAGTACACTCAGCACTTGAAGTATCTCAGCTATTTCAGATATTTTCCATTAAACCAAGTTAGGTTTAATGGTAAAGCATTTAAGATATTTATAATGAGACACTGTCAGGGCAAAGTGACATGGACTGTGTAATGGCTCCCCCGTCAACCCACTTTAACTCACCTCTCAAACAATCCTTCAATGCTCCTGCTGCTACCTCAGCTGGCACAAAATAAGGGGTATGTGGGAGCTTGTGACCTGCTCCCATGTGACAGTGTTCGCATCTAATGTCTTACAATTTTCTCTAAGTGCATATAGGCCCACGTGTTAAGGTTATTAAAGTCACTCAACCATAAATTCTTTCACATTTAAAGTTTCTGCAACTTTTCAAACAGAAATGATTTACTTTATTTTTCTATGCAGCTGGCAAAAGTACTTGAATCCTTCTTAAAACAGACTTTCATATTGTTACTAAAGCTTCTCAGTCAGCATCACACCCTGCAGCCTTCCTCTCAACTGCAGCTCGGTGCTTTGCAGCCTACCTCTACCTTTATCTTCTTTTGCATAAAGATAAAATACAATGCTGTTCGATACTTACATAAAAAATGAATCCAACAGTGATACAAAATGTTCATTAAACAAATGTGAAAAGAAACAAAGTGAGTCCACTTAAATTTTTCATTGCTCTCTTCTGTGGAAAAAATATCACGCATGTTGCAGCATAAAACTTTCCACTCTGTGATCAATGTGTTCTTGTGCACCTCGCCAGAGCAATCCACTGTGGTCCCTTTCACCACAATCATCAAGTCTGCACTCACCAGACTAAAATGCTTTTCTTTTACAAGAAAAGGCACACAAGCTTAAGCTGTCTCACAAGGAACCCTCTTCTGTCAGTAAAGAGTTAAACCAGGCTCAAGCTGTCTCTGAAAGAATCCCTCTCTGTCTATGTGTATAGCTGTTCCAGTCTCCAAAGGAGGATGATCCACCCACAGAAAGGAAATTCTCACATAGTGTAATAAATTCTTATAAAGTAATTTATTAAAACAACTACTACATGCATTAGTAACAAGTGAATAAAAGCAGACATCAATACATTAATCTAGTCTGGGCCCCAGTAAACTAAAAGCAGTGTGAACACAGGAGTTAACAGCCGGCTCACACTGCACCACACCAAGATCCCATTATCTGCTAATAAGAAATCGGTGATGAATAGAGAAGAGCCAAACCCCCCCCCCCCCCACCCCTTCGGTTCGGTTCGGTTCGGTTCGCAGCAGAACATGCGAACAGGCAAAAAATTTATTCGAACACGCAAAGTCTATGGGACAGGAACATGAATAATCAAAGTGCTAATTTTAAAGGCTTATGTGCAAGTTATTGTGATAAAAAGTGTTTGGGGACCAGGGGACATGTATCAATACAAAAAAAAAGTTTTAAAAATGTCAGTTTTTTGGGCACATGTGCGGCAGCCTGAGGTGAAGGTAATGTTACCTTAGAGCTCGCTCCTCTGGAGTTTTCATCGGAGGACTACAGGTCCCAGTGAACCAGCAAGTATCCCAAAACTGCAGAAAATCCTACCTAATACTGTCAGCTTCACTGACAATGGTCTTGAGAGCTCCTAAAACGAAAATTAAAGCAGGAAAAACGAAGGAAACGGCACACAGGCTGGCGGCTGGAATGGTGGCGGCATCCTCTCCCCCACAGCACAGCGGTGAATACACTAAAAAATCTTTACCTCACAGTCAGCACAACGGTGAATACACTGAAAAATCTTTACCTCACAGTCAGCACAGTGGTGAATACACTGGAAAATCTTTACCTCACAGTCAGCACAGCGGTAAATACACTGGAAAATCTTTACCTCACAGTCAGCACAGCGGTGAATACACTGAAAAATCTTTACCTCACAGTCATAAGACACAGGCTGCTAACGGTGAGTCTGAGTCTGAATATGAATACTGTGAATTACAAGCTGCTACACAGTCTGACATCTTCAAAAAATTTGAATGTATGCTTCAGAAAGCCCTCAAACAGACTTCTGATCATATAACTGACAAACTGACTAAAGAAATTAGAGAACTAGGTCAGAGAACAGCTGACTTAGAACTGAGGGTTGATGAAATTGATAATTTTACACAGAACTACATGTCTGAGATGAAGGTACTAAAAGAGGAAAACCTTACATTACAAAATCGTTTAGAGGACCAAGAGAACAGAGATCGTCGATCGAATCTGCGAATCAGGGGAATCCCTGAATCTGTTCTAGACCTGCAGGCTAATATCACGGCGCTCTTTCAAGAATTATTACCTGGAACCCCTATTGACAGGTTCGAAATGGATAGAGTGCACAGAGCGTTAGTCCCACGCAAAATAAATGGTCCCCCAAGGGATATTATAGCTAAATTGTACTTTTACAGAACCAAAGAACAGATACTAACAGCTGCCAGAGGGAGAGAATCTCTTAGCTTCCAGGGCAATATCTATCAACTCTTCACGGATTTGTCCCCACTAACGGTTGCAAAAAGACGTGCACTTAAACCTCAACTCCAGGTACTCCAGGTACTCAAATTTCCTATCAATGGGGATTTCCTTTTTGTCTCAGATTTACTCATTTGTAAACAAAATATGTTTGTCGCTCTTCAGAGGACTTGAAGTCAGCCCTATTTGATATGGGCCTAGTCGAAGCAATCTTACCAAATGACCAGTCTCATATGCACTCAGCTTTTTGTTCTACACAGCAAAACAAAGACCCAAAACCCAGCTATTCCACATCTTCCCATCAAAATCTTAACAAGCGAGGTCGATATGAACATTCACCACCAAACAATGAGGATTCAATGGACTGACAATCTAAGCCAGACTAGTTATTTGTCCTTGCTACTTTTTTCCAGCACAGTATGCTGACAGAGTTAATTAACTGGCCATATTCATAACTAAAATGAGTTATGGCTACATACTACTTTTTTTTTATATTAACTTTTTTCTGTTTTTTTTTCCTCTCAAGTTTTTGAACTTTATTTTTTCTTTTTTTGTAACAATTTAAGCGAAATTTTTCCATGATAGTAATGGAATAGTTCCTGTGGTCCTCCAATGTTATACATCCCTTAGGAATTTCTTGTTGCCCTTTATTCCACCTAAGGACTCCTACCATTGTTATGGGGGTCTCTATTGGTGGTCCCGGACCCTCTCAGAGAGTTCTAAAAACTCTCCTGAGATGCTCCTACACCCTATTATTTAGCCTTTATATACTGCTAAATTGTCTTCATATTGGCTTTGTTCGATTCTCCTCTCCTTTTTTCTTTTTCTATTCTATTGCTTCTTTCTTTAATCTTTGCTATTCCCTCCTGACTCTCGGGTTGGTGAACCTGGCTCTCGGTGAGTACTCTGCTTGTTATGCTATAATATTCGCATTCGTTGTTTTATGGCTCCTATAAATATCTTGTCATTAAATGTACAGGGGTTTAATACCCCACATAAGCGAACCAAGGCTTTACGCTCTTTTGCTATGAAAAAAGCTAATATTATATGTTTGCAGGAAACGCATTTTACTGACAAAGTTTATCCCAAATTTCTTTCATCATCATATCCACAATTCTATACTGCTTCAGCTACGGTTAAACAGCGCGGAACTCTCATTGGTTTTCACCGTTCCACTCCGTTTAACCCTGTATCCAAAATAACAGACCCTGAAGGACGATATGTTCTCCTAACAGGATTTATTTCTGATAATCCTATTACTATTGTGTCTTATTATGCCCCTAACAAACGCCCAACTGCTTTCTTATCCCACCTTTTTCAACTTATAGAAGTACATAAGTTTGGTACTGTTATTATTTGTGAGGATTCTAATGCTACTATTTTCCCGTTCTTGGATAAATCTCCCCTGGACCTACCACAAACTCAATAAACCTAACTTTTCAACATCTACTCACCACTCATAGCCTGGTAGATACTTGGCGAGAGATGAACCCTATTAGTAGGCGCTTCACTCATTATTCTTATCCGCATAACTCTTTTTCACGAATAGATCATATTCTAATCCCGTCAAGTATGCTACCAGAAATCATATCATCCAAAATCATTCCTTTTCCATGGACAGACCACTGCGCAGTATTCATTACCATTGCTTCCACAATTCCTAGATCACACGATACCACTTGGTGTATAAACGATTCAATTCTGAGCCACCCTTCTCATCGTGTTGAGATTGAAAAAGCACTTTCTGATTACCTAAAATCCAATAATACAGACAATGTCTCTGCTATTACATTATGGGAGGCGCACAAGGTAGTCATTAGGGGTAGACTGATACAACAAGCAACTAACCTTAAAAGAGAACGCAAACTGTTGTTTGCAAAACTTGAATCTACCTTTAATGACTGTCATCAAACTTTTCAAACCTCCCCGAATGCTACCAACAGTACCAAACTAGAAAAAGCCCGCCTGGATCTAGATCTTTTTCTTACTGATACCGCAAATAAACTTAAAAGTAAACGCCAGCATGTTCAATATCGCAGGGCAAATAAACCTGATACACCTATGGCCAGAATTTTAAAAAATTCACAACATATACATACGCCTATCAGATTGAAAGTATCCCTGGAATCTTACACTAGTAACCCAGTGAAAATACTTGAAATTTTTCACTCTAAGTTATCTAAACTATATTCTTCTGCCTCAAATTTTGATAAAACTAAAGCAGACACACTGTTCTCCAATATCATGCTTCCTAACCTTGATCAACAACAGAAAGATCTTCTTGAATGTCCAATTACAGATACTGAAGTCCTTAACGCAATAAAATCTTTAAAATTACATAAAAGACCAGGCCCAGATGGATTTTCTGCAACATATTATAGACAATTTGCATCAATCTTAACACCTGTCTTAACTAAAGCCTTCAATTCGATCCTTAAAGGTAACTCATTTAGAACAGAGACTCTCACCTCTATAATAGCAATGATCCCCAAACCACATTCTGACTCCACCTCCTGGACTAATTATCGTCCTATATCCCTCCTAAATCTCGATATAAAATTCATTGCTAAAATTTTGGCCACTAGACTGAATAATATTATTGGCCTACTAATCCATAAAGACCAAACAGGCTTTATGCCTAAACGCCAAGCTGGAGATAATATCAGGAGAGCACTCTTACTTATTAATGCGGCTAAAACTAGACGAGTAGGACGTTTGGAAAGAGAGCTCCCTTTGCCCAAAATCCTCTAACCGACATCCTGCTCTAATCCTAGCAATCCTGACAGGACAAGACACATCAATAGGCTTGTCCCATCATCTGTGTGGCCCTGGGTGCTGCCTGGCCGTCTGGAGCGCTGCTCGGGGCCGCGGAGACCGGATCGTCCCGCCCCGGGCCCGGCCTGTAGGAAAGTCCCCGGCTTCGGCCTAGTGCTTGGAGCGGCGGCCATATTGCTCCACCTGGCGGCGGCTCCTACTCATCCCCTGGCTATACAAGGCTCCCCAGAGACGGATCTTTGCCTGCCTCGGCCCCCGGACTGCCTGTGGCCCCCAGCGCTGAACTTCTGCACCCTGAAACAGCTCCTGGGACGGCCCGGGGATCCGGCCTGGTCCTCGGAGCGGCGGCCATCTTGGTACACCCGGCGGCGGCTCCTGCTTATCCCCCGGACATACAAGGCTCCCCAGAGACAGATCTTTGCCTGCCTCAGCCCCCGGACTGCCTGTGGCCCCCAGGGCTGAACCTCTGCACCCTGAGACGGCTCCTGGGACGGCCCGGGGCTCCGGCCTGGTCCTCGGAACGGCGGCCATCTTGCTGCACCCAGCAACAGCCCTGCAGATTCTCCTGACTTGCCGAGCCCCCCAAAGGACTACTTTCTGCGTGCATGGGCCTCCAGATCTCCTCTGGGGACACAGTACCTGAGGAGAGGCCTGAAAGGTGAGGGAGTGAGATACAGACAGAGCAAACTTCCAGCACACAAACTCCTGATAGGGGTCCTGAGGAACGATACACCAAAGTAATTCATCACAAGGGTTCCCCTTCTGTCCTGGGACCGCTGAGGACTATGTCACCACCAAAGCGGAACACTGGGACGACAGACAAGCTCGCGCAATTTCACCGCCTGGAAAAAGACATGCAGCAGGAGGGCAGCGCAGACACGTGTACGGGCCCCGCTCCTCAGACGTCAGACACCGACAAAGTGCTGGACGCTATAGCCGCCTTGCAAGGTACGCTGACTGCGAAGATAGACGAAGTAAAAATCGATATATCCCTGATCAGACAGGACTTCTCAAAACTGAAAGACAGGGTTACGGAGGCAGAAACCAGAATCAGCAACGCGGAAGATGCCCTGCACCCCATGAGACATACTACAGAAGAGATGCAGAGACAAATACAGCAACTTAATGCCCATCAAGATGACATGGAGAACCGCCTTAGACGCTGTAACCTCCGCTTCATAGGACTGCCGGAGAAAGAGGAAGGCGCAGACCCGGCAACCTATCTAGAAACGCTCCTGCTCAAAACGTATGGCCGGGAAGCCTTTTCAGTAATGTTTGCGGTGGAGAGGGCGCACCGCATACCTGCGCGGCCACCACCACCTGGAGCGCCTCCCCGCACATTCATCGCCAAATTTCTAAATTTTCAGGACCGAGACAAAATCCTTAAACTCACCCGGGAGAGAGGAAACATACAGATCGGGAACAGCCAGATAGCAGTATTTCCGGATTTTTCCAGCGAGGTGCAAAGGAAGAGAGCACAATATCAAGAGGTGAAGCGCCGATTGAGGACCCTCCATCTCAAGTATGCGATGTTATTCCCTGCCCGGCTGCGGGTGGAGGAGGATGGAAAAGTACAGTTCTTTGACGACCCGGCGGCAGCGACAGCATGGCTGGATCGTAGAGACAGGCCGGCTTAATCTGTCTAAGTTCATACAACCACAGTGAGTACTTTCTGACCTCGCACAAAATCCTACAATACAAATGTCATAGAGACTTTTTAGAAGGGAACCAGAATCCAGTTTAGGGATATAAAGAACGGGGACACACACAGCTTGTACACAAGAGCAGTAGATGAGGATAAGAGAGCTAACTCCTGTATAATTCTGACATGGAACAAGCGGGATCATACAATAAAGTTGCGCGGGTTACCGGTTGCGCCCTTACATTTTGAGAAGAATGGGGACAGTCTACAGTGATATGCTCTGCAAAACTCCTAAATGACAGGGATGAACTGTACTACAACATCCTGGAATATGAGTCATAATTTGACCAGTTGCAAGGAAGAAAAGTGCAAGGGGAGCTCACTGACTGAAATGTGTGGTAGTCCTGATTACAACTACTCCACGAGCGACAGGAAAACAGTCGCCCCCTTAACAAAGTTGTTTCAGCATAAAAGGACAACACATCTATTGCTATTAAGAAATGTGCCTCCAGCGGAGTGTATCCGCTGGATGATATGTTATATGCTGACAGTTTGGGTAAATATGCTCACATCAGGTTGGGGAGATGTGCAGCTGGGAGGGATGGGAACAGTTAAAAGGATAAGTTTTGTGTTTTACTTTGGGAATATAAGTATTGACGTGACCTTGATACGGCTAGACAGACAATATGCATTCAACGTTAAGATAGGTATTAGCAGACTGGCACAGTGGAAAGGGCAGACTAAGGAGGCACCACTGTCTTGGAATCTCACTAGATGGCAGCCACACTATTATATTCAGAAACCAATATGGCCGATGTAAAGTTTTTGACGTGGAACGTACGCGGTATGCGGAATAAGGTAAAACGAACCGCAGCCTTAACATTTCTAAAATCACAGAAAGCAGATATAATAGCTTTAATAGAAACACACATCACAGGCCAGATGCAGGTAGCCTTAAAAAAACCGTGGATAGGATGGTTATACCACAGCACACACACCAATCAATCAAGGGGGGTATCGATACTGGTCGCCAAAAGAGTGCCCTTTGAACTAATTACTCTAGAGTCAGATAGATTAGGAAGATATATCTTCCTGCACGCCATCATAGGAGGCAACTCTTTATTGATTCTGGCGTGTTATATCCCCCCCCCTTTTTCGATCGAGGTAGTACTCAAGGGACTGGCATTCATGGCACAACATCCATCAGCTCCTGCTATATGGATGGGCGACTTTAACCAAACCATGAATCCAAATTTGGACAGACCAGGCCTGGGAGATACATCCAGGACTGTGCCTCACCAAACCAGACTATGCAGACTATTCACAGAATTTGCGCTAACAGACGTATGGAGATGGCAAAACCCGACTAAAAAAGCATACACATGTCACTCGGCAGGCTGTGACACGATGTCCAGGATTGATTTTATACTGGTCTCAAATGCATTACTGCCTAAAATAACAGGGTCGGATATGGCTCCACGAGCACTATCGGACCATTCACCCTGTTGGATAACAATATCTCTATTAAAGGCAATGCCCACTTCTAATTGGAGGTTGAATCCATTCTGGCTGTCTGTCCTGCCTGATCTCGAGAGCATAGGGCAAGAATTACAATATATCCTAAACAACTTAAGATTTACAGATTCAGACACTGCAGTCTGGGACACCTTTAAAAATCAAGCTAGTAGAATACTTTCACTAAGAATAAATAGATTTAAAAATTCCACCAAACTGCTATTACAGATGACCACTGACAAACTACAGGAATTGGAACAGGTATACGCACAAGAACCCAGTACTGATAATCTCCATAAACTACAAATGCAATCCAGAACAGTAACCCAAATGCACCTAGAGAAGGCCAAACAACAGGTTTTTTTCAAAAAACAAAGAATCTTCGAACACGGGGAGCAAGCAGGTAAATTACTGGCATATTTAGCCCATTTAAATGAAAAACCTCCAGTAGTGGTGACCCTAGCTACCTCACAGGGAGACGAGGTGACCGACCCACAACAGGTAGCAGACATTTTCCTAAACTTCTATAGGAATTTATATAAAACTCAGACAACACAATCCACACACGAAATTAAAAACTACTTACACAGAATTCAGTTCCCTAAACTCACATTAGAACAGGTTAAGCTACTAGACGCCCCCATTAGCCAGGAGGACATATCTGAAGCACTGTCCCAACTAGCTAAATCCAAGGCCCCCGGACTGGACGGCCTGCCACTAGAATTTTACACTGCATTCCCTGATATACTAGTCCCGAATTTGCAAAAAGTATACCAACAAATATTTAAATATAAATCACTCCCTCCATCAATGCAAGAAGCACAAATAATAGTTATACCTAAACCAGGAAAAGACCCTAGATATCCCGAGTCCTACCGTCCAATCTCACTATTACAAGTAGACATCAAGATACTGGCCAAAATCCTAGCATCCCGTCTAAATAAAGTTATTCTATCATTAATTCACCCAGACCAAACCGGCTTTATGCCCGGGAAAAATACAGCCATGAATATAAGAAGACTGTTTCTAAATATTCAAGCACAGCACGATAATCAGGGTACCAGAGTAGTGGTGGCCCTGGACACAGCAAAGGCCTTTGACTCAGTGGAGTGGTCTTTTCTTTGGGAGTGTCTACGAGAATATGGATTTGGTCCCAATTTCATACAGTGGGTACAAATACTCTATCAGTCACCAAAAGCACGGGTCCTCGTTAACGGTTGTATATCGGGACAATTTCCCCTAGAGAGAGGCACACGCCAGGGATGTCCCCTTTCTCCACTGCTATATGCCCTGGCAGCCGAGCCATTGGCCATAGCTATAAGAGCTGACACGGGCATAGTGGGACTTAAAATAGGCAACTATATAGAGAAGATCGGACTATACGCAGACGACACAATACTCTATCTAGCCGATCAGGGCCCATCACTTCAAGCAGCTTTGGACACTATAGATAAAATGGGAAAACTCTCAGGCCTACGGATAAACTGGGAAAAATCACAGATACTCCCCATAGACCAATTCCCCCCAACCAATATACATCCAGAACTACCATTAGTCAGGGTAAACACCATTAAATATTTAGGGGTACTGGTTACAAGAGACCTACGCGAATACACAACCAACAATATAGAACCATTGTTTGCCATGATAAAAACCAAAACGCAAGCCTGGTCCAAACTACCACTGGGAGTAATGGGGAGGATAAATATCATAAAAATGATTATTTTACCCAAGATCCTATATATGGTATGGCACGCCCCACTATATATACCTATCGGGATTTTCAAGAAAATAGAATCTATTTTGAACACCTTTGTCTGGGGACATCAAAGACATAAGGTAGCCTGGCATGTCCTTAAAAACCCTACAGATATGGGAGGAACAGCTCTGCCAGATCTGCAGGAATATTACATAGCGGCACAGATGTCGCACATGCATCACTACCACAATAACGAAAGACAACGCTATAGTACACTAGTATCCAGTAGCCCAGACAGTCCTTTATCTACCCCACTTCAAATTATACTACGAGGGGGCCAATTTAATAGGAAAAGTCCAAACTTTAATGATGGGGTACTCAACCATCACCAACGAATATGGGGATTAGCCCTGAAAAAACTTAAAATAGGGTGCATTCATTCCCACACTCCATTATGGGCGAACAACCAACTAGCGGAGCTTAAAAAAATACCAGACCCTAATATATGGGCCAGATATGGAATTATTTACCTGCACCAGGTAATGGCAGGTACCAGGCCTAAAGCATTTCAAACCCTTAAGGAAGAATACTCTATACCACAACAA
Source organism: Aquarana catesbeiana (assembly GCF_042186555.1). Lineage (NCBI taxonomy): Eukaryota > Metazoa > Chordata > Amphibia > Anura > Ranidae > Aquarana > Aquarana catesbeiana. The sequence goes on from NC_133324.1 coordinate 173,104,032, forward strand.
TTAATGTTCAAATACATGCAACTCAGACATGCCCTGCGTTTTCAATTTAGGAATGAAAACTGCATCCTGGAACATCCCCAAATATTGGACATAGTAATGGGAGCCGACCCACAAAAATTGATATCTAATCTCTACTACTCCATAAGATTACCCAGAATCAAAGAAGTGACGCAAAAAGCCAAAACAAGATGGGAAAGAGACGTAGGTGCAGTTAGTGATTCGGATTGGGAGGAAATTTTAGAAAATGTAAAGGTGGCATCTCCAAAACTGTCTGATAGGCTAACACAGATATACATCATTCATCAAGCGTATCTAACACCTAACATAATAAGGAAGTTTCAACCTACACGCAATATAGCATGTCCTCACTGTCAGACAGAGATGAGTAGTTTTTTTCACTTAATTTGGGAATGCTCTACTCTTCAATCATACTGGAGTCAAGTGATTAAGTTCTTACACGACCAGATGGGTTCCCCTGTGGTATTAGATCCAAAACTTTGTATATTGGGTCTTCTTCCAGATGTGGACATTGATAAATACCAGGCCATATTTATATCTGAAGTCCTATTCTTGGCCAGAAAAGTAGTTGCCAAGACTTGGATGCAGAACGTAACCCCCACCATAACAAGCTGGAAGAGAGATGTTAATAATTCCCTCCCATACAAGCAGTTGATTTACAAACACAGGGGAAATAGTCAGAAATACTCAAGGATTTGGGATGGTTGGCTGGGTGATGGGGAGACATGTGTATAGTAATGCGTGAAAATAAGTTTATCAATACCTAGCAACTAAAACGTACAACCATATAATAGGTAACCCGTTTAGGTCTGTCAGAGCCTCACCGAATCACCAACAATTGGTATATCTCTGTTATGAAATGCCAGCCTTATAAGACTCTACTATATGTTAACATACCACATGTGACTATGTTTCATGGTTTTATACTTGGACCTCAAATGCGCTGTATTAATATCTGTCTAACTTCAATAAAAATTATTTTTTTCCCAAAAAAAAAAAAAACTAGACGAATCCCAGCTTGCCTTGTATCCTTAGACATAAGGAAAGCATTTGATTCGGTTACGTGGCCTTATATGGAATATGTCCTTGGTAAATGGGGATTTGGAAACAATTTTTTAACCTGGGTCTCATCCTTATACAATAATCCTAGAGCATATATCAAATATCCAGGCTATAAGTCAACAATGATTAATATCAAAAGAGGCACTATACAAGGATGCCCTCTTTCCCCTCTACTTTTTGCCCTAATAATAGAACACCTGGCACACCTTATTAGAACCAATCCTGACATTAAAGGTATCGAACTAGGTGGTTATCACCATAAACTATGTCTCTTTGCGGATGATATTCTCATATTTTTGTCTCATCCCCATATATCCACCCCTAATCTACTAAAAACACTAGATAATTTTGCCCAAATATCAGGACTACATGTTAATCCAACAAAATCAAATGCATTAAATATTTCCTTATCTCAATTAGAACTTCGGCAGGCACAAACTTCCTTACCCTTTACTTGGGTTCCAAAGCAGCTTCCGTACCTAGGAATAAAACTCACAATCTCTCTTAAAGACCTTTTTGCGGCAAATTACTTACCCCTCCTTAAACAAACTTCCGGCTTCCTGAAACAATGGGCTCTTCTATCATTGTCATGGTTGGGAAGGATTAATGCGGTAAAGATGTCAATCCTGCCAAAATTCTTATATTTATTTAGGGTACTCCCTATTTCTTTACCATCTTACTTTCTTAGACTTACTCAACGTAGAGTTATGTCCTTCATTTGGGGTACCACCAAACCTCTTATACCTAAATCTGCGCTTTACCTTAAAAAATTGAGTGGTGGTTTGGGATTGCCCAACTTTTCCTCCTATTTCTACGCTGCACAGCTAGCACTTATACCCAAGTATCATACTTCTGTAGAAGCTCCCCTATGGGTAGCTATTGAATCAGTGGAAAGTGACCCTATCTCAGTGGCAAATATGTTTTGGCTCTGTCCTGCTGATAGAATACATCTTTCTAATCCTATCACAAAACAGACCCTAGCAGTGTGGGATAAATGTAAATTTGCACATAATCTTTAATCAACACATAATCCCTTGCTTTCATTTCTTAATAATCCAGCCTTTTATCCTGCCTGGAAATTCCCAAAATCATTCTCTGCATGGACCTCTACGAACCTGACTCGTTTATACAATCTTTCCTCGACTAAAGCTATTTATACATTTCCTGTACTATGTGAAACCTTTGGGTTACCTAAAACTGAAATATTTAGATATTTACAAATTAAAAATTTTTATGAACCACTTCTTAGTACAGGCTCAACTCTTAATCAAATGACTCAATTTGAGCGGATTTGTATAAGTGATCCACACATTAGAGGACTTATCTCAATATTATATTTCCAACTTAATATGATATCTAGTGAGTTTCTACCCTCATACACAACTAAATGGGCACAAGATATGAATCGAGTGTTTAATAAACAAGATTGGTCGAATATATGGTCAACCACCAAAACTTCCTCTCCAAATTGTTTTGCTGCAGAAACTAATTACAAGGTTCTAGCACGCTGGTACCTTGTACCAGCTAGAATAGCTAAATTTGTCCCCACATATTCACCTAATTGCTTTAGAGGATGTGACACAGCAGGAACACATTTTCACATATGGTGGCAATGCCCCGTAGTTGAAGAATTCTGGAAGAATATATTTCTTATGGCTTCTAAAGCCCTGGAAATCACGATTCCTCCAGATCCTGCAACGGCACTCCTAAACCTTAAACCCACAATACTCACCCATACTCAATTCCAATTGTTTATCCAACTTAGCACTGCAGCTAAACAAATGATTGCCAAGGCGTGGTAGTCCCAAAATCTAATTCTTGCTGAAGCTAAACACAGAATGAACAGAGCACTTTTATACGCCAAGATGACAGCTATTGAAGAAAATAAAATAAATAAATTTCGCAAAATTTGGCAACCATGGGTTAAAAACTACCTCCCTACAGATTTTGACCAATCTCTGTTGTTACCACACTAAGATATATATCATATTATTACTGAAATATATATTATATTTGTATAGCTAATGAGAGCTGGATCATCATCCCGGGAAACTCTCGTTTTTTTTTCTCTTCTTTCCTTCTTTCCATCTTTATCTCTCCTCCCTCTCCTTTTCTTTTATTATTTCCTAAAATATTCCTGTGGATACTTAGTCTAATAACTTGATTTATTTCTCTAATCTTACATCTAGAATCCCAACTAGTGTATAGTAAATATGGTTATAAGATATCTCTAAAATTACTTTATTTTATTTTAACTTAACTTTATTTATCTTTTTTATCATACTGCAAAGATCTTCTGACGACTGATATGTATCCATGTATTGTATCATTTTATTTCTTCTTCTGTGAAAACTCAATAAATATATTTAACAAGAAAAATGTCCGTTTTTTTGGGAGCAGTGATTTTAATAATGCTGCAATACCGTGCAATACTTTGCAATACCCTGCACTGCTCTGCAATACCCTGCAATACTCTGCAATACCCTGCAATACCCTGCAATACTCTGCAATACCCTGCAATACCCCACAACACTCTGCAATACCCTGCACTACTCTGCAATACCCTGCAATACCCTGCAATACTCTGCAATACCCTGCAATACCCTGCAATACTCTGCAATACCCTGCAATACTCTGCAATACTCTGCAATACCGTGCAATACTCTGCAATACCATGCAATACTCTGCAATACCCTGCAATACTCTGCAATACCGTGCAATACTCTACAATACCCCACAATTGTCTACAATACCCTGCAATACTCTGCAATACCCTGCAATACTCTGCAATACTCTGCAATACCCTGCAATACTCTACAATACTGTGCAATACTCTGCAATACCCTGCAATACTCTTCAATACTGTGCAATACTCTGCAATACTCTTCAATACCATGCAATACCCTGCAATACTCTGCACTACTCTGCAATACCCTGCAATACTCTGCACTACCCTGCACTACCCTGCACTACTCTGCAATACCCTGCAATAATCCGCAATACTCTGCAATACCCCGCAATACTCCGCAATACTCTGCAATACCCCGCAATTCCCCTGCAATACTCTGCAATACTCCGCAATACCCCACAATACTCTGCATTACCCCACAAAACCTCGCAATACTCTGCAATACCCTGCCATACCCTGCCATACCTTGCCATACTCTGCAATACCCAGCCATACCCAGCCATACTCTGCAATACTCGGTGATACCCAGCCATACTCTGCCATACTCGGCGATACCCTGCAATACCCTGCCATGCTCAGCCATGCTCGGCCATGCTCAGCCATACTCGGCTGTAGTCGGCCTCTGTATGTAGCCAGGCTGTGGAAGTCTCACACATGTGGTATCGCCGTACTCAGGAGGAGTAGGAGAATCTATTTTGGGGTGTCATTTTTGGTATGTACATGCTATGTGTTATAAATATTGTATAAATGGACAACTTTGTGTTAAAAAAAAAATGTGTTTTAACCACTTCCCGCCCGCCGGCTGTCATATGACATCCTTGACTTTGTGCGGGGATATCTAAATGATGCCTGCAGCTACAGACATCATTCAGATATCAGCTTTTTCAGCCGGTGATTCCCTACACCATAAGAATGATCATAGCAGCTGTTCCACTGCTTGATTATTCTTACAGGAGGCAAGAGGGGACGTCCCCCCTTCCCGCCACCCTCCGGTGCTTCTACCGACTCACCGCTACGATCGAAGCCAGGATCGTTTTTTATATATTTTATTCCAGGCTTCCCAGCCTACAGGTGAGATGTGGGGTCTTATTGACCCCATATCTCACTGTAAAGAGTACCTGTCATGCCATATTCCTTATACAAGGGATGTTTACATTCCTTGTAATAGGAATAAAAGTGATCAAAAAATTGTTTTTTTTGGAAAAAAGTGTCAAACTAAAATAAATAAAGTAAAATGAACAATAAAAAGAAAAAACATTTTTTTAAAGCGCCCCTATCCGTGTGCTCGCATGCAGAAGCGAACGCACATGTAAGTCCTGCCCACATATGAAAACAGTGTTCAAACCACACATGTGAGGTATCTCTGCAAACATTAGAGCAAGAGCAATAATTTTGGCCTTAGACCTCCTCTGTAACTCAAAACATGTAACCAGGAAAAATTTTTAAAGCGTCACCTATGGGGATTTTTAAGTAGTGAAGTTTGGCGCCATTTCACGAGCGTGTGCAATTTTGAAGGGTGACATGTTAGGTATCTATTTACTCGGCGTAACTTAATCTTTCACATTATGCAAAAACATTGGGCTAACTTTACTGTTTTTTTTTTTTTAAAGCACAAAACTGTTTTTTTCTCAAAAAAAGCGTTCAAAAAATTGCTGCGCAAATACTGTGTGAGATAAAAAGTTGCAACAACCGCCATTGTATTCTCTAGGGTCTTTGCTAAAAAATATATAATGTTTTGGGGTTCTATGTAATTTTCTAGCAAATAAATTATGATTTTTACATGTAGGAGAGAAATGTCAGAATTGGCCTGGGTGCTCCAGAACGCCTAAAGGTGCTCCCTGCATGTTGGGCCTCTCTATGTGGCTACGCTGTGCAAAAGTCTCACACATGTGGTATTGCCATACTTGGGAGTAATAGCAGAATGTGTTTTGGGGTGTAATTTGTGGTATGCATATGCTGTGTGTGAGAAATAACCTGCTAATATGACAATTTTGTGAAAAAAAAAAAAAAAAAAATCTTGATATTGCAAAGAATTCTTTTTACCGAATTTTCAGTCTTTTTTCTTTTATAGCGCAAAAAAAAACAATTAACCTTTAAAATTAGCACTTTTGATTTTTCATGTTCGTGTCCCATAGACTTTAATGGTGTTCGCGTGTTCGAACAAATTTTTAGCCTGTTCTGGATGCGAACCGTTCGGCACATCCCTACAATACACATATAAGTCATTGAAAGTCATTGAAAAATTTAAAAAAATGCATGGGGGTCCCCCAAAATTCCATTACCAGGCCCTTCAGGTCTGGTATGGATCTTAAGGGGAACCCCATGCCAAAAATGTTTTAAAAAATGGCGTGGGGCCCCCCAAAAATCCATACCAGACCCTTATCTGAGCATGCAACCTGGCAGGCCGCAGGAAATGAGGGGGGACAAGAGAGCGGCCATTTTTTAAAACATTTTGGTGCGGGGTTCCCCTTAAAATCCATACCAGACCTAAAGGGTCTGGTATGGATTTTGAGGAGGACCCCCACGCCATTTTTTTTTAACTTTGGCGCGGGGTTTCCTTTAATATCCATACCAGACCTGAAGGGCCTGGTAATGGAATTTTGGGGGACCCCCACACATTTTTTTTATTTTTCAATGACTTTCAATGACTTTTATGTGTATTGTCGGGATCGACAATTCATTAATAGCCGGCACTAGCGCTAGCACTTTTAAATGACTTTTTTTCCTTTAGAAATGTCATTTTGCTCTGACTTTGACTGTTATAAACACGGGAAACATGTGCTAATTTATAGTCATGCTATAGACACCCCCCAGGTACGAAATTTAAAGGAATATTTCACTTTTATTGTTTCACTTTAAGCATTATTAAAATCACTGCTCCCGAAAAAACGGCTGTTTTTAAAACTTTTTTTTGCATTGATCCATGTCACCTGGGGCAGGACCCAGGTCCCCAAACACTTTTTATGACAATAACTTGCATATTAACCCTTAAAATTAGCACTTTTGATTTCTCCCATAGACAATTCATTATAACTGCGAGTACTTTTAAATGACTTTTTTTCCTTTAGAAATTACATTTTTCTTTCGTACTGTTCTATACACGGGAAACATGCGCCATTTTACAGGCATACTATAGACACCCCCAGGTATAAAATTTAAAGGAATATTTCACTTTTATTGTTTCACTTTAAGCATTATTAAAATCACTGCTCCCGAAAAAACTGCCATTTTTAAAACTTTTTTTTGCATTGATACATGCCCCCTGGGGCAGGACCCAGGTCCCCAAACACTTTTTATGACAATAACTTGCATATAAGCCATTAAAATTAGCATTTTTGATTTCTCCTATAGACTTTTAAAGGGTGTTCCATGGCTTTCGAATTTGCTACGAACATCCCAAATTGTTCGCTATTCCGTGCACGGGTGAACAGCCAATGTTCGAGTTGAACTCATGTTTGACCCGAACATAAAGCTCATCCCTAGTGATGAAACACTTGGTCAAGGCTGCCTGGGCATGCATTCCACCTCTATGGGAATCGACAAATCCACCTACTTTACGGCAATAGCTTCTCAAAGAAAAATACATTAGGCAAATGGGAAGTCTGACCAGCTCGCTAAAAAACACAAATTAAATAGTTGCTTAAGCATGGTTTTACTGGATCGAATTCTCCTTCATGGATGAATATGAGAGTATCCTAGTGGGATGATTTTTATATGCAATTGAATGCATGAGTATGTTGGCATTGTTCTCTATCTGTGATGGGGTCACTGGGGGTGATCCGTGGACTCTGATGCTCAGCCCTCCCCCGCTTGGGGGCTTGACAATTAAAGCTTTCCAACCCCCCTCTTTTTTATGTCTTCCTGTGCTGTGACTACTTTACCTCTTACATCTTTTCGATATATATGCCCACCCTAAGGTGGGATTGTTGGTGGGACATTGTCAGTAGTTATACTAAGCTTTCTGAAGCTCCCTGAGCTGTTGCCCTTGCTCAATGCGATCTAATGTGAGTCCTATTCTGTGAGATATGCGTGTGTATGATATCCAAACCCATTGTAATATACTGCATATTTGTAAGCTGCACTAGGGTGGTCTTGATACCTGTTGTATTTTTTTTTTTCCAATAAGGATTTGTTGGTAATGGAATGAAACATACACATATGTTGTAATACAGAAACATTCTTTACAGAGTATGTGGTATTTAACATGTTGTTTAAACATTTGCATTTCTTAAACATTAAACAACTTGGTGTGATCCCATGGTGAAGTGCATAGAGTAAATGTTGACTCAAGTATGTCGGGAACATCTTAGTGTTTAGGAATCTCGAGTTTTGAAATGGGGGCATAGGAGAGAGGTCCATCTCTCTCCCCCTCCGTTTGGGATGGTAGGCAGCTCCACCATAAATGCAGGAGAGACCCTTTTTTGAGTAGGCATTTCCAACATGTATACGGGAGGTCAGGGCGGATCTTGTGGATAAGGGTTGGGGTGCGGTACCATCGGGCTTGAATTTTGTATCTATTCTCTTGTGTGGATACATTTACAGATCCTTTGTGTATGTTCAGATATATTTGTTCCCAATCTTCCGGAGAAAGAGATCTAGAGAGGTCACTTTCCCAGGATGAGCAAGCTCATCCCGTGTTGGAAGGGACATTTGAAAATAAGAGGGAATGCACTGTGGAGATTAAGTGGTGCTGGGGTGATCGCATCGTACATGGGGTTTCAAAGGATGAGAGGGGTCTGGAGACTTTGAACTTCCTCTCTAGGGTGTGAGTGTAGTGTGAGAGCAAGGTGTAAGTCCAGGGGGAGGTAGAGGGGTTTTCCCCATTAGATGGGAGGTTTTCCCGTAGTAAGGGCTTACCTTGTGCAAAAAAGTGGTGCGCTAGTACATTTCTCTGCAGCCAGGTATCTTTTAGGAAGTTGCTGTGCATTCCGGGGGAGAGTCCGGGTTGAGGCATAGTGAGGTGAGTGGGCCTGGAGTAAAAGACAGAGGAGTAAGTTTGCACGTTTCATAGAATCATTGAGGAGTTGGGCCAATTAATGGGTGGGTGTGGATTACGCCTTCTCCGCATCAAGGGATAAGAAGAAGCCTGCTTGGTTGGAAGAGGACAAGTAATGATGTAAGTTTATGTCTTTAATGGTGTTGTCCCTGGCTTCCCTGCCAGGGACAAATCCCACTTGGTCTTTGGTTATAATTGAGGGGAGAAGAGGAAGTAGATGGTTAGTGAGAATTTTGGCGAAAATTTAAATCTACGTTTAGTAGAGATATTGGTCTGTAACTGGCTGAGTTGGTGGGGTTCCTTACCATCTTTGGGAATTACAGAGATGTGTGCTTCTAACAAACCTGGTGTGAGTGGATTCTCTGCAGAGAGCAAATTAAATGCTTTGAGAAAGGGGGTGGACAGCATGCTTGAGAACATCTTATAGTATACAGCTGATAGACCGTCTGGTCCGGGACTTTTCCCCGGTTTCAGCTGTTTGAGTGCTAAGTCCCATTCAGTCGTTGTTATTGGGAGGTCGAGTTTGTCCGCTTCGTCTGATGTGAGTGCTTTTGGGCAGTGTTTCTCTACGAAGTTTTGTATGAGGGACGGCCTAGGTGTGGGTGTGGACATTTGTGTTTCAGAAGTGGAAAGGTTGTAGAGATCTGCGTAGAAGTGTTCAAATTCTTGTGCTATGTCTAGACTACATTTGAATGTGTTTCCTGATGAAGTATTTAGCTGGTGAATAGTTGCTTTAGTTTTTTTGGCTCGTAGGGCTTGTGTTACTAGGTGGCTACTTTTGTTGCTAAACTCATAGAAGAGTTTCTGGGATAGGGTGTATTTTCTCATTATTTTCTGTCCGAGTTCCTCAAGAAGGAGTTTGCGGGTCTCAGTGAGTTCATGGTGTGTGAGTTGGGCTAGGTTGAGTTTATGTGCTCTCTCCAGGGTCTGTATTTTGGCTATCAGGTCATTTGTGTGTTTCTGTTTTTCATGCTTTAGTGCAGAAGCCAAAGAAATGAGATGGCCCCGAAGGACACATTTATGGGCTTCCCACTGGGTGAGGGTTGAGGTGTCAGGGGTGTCATTTTCTTGGAAATAGTTGGTGATGACGGTACTGAGTTTACGGATCCTCTCTTTGTCGGTCAGTAGGTAGGGGTCAAGTCTCCAGATTTTTGAAGTGTGGTTATATTCAGGGAAGGTTAGGGTGAAAGTGATCAGGTGATGGTATGAGGTGATCATTGGTTTGATTGTTGAGTTGTATTTTAATTCCTTTCCGCTTGTTGCACTTTTGCAACTTCATCAAGAGGATTGTTCTGGGGCGGTGCACAGGAGGGCATTTATCACAAAGTAAAAAGTTGTCTTTGTTGCAAGATGCATGATATTTTTTCACCAAAGAATGAAAGATTGAGGTGAACACTTTGGGGGAGATTTACTATAACTAGTGCACTCAGAATATGGAGCAGCTGTGCATGGTAGCCAATCAGCTTCTAACTTCCTCTTGTTCAATTAAGCTTTGGCAATAAAACCTGGAAGATGATTGGTTTCTATGCAGAGTTGCACCATCCAGTTTTAGTAAATAACTCCCTTTGTTTCTGTTCATATTTTTTGTTGAACTTTTTGCATCAGTATTGTTTTTTTTTTCATGTAAGCACAGGACACAATTGTATTTTTATCTTTATGTTTTCTCCAGCTGTTCGCCTTTGTACCCAAACCTATCCTGGATTTTACTGTGAGAGATGCTGTCACAAAGGGTAAATCCAAGTTGCTGTTTATGTACTGTACTTTTTACTGAAACAGTGGCCATGTTCTATTATGTGTGGCTGTGACTTTTATTAGTACTTGTTTGTACAGCTTCATAATTGCTTTAACATTGTTCTGTATTGTATGGACAACGCTTGCCATTTTGACCATGTTTACATTGCATCCTACTCAGAGGCGTATCTAGTGAAAATGGCGCCTATGGCAAGAACTGAAACTGCGCCCCTGTCCAGCACCCAAAAATGCGGTAACATCAGCACCCATAAATACAGTAACATCAGCACCCATAAATACAGTAACATCAGCACCCATAAATGCGGCCTTACCAGCACCCATAAATGCAGCCTTACCAGCACCCAAAAATGCAGTAACATCAGCACCCAAAAATGCGGCCTCACCAGCACCCAAAAATGCGGTAACATCAGCACCCATAAATACAGTAACATCAGCACCCATAAATGTGGCCTTACCAGCACCCATAAATGCGGCCTTACCAGCACCCATAAATACGGCCTTACCAGCACCCATAAATGCAGCCTTACCAGCACCCAAAAATGCAGTAACATCAGCACCCATAAATGCGGCCTCACCAGCACCCAAAAATGCGGTAACATCAGCACCCATATATACAGTAACATCAGCACCCATAAATGCAGCCTTACCAGCACCCAAAAATGCAGTAACATCAGCACCCATAAATGCGGCCTCACCAGCACCCAAAATTCGGTAACATCAGCACCCATAAATACAGTAACATCAGCACCCATAAATGCGGCCTTACCAACAACTAAAAAAAGCAGTAACATGAGCACCCATAAATGTGGCCTAACCAGCACCCAAAAATGCGGTAACATCAGCACCCATAAATACAGTAACATCAGCACCCATAAATGCGGTAACATCAGCACCAATAAATACAGTAACATCAGCACCCATAAATACAGTAACATCAGCACCTATAAATACAGTAACATCAGCACCCATAAATACAGTAACATCAGCACCAATAAATGCAGTAACATCAGCACCCATAAACGCGGCCTTACCAGCACCCAAAAATGCTGTGCCATCGCCTCTGACACTGTACAGAGGTAGAAAGGGAGTAGGATCACCAGCGGCCGGGTGCTCTAGGCTGCCTAGTTTGCCTAGTGGTAGCGCCGGCCCAGTCTGCTTGGCACACACGCAGAATCGCCCATGATGACTTTAAGACCCCTTTCACACTGGAGGCATTTTTCAGGTGCTACAGCGCTAAAAATAGCGCCAGCATAGCGCCTGAAAAAAGCCTCAGCTGCAAACCCAGAGTGCTTTCACACTGGGGGCGCTGCGCTGGCAGGATGTCACAAAAAGTCCTGCCAGCAGCTTCTTTGCAGCGGTGAAGGAGCGGTGAATACACCGCTCCTCCACCGCTCCTCCACCGCTCCTGCCCATTGAAAACAATGGGGCAGCGCTGCCATACCGCCGGCAAAGCGCTGCTGCAGCGGCATTTTGTGAGTGGATTTAACCCTTTTGGCCGCTAGCGGGGGTTAAAACCGCCCCCGCTAGCAGCCGAATAGTGCTGCTAAAACAACGGTAAAGCGGCACTACAATAGCGCTGCTTTACCGCTGACGCCCGGGGTGGCTCAGTGTGAAAGGGGTCTAAGTCATCATCATGTGCGTGTGTGTGTGTATGCCAGGCCCAAGCAGAAGCAAGTAGCCAATCAAATATAGTGCTCAATATGGATTAAATAAATATGCTTAGCCATAGATATCATAAATAAAGTGTAATAAAGTGATTTGTGCAAAAGCAGGTACTACTAACACAAATCACTTTTTTACACTTTATGATATCTATGGCTAAGCATATTTATTTAATCCAAATTGTTTGAGCACTATATTTGATTGCTTGCTTTGAAGTTGGTGCTGGTTACTGGTACACATGCACAAGATGATCAATATCATGGTGACAGGTGCTGTACAGTACTAGTACCTGCTGCTGCTGCCTGGGGGGGGGGGGGTTCCAATTGGTTTTCTACTCTCTGATGTCTCTTTCTTCTCCTGGTCGCCAGCCTCCATGTTCCCCTATAGAGTCCATTGCTGACCACGTCAGAGCACCGGGCGTCAGCACGTCACAAAGACCCGACCCGGCCCGTGAGACCCACCAGAAGAGAAGCCGAAGCAGCTGCGCAGAGGAGGGTAGGCGGAGCATTAGGCTCCGCCTCCGCCAGTTACTCTATCTCTACGTAGATGACCCAGGGGCGGTCACTCTGGCCAGACCAACTCATCGGCCGTCAGGGGGGGCGCCTGTCACTGGCTTCCCTCCTGGTCTCCTCACTTGCCAATTTGCTGTGCCGGCGCTGCGCTCCAGCAGGCCGGTCGTGGCGCCGGGGACAAGAATATAGCGGGAGGCGGCCTCGAGAGGACGGGTGGTGGGACTTTATTTTTTGTGCTTTTTTGCCGCCCCCCCCTATGGCGCCCATGGCACTTGCCATGGCTGCCATACCCTAGATACGCCTCTGATCCTACTCTCCCCTACCTGCTACACAGACATCCCTGACAAACAACACAGCCAGATTCTTCAGTTCCTTAGACTTCTTTGCGGATTTCACAGCAGTTAAGCAATACGGCCCTGTCTAGTGCCTATTCCAACCTGAGCATAAATGCTGTCCACACTGCCCTCTTCTTCTGTCAGTAAACGTCCAGTGTGCTCAATGGACAATACTGCACAGCTGTCATAAGGTTCTAAAACCTCAAATAAAGTGCAGGGCAACCACAACGGTGCTACAATAACATGAATAAAGCAATCAATAATAATAATCTCCACATAAAAAATATATAGTGAAAAATGTGTACATATATACCTGTACGGACTGAATATATGTGAATTATTTCAAAAAGAAGTGAATACAAAATCACAACGAATGTCCTTTTGTGCATAAGTCCACAAATGAGATATATAAACACTGATCAATAGACTTCAACAGAATCTTGCATGAAGAAAGCGCTCCAAAGCAAAATCTTGCACCACAGTATACCACGACCTCCAGAGGCGTAACTAGGAGCTTCAGGGCTCGGGTGCAAGAAACCATAAAGGGTCCCCCTGAAACCAGCCGGGGTGCACCGATGGTGGTGGAACACCAGAGCCCGGTCACAAGTGTGCTCTTTGGGACCCTGGTAGTTTCGCCACTGGTGTCAGTATTTTTTTATTTTAGTTATTTTATTTGTTACAATTTTATTTATATTTTCACAATTTTATTATTTTTATTATTTTGGGCGGTGAGGGGCTTGGGTGAGATATCATATGTTGATATTCGCCAGCACACCAAGGAACGTTTTTTTTATTCAAGAAAGATCACATTACAAAATGATGTAGTGTAACTTTTCGGAGCCACGCAGGACCCCTTCATCAGGCATGTGATAAGACATGCCTGACAAAGGGGTCCTGCGTGGCTCCGAAATGTTGCACTACATCGTTTTGTGATGTGATCTTTCTTGAATAAAAAAAGTTTGGATGAAATTGATGATCCTTGGTGTGCTAGCGAATATCTATACATCATACAGTTTCCAGTATTCAGCTGGCGGTCGCTACAGCACCTAGTACCTTAAGAGCTCATTCCAGGAATGTGTGCGATGGGAATATGGACTGTTGGTGAGATATCAGGGGTCTAAACAGAAATCTGATGTTTCATCTTGGAAACAGAGAAAGAAGATTGAGGGCACAGCCCACAATGTCCGCCTCTGCAGCCTCAGCTGCACAGAATGAATGGACAGGAATAGCTCTGTACAGAGCTTCCTGTTCCTTCACAAACTAAAGCATAGTAAACATAGTTTACTATGCCTCAGTTATAAATGAACTGGGTCAGTGATCACTATGGATCACTGACTCTATTCATTAAGACAAGGGAGAAGCTGGTGAATTACACATTTATTGGCCCCTTCCCCACTCTCCATCCAGAAAGCATCCCCCGCAGCAGCCGGGAGAGGGAGGGGGGAACAGAACAGTACTGTGGGGGATGAGGGGGGCAAGGAGTACACAGGAGCTTGGGGCAGCAGGCCGTGGATAGCAGGGAGACATATAGAGGAACTGATCCCCTCCATTTTCCTCCTGCAGCAGCTGAAATATATATATATATATATATATATATATATATATATAATATATAAATATATATTTAATTTTTTGGTAAGCTCATAGTAATTGTTGATTTTTTATGTCATAAGGTTTTGCTCTTCCTATCCTGGGTGTCACTGTGCATAGAGGATATGGTCACCAATGTGAAGGCAGATATCAAAAAGGATTGTTACCTTTGCCAGATGTATAGAAAAATAAATGATTTTTAAATTAAAACAGTACTGGGTTCGATTGTATTTCCTAATATCTGTGTGAAAAGTTGCATAAACTGTGATATAATTTATGGCTAAACTGAATAATACTCAAATGACCTTAACACACGGGCTTCTATGAACTTACAGAAATTTGTAAGATAACAATAACCACTGAAAAATTATTGAAAACATTTTTTTCTGTACAATCTCTGAATTTTAACTGCGCTAATGATATGTAAGCAATAAAAAGGAAGGTGCTGAGCAAACTGCCATCTTCAGTCAGATCCTGCATGACGTTGCAGAGCCTGTACAAATCTGATAATGCATTAGACTTCATGATAGTCCTATAGCAGTGCAAAATATAAATCTGCAAGCTGATTTACACCAGAGGATTGGCTTATAGAAAGGGGAACAAATCAGGCAATTACATGGAAGTGCTTACTGAGGCATTAACATTGATTCTTAGGTTAAATCGTGCCTCACATAAACATTCACTTTCAATTTACTACTACTCAGGGATCTAGATTTATCAGACGATGCTAGAGGTTGGCAATCCTTATCTCCTATTTGCACATTAGGGAGAGAAGCTGTTTTCGAACCAGTGCATTTCCTTCTACTTTTAATAAGGCACATTAAGGTTTCATTTAGTTGAAAAGGGGATGAAGCACAACTATTTTATTTACTTATAACCTATTTAAGTCACTGCAAAATCACATTTAAAATGAGATAAGCTCTGATCCAAAACTGTGACCCTAATACATCTCAATTTATTTACCACCTCATGCACCAATTTTTCTTTTCCACAAATTTCCAGCTGAAAACTGTAGGCAAAAGATCAAATTCAATTATGAGTAAGCAACAAGGATATAATACCTAGTAAACCATGTCCATATTTTATTTTTACATACACTGTTTGGCAGAAAGGATTTAGCCCTTGGGTTTTAGGAAGGCTTAATTTGGAGAGACTTGTGAATGGGCAGAAACCTTGCCAGTATTTAAACGCTGTGTCCTCTTTGAGGACATTTCCCAACACTTGGACAGGAATTGAAGGGAATGCAGACATAGACAACAATAAAATCACCCTTGCTGCTTTACTAAAAGTTGTTTTACTGCTGTCTGTGTCATCCTTTAAGAGATTTCCCCTTACTTTCTTTTCAAACATCAGTCAGAGAGGAAGGGAAGAATTTTACTGAACGATGACACAGTCAGCAAAAAGAAAGTTGATAAAGGTTCTAAACCTTTTGTGACAGACCCAACTGGGGCAGAGGGGACTAGGGGCAAGCCTCCTACCCACTGATTATGACCCATGGAGGAGACTGAGGCTTTTGTCTGCTTCATCCAGTCAGAGCATGGTAAAGCGCTTAGTTCAGCCACTGATCCAGAGAGAAGATCATTCTCTGATGATGGACAACAAGGTGATGAATGCTGAGAACAAGGCTTGGATTAATTCTCTGAATAAGGACAGTAAAGCTTCCCTTCTGGAGTGGATGGAAAGGTTTAATATTAATCTTGTACAGGTTAATGGTCAGAGGCAATATGGTGGCCTTCCTGCAGAATGAGTTAGAGAAGCCCCTCCACTTGGGAAATAAATATTTAGCAACAATCTCCCTCAAGAAATCTATGAAGATAAATTAATTCCACGTTTTCAGACTGCTGGAATATTGTATGAGCTTTGTTTAATAGACTGTTGTAGACTGGTGTTAGGCAGTGTGAGGTGGGGTGGGATTCCTGATTAATGAAAGTATTATCTCGGTGGGCACTGAGTCACCTAGGCTTGTCTAGATTACTAGTTAGCTTACTGTTTAAAGTTTTTGTAAAGGTTTGTTTTTTTTTAATAACAAACATGTCATACTTACCTGCTCTGTGTAAGGGTTTTGCACAGAGCTGCCCGATCCTCCTTTTCTGGGGTCCACTGATGGCTCTCCTGGCTCCCCCTCTTCATTGAATGCCCCCACGGTGAGCTGATTTCCATGGGGGCACTTGTGCGGGGGGCGCGTCCCACCCCCTGAGTCCTGCTGCTGCATCCATTGACACAGACAGCATTAATTAATTATTATTTTTTTACAATAACATGGTGTGGCCAAATTTTTGGCAGTCACAGGCTATGCGAGGCCCCTCCAGCCTGTGTCTTAGAATAAGAGGGAGGTGAATCCTCCATTTATCTAAATGTATAATCCCACCCCCACCCCCATGAATTTATCTGTTTAGTAGACATGGAGGCGGAGGGAGTGGGCTGTGATTTACCACTGTGTATATGCCCACATGTGTGACTCTAAAGTCACATGGGCTGCTCAGATGTGATAAAGAAGAAATGCCCAGCATAGAAAATCACTGAAAACTGACCATGTCCACTGCTGCACAATCTCTAGCTGAACTGGGGACAGAAAGCAGGTCAAGATAGAAAGCAGCAGGATCAACCAGGTTTTTGCAGAATACAGAAAAAAAAACTCACAGTGAATGAGTATGAACAGCATGTAATACAGAATTTATTGATAGCTTTTTATGATGGGGTTTTAGTGACACTTTGCTTCATGTACACATAGCCTATCATGACAGCCGGCTATGGGAAAAATGTGAAATGCAGCAAAATCGTACCACAATTTTACTGTGATTTTGTTGCATTTTGTAGCTGGTGGTCAAATTGTTCCTGTCCTGAACACGATTCTTCCGCATTCAGGAGAGGGAGGTTAAGGGAGGTTGAACCTCCCTTAACAGCAGCAGCTCCTAAATGATCCTAAAAGCCTGTGATTGATTTACTAAAGGCACATCCACTTTGCACTGCAAGTGCACTTGGAAGTGCACTTGGAAGTGCAGAAGCTGTAGATCCGAGGGAAACATGGAAGGAAAATAAAAAACAGGACTTTTGCTTGTACACAATTGGATGGTAAAATCAGCAGAGCTTCCCCTGATTTCAGATCTTCCTCTCAGATTTACAGTGACTGCACTTCCAAGTTCACTTATAGTGCAGAGTGGATTTGCCTTTAGTAAATCAACCCCTATGTGTTAATGGACACAAAGGCGTTTATGGAGTTGCATTTAGGAGCGTTGGCAAAAAAACGCCAATAGCTCCTAAATTCAAATTTAGGAGCTGTAGTGTACTTGAAGTCTAAGCATTGCTGAAGAAATTGTGATCTGCCATTTTTTGTTTTGTAGATTTGACTTATTAAGATTTTCCAATTGTGATGTCAATATGTTTCCCCACTTAAAGTAAGAGGAATAAAAAAACAAAAAACAATAAAGCATGTGATTTTTCATAACCTGTCTCTAAGATCCATACAATGTAAAGCAAAACTCTATCAGATTTTTTGAGGCAGTACCAGAAGCAATGATGGCATTTGAAATGCTATAACCCATAGAAACAAACTAGAATTCAGGTATATAAAGAAAAATAAGTGAAAGATGAATATTTATTAGTCGCCTCTCTGCACTCTGCATTATGCTTGTTGCCTCATCAAATAAGGTTTAAAATGGAAAAAAACGCATTCAACTTTCCTGATTCGTGGAATCAGATATGTCAGCGCTCTTGTGTGTGAGCATACATAAAAATTCAACAGCATGTAATTATAACGATGGCGCATACACTGGCACTATCAGTTATTTGGTAGGAAAAGATGCTTACTGTAACATTTGCTCACATTATCCCACTGTGTTTTAAAAGGTGCTCCAAAGCTTTGAACTGTTAAGGTTTGACCATTCTGTAATGATGCCATGATTCATGGATGTTATTAGGCTGTGGGAGGCTCCTAAAATTTTCCATTTAAAGATCATTTGGTTCTCACTCTTTATTTTCAATGAGCTTCTATTGGAAGTTAATGCAGGCAAGCCATACATGATCAAGCGTGAAAGCAAAAGCCTCTCACTCTCCCGCTGGATGGTGGGAACACACACCTAATTAGCTTGAGTCATTTCTACAAAGTGAGCTGTAAAACAAAGGGCAGACAATGAAATCTAACAGCTTGTTAAATGACTTGGGGCAAATAAGCTGTAAAAATGATTTATTCAGATGGTCTTATCATTGTATTTTAGACCAATTGAAGTAAACCAATATCAGTCACTGAAATTTCTATTTCACAGTATTTATTGCGGCAGAGTTTGCCATATATCCACTCTGAGTGACCGTGTCGTGACATTTAAATGACTCCTACATTTTGCCATAGCTTAATCGCTTTAGTAATAATTTAAACAAGGACCAAAAACTGAAACCTGCTAACAGATTTTCCCTTTTAAGCATGTTTTATAAAGCTCCAATAGTTTTTCAGTAAAAATATTTTTGATATGCAGCATCTGAAGCATAGAAGCCTTTAGTCTTCACATTTAATATCATATCACCTAATGACAGTAGTTGTAGGCATGATTTAAGTAAGAACTTAGGCTAAGGGTCCATTCACACTAGCCACTGCGCTGCAAAGCAGCAGCTACATAATCAGGTTGAAAAAAGACACAAGTCCATCTAGTTCAACCATAAAAATATATAAAAAATAATATAATACAATCCCATATACCCAATCCTATACACACAGGTGATCCAGAGGAAGGCGAAAAACCCCAGTAAAGCATGATCCAATTTGCTACAGCAGGGGAAAAAATTCCTTCCTGATCCCAGAGAGGCAATCGGATTTTCCCTAGATCAACTTTACCAATAAATGTTAGTACCCATTTACAGAATCTAGGCCTTTCTTAAAGCAATCTACGAGGGAACCTATTCCACATTTTTACAGCTCTTACTGTGTAGAAACCTTTCCGTATTTGGGGATGAAATCTCTTTTCCTCTAGGCGTAAAGAGTGCCCCCTTGTTCTCTGTGTTGACCGTAAAGTAAATAACTCAACACCAAGTTCACTATATGGACCCCCTATATATTTGTACATGTTGATCATATCCCCCCTTAATCTCATCTCCTCAAGAGAAAATACATTCAATTCCTCTAATCTTTCTCATAGCTGAGCTCCTCCATGCCTCTTATCAGTTTGGTTGCCTTTCTCTGCACTTTCTCCAGTTCCCCTATATCCTTTTTGAGACTGGTGCCCAAAACTGAACTGCATATTCCAGATGAGGTCTTACTAATGATTTGTACAGGGACAAAATGATATTTCTCTCTCTGGAGTCCATACCTCTCTTAATACAAGAAAGAACTTTGCTCGCTTTGGAAACCGCAGCTTGGCATTGCATGTTATTATTGAGCTTATGATCTACCAAAATCCCCAGATCCTTCTCCACTACGGATTCCCCCAATTGTACTCATCCTAGAATGTATGATGCATGCATATTCTTAGCCCACAAGTTTTTTTTTTCTTACAGCTAACATCAAATTAAATCATGCTATGGTCACTGCTACCCAGATGTTCCTTTATATGAACAGTAGTAATAAGCTCTGCATGGTTTGCGATTACCAGGTCCAACAGAGCATCATTCCTAGTTGGGGCCTCAATAAACTGGACCATAAAATTGTCCTGTAATAGGTTTATAATTTAATGCCCTTTAACTGTTCCAGCAGTGCCATTACTCCAGTCAAATAGTTAAACTCCCCAATTGTTATCACCTACCCAGCCCTTGCAACCCTTTCCATCTGTGCAAGGAGCTCCTCATTAACATTGGGTGGTCTATAACAAACTCCAATGATTAACTTTAAACTACCCACATCTATATGCAATTCCACCCATAATGCTTCAGACTAATCAAACTTTCCATCAATTAGGTCCACATTCACACTCGCTTTGAGATCCCTCCTCACATAGAGACAGACCCCGCCACCTTTCCTTTTTACCCTGTCTCTACCAAAGAGTGCATAGCCAGGAATATTAATAGCCCAGACATGTGAGGAATGAAGCAAAGCAGCTGGTGGGCAGTGCAGGTTTAAAGTGCCGATACCAGTGCATTGCACTGTTCACTCCTTTTTTTTTTTATGTCACACACTAACGTTTCATAGGGTTCTATCAACCCATGTGTGGTGGCTCCACGCTTCACTGGAACCAGCCACACCATAGACAAGGCATTTTGCCTTGTCTTGTGATGGCAGTGCAGTGGGACTGTGCTGGAATAGCCACCCAACGCAGTCCCACTACACCTTTTGTGAATTCACCCTAAGAAAGAACAGGCATGAAGCAAGTGGAGGTGCAGCTCCTCATATAGCACAATGATGATTGGATTATAGAGACAGAAAAGGAAAGTTTCCAAAAAAGTTCAAACTTTACTTCTTGATTTTAGACAATTAATATCTGCCTTCACACACTTCATGGATTAAGGTGACTGAGTTACCCATGTGGCTATAAATGCTAGCTTATGTTCCTGATATTTAAACACTAGAAGAAGCTGATTACAACATTACAGAACAGAAATTAATTTGCATGTGACTAACTATTATCAGAGACTCAGAACTAATTACTTTTTTGGATCATTATGACAACTAGGGAATTAGGAAATTCCCTCTATAGGGAAATTAGCCTCTATATTCTTGTATAGTAAAGTAGTCCTTATACTGTATACTGTACATAACTTAACCACTTGACCACTGGGCACTTAAACCCCCTTAATAACCAGACCAATTTTCAGCTTTTGGTACTCTCACATTTTGAATGACAATTACTCAGTCATGCAACACTGTATCTATATGAAATTTTTTTTCCACACAAATAGAGCTTTCTTTTGGTGGTATTTAATCACCACTGGGTTCTTTATTTTTTGCGCTATAAAAGAAAAAAGACAGAAAAATCTGTAAAAAAATGCATTTTTTTTTCGTTTCTGTTATAAAATTTTGCAAATTAGTAATTTTTCTTCATATATTTTGGCCAAAATTTATACCGCTACATATCTTTGGTAAAAAATAACCCAAATTATATGATATTATGAAATTATATTATTTGGTCTTTGTGAAAGTTATAGAGTCCAAAACTATGGTGCCAATATCTGAAAATTGATCACACCTGAAGTGCTGATCTAATTTCTTGAGACCCTAACATGCCAGAAAAGTACAAATACCCCCAAATGACCCCTTTTTTGGAAAGAAGACATTCCAAGGTATTTAGAAAGATGCATGGTGAGTTTTTTGAAGTTGTCATTGTTTCCCACAATTCTTTGCAAAATCAAGTTTTTTTTTTCTTTTTTTTTTCACAAAATTGTCATATTAGCAGGTTATTTCTCACACACAGCATATGCATACCACAAATTACACCCCAAAACACATTACACCCCAAAAACACACGGAGCACCTTCAGGCGTTCTGGAGCACCCAGGCCAATTCTGACATTTCTCTCCTACATGTAAAAATCATCATTTATTTGCTAGAAAATTACATAGAACCCCAAAACATTATATATGTTTTTTTAGCAAAGACCCTAGAGAATACAATGGTGGTCATTGCAACTTTTTATCTCGCAAGGTATTTACGCAGCAATTTTTTGAACGCTTTTTTGGGGAAAAAAAAACAGTTTTGTGCTTAAAAAAAACCCAAAACAGTAAAGTTAGCCCAATGTGAAAGATGAAGTTATGCTGAGTAAATAGATATCCAACATGTCACCTTTCAAAATTGCGCACGCTTGTGAAATGGCGCCAAACTTTGCTACTTAAAAATCCCCATAGGCGACACTTTAAAATTTTTTACTGGTTACATGTTTTGAGTTACAGGGGAGGTCTAGGGCCAAAATTATTGCTCTCGCTCTACCGATCACAGCGATAGCTCACATGTGTGGTTTGAACAACGTTTTCATATGTGGGCTGGACTTATATATGCGCTCGCTTCTGCATGCGAGCACACAGGGACAAGGGCGATTTAAATTTTTTTAATTCCGAATTCCGAACGATATGGGTCGTTCGCGCCAAATTCGAGTGGCGCGTCATGGCCCATAATTCACTGTGGCATCGCAGTGCATTGCTGGCTGATGATTGGCCAAGCATGCACTATGACCCGCATGCTTGGCCAATCACAGCACCATCTGTACAGAGAGCCGTAATTGGCTAAAGCCAGGGTGGCTTTGGCCAATTATGGCTCAGGGGGTTTAGTACACACCCCACACTATATAAGGCCGCCTGCACGGCGGACCTGTGTAGTGTGTTCTGGCGTTGAGAATATATACATCCTAGGTGTTATATATATATATATATATATATATATATATATATATATATATATATATATATATATATATACACTGTATTCAGTTTAGCTAGATCCGTTCCTGTTATTCTCTTCCTACTACTGACAGGCAGGCTGGTGTTTTTACAGTATTTACAGCTACCTGAAGAAAATTGCTGGTGTTCTTCTGATCCTATTAGTCCTATTAGCTACAGTATTTACAGTTAGTGTAGTGCGTCCTCTGCACAGTGTGCACCTAAAGCTACCTGAAGAAAATTAGTGGTGTTCTTCTGATCCTATTAGTACAGTACCACAGGCAGCTTCAGTATTTACAAGTTAGTGTAGTGCGTCCTCTGCACGGTGTGCACCTAAAGCTACCTGAAGAAAATTAGTGGTGTTCTTTTGATCTTATTAGTACAGTACCACAGGCAGCTGTAGTATTTACAAGTTAGTGTAGTGCATCCTCTGCACAGTGTGCACCTAAAGCTCCTGAAGAAAACTAGTGGTGTTCTTCTGATCCTATTAGTACAGTACCGCAGGCAGCTGCAGTATTTACAAGTTAGTGAAGTGCGTCCTCTGCACAGTGTGCACCTAAAGCTACCTGGAGACAATTGCTGTTGTTCTGCTCCTATTAATACCACAGGCAGGCAACTACAGTATTTACAGTTAGTGTACTGTGTCCTCTGCACAGTGTGCACCTAAAGCTACCTGAAGAAAATTAGTGGTGTTCTTCTGATCCTAATAATACCACAGGCAGGCAGCTACAGCATTTACAGTTAGTGTAGTGCGTCCTCTGCACAGTGTGCACCTAAAGCTACCTGGAGACAATTGCTGTTGTTCTGCTGCTATTAATACCACAGGCAGGCAGCTACAGTATTTACAGTTAGTGCACTGTGTCCTCTGCACAGTGTGCACCTAAAGCTACCTGAAGAAAATTAGTGGTGTTCTTCTGATCCTTTAATACCACAGGCAGGCAGCTACAGTATTTACAGTTAGTGTAGTGTGTCCTCTGAACAGTGTGCACCTAAAGCTACCTGGAGACAATTGCTGTTGTTCTGCTCCTATTAATACCACAGGCAGGCAGTTAGAGCATTTACAGTTAGTGTATTGCATCCTCTTCACAGTGTGCACCTAAAGCTACCTGAAGACAATTGCTGGTGTTCTCATACTAATAATATTACAGGCAGGCAGTTGATTCTGCTAGCTGCAGTATCAGTATATATATACAACCCAGCTTTGTGCGGCTACATCTCACTGCAGGCCATTAGTATGTCTGGAAGGCCAACATGGAGAGGCAGACAGTCACAAGCCAATAAAAGAGGGCAAGCAGGCTCTATGTCTAGAGGCAACAGTGCTGGTCATGGAGATGGTGCATCCTCATCAGCACGTGGCCGTGGGACACGATTGTCCTTTTTTTCGGCAGCTGGCTGTGTTGAGCCGCAATATGCAGAAGACTTGGTAGAGTGGATGACCAAGCCATCCTCATTCTCCTCATCCTCTCTCACCCAGACTCAGGGTACTTTGTCTAGCAAAACAGCTGCCAACGTGGCCTCTTCCCTCGGCTCAATGGCATCAGTCACTCCTTCCCTAGTTCCACCATGTTCTCCTGAGGAGTCCCCCGAACTGTTTGACCACAGTGTTGGGTACATGCTCCAGGAGGATGCCCAGTGTTTTGAAGGCTCCGATGATGGTACCCAGCTAGAGGAAGGCAGCAACGTGAGCCCAGAGAGAGGGGGTGCCCAAGAAGGACAGCAATCTGGCAGTCATGTTCCCCCAGCTGCAGCATACTGCCAGCTTTGCTCTAGTGATGAGGAGGGAGGGGATGAGCTTAAGGCAGCACACCGACTGCATCACACCACAGAGCTCCGCATGTGCAGGGCGCTGCTGTCTCTGCGCGTTATTCCAAAAGTTCTTTGGTGTGGGCCTTTTTTGAGGCAAGTGCATCAGATCCTACTGCTGCTATTTTGCAATGTATGTCTCAAGCGTATCTCTCGTGACCAAAACATCACATGCTTGACCAGACATATGTTGACCTGCCATGCACCAAAGAACAAAGAGGACCTCTCCTTGCTCCTCATCAGCTGGGATCTCCAACCCCACTATACCTTCAATCCTCTCTGAGGCCTGCACTGAGAGGAATGAAGGTGTAGAATTAGGTGTGTCACAGCCAAGTACTTGGGGGCAATCTGCTATCGGTACACCTATGTCAGATTGTACCAGGCAAATTTCCCTGCCCCAGCTGCTGCACCGCCGGAAGAAGTTTGCTCCCAGCCATCCACATGCCCAGCGGTTGAATGCTAGCTTGGCTAAATTGCTAGCACTTCAACTGATGCCTTTTCAGTTGGTAGACTCTGCACCCTTCTGTGAGTTTGTGGAATGTGCAGTCCCTCAGTGGCAGGTTCCCAAACGCCACTTTTTCTCATGGAAGGTGATTCTGGCTCTCTACCGGCATGTGGGAGGCAATGTCTTGGCCTCGCTGGACATATTACCGCTGACTCATGGTCCAGCAGGCATGGACAGGGACGTTACCTACCATTCACCGCGCACTGGGTGACTCTTCTGGCAGCTGGGAAAGATGCAGGACAGGGTCCAGTAGTGTTGGAAGTTGTTCCGCCACCACGCCTCCAAAATTCTACTAGTGGTGATTCTGCCACACCTCTCTTCTCCACCCCCTCCTCTTCTTCTTCCTCCATGGCCTCTTCCTGTGTTGATTTGACTTTGGAACCAGCGGTGCTCCGTAGGCGTTCAAGGGGCTACGCAAGGGCAAACAATGACATGCGATGCTTGAGCTGGTGTGCTTGGGGGACAGGAGCCACACTGGGGCAGAGATTCTGTCAGCTCTGCAGGGGCAGGTTCAGAGGTGGTTGACGCCACACCAGCTTAAGACAGGTATGGGGGTTTGTGACAATGGCACCAACCTCCTCTCCACCCTCCGACAGGGACAACTGACCCATGTGCCCTGTTTGGCTCACGTCCTTAACTTGGTGGTGCAGCGGTTCTTGGGCAGGTACCCAGGCTTACAAGATGTCCTGAGGCAGGCCAGGAAAGTCTGTGTGCATTTCTGCAGGTCATATAATGCCAGTGCTTGGCTGGCTGACCTCCAAAAGGAATTTAACCTGCCCAAGAACTGCCTAATCTGGGACATGCCTACAAGGTGGAACTCAACGTTGGCCATGCTGCAGCAGCTGCACATGCAGCAGAGGGCCATCAATGATTACCTGTACGACTATGGCACCAGGACAGGGTCAGGGGAGCTTGTTTTTTTCCCCACGCCAGTGGGCCATGATCAGGGATGCATGCACTGTCCTGTCACCATTTGAGGAGGCCACGAGGATGGTGAGCAGTGACAGTGCATTCATCAGTGACACTGTCCCCCTTGTCCACCTGTTGAAGCACACGATGCATGGAATAATGGACAGGGCACTTGAGGCAGAACAGAGGCAGGAAGAGGAGGACTTCCTTAGCTCTCAAGGCCCCCTTTATCCATACAGTGTTACTGCATGCCCGCCGATCACACAGGAAGAGGACGAGGAGGAGGAAGAGGAGGAAGAAGAATAGGATTGTGGAGGTGGAGCCTGGCACTCAGCATCAGCAGCAGTCTTTAAGGG
Organism: Aquarana catesbeiana; assembly: GCF_042186555.1. Taxonomy (NCBI): domain Eukaryota; kingdom Metazoa; phylum Chordata; class Amphibia; order Anura; family Ranidae; genus Aquarana; species Aquarana catesbeiana. The sequence continues at coordinate 173,130,510 of NC_133324.1, forward strand.
ATCATTTACAGTCCCAAGAAACCCATGGACTTGTACGTGGCTGGGAGGAGGTGGCTGCGGATCACGTGGTCCTTAGTGACCCAGAGGACTCCGGACCGAATGCCTCAGAAAACCTACGCTGCATGGTCTCCCTGATCCTGCAAAGCCTGCGGAAGGATCCTCGTATTCGTGGTATCAAGAAGAAGGATCAATACTGGCTGGCAATCCTCCTTAATCCACATTACAAGGATAAGGTTGCGGACCTTATCTTGCCGTCGCAGAGGGAGCAGAGGATGAAACATCTTCGGGAGGCCTTGCAGAAAGGTCTGTGCAACGCGGTCCCAGAGACTGGGAGGTTACAAACTCCTGTTCCTGGACAACGTGTTGCTGAGGCTTCGGTCAGTCAAAGAAGGAGCGGTGGAGAATGTGGCCATCTGACCGATGCGTTCAGACAATTCTTTAGTTCGCAGCCCCAAGGTATGATCGGTTCCAGCAACCATCGCCAGCGTCTGTTTTACATGGTGCAGGAATACCTAGGGGCAAGATCTGACTTGGACACCTTTCCCACCAAAAATCCTCTGGGTTACTGGGTCTTGAAGATGGCTCACTGGCCAGAGCTTGCACAGTATGCAATTGAGCTACTGGCCTGTCCTGCATCCATCGTTCTTTCGGAACGCACATTCAGTGCGGCTGGAGGTTTTGTAACCGATCACAGGGTGCGCCTGTCCACCGCTTCGGTCGATCGACTGACCTTCATGAAAATTAATCAGTCTTGGATCACCACCAGCTACCAAGCACCTGATGCTGATGTAACCGAATATTTTTTTTTTAAATGTCAGATCCCTTCAAGACTGCCTATGCTGATGCTGAGTGACTATCCTGTTATACTGAGTGACTATCCTCTTCCTCCTCAATGATCATGCTGATAGCTTGTAAGAATATTTTTGGTTCTGGGCGCCGCCACCAGTGGTTAAGGCCCAATTTTTCAGCCCCTGTTTAACAGGGGCATGTAATTACAATTTTTGATGCAATATTTTGCAAGGAGGGTTCGTTGCTGCACTCAACTAGAGTATTTGTGAGGGGTTGCAGTGTTGTGGCACCAGCACCAGTGCCTAAGGCCCAATTTTTCAGCCCCTGTTTAACAGGGGCGTGTAATTACAATTTTTGATGCAATACTTTGCAGCAGGGCTTGTTCCTCCGCTCCAACTAGAGTATCTGTGAGGGGTTGCAGTGTTGTGGCACCAGCACCAGTGCCTAAGGACCAATTTTTCAGCCCCTGTTTAACAGGGGCGTGTAATTACAATTTTTGATGCAATAATTTGCAGCAGGGCTTGTTCCTGCACTCCAACTAGAGTATCTGTGAGGGGTTGCAGTGTTGTGGCACCAGCACCAGTGAATAAGGCCCAATTTTTCAGCCCCTGTTTAACAGGGTCGTGTAATTAAAATTTTTGATGCAATACTTTGCAGCAGGGCTCGTTCCTGCGCTCCAACTAGAGTATCTGTGAGCGATTGCAGTGTTGTGGCACCAGTGCCCAAGGTCCAATTTTTCTGCCCCTGTTTAACAGAGACATGTAATTACAATTCTTGATCTAATATTTCACAGCAGCGCCCGTTTCTGCACCCACCAAGAGTAACTGTGAGGACTTACAGTGTTGTGGCAACACCACCACCACCGCCACCAAAGGCCCAATTTTTCTGCCCCGTTCAACAGGTGCATGTTATTACAATTCTTGATCTAATATTTCACAGCAGGGCCCGTTTCTGCGCCCACCAAGAGTAACTGTGAGGACTTACAGTGTTGTGGCACTAGCACCACCACCAAAGGCCCAATTTTTCTGACCCTGTTCAACAGAGGCATGTAATTACAATTCTTCATCTAATATTTCACAGCAGAGCCCGTTCCTGCGCCCACCAAGAGTAACTGTGAGGGCTTACAGTGTTGTGGCAACACCAACACCTAAGGCCACAATTTCTGCAGAGTATATAGGGCAGCAGGCCCTTACTTTCAAACATCCAACTTACAAACGACTCCTACTTGCAAACGGAAGGAGACAACAGGAAGTGAGATTAAATCTACCCCTAGGAAGGGAAATTCTTTCCTGTAAGAGTTAACATGGGAAAAACGTGTCTCCTCTCCATTGATGCTTTATCACCAATCCTTGTTTCACTAAAGACCCAAATTGTCAAAAAACAGAAAGACAGAAAGTGAGGTAAAATCTTCTGAAGAGGTGCACAGAGAGCAAAACAAATGTCACAGAGGTGATAACCCTTCCCTATGTTTTCCACAAAGCTTAAAAATAGTTTTTTTTGGCTGGAGCTATACTTTAAAAATGTACCAGTTCAAAATTACAAACAGATTCTACTTAACAACAAACCTACAGTCCCTGTCTTGTTTGCACCGCCTGTATACTGCTGTTCAGAGGGCCTGGGGCCCCACGCGTTTCCTTTTTATTTAATTTGGGTGCGGGGTTCCCCTTAGTATCCATACAAGACCCAAAGGGCCTGGTAATGGACTGGGGGGGTACCCATGCCGTTTGTCTCACTGATATTCATCCATATTACCGGGACCGGACATTACATTAAAGCCGTAAGCTGTTTTAAATGACTTTTATTACTTTAAAAATGTCATTTTGTGCAGGGACTGTTCCAAGCACGGGAAACACGCGCCACTTTACAGGCATACTATAGACACTCCCCAGGTACAATATTTAAAGGAATATTTCACTTTTTTTTTCACTTTAAGCATCATTAAAATCACTGCTCCTGAAAAAACGGACGTTTTTAAAACTTTTTTTGCATTGATACATGTCCCCTGGGGCAGAACCCGGATCCCCAAACCCTAGGACAATACCATGCAAATTAGCCTTTAAAATTATCACTTTTGATTTTGAATGTTCGAGTCCCATAGACTTCAATGGGGTTCTAAAGTTTGTGCGAATTTTCGGTCCGTTCGCAGGTTCTGGTGCGAACCAAACCATTTTTTGGAATTCATTTTTACAGAGTATAGAAAGTATTATACATGTAACAACTGTAAATAGTGACATCTATAGGCCGGAGGTATGAATACCACATATTACCCTCATAGTCAGGGCTGGCGCTCCCACTAGACGAACTAGGCAGCCGCCTAGGGCGCACTGCCGCCTAGGGGTGCAGCTGACCCTTGCTTCACCTCCTCCTTGTCGCTTCCCACAAGCTCCCGGAAGAGTCACTAATAGGGGACCTGGACAGCAAGGAGTTTGGTGCTAAAGACAGATGGTAGCCTTGCGGAGCAGTGTGCAGCTTCCCACCCCTCTCCCTCCCATCGGCTTTCACATGCTGGAGGGAGAGGGATGTCTGTGCATAACAGGGAAAGCAGCCAATAGCGCTGCTCTTCTGAGTGGGAGGGCGTGACTTCTAAGTTGCTCCACCTCCCACCACCTTCTTAGCCAATCAGATTGTCCATTCCGCCACATTTGACCAGAAGATGCTAGTGGCCAGAGCAGGGCATGATGGTGAGGATCCGACATATCTGAGCATGAAGACGGTATCAGATCAAACATGTTACAATGCTGGCTGCAGAAATTTATCAGTGTGTTCTCCTTCTCCCATGCTGTGTGTAGAATATGCAGTGAACACACTGATGGAGGGATTCCCCTGTCTTCTCACACTGCTTCTTATCTCTGTTTTTATTTACACTGCACAAAGGACAGGAGAATGCTGATTAGATTTTTGCAAGATGCTGCAACTTTAGCTGTTTCTATTGAGCTATTTGTGCCAGAGTCCAGTGCCACCCATCCATGATTTTTTTGACATTTTCCTTGTTATCTTTGAAGGTATTAGCTGGTCAGTCTGGGGGCTTCACAGACCTGTTAACCATTTACTGTCCTCCTGTGCTTGAAAATTGACTGTTGGTAAAGTTTTTTAGTTTTATTGGCACTTTGTTATATCTTGTAAACTCCTGTTACACATAGTGCAGCGATCAATGTTTTTCCACTACAATGTCTGCAGTCTCTGACCATCTCCTGTACCATGTCTGCAGTCTTTCTGCAATAAAGGGGGGCTACAAGCATGGTAGGTGGTGAGGGAAGAGGGCTGCAGGCAAGGGAGGCTGCTGGCACAGTAGATAATGAGGAAAGGGGTCCCAGGTGCAGTGGGTGGTGATGGAAGGAGTGCCTAGGCACAAGTGGTGGTTAAGGTAGGGCTGTAGAGAAAATTTTAATGCAGCATACAGGGCAAGGGGCTTCATAATCCAGAGCTCACCAAAAATCCTCAGGACCAGGCCCATGATGCTCTTAATCCAGGCCGAACGGCCAGGGTCGCAAAGGTCACACTTGCAATCGGGTCCTGGTGTTCCACCACTAATATATTTTTTATAATGGCACACAGTGAAATAATTAAAAAGTGCCATTATTAAAAGAAAACACTGACAGATTTTCACACAATACACACTGTGATCTTTGATCAAAGAGTGTGTTGTGCTATTATTTAATGACACTGCACAAAGCCATTCAGTGTTTTTTTTTTTTTAGGGGGGGGGGCAAGTAGCTGGTCTTGCCTAGGGTGAAAAATAGTCTAGCACCGGCCCTGCTAATAGTACATAAGAGGCTTTTCTCTCAATATGTGGCAAGGGTTGTCTTTATTTGGTTCAGGAAGGTCATCACATAATCTAATACCTCCTGTTTTCTTCATTGTCTCCAAAATAGGAGATAACCATCAATACATCATTATACATCTTTTTTTTTTTTCAATCACATTTTGTTCTAGTAATTTCTTACGTTTTTGGGAAACAACTTCTCTTATAGAGAGGTGTAAGCATCTCAATTTCTGACAAACTGTTTTAATTTCTGGCCACTCATTTTGTCTACAAAGTTCGGGACACATCCCAGGAAGCTACCGCAGAGTGCTGAAACTTTAAACACTGGTAACATAGGGCAACTGGTGCTGTTGTGATAAGACTGTCTGCTAATTCTAGATTTAGTGCAGAACAAAGATCCCTGGCCAGTAAAGTGGTGAGTTTCTTTACAATGTAGAATTCAGCTTGCATATTAGATAATTGAAATTTTACAGTCACTGGCAGGCAACCAAATGCATCAAGAGGAACTCTAAGATAACTAAACAGTTTCAGAGTGGGTGCAGTAAATGGTTCATTTGCAAAGTATGTCTGAAAAATTTCCCCAGGCAATGTGGGGCCTGCAAATCCTGTATCAAGCTTTACGATAATGGAGATGCCCTTGTTAGCAGAAGCAGTAGTAATGATTACAGTCCAAAAAAGATTATCTGGAATGGAAGCCTCATATTTAGCCACAACTCTGTCTATCAGTAAAGTACGATAATGCATCTTTTCAGGGCAAGCACAAGAAGTATAGTTCCATTGTACTGTATTGAACTATCTGAAGCGTATTTAGAATGTGTATGCACAGTTCTGCATTGCAGTTTAGAGGAATCTCTTGTACCTCTGTACTGTGCTTGAATGTGTGTCTTATGAGAGATAGATTCTGAATTCACAGCCTGAATGGTGCCAATGTGGAATTGGTCAAAAAGTCAAAGGGTAACTGAAACTCAAAATTTATTAAATAAGTCATTAGACCAGCTTCTCTTGAACAGACAGTGGTACCAATAGACCAAAATTCAGAAGGAACCAGACAGTTTTTAGACGGTGTATACCCTGCTTAAGCCTCCCACCAGCTGTATCAGTGTACTGTTGAACTTTTCACTTGCCCACTGACTTGTGGGTTGTACAGGGTGGTGGTTGATTTTCTGGTGCCTAGTGTGTGACTCCACTTCTGAAAACCTTCACTTTCAAAGCAGGGCTCCTGATTTGAATGTATCATCTATGGATAGTTTATTTATTTTTATATATTTCAGGTACTTATATAGCATTGTCAATTTTCCGCAGCGCTTTATATATACATTGTACATTCACATGAGTCCCTACCCTCAAGGAGCTTACAATCTAAGTTCCCTAACTCACATTCATACATACTAGGGACAATTTAGACAGGAACCAATTAACCTACCAGCATGTCTTTGGAGTGTGGGAGGAAACCACACCGGAGGAAACCCACGCAGGCACAGGAAGAACATGCAAACTCCAGGCAGGTAGTGTTGTGGTTGGGACACTGCTAGGCGAGAGTGCTACCCACTACACCACTGTGCCGCCAGTTATAAAGAAGGCAGACAAGCTTGTACACTAATTGGGGGAGGGTGGTTTTGGTGGTCTGGACATGGGTCGATACTGAAACCCCAAACTTTGAAAAGTGGTCCACCATAATGAGTATATGATGATGTCCATCTTCCAACATGTCAAGTGTAAGAAAGTGGATGGTCAATACTTCTAATGGGGTGGATGTGTGCCAAGATGGTATTCCAGGGCTAAGCCCCCCCATTGACACTGAAAAAATTTGCTGACAAACTTGTTAGACCAGCTGGACCAGACCCACACACCTGTCTTGTCTCTTGAGTGTCTTGTGGATATGCCAATGTCATGCTTCTGCATGGATTCTTTCTGCCAGGTCACCAGCAGGCCAAAGTGGGAACATACAGAGCTCAAAATTTCAAGTCCTGAGCTACTAGCTAGACCTCAAGGGTTACTCGCCACCAGTTGCCCCACCCAACCCCTACCCTGCCCCGCCCCTAATTCTGCCCCTAAACTCACCCTCATAAATGATCTCATGAAATGACACCTAAATGTTTTATGCAAAATTAAGTTATAAAAATAAATATTTACAACAACTTTATCCGTGCCCATCAGTGCAGCCTCACCTGTGCCCATCAATGCTGCTTCACCTGTGTCCACCAATGCAGCCTACTTGTGTCCATCAATGCACCCTAGCTGTGTCCATCAATTCAGCCTCACCTGTGCCCAACAATGCAGCCTCACCTGTGTCCATCAATGTCCATCAAGTGCCCAACAATGCAGCCTCACCTGTGTCCATCAATGCTTCACCCGTGTCCATCAATGCAGCCTGCCCGTGTCCATCAATTCAGTCCATCAATGCAGCCTGGCCATGTCCACCAATGCAGCCTGCTCGTGACCACCAATGCAGCCTGCATGTGCCCAACAATGCAGCCTGCCTGTTTACACCAATGCAGCATGCCCATGTCCACCAATGCAGCATGCCCATGCCCACCAATGCAGCATGCCTGTGCCCACCATTGCAGCGTGCCTGTTTCCACCAATGCAGCATGCCCATGCCCACAAATGCAGCATGCCCTTGTCCACCAATGCAGCCTGCCTGTGTCCACCAATGCAGCATGCCTGTGCCCATCAATGCAGCATGCCTGTGTCCACCAATGCAGCATGCATGTGCCTACCAATGCAGCACGCCTGTGCCCACCAATGCAGCATGCCTGTGTCCACCAATGCAGCATGCCTGTGTCCACCATGCAGCCTACCTGTGCCCACCATGCAGCCTACCTGTGCAGGGAAAGAGAGGAGAGGAAGAGGATTGATCAGACTGCCGAGGAACAACACTGTAACAGCTTTCATTTCAATTGCTGTGTGTTCTGGCCACTCGCCATCACATACAGCCCCTGAACTTTGATACACATCACATGTCCCGGATTGGACGGGTGAGCTGTTACAGTGATGTTCCCCGTGCTCTGATCATCTGGCCGGCTCTCTCTTCTCTCTTCCCCTCCCCAATTGCTGGGAGAAGGACTCCCATTCAATCCCACCTGCCGGCGGTGCTCGCCCCCCCACTCCCACTCCCAGACAGCCCATACTCGCCAGTTCTCATTTTCCACTTGCAAAATGTGGGTAGGCGAGTGGAAAATTTGAGGATTGGTGTAGTATACTATCACTCAGGATGAGCTGGGATCATTTAATCAGCAGTCCCTTGATTTCTGCTTTAAACTTTCTCTGGAACTGTATCTCTGCACAGGTTTGCTCTTCCACAACATATTTCTCCAGTTAAGCCAGGAATTTCTGCCTCTTCTGCTTCTTTGTCCACATCTCAATGAGGCAGGGCAAGATGATACCAGGACATGGCATATATCAACCGGCTGTTCTTTCTGGAGGTGATAATTAAGGATGAGCTCGATGTTCGAGTCGATCGTAAGTTCAACTCGAACATCGGGTGCTCGCCTGTTTGCTGAACAGGGAACATTATGGGGCGTTTGTGGGAAATTTGAGCGCCACGGAACACCCCATAATGCACTGAGAGATCGCAGTGCATTGTTGTATGATGATTGGCCAAAGCATGCACTTGACCTGCATGCTTTGGTCAATCACAGTGCGCTCTGCTGAGAGAGCCATAATTGGCCAAAGGCTTGTCTGAGGGTCGAAGTCATTTATCGGCCTCCTGGACCAGTGTCATGCTTTCTGGATGACTTCTCTGCATGGCTACCCTACTTTCTCTCCTCTGAAGTACCTGCCATCATCCTAGGTTACTTTAACATTCCAATCAATGTTAATACTGCAACTATTTCTCAACTACTCAACCTAACCTCCTCTTTTAACCTAACACTAGGGATGAGCCGAACACCCCCCTGTTCGGTTCGCACCAGAATATGCGAACAGGCAAAAAATTTGTTTGGACACGCGAACACCATTAAAGTCTATGGGACACGAACATGAATAATCAAAAGTGCTAATTTTAAAGGCTTATATGCAAGTTATTGTCATAAAAAGTGTTTGGGGACCTGGGTCCTGCCCCAGGGGACATGGATCAATGCAGAAAAAAGTTTTAAAAACGGACTTTTTTGGGGAGAAGTGATTTTAATAATGCTTAAAGTGAAACAATAAAAGTGTAATATCCCTTTAAATTTCGTACCTGGGGGTTGTCTATAGTATGTCTGTAAAGGGGTGCATGTTTCCTGTGTTTAGAACAGTCTGACAGCAAAATTACATTTCAAAGGAAAAAAAGTCATTTAAAACTACTCGCGGCTATTAATGCATTGCCGGTCATACAATACACATAAAAGTTCATTGATAAAAACGACATGGGAATTCCCCATAGGGAACCCCGAACCAAAATTAAAAAAAAAAAATGACGTGGGGGGTCCCCCTAAATTCCATACCAGGCCCTTCAGGTCTGGTATGGATATTAAGGGGAACCCCAGCCAAAATTTTTTTTAAAAATGGCGTGGGGTCCCCCTCAAAATCTATATCAGACCCTTACCCGAGCACGCAACCTGGCAGGCCGCAGGAAAAGAGGGGGGACGAGAGAGCACCCCCCTCCTGAACCGTAACAGGCCACATGCCCACAACATTGGGAGGGTGCTTTGGGGTAGCCCCCCCAAAACACCTTGTCCCTATGTTGATGAGGACAAGGGCCTCATCCCCACAACCCTGACCAATGGTTGTGGGGGAACTGCGGGCGGGGGGCTTATCGGAATCTGGAAGCCCCCTTTAACAAAGGGACCCCCAGATCCCGGCCCTCCCCCTGTGTGAAATGGTAAGGGACCCCTACCATTTCACTAAAAAACTGTCAAAAATGTTAAAAATGACAAGAGACAGTTTTTGACAATTGCTTTATTTAAATGCTTCTTCTTTCTTCTTTCTTCTATCTTCCTTTGGTTTCTTCCTCCATCTTCTTCTTCTTCTGGTTCTTCCTTTGGTGTTCTCATCCGGCATCTTCCTCCGCGGTGTCGGCGTATTCTTCCCTTCTTCTCCTTGGGCCGCTCTGCATCCATGATGGCATGGAGGGAGTCTCCCGCTATTCTCTTCATCTTCTTCTGTTCATCTTCTTGTCTTCATCTTCTTTTCGGGCGGCTCCGCATCCATGATGGCAAGGAGGGAGGCTCCCACTGTGTGACGCTTCTCCTCTTCTGACGGTTCTTAAATAACGGGGGGGCCACCCAGTGACCCCACCCCCCTCTGACACACGGTGACTTGACGGGACTTCCCTGTGGCGCCACGGGGAATGCCACAGGGAAGTCCCGTCAAGTCCCCGTGCGTCAGAGGGGGGTGGGGTCACCGGGTGGACCCACCCTCCGTTATTTAAGAACCGTCAGAAGAGGAGAAGCGTCACACAGTGGGAGCCTCCCTCCATGCCATCATGGATGCATAGCGGCCTGAAAAGAAGATGAAGACAAGAAGATGAAGACAAGAAAATGAAGAGAAGAAGGTGAAGAGAAGAGCGGGAGCCTCCCTCCATGCCATCATGGATGCGGAGCGGCCCGAGGAGAAGAAGGGAAGAAGACGCCGACGCTGCGGAGGAAGATGCCGGACGAGAACACTGGAGGAAGAACCAGAAGAACCAGAAGAAGAAGAAGATGGAGGAAGAAACCGAAGGAAGCTAGAAGAAAGAAGAAAGAAGAAGCATTTAAATAAAGGAATTGTCAAAAACTGTCTCTTGTCATTTTTAACATTTTTGACAGTTTTTTAGTGAAATGGTAGGGGTACTTTTGTACCCCCTTACCATTTCACACAGGGGGGAGGGCCGGGATCTGGGGGTCCCCTTGTTAAAGGGGGCTTCCATATTCCGATAAGCCCCCCCGCCCGCAGACCCCCGGCCAGGGTTGTGGGGATGAGTCCCTTGTCCTCATCAACATGGGGACAAGGTGTTTTGGGGGGCTACCCCAAAGCACCCTCCCAATGTTGAGAGCATGTGGCCTGGTACGGTTCAGGAGGGGGGGTGCCCTCTCGTCCCCCCTCTTTTCCTGCGGCCTGCCAGGTTGCGTGCTCGGATAAGGGTCTGGTATGGATTTTTGTGGGGATCCAACGCCGTTTTTAAAAAAAATTTTGGCGCAGGGTTCCCTTTAAAATCTATACCAGACCTGAAGGGTCTGGTATAGATTTTGAGGGGTACCCCACACCATTTTTTTTTAAATTTTGGCCGGGGTTCCCCTTAATATCCATACCAGACCTGAAGGGCCTGGTATGGAATTTAGGGGGACCCCCACGTCATTTTTTAAAAAATTTGGGTTCAGGGTTCCCCTGTGGGGAATTCCCATGTCGTTTTTATCAATGAACTTTTATGTGTATTGTCGGACCGGCAATTCATTAATAGCCTCAAGTAGTTTAAATGACTGTTTTTCCTTTGAAATGTCATTTTGCTGTCAGACTGTTCTAAACACGGGAAACATGCGCCCCTTTACAGACATACTATAGACACCCCCCAGGTACAAAATTTAAAGGGATATTACACTTTTATTGTTTCACTTTAAGCATTATTAAAATCACCGAAAAAACGGACGCTTTTAAAACTTTTTGTGCATTGATCCATGTCCCCTGGGGAAGGACCAATACCATGAATATAAGCCTTTAAAATTAGCACTTTTGATTTCTCCCATAGACTTTTAAAGGGTGTTCCATGGCATTCGAATTTGCCGCGAACACCCCAAATTGTTCGCTGTTCGGCGAACTTGCGAACAGCCGATGTTCGAGTCGAACATGAGTTCGATTCAAACTCGAAGCTCATCCCTACCTAACACAATGGACATAAACCACCACTCACTCCAACTGCAATACTCTCGACCTGGTATCCTCCCATCGCTGCACTCTCAATAACCTCTCTAAAACCCCCTTTCCTCTCTCTGATCACAAGCTTATCCATTTCACAGTCTCCTTGTCTCCTACCTCCCATGCTGCCAACCCACAAACCACTACCCGCAGAAACCTTCGCAACTTCAGCCCTTCCCTTCTTCATTCTGCTACTGATGGCCTTTACGCCAAAATCGCACCCCTGTCCTGCCCAGACCTAACCACTTCCATCTACAACAACACGCTTTCATCCTCCCTAGACGTACTTGCTCCTCTTTCTACACGCAGAACCAGGCCCCATCTGCCACAACCCTGGCAAACAGACGACACCAGAAGTCTCAAGAGACGCAGCCATGCTCTTGAGCGAGCATGGCGTAAATCTAAATCCCTGCAAGACTTTACCCTCTAAAAATCTGCCCTTCTCAAATACAACTCCTGCCTCCACAGTGCTAAACAAACCTGCTACAACACTCTCATCAAAACCCTCTCATCCAAACCTCATCAACTCTTTTCTATCCTTAATTTCTTACTTCACCCCCCCCCCACTGCCCCCCCACCCACCAACTTGCTTACCGCTCAAAAGAATGCCAACCATTTCAAAAGCAAAATTAACACAATTCGCAAGGAGATATCCAGCATTCAACTTCCTCTCCTACCCAACACATCAGGTCCAACACCACACTCAATACTCTCCTCCTTCTGCCCAGTTACCACCAATGAAAGTGATAAACTCCTCCGCATGGCCCACCTCACAACCTGTCATCTGGACCCTGTCCCCTCGCAATTACTGCGACCACCTTCCCAATTCTATCCTAAACTCCCTAACCCACATCTTCAACCTCTCCTTCTCCTCTGGCACCTTTCCTTCCCCGCTCAAACATGCACTGGTTACCCCCATACTTAAAAAACCCTCAAGGCTCCGTCCTTGGGCCCCTTCTGTTCACGTTCTATACTTCTTCCCTGGGCCAGTTGATAACCTCCCATGGCTTCCAATACCACCGCTACGCCGATGACACCCAGATCTATGTCTCCACTCCTCAACTCACCCTCTCGATCTCTTCACGGATCTCAAATTTACTGAATGACATATCGGTATGGATGTCACACCACTTTCTCAAACCCAATCTTTCTAAAACTGAGCTATATATTTCCTCCTTCCCGGTCCCCCCCCGATGACTTTATCATTAAGATTAACAGCACAACCATTGGTCCCTCCACACATGCCAGGGTGCTAGGTGTAATCCTTGACCCTGACCTCTCCTTCAGCCCTCACATCCAATCACTGGCTAAATCCTGCCACCTTAACCACTGCAACATCTCCAGAATTCGACCCTTCCTGACTAATAACACCAAAAAGCAACCTTATTCACTCCTTGATTATTTCCCGCCTTGACTACTGAAACTTTCTCCTTAATGGCCTACCCTTACTCAGGCTATCCCCCCTTCAGTTTATTATGAATGCTGCTGCTAGACTAATACTCCTCACTAACTGATCCATGACTGCTGCCCCTCTCTGCCAATCCATTCACTGGCTTCCCCTACCCCACCATATAAAATTAAAAATGATAACCACAACATACAAGGCCAACAAGGCCATCCACAACATCATCCCCAGCTACATCACCAACCTCATCTGCAGATATCGCCCTAATAGTCCCCTCCGCTCCTCCAAGGACTTCCTGCTCTCTAGCTCTTTTGTTACCTCCTTTAATGCTCGCCTTCAGAACTTCTCCAGAGCCTTTCCCATCCACTGGAACTCCCTGCCCCGGTATATCCGATCAGCCCCTAACCTGTCCACTTTTAGGAGATCCCTTAAAAATTCACTTATTCAGGGAAGCCTATCCCACACTCACCTAACAACTGTCCCCGAGCCACCCCCATCAAATCATTCCCCGCATCTATTACCTTTTGTACCTTCACCCCCTCCCTTTAGAATGCAAGCTCTATGAGCAGGGCCCTCCTGTCCCTTCTGTATTAAACTGTACTGTAATTGTGCTGTCCCCTTCTACATTGTAAAGCACTGCGTAAACTGTTGACGCTATATAAATCGTGTATAATAATAATAATAATATATAGGCTACACTTGGGGTCTCAAAGTACCAGCCCGCGGGCCATTTGCGGCCCGTGGACCGCTTACAAATGGCCCGCAGGCAGGGCCAATCCTGGGCGAGTGCCTGGGATGCACCGTGCAGTGGCTGGGAGCTTTCTCTCTCTCTCTCCTGTGTCCTTTCCCCTGCATGCTGCTGCAGCCCAGCGCACACAGCAAAGGAAACAGACACAGCACAGGAGAGCAGAGAGAACAGAGGGGAGGGAGGATCTGCCCATTGCCCCGCCCACCTAGGGTCTGATGATCGTTCAGAGCTGTGCTCCCTCAGAGGCTGTGCCCGGATCCAGGGTCCTGCTGCCACCTCATGGTGTTCTTGGGGTGCCCTACCACTAGGCCTGTGTTGATCCAGGACCTGACAGGAGGAGAGGACTCGGGAGGCAGAAGATTAGGCCACCAGCCGACTGCCAGGAGGAGAGGTAAGTGAGCTATCACACTGAGGCTGAGCAAAATCCTTAATGGGGTGACTGGGGTTGAAATTTGTGAACAGGGGGTATTCGTGAAGTATTGGGGGGGTGTTTGTGAAGTTTTGGGGGGTATTTGTGAAGTGTGAGGGGGGAGTTATTTGTGGAGTGTAGGGGGTAGTGCTGAGGGTTAATAGTGCGTCCACTGACACCAATGCTGGGGGTTAATAGTGCGTCCGCTGACACCAATGCTGGGGGCTAATAGTGCATCTGCTGACACCAGTGCTGGGGGTTGATAGTGTGTCCGCTGACACCAATGCTGGGGGTTAATAGTGCATCCGCTAACACCAATGCTGGGGGTTAATAGTGCGTCCGCTGACACCAATGCTGGGAGTTAATAGTGCGTCCACTGACACCAATACTGGGGGTTAATAGTGCGTCCACTGACACCAATGCTGGGGGTTAATAGTGCGTCCGCTGATACCAGTGTTGGGGGTTAATAGTGCATCCGCTGACACCAATGCTGGGGGTTAATAGTGTGTCTGGTGATACCAGTGCTGGGAGTTAATAATGCGTCCGCTGACACCAGTGCTGGGGGTTAATAATGCGTCCGCTAACACCAGTGCCGGGGTTAATAGTACGTCCACTGACACTAGTGCTGGGGGTTAATAGTACGTCTTCTGACAACAATGCCTGGGTTAATAGTGCATCCGCTGACACCAATGCCTGGGTTAATAATGGGTTCCGCTGACACCAGTACTGGGGGTTAATAATGCATCCGCTGACACAGGTTTTGGGGGTTAATAATGTGTCTGCTGACACCAATGCTGGGGGTTAATAGTGTGTCTGCTGACGCCAGTGCTGGGGGTTAATAGTGCATCTGCTGACACAAGAGCTGGGGGTTAATAATGTGTCCGCTGACACCAGTGCTGGGGGTTAATGCTGACACCAGTGCTAGGGTAATAATGCGCCCCCTGACACCAGTGCTGTTTTTGAAGTTTGAAAGTTTGCATGTGGCCCCCATGGGATATGAAAACTTGTCTTGTGGCCCTCAGGTAATTTTAGTTTGAGACCCCTGGGCTACACTGAATGCAGAGTATATATATATTTATATATACTCTGCATACTAATGAGTGACCCCACAATGGAGGCACATGCATTCTGATGGATAGGTGGAGGACAGATGGACAGATGCATTGCCTGACCACCTTCGCAGCCATTGAGCTATATGCTGGGTGCTCAGTGTGCTCCTGCACCTTTAAGAAGGGGTGGGGCTCCCCTTCAGACCATCTACCCTCCACCCATCCATCAGAATGCATGTGCCTCCACTGCGGGGTCACTCATTAGTTAGTGATAAGGACTACAGATGCCTTGGTGAGGCTCTGTAGCTTACGTATGCATTTGCAAATATATATAGTATATTTATATACTCTGCATTCAGTGGAGCCTATATATACAGTGCATTCGGTGGTGTTTAGTTTCTAATATACTTCAGGTGGTGTACACAGTATATAACAGTGCAGCTGTTGTACAGTTTATAATACAGTGCAGGCAGTGTACACAGTATATAAAACAGGGTGTACAGTTTCTAATACACTTCTGGTGGTGTACACAGTATATAATACAGTGCAGCCGGTGTACAGTTTCTAATACAGTGCAGGCTGTGTAGACAGTATATAATAGTGTCTACAGTTTCTAATACACTTCAGGCAGTGTATTAATATATACATATACAGTCTAGCATATATATATATATATATATATATATATATATATATATATATATATATATATATATTTATATATATATATATATATTCTGTATTTAGTGTAGCCTGTATATACAATGCATTTGGTGGTGTACAGTTTCTAATCCACTTCAGGCGGTGTACACAGTATATAATACAGTGTAGTGTGGTGTTACAAAAAAAACATCATGTCCGGAAGGCCACCAAGGAGAGGCAGACGCTCACAGGCCACTAAAAGAGGGCAAGCAGCCTCTGTGTCTACAGTTAACAGTGGTGGTCGTAGACATGGTGCATCCTCAGACTCAGCAGGTGGCCGTAGGGCTCGCTTGTCCTTTTTTTCTGCTGCTGGCCTTGTTATTGAGCCACAACATGCAGAAGAGTTGGTGGAGTGGATAACAAAGACATCCTCATTCTCCTCATCTTCTGTCACCCAGGCTCAGAGTAGTTTGCCTTCCAACACAGCTGCCAAAGCGGCCTATTCCACCGGTTCCTTGTCCACAGTTACTCCTTCCGTAGCCCCACCATCATGCACGGAGGAGTCCCCATAATTATTCGACCGCAGTGTCAGTTACATGCTGCTGGAGGATGCGCAGCAATTTGAAGGCTCCAATGTTTGATTCCCAAGTTGAGGAAGGGAGTAACGTGAGCTTAGAGAGAGGGGTGCCACAAAAGGACAAGAAACTGGCAGTCGTGTTCCCCCAGTTGCAGAATACTGCCAAATTTGCTCCAATGATGAGGAGGGAGGGGATGATGAGGTCACTGACTGTACTTGGGTGCTTGAGAGAAGAGAGGAGGAAAGTGACGAGAAGGAGGAAGAGGAGGCACAACTCCAACAAGGCAGGATGTCCTCCAGGAGGCTGCTTAACCACTTCAGCCCCGGAAGGTTTTACCCCCTTCTTGACCAGAGCACTTTTTACAATTCGGCACTGCGTCGCTTTAACTGCTAATTACGCGGTCATGCAATGCTGTACCCAAACGAAATTTGCGTCCTTTTCTTCCCACAAATAGAGCTTTCTTTTGATGGTATTTGATCACCTCTGGCGTTTTTATTTTTTGCGCTATAAACGGAAAAAGACCGAAAATTTTGAAAAAAAATTATATTTTCTACTTTTTGTTATAAAAAAAATCCAATAAACTCAATTTTAGTCATACATTTAGGCCAAAATGTATTCGGCCACATGTCTTTGGTAAAAAAAATGTCAATAAGCGTATATTTATTGGTTTGCGCAAAAGTTATAGCGTCTACAAACTAGGGTACATTTTCTGGAATTTACACAGCTTATATTTTATGACTGCCTATGTCATTTCATGAGGTGCTAAAATGGCAGGGCAGTATAAACCCCCCCCCAAATGACCCCATTTTGGAAAGTAGACACCCCAAGGAAATTGCTGAGAGTCATGTTGAACCCATTGAATATTTATTTTTTTTGTCCCAAGTGATTGAATAATGACAAAAAAAAAAAAAAAAATTACAAAAAGTCTTCACTAAATGATATATTGCTCACACAGGCCATGCGCATATGTGGAATTGCACCCCAAAATACATTTAGCTGCTTCTCCTGAGTACGGGGATACCACATGTGTGGGACTTTTTGGGAGTCTAGCCGCGTACGGGGCCCTGAAAACCAAGCACCGTCTTCAGGATTTCAAAGGGCATAAATTTTTGATTTCACTCCTCACTACCTATCACAGTTTTGAAGGCCATAAAATGCCAAGATGGCACAAAACCCCCCCAAATGACCCCATTTTGGAAAGTAGAAACCCCAAGCTATTTGCTGAGAGGCATGTTGAGTCCATGGAATATTTTATTTTTTGACACAAGTTGCGGGAATGTGACAATTTTTTTTTTTTTTTTGCACAAAGTTGTCACTAAATGATATATTGCTCACACAGGCCATGGGCATATGTGGAATTGCACCCCAAAATACATTCTGCTGATTCTCCTGAGTACGGGTATACCACATGTGTGGGACTTTTTGGGAGCCTAGCCGCGTACGGGGCCCCGAAAACCCAGCACCGCCTTCAGGATTTCTAAGGGCGTAAAGTTGTGATTTCACTCCTCACTACCTATCACATTTTTGAAGGCCATAAAATGCCCAGATGGCACAACCCCCCCCCAAATGACCCCATTTTGGAAAGTAGACACCCCAAGCTATTTGCTGAGAGGCATGTTGAGTCCATGGAATATTTTATATTTTGACACAAGTTGCGGGAAAGTGACAATTTTTTTTTTTTTTTTGCACAAAGTTGTCACAAAATGATATATTGCTCAAACATGCCATGGGCATATGTGGAATTACACCCCAAAATACATTCTGCTGCTTCTCCTGAGTACGGGGATACCACATGTGTGGGACTTTTTGGGAGCCTAGCTGCGTACGGAGCCCCGAAAACCAAGCACCGCCTTCAGGATTTCTAAGGGCATAAATTTTTGATTTCACTCCTCACTACCTATCACAGTTTTGAAGGCCATAAAATGCCAAGATGGCACAAAACTCCCCCAAATGACCCCATTTTGGAAAGTAGACACCCCAAGCTATTTGCTGAGAGGCATGTTGAGTCCATGGAATATTGTATTTTTTGACACAAGTTGCGGGAAAGTGACAATTTTTTTTTTTGCACAAAGTTGTCACTAAATGATATATTGCTCAAACATGCCATGGGCATATGTGGAATTACACCCCAAAATACATTCTGCTGCTTCTCCTGAGTACGGGGATACCACATGAGTGGCACTTTTTGGGTGCCTAGCTTCATATGGGGCCCCAAAATCCAATCACCGCCTTCAGGATTTCTAAGAGCGTTAATTTTTGATTTCACTCCTCACTACCCATCACAGTTTTGAAGGCCATAAAATGCCAAGATAGAAAGCCCACCAAAATGACCCCATTTTGGAAAGTAGACACGCCAAGCTATTTGCTGAGAGGCATGGTGAGTGTTTTGCAGCTCTCATTTGTTTTTGAAAATGAAGAAAGACAAGAAAAACATATTTTTTTTTTCTTTTTTCAATTTTCAAAAGTTTGTGACAAAAAGTGAGGTCTGCAAAATACTCACTATACCTCTCAGCAAATAGCTTTGGGTGTCTATTTTCCAAAATGGGGTCATTTGGGGGGGGGGGGGGTTGTGCCATCTGGGCATTCCATGGCCTCCGAAACTGTGATAGGCAGTGAAGAGTGAAATCAAAAATGTACGCCCTTAGAAAGCCTGAAGGCGGTGCTTGGTTTTCGGGGTCCCGTACGCGGCTAGGCTCCCAAAAAGTCTCACACATGTGGTATCCCCGTACTCAGGAGAAGCAACAGAATGCATTTTGGGGTGTAATTTCACATATTTCCATTGCATGTTTGAGCAATATATTATTTAGTGACAACTTTGTGCAAAAAAAAAAATTGTCTTTTTCCCGCAACTTGTGTCACAATATAAAATATTCCATGGACTCGACATGCCTCTCAGCAAATAGCTTGGGGTGTCTACTTTCCAAAATGGGGTCATTTGGGGGGGTTTTGAACTGTCCTGGCATTTTATGCACAACATTTAGAAGCTTATGTCACACATCACCCACTCTTCTAACCACTTGAAGACAAAGCCCTTTCTGACACTTTTTGTTTACATGAAAAAATTATTTTTTTTTGCAAGAAAATTACTTTGAACCCCCAAACATTATATATTTTTTTAAAGCAAATGCCCTACAGATTAAAATGGTGGGTGTTTCATTTTTTTCTTCACACAGTATTTGCGCAGCGATTTTTCAAACGCATTTTTTGGGGAAAAAACACACTTTTTAAAATTTTAATGCACTAAAACACACTATATTGCCCAAATGTTTGATGAAATAAAAAAGATGATCTTAGGCCGAGTACATGGATACCAAACATGACATGCTTTAAAATTGCGCACAAACGTGCAGTGGCGACAAACTAAATACATTTTTAAAAGCCTTTAAAAGCCTTTACAGGTTTCCACTTTAGATTTACAGAGGAAGTCTACTGCTAAAATTACTGCCCTCGATCTGACCTTCGTGGTGATACCTCACATGCATGGGGCAATTGCTGTTTACATTTGACGCCAGACCGACGCTTGCGTTCGCCTTTGCGCGAGAGCAGGGGGGGACAGGGGTGCTTTTTTTTTTTTTTTTTCTTTATTAATTTTTTGATTTTTTTCTTATTTTTAAACTGTTCCTTTCATTTTTATTTTTTTTTAATCATTTTTATTGTTATCTCAGGGAATGTAAATATCCCCTATGATAGCAATAGGTAGTGACAGGTACTCTTTTTTGAAAAAATTGGGGTCTATTAGACCCTAGATCTCTCCTCTGCCCTCAAAGCATCTGACCACACCAAGATTGGTGTGATAAAATGCTTTCCCAATTTCCCAATGGCGCTGTTTACATCCGGCGAAATCTAAGTCATGAAATGCTCGTAGCTTCCGGTTTCTTAGGCCATAGAGATGATTGGAGCCATTCTGGTCTCTGATCAGCTCTATGGTCAGCTGGCCGAATCACCGGCTGCATTCTCAGGTTCCCTGTTGGGCCAGGAGAGCCAGAGAAAAACATGGAAGACGGTGGGGGGGGAATCCCTCCCACTGCTTGTAAAAGCAGTCTAGAGGCTAATTAGCCACTAGGATTGCTTTTACATGAAAGCCGACCGCTGGCTGAAAAGAATGATACCAAGATGATACCTAAACCTGCAGGCATCATTCTGATATAACCACTCAAAGTCCAGCAACATACCAGTACGTTGCTGGTCCTTGTATTGTAAACTTTTCATGCAGCCTGTGGGCTGAACGAAAAAAAGATATTGATCGGTGGGTATGCCCACCATTAGAATACCTCCCTTCATCCGCCCACTTCTAATGATGGGCATACATGCACCATTTATATATGCCGAAGCATGGGGGCATCCTCCCGCAAAAGGCAGGAGGAAATTGCTCCTCCACCCACTGCTGCCCCCACGCTTCGGCATATATGCTGAAGTATGTAACTGTGGTGGTGAAATCACCTCCGACAGCGCTGGAGTCACGGCTTTATATATCGTGGGAGCAAACGCTGTTGCTGTCAAGATAAATAAATCCGCTCTGCAGCTGAATGGCGTACCTGAAAACAAAAAAGTGGTTAACAATAAAAAAACAAAGTATAAAAAAATTGCATACCTATAAAGCAAACATGATAAAAACATAACAATAAAACATTGCAGTATAGAATACAATAAAAAAGAGCAGAACAATAGAGAGAGAATAGAGAGAGAGAACAATAAAACGACAACTATTTTTGGTTTTTTTATTTTATATTTTTTTTGTATTTTTATTTTTTTATTTTTTTTTTATTTATTTTTTTTTTTAACACTTTTTTTAGTAACTTTAACTTTTAACTGTAACTGTACCAGGTTTGGGTCTCTCAAAATGCGATGGCATCTTGGGAGACCCTGTGTTAGTGTGCCTAGTCTGTGCCGTGCTGAACCCTACGCTAATACTCCACTAGTGTATGGTAGCGTTCAAAACATTCACCAATGCATAGACCAGGATTGTCAGGACAGGAGGGACAATAATACCGGGTGTCACGCCTAAATCCGCACTTGCTGCAGACACGACATCTTTTTTGGGGGGCTCGTTGGGTAGGGGTACTCTGGAGGACATAAGGAAAATGCCTCCCATGCAGCCGGCTTACTGCATTTGGTTGGGGAAGGTGAGGTGGAGCACCGTCTGGATACAGAAGGGCTCTGACGATCTCTTCCTGGAATTTAAGGAAGGATCCAGTCCGTCCTGAAGCTCTGTATAGCACATGAGCATTCAGCAAAGCCAATTGAAATAAATAAACAGACACTTTTTTGTACCAGCATCTGGCCTTAGGTACGGCGCCAACAACTGGTCGTTGAGGTCCACCCCTCCCATATTAAGGTTGTATTCGTGGACACAGAGGGGTTTCTCCACAACACCAGTCGCCGTAGTAATTTGGGTCGTCGTGTCTGAATGAAGGGAGGTAAGAACGAAAACATTCTTATTGTCCCTTCACTTCATAGCGAGCAAATTATTATACTGCAAGCAGGCTCTCTCCCCCAGCCTAAGATGGGACTCTACAAGCCGCTGGGGAAAGCCCCGGCAATTAGGTCGCACAGTGCCACATGCTCCAATCTGATGATCAAACAAGTGACTAAAAAGTGGCACGCTCGTATAATAATTGTCCACGTACAAGTGGTACCCCTTTCCGAATAAGGGTGACACCAAGTCCCACACTATCTTGCCAGAGCTTCCTATGTAGTCAGGGCAGTTTATCAGCTCTACGTGACTATCTTTGCCCTCGTAAACCATAAATCTACATGTATAGCCTGTGGCCCTGTCACAGAGCTTATACATCTTGACCCCGTATCTGGCACGCTTGCTGGGAAGGTACTGTTTGAATGACAAGCGGCCAGAAAACTTAATCAGGGACTTATCAACGCAGACAACTTGATGGGGAGTAAACAAGTCTGCAAAACGTTGGTTGAAGTGGTTTACAAGGGGTCGAATTTTGTAGAGCCGATCGTACGCAGGGTCTCCACGAGGACGACAGAGTTCATTGTCGTTGAAGTGCATGAACCGCAAAATCTGCTCGTATCGTGCCCTGGTCATGGAGGCAGAGAACACGGGCATATGGTGAATTGGGTCAGTGGACCAATATGACCGCAACTCACTCTTTTTGGTTATGCCCATGAGGAGGGAAAGGCCCAGAAAGATCTTAAATTCGGAGACCGTAATTGGTCTCCAATCTCTGGCAAGGGAGGACTGGGGAATAGTGGCGATGTGTTGACCAGCGTACAAATTGCTTTGGTCCACAATAGATCTATAGAGATCTTCGGTGAAAAACAGCGAATAAAAATCCAGTGGCGTAAAGTCAACTGTTTCCACCTGAATTCCGGGTTGGCCAGTGAAAGGGGGAAGTACGGGTGCTGCAGAAGTGGTGGGTTCCCAATTCGGATTGGCGAATGCAGCAGGAAGGGCACTATGGGCACGACGGGCCTGTGTTCGTCTTCTTCTTGGTGGCAGCGGGACACTACTTGTGCTTGCCACCTCGCCAGCTTGAACTGCACTTATGGGACTCGCCACGTCACCACGTGATACTGCAGTGCTGGATGTACGACCAGGGTGTACTAGGCCGCTGGTGCTTGCCAGTTCACCAGAAGGAGTAGCGGCACTAGTACTTCTCTGCTCCATACGAGAGCCCTGCGGTTCTTGCACTTTAAGGACAGAAGAAGTTCGGGGTCTGGTACGCCTGACCCTAGCAGGGACCACAACTCCGTCGTCAGAGCTATCTGTCATGGAGCCGCTGTCCTCTACAGGTTCGTATTCTGAGCCTGAACTTGACAGATGAGTGACTTCCTCTTCACTATCTGTCATACTCAGAAACGTGTAGGCCTCTTCACTAGTGTACCTTCGATTTGCCATTTTGGCCTCTAAATTTAGGGGTACACTAGTGAGACTCACAGGCAAAAAAGCTCCTGACTGTTAGCGACTGATTCAAAACGCTACAAAAAAACTGTTAGCGATCGCAGGGATCAGGCCTGACTCTGCGAACGCTGCAGTTATGTGTGCTTAGTGTTTTGTAAGTGTCAGTTATCGATCGATACTGCACTTGGGTGGGCTGGGCTGGGCTGGGCTGAGGGGCAAAACGCAGGTGCTAGCAGGTATCTGGGCTGATCCCGCTAACACTGTGTTTCAGGGAACCCTAAACTGCTGGGGAGTATAGATCTGATCGGATCAGATATCGATCCGTTCAGATACTATAGCACTAAGGGAGGTGTATGCTGCGTGCGTGGGTTTTAGCGGTACTGGCGCTAACCTGACGCTGCCTGGGGCGACGCAGACCTTATCAGATCCTAAAAACTTAACTTATATCACCGCCGGGCAATTAGGGGGTTAAACCTTTATAAGGTAATAAACGGCGGGTGCCCTAAAACTATAATAAACTATAATAAACTGTAATAAACTATAATAAACTACAAAAAACAAACTAGCTAACCAGCGTCACCCGTAACACTTATACGGTGATCGCTGGTGAAAGGGTTAACTAGGGGGCAATCAAGGGGTTAAAACCTTTAGCAGGTAGTATATGGGGGTCCCTGTCGCTATAAAACACTGACAGCGAACCTATATACTTACCTCCCTAACTAGCGTCACCTGTGTCACTAATACAGCGATCAGAAAAACGATCGCTTAGTGACACTGGCGACGGGGGGTAATCAAGGGGTTAACTTTTATTAGGGGGGGGTTAGGGGGGTACCCTGGACCTAAAGGGGGGTACCCTAGACCTAAAGGGGGCTAACCTAACTGCCCTAACACTTGTAACTGACACAAACTGACACCAATGCAAAAAAAAAAAAACTGCTATTGGTGTCAGAGTGACAGGGGGTACAGGGGGGTGATCGGGGGGTGATCGGGGGGTGACTGGGGGGTTAAAAGTGTGCCTGCGGGTTCTACTGTAAGTGTAGTGTTGGTGCACTTACTTGGATGTCTTCTCTCCTCTGCGCCGGGACGAAAAGACCGGCTCGAGGAGGGATGACATCACTTCCTTTCCCTCTGTTTACATTACAGAGGGAAAGGAAGCGTTTTCATTCGCCGGGAGCGATCGGGATGGGGTGGCCAACAATGGATGGCCTCCCCCTCACCTCTCATCGCCCGCGAACGAGAGCCGACCGCCTATGGCACCGGGGGGGGTCCGATCGGAGTAGGTACGTGATTCTGCCTGCCCGTGCCATTCTGCCGCCGTATATATGCGTTAGGCGGTCGGCAAGTGGTTAAAGGCAGCCACCCTATTGCATCACACCGCAGAGCTCCACAGGTGGAGGGCGCTGCTGACTTCCCGCTGCCTTTTAAAAGTTGAAGGAGAGGAAAGAGGGTGCAGACAGTTGCTGAGGCTGTCCTTTCACACACTCAAACCAAGGAAAATTTCTTATTGACTATCACGTACTGATAGACAGACAATCAACTTCAATAGGAATAACATTTATTACATATAAAAACATACAATTGAACAAAATCAATTTACCAATAAAAAGGGATATTTAACCTTACAGTTAACCGCACCATTGCTGTTTACTATGCCTGACGCAAGTCAAGCATGGCCAGAACAGCAGCTGCTTGGGCACCACATACTTGACCAGGCATATGGCTACCTGCCATGCAGTCTGTTGGCAACAGCACTTGAAAGACCCACATCATAGAAAAAGGCAGACTTCTCCTTGCTCCTCATCTGGGATCTCAAACCCTACTATACCTCCAGTCCTCTCTAAAACCTGCACTGAAAGGAATGAAGGTATAGCAATAGGTGTCACAAGTACTTACAGCCAATCTGCTAGCAGTACACCACCAGTTGATTTCAGCAGGAAAATTTCCCTACCCCAGTTGCTGAACTGTAAACAGAAATTCAGTCCCAGCCATCCACATACTCAGTGTCTAAATGCTAGCTTGGCCAAATTGCTAGCATTGCAACTGCTGCCTTTTCAGCTGGTAGACGCTGCCCCTTTTGTGAATTTGTTGAATGTTCTGTACGATAGTGGCAGGTTCCAATACTGCATTTCTTTTCACGTAAGGCCATTCCAGCTCTCTATCGTCATGTGGAAGGCAATGTTTTGGCCTCGTTGGACAGGGCGGTCAGCAGTAAGGTTCATATTACCGCTGACTCATGATCCAGCAGGCATGGGCAGGGATGTTACCTTTCCTTCACGGCGCACTGGGTAACTCTGCTGGCAGCTGGGAAGGATGCAGGACAGAGTTCAGTGTTGTTGGAGCTTGTTCCGCCACCACACCTCCAAAAAGCTAGTGGTGATTCTGCCACAGCTTTCTGATCCCCCCCCTCCTCTTCTTCTTCCTCTATGTCCTCTTCTGCAGAATTGTCCTCTGAACCAGCAGTGCTCTGTAAGCATTCAAGGGGTTATGGAGCCACACTGGGACAGAGATTCTGTCAACTCTGCAGGGGCAGGCTCAGAGGTGTTTGATGCCACGCCAGCTTCAGCCAGGAATGGTTGTATGTGACAATGACACCAACCTTATCTCCGCTCTCCGATAGGGACAGTTGACCCATGTTCCATGTTTGGCACACGTCCTGAATTTGGTGGTGCAGCGTTTCTTGACCAGGTACCCAGGCTTACAAGATCTCCTAAGGCAGGCCAGAAAAGTCTGTGATAATTTCCGCTGGTCATACAATGCCAGTGCTTGGCTTGCTGACATTCAAAGGGAATGCAACCTAACAACCAACCGCCTCGTTTGTGACATGCCCACCAAGTGTAACTCAAGATTGGCAATGCTGCAGCGGCTGCACACACAGCAGAGGGTCATCAATGAGTACCTGTGCAAGTATGGCACCAGGACATGGTCAGGGGAGCTTGGCTTCTTTTCCCCACGCCAGTGGCTACTGATAAAGGATGCATGCACTGTTCTGTCACCATTTGAGGAGGCCACAAGGATGGTGAGGAGCGACAATGCATGCATCAGTGACAATTTCCCTCTAGTCTCCTTGCTGGAGCACACGCTTTGTGGAATCATGGACGGGGCACTTCGGGCAGAACAGCGGAAGGAAGAGGAGGATTTCCTTTTCTCTCAAGGCCCCCTTTATCCAGATAGCATTCCTGTGGGGCCACCAAACACACATGAAGAAGAGGAGGATTGTATCAGCATGGATGTAGAGGATAACACTCAGCAGCGGTCTTCAAGGGATGTTTTCAGTACTCAGAAACCCAAGGAGTTGTACGTGGCTGGGAGGAGGTAGTTATGGATAATGTGATCCTTAGTGACCCAGAGGACTCAGAATCGAATGCCTCTGCAAACTTACGCTGCATGGCCTCCCTGATTCTGCAAAGCCTGCGAAAGGACCCTAGGATTCGTGGTATCAAGGAGAGGGATTGTTACTGGCTGGCAACCCTTCTTAATCCACGTTACAAGGGTAAAGTTGCAGAACTCTTCCTGCCTTCGCAGAGGGAGCAGAGAATAAAACATCTTCAGGAGGCCTTGAAGAAAAGTAATGCATTTCCATACCCTGGGAGGTTACCATTTCCTGGTGCTGGACAATGTGTTTCTGAGGCTTCTTTCGGTCAGAGGAAGAGCGGTGGAGAAGGTGGCCGGCTGACCGATGCCTTTAAACAATTTTTCAGTCCTCAGCGCCAAGGTCTGATAGGTTCAAGCAACCATCGCCAGTTTCTGCATTATATGGTGCAGTAATATCTAGGGGCAATAGCAGACTTGGAGACGTTTCCAACAGAGCATCCACTGGGTTTTGAGAATAGACCACTGGCCAGAATTTGCTCAATATGCAATCGAGCTACTGGCCTGTCCTGCATCCAGTGTGCTTTCTGAACTCACATTCAGTGCTGCTGGAGGGTTTGTATCAGATCAAAGAGTGCGCCTGTCCACAGACTCTGTTGATAGGCTCACATTTATAAAAATAAATCAGTCCTGGATCAGCAGCTATCAAGCACCTCATGCTGATGTAACTGATTGAATTTGGGATTGGATCTGAGATCCCTTGAAGATTGCCTATGCTGCCTATCCTATTCCTACTGAATCTTGATGATGCTAGCTTCCAACAATATTTTTGTTTAGGGCACCACCAACACCCAAGGCCCAATTTTTCTGCCGCTGTTTTACAGGGGCATGTAATTACAATTATTGCAAAAATATTTAATAGCACATAGGAAATAAGTCGGCGCTTGAGCCAGACATAATGTAAACCCACCAACTTAATTGCTCATAGAGGAAGGGAATAGTTAAGAGGAATTTTAAAAAGCTGACTCATAAAAAAGTCCATATACAAGCAACTTGAAGGCAGCTCAGTGGAAGATAAGAAGGGTCTTCTGGAACAGCTGAGAATAAAACACAGGCACCACGCTAAGTGCTTGCTTGCTGGGGGCTCAGTGCAGGCTGAAGAAGGAGCGCACGCTCCGCAAACGCGTCGCCTATTGGTTCTCCTCCACCCGGAAGTGAAGGCATCCCTCAGCATCCCTCGGCATCCCTCGGCTCCCTCTGTGTGTGTTCCAGACCCAGGAAGTGAGCCCTCTGAGCCCCCAGCAAGCAGCCCCACGGATGCACCAACTTCACAGATGTTTGGCAAATTGTGCCTAAATGCCTGTTACCATTTTACTCTTGAGAGTACCCATTTCTATTTGTGAAATTGAAACTACTGTCATACTGCACTTAGAGTGGCGTCTGTGTTTTATTCTCAGCTCCAGTATTTAAAAGCAGGGCCCGTTCCTGCGCCCAACAAGAGTAACTCTGAGAGGTTTCAGTGTTGTGGCACCACCATAACCAAAGGCCCAATTTTTCTGCCCCTGTTTAACAGGGGCATGTAATTACAATTTTTGAAATAATATTTAACAGCAGGGCCAGTTCCTGCACCCAACAAGAGTAACTGTGAGGGGTTAAAGTGTTGTGGCACCACCACCACCCAAGGCCCAATTTTTCTGCCCCTGTTTAACAGGGGCATGTTATTACAATTTTTGAAACAATATTTAACAGCAGGGCCCATTCCTGTGACCAACAAGAGTAACTGTGAGGGGTTACAGTGTTCTGGCACCACCAACCAAGGCCCAATTTTTCTGCCCTTGTTTAACAGGGGCATGTAATTATAAATTTTGAAATAACATTTAACAGCAAGGTCCATTCCTGTGCCCAACAAGAGTAACTGTGAGGGTTTACAGTGTTCTGGCACCACCAACACCTAAGGCCCAATTTTTCTGCAGAGTATATAGTGCAGTCCGTATAGTATATATACTGCAGTTCAGAGTATATAGTGCAGTCAGTGTAGTATATATAATACAGTGCATGGTATATAGTGCAGTGTACAATATATAATATAGTGCATTGAAGTGGTTAAGGGGAACCCTATGACAGAATTAAGAAAAAAACGGCATGGGTCCCCCCCTAGTCCATACCATGCCTTTTGGGTCTGGTATAGATTTTAAGGGGAACTCCACACCAAAATAAAATTTAAAAAAAACGGCGTGGGATCCCCCTCAAAATCCATAACTTTGGGTCTGGCATAGGTTTTAAGGGGAACGCCACGCCAAAATGTTTTTAAAAATTGGCGTAGGGTCCCACCAAAATCCATAACAGACCCTTGTCCGAGCATGCAACCTGGCAGGCCACAGGAAAAGGGGGGGATGAGAGAGCCCCCCCTGCTGAACCGTACCAGGCCAAAAGGGCCTCATCCCCACAACGCTTGCAAAGTGGTTGTGTGGGTCTGCGGGCGGGGGGGCTTATCAGAATCTGGAAGCCCCTTTAACAAGGGGGACCCCAGATCCTGCCCCCCATGTGAATGGGTATGGGGTACATTGTACCCCTACCCATTCACCAAAAAAGTGTCAAAAAGTAAAAACCACAATACACAGTTTTTGACAAGTCCTGTATTAAAAAAGAAAAAAGTGTCCTGCGTTGTCCATCCATCTTCATGGCACGCCGACCGACCCAAAAATTAAAAAACAAAGCCGGGATGGGAGGCGTCCCCACGGACTGCTGTCTCTTGGCTGTGATAGCTGTTATATAGGCAAGGGCGGGGCCACCTGGTGATGTAACCTAGTGACCCCACCCCTTTTGACATCATGTGCCGTCAGAGGGGGGTGGGGTCATCCAGTTACGGCAGCGGGGGGGCCCTGCCCTTGCCTATATAACAGCTCTCACAGCAAAAAGACAGCAGTGATTCTTTCTTTTCTTTTTTTTAAAATAAAGGAATCGTCAAAAACTGTCTCCCCATGTTGAGGGCATGTGGCCTGGTGCAGTACAGGAGGGGGGGCACTCTCATGTCCTCCCCTTTTCCTGCGGCCTGCCAGGTTGCATGCTTGGATAAGGGCCTGGTATGGATTTTGGGGGGACCCCCACGCCATTTTTTTTACATTTTAGCATGGAGTTCCCCTTAATATCCATACCAGACTCGAAGGGCCTGGTATGGACTGGGGGGGGGAGGGACCCAATCTGTTTTTCAATGATTTTTTATTTATATTGACGCCCGTTTAAAACAGTTTTTTTTGCATTGGGGCAAAACTCTTTTTATGGCAATAACTTGCATATAAGCCTTTAAAATGAACACTTTTGATTTTTCACGTTCATGTCCCATAGACTTTAACAGTGTTCGCATGTTCGCACAAATTTTTTGTCTGTTCGCATGTTCTGGTGCGAACCGAACTGGGGGGGTGTTCGGCTCATCCCTAGTAATAATCCAGGAAGAATTTGAAGTTTATTAAACAGGCCATTGAACATTGTTCTAGAGAGTGTCAAATTTTGTTGTTTGGAAATGGACCAATAGATTATTACCAATTCAAGAACTTGAATTTGGCCCCTGTCAAATACTCAACAAATCTTTCAGTGACTGCCGACAGCTTCAGCTTGAAGGAGTTGTAGTTCACAGGATTACCCTCAGTTGTATGTAGGTGGTGATTGGCATAGGCAATGACCCTCTCCTTACCATCTTGTACTAGTGAGAGCATGGCCTTTGGGTCCTAAGTACTGGCATTGGATCTAAGCAAGAAAGGAAGGAAGAAGCCAGCAAAGGTTGGCACAGGAGCCTGTTACAGCAGCTTTTTCAATTATTAAAATTCTTTCTGGTGTTCTGAACGCCATTTACCTCCATGTGCCCCCATTCTTGACCCCCCATGTAGGAACTTTTAGATCAGGGCATAGTGCTTGATGAAACATTGATAATATCCTGCCTGCCTCAGAAAAGCCCTAATTTCAGCCACAGTCGCTTTCATTCTTCTATGGCCTTTACTTTCTCAAGATTGGGGAGCACATCTTGTGTCGAGATTATGTGCTCTAAGAACTCAATATCATGCTTGAATAGATGGCATTTCTTGGTTTTGCCTTTCTCATTGTTTTGTCTGTTTTATGTGTTCCAGCAACTGCTTGACTTCTTGGTAGAGGTGAGGAATCTTGTATTCAATCCCATTGCTACCCCCAGGTCATGGTCCACCTGTGAAAACATTTCTGACGACTTATGCATTAATCACCTTTCTGCCTCTTAGTGAATGGGTGAAATTTTAAACATTTTAAAAAAATCAAAAAAATGTAAAAAGTTAACTCCAGTTTTAGCAACATACTACATGTTACATGTGATCCTTTAAATAACATGCCTGGGGGATGCCCTGACCCTGCCTCTAATGTGGCACATTTGTGCAATATATAAAAAAAATCAGCTTCAGCAAAACTGACATTAACAAAGACAAAATGTATTTACATTACCAGCAAAATGACAACTTCCAATCCCTTTGTTCTGCTTTTATGCAAAGCAGATGGGAATTTCTCCATCTATACCAATTCCTTATACTAGATGAAGGTATAGATGTTAATTGGTGACCCCAGCACAAAAAAAAAAAAAAACACGGGTTTCAACCTTCAATCTTCTATCCTTCAGACTTTTTTCAATAAAGTTATTCTTCCACTATCACCAAGATTAGGCAAATGCTCAAATGATATCTTTTCACACCTCATTTCTTGGGAGGGTAATTGCCATTAAAACGATTGCCCTCCAAAAATTATTATATTTGTTTAGAGCCCTTTCGCATTAGACTTTCTAATGCCTACCTATCCGGATTCAGTAAGATCTAAACAGATTTGTTTGGCATACCAAACCCCCTAGATATTAAGAACCATTTATATCATTCACATAAACAGGGAGGTCTGGGGCTACCACAGATTTGGCTATATTATGTGGCCTCCTGAATGACACAACTGTCTCAATAGAATATTTCAGTTTCAAGAGTTCCATGGTTTCAGTTTAAAAGTAATTCTATTTTGCCTTAATATCTACCTGGTCTATTATGGTCTACTGGATCTTCTGTACAGGAATTACTGAAACATAACTTATTCGTGAGTCAGTCACTTAAACTCTGGCATCTCTATAAAGATAAATATCATTTGATCTCTAAAGTTTCTCCGTGGTCCTCATTTTTGGGAGACCCAAGATTTGGAACAGCATTTTAAAGACCTAATGACTTTCACTGGTGGTTTTCCCAACTCCAACAATTGAAAGCTAACCCCCACTCTGAATCTTATCATTATTTACAAATAAGACATTTTTATGCCACACATTATGCACTTTTCCCTTCTGACTTTTATACTATGTATGAGAATATATGTCAGACATGCCCTCTTGGGAAAGGATTGATTTCATCCTTATATCAGAGTCTTACATCAGACATCACCTCTTCTAAACTCTCCTATATGATTTGATTGGCAGCAGGAGTTTGGTGAGCAGTTCAGGAGCAGGAGTGGGATACCCCGTGGACTAACCTCAGGAAGTGTACCAGATCTTTGATGGGCCATGATACAGCTCCTAAATTGTTCAATGGGTGGTACTAGACACTCTTACCACTCTATTTCCATGGTTGTACGAAAATAATCTCGTTTTGTCCTGAGCTTTTTAACCTAGTTTCCAAATTAGCTGGTAAATCGATCACTTAGACCCAATGTTTAGTATTTTCTACTATTCCTAATATCCCACAACCCTTGGAGAGATTGATACATACCTTCTGCATAGCAATGTACAGGGTTATAGCATATCAATGGAAGTCCTTGTCTGCACCCTTTGATGCAAAGTAGAATTCATGTTTTTTTTAATATAATCTACCTTCAGTAGAGTGAAACCATTCACTTATTTTAACCTCTTCCCAACCACACTATAGCTAAATGATGGCTACAGCGAGGTCGTCCAGTTCTGGCCATGGCCGGACTGAGAATAAAAACCAGCCCTGGAAATAATTTCATGCCAGCCCCATAGCATCATTATACCAGCCCAACATCATAACCATCATAACGTCATTATTTTCTTGTTCATAAAAAAGGAAAAACATGCATTTTTAAGCACATTTGAAAAGCGTATTATATATAGATAAGACATATATGAAAGCACACAGGGCTAAGGATATATATATATATATATATATATATATATATATATATATATATATATATATATATATATATATCAGTAAATTTCAGTTAAAAGTAGTAAAAGTGGAGCAATCATCAAGGGGGACACCTGGGATTTTGGGAATGTGGGGGGGCTCTTGTGACGAGAGACCACCTTCCGCAGAAAGAATACACTGGGGCAAGGAGAGGGGGCATGGGATATAGGGGGGAAACCTTTATATCCGTGCCCCCTTACATTATTGTATTTACTCCCCCTTACATCACTGACACCCCATCAGACTGGCCTGGCGGCGTTGTCACTGACCTCCTCTCAGGTGCACCTTGCAGGGATCAGTCAGTTGGCTCTAGCTTGGTGGCTCTGTTTCCCTATAGTCTCCTCTCCACAGTCCACACACGTCTGACTTCTCCCATGATCCCCATCCCAGCAGTGCTCCCATTCTTGACTCCTCTCCAGACTCCCTCAGAGACTGCACACATAATATAAGACAAGAGATAGTCAGAGGTTACGGACATAATACAAGAGATGGTTAAAGGCTACGGGCATAGTACAGGAGATGTTAAGATGTCAGAGGCTGCAGGCATGGTACAGGAGATGGTCAGCAATGTAGGACATGATACTAAAGATGTTAAGAGAATGTAGACATGATATAGGAGATGGTCAGAGACTGCACATATGGTACAAGAGATGGTCAGAGACTGCGGACATTATACAAGAGATGGTCAGAGACTGCAGACATGATACAAGAGATCAATGCAGCCTCACTGTGCCTGTCAATGCAGCCTCACTGTGCCCGTCAATGCAGCCTCACTGTGGCCATCAATGCAGCCTCACTGTGCCCATCATTGCAGTCTCTCTGTGCCCATCATTGCAGCCTCATGGTGACCATCATTGCAGCCTCACTGTGCCCATCATTGCAGTCTTAATGTGCCCATCATTGCAGCCTCACTGTGCCCATCATTGCTGCCTCACCGTGCCCATCATTGCCACCTTACCGTGCCCTCATTGCAGCCTCAACATGCTCTCATTCCAGCCTCACCATCATTGCAGCCTTACTGTGCCCATCATTGCCGCCTCACCTTGCCCATCATTGCAGCCTCACCGTGCCCATCATTGCAGGTTCACATGCCCATCATTGTAGCCTCACTGTGCCCATCATTGCAGCCTCACTGTGCCCATCATTGCTGCCTTACCATGCCCTCATTGCCGCCTGACCATCATTGCCGCCTTACTGTGCCCTCATTACAGCCTCCCTCACCATCATTGCAGCCTTACCATGCCCTCATTGCAGCCTCCCTCATCATCATTGCAGCCTTACTGTGCCCTCATTGCAGCCTCACCAGTCAGTGCGTGCATTACACACAGCGGGCATCTCCCACTGTGTCACAGAACTGAGTGTGAAAAGTTTGGCAGCCCTGTGATAAAAGTCCTGCCCTCCTCCTAGACCAGCTCGTGTGATAGACAGAACACTGCGTCTATCACACAAGCTGGTCTAGGAGGAGGGCGGGACTTTTATCACAGCACGGCCAAACTTTTCAAACTCATCTCCGTGACACAGCGGTCTCCCACTGTGTGACAAGTAGGCAGGAGGAGGGGGAGGAGGAGGGAGGGGAGCACTGCAGCCACAGCATAGATCAAAGCGGCCCCAGGGCAGGCAGCCTACTGGGAAATGTCCTGGTATCCCGGTAGGCCAGTCCGGCCCTGGTTCTGGGAGGGCTGCAGTGTACTCTGTGATCACTGTGTTCTTAGGACACAGGCAATACTACCCTCTGGAATATGTTAATTGCTGACTATCTCTACCTCTGGACCATCCCCCCATCGCCTAGTTTAAAAACCCCTTTAACTTTTTGGCCATCTTCACTCCCAGCAGATCTGCACCCTCCTCATTTAGGTGCAGTCCGTCCCTTCTATAGAACTGGTGACCGACTGAGAAGTCAGCCCAATTCCCCAGGAACCCAAACCCCTCCTTACTACACCAGCTCCTCAGCCCCTTCCCTAATCTCCCTCTGCCTTTCTGGTGTGGCTCGAGGTACCGGTAGTATTCCTGAGAATACTTCCTTGGAGGTCCTTTTCCTCAATTTAGCTCCCAAGTCCCTAAAATCGTTCTTTAGGACACTCCATCTGCCTCTGACTTTGTCATTGGTGTCAACATGCACCATGACAGCCGGGTCTTCCCCAGCCTCTCCCAGTAATCTGTCCACCAGAACCTGAATCTGAGCGCCCCGTAGACAGTATACAGTTTGGTGCTTCAGGTCTTTGTCACAGATTGCCCTCTCTGTCCTTCTAAGAATTGAGTCCCCTACCACCAGAATCTGTCTATCCTTTCCCTTCGCTTCCCCCCACTCTCATTGGAGGAGTTCTTCCCCTGGTAGCTAGGAGAGTCCCTCAGCTCCAGCAGCGCTGGTCCCTGACCAATTTCACCCATGTCACTCAATGAAGCATACTTATTGGGATGCTTCAGCCCAGGATCGGCCTCCCTGGCACTTCCCCTTTTATCTTTCCTGACTGTCATGATTGAAAGATGGAAGTCAGCGGTGCTTTCCCTTATTTACTAAGCTCTGGAGCAACTGCATTTACAGAGTGCAACTGCACTTGCAAAGTGTACAGTCTATTTGCCTTTAGTAAATCAACCCTCTGCCATTCTGGTGTGGCTCTACGTACCGGTAGTATTCCTGAGAAAACTACCTTGGAGGTCCTTTTCCTCAATTTAGCTCCCAAGTCCCTAAAATCGTTCTTTAGGACACGCCATCTGCCTCTGACTTTGTCATTGGTGTCAACGTGCACCATGACAGCCGGGTCTTCCCCAGCCCCTCCCAGTAATCTGTCCACCAAATCCGTGATGTGCTGAACCCGAGCGCCCCGTAGACAGCATACAGTTCGGCGCTTCAGGTCTTTGTCACTGATTGCCCTCTCTCTCCTTCTAAAAATTGAGTCCCCTACTACCAGAATCTGCCTATCTTTTCCCTTCACTTCCCCCCACTCTCATTGGAGGAGTTCTTCCCCTGGTAGCTAGGAGAGTTTCACCCATGTCACTCAATGGAGTGTACTTATTGGGATGCTTCAGCCCAGGATCGGCCTCCCTGGCACTTCCCCCTTTATCTTTCCTGACTGTCATGATTGAAAGATGCAAGTCAGTGGTGCTTTCCCTTATTTACTAAGCTCTGGAGCAACTGCATTTACAGAGTGCGACTGCACTTGCAAAGTGTACAGTCTACTTGCCCTTAGTAAATCAACCCCTATGTGATTTTTCCCAAGTGATGCTTGAACCAATTGCATTGCTTGTATAACCAAATGTGCCAGCTTTTTTAATTTTCTTTAACATAGTAACATTACAGATGCTTAACTCCATCTTCTTCATCTGTCTCTCCAACATTTGAGACATTCCAAAGCCAGGAGCACAGTCTGAACATAAACAAGAGTTATCAACTTGTTCATAGTCAGGCTGCAGTGCTGCATGATCACACTAGTGCAATGTCCTCTCTATGGGATCAATGTGCTGTCTCCCCACTGCTTTAATCCAATTACATTAAGCGGAATGTGACTTGAATTAAAGATAATTTGCTTCCCTCCATGCCTCATCATACATTTTCTCCAAGATATGTATGAACAGAAAATCACTAACACATTGAAAGCAATTATCTTTAATTAAAAGCAACTTTCACTTTAGATTCACTATAAACTTAGCAAAGTGCTTAAAACCCTCAACAACTAAAGAAATCTCATGACACAACACAAACTTTAAAAGTTAACATAACATGTTAAAAGCAGCCCACAGGCTATTATGACCCTTGATATATCATTTTTATTATGGCTATTGTTGAAGGAGTGGGGTTTTAAGGCAGAAGGACTAGAGAGGATCATAGAGAAAGATTTCATCATTAAGGTGTGCGTTTATTAAGCAGCGGTAATTTCTCTTCACAGTGCCGGTTTATGAAGAATTGTAAATCGCATCTGCTAAGGAGAAGAGAAGCAATCCACAATTGCTGAGAACATAGGAGAACTGTGAATGCAGGCTGCCTCCCCCAGAACTCCTAGCACCCAAAGAAAGCTGTTTTCTATGGGTTTACTCGTGCGGGCTTGCTCCTGAGGAAACCTGTCAGCATCTATTGACACAGACAGCATGGTTCGGGCCCCAGATTGACAGCAGTGGGAGCCAATGGCTCCCGCTGCTATCAATCTGCTCTGTGAGGAGGGAGAGAACAGAGAGAGCTGCTGCTATCCTGCACCATGCTGGATCAAAATTGGGCTCAGGTAAGTATATGGGTGGTGAAGGAAGAATCCTGTGACACAGAAGGTTTTTATCTTAATGCATAGAATGCATAAAGGTAAAAAACTTTTAAGCTTTAGAACCACTTACAATAATCTATAACAATAATCAGACACGTGCTTTTTCATGTGAATGGTGTATAATGAAATGGTTAAAAATGAATCTACCATGCAGCTATAAACTATTTATAAAATTTAAAAACAAATATATTTTAATAAATTATTGAAATAACAGCTGTAAAATTTAGGCTTCGATTCCAAATCTCACTAAACTCATGGCAAAACGTGCGACATGCATTTGGGTGTCATTCATTCTTACTGGCACCCCAAACGCAATGCAATTTTGCTGCAATTGTCATGCAACAAAACAGTGTGTAAATGGAGCAAAAAAAAATGTAAAAAATGCACGAAGATCATCACACAAAAAGAGAGCATAAGCCTCTCTACTGCATTTTTGGAGCAGAGGGAAACCCAGAGGGAAACACTCCAAAAATGCGCTAAAAAAAGCACTTTAAAAAATGCTAAACACATTACGCAAGAGCAACACTCAGATGTGAATGGGACCTATAAGCATCAGCTGTGTCCATAGCATGCAGATCTCCCACAGGTGTATACAGTAGTACACCTGTGTGAACAAGGACATACATATACTACAGTATATATATACAGTATCTCACAAAAGTGAGTACACTCCTCACGTTTTTGTAAATACTTTATTTTTTCATGTGACAACACTGAAGAAATGACACTTTGCTACAATGTAAAGTAGCGAGTGTACAGCTTGTATAACTGTAAATTTGCTGTCCCCTCAAAATAACTCAACACACAGCCATTAATGTCTAAACCGCTGGCAACAAAAGTGAGTACACCCCTAAGTGAAAATGTTCAAATTGGGCCCAAAGTGTCAATATTTTGTGTGGCCACCAAGGAAGGAAGGAAAGGAAGGCAAATAATCTATGCAAGCATACCCAGCCTAAAAATTGATGAAACAAGATGTTGGTATGTCTAAAAAAAAAATAATTATACAGTATCTCACAAAAGTACACCGTTCACATTTTTGTAAATATTTTGTTATATCTTTTCATGTGACAACACTGAAGAAATTACACTTTGCTACAATGTAAAGTAGCGGGTGTACAGTATAACAGTATAAATTTGCTGTCCCCTCAAAATAACTCAACACACAACCATTAATATCTAAACTGCTGTCAACAAAAGTGAGTACACCCCTAAGTGAAAATGTTCAAATTGGGCCCAAAGTGTCAATATTTTGTGTGGCCACCATTATTTTCCAGCACTGCCTTAACCTTCTTGGGCATGGAGTTCTGGTTGCCACTGGAGTCCTCTTCCACTCCTCCATGATGACATCACGAAGCTGGTTGATGTTAGAGACCTTGCGCCCCTCCACATTCCATTTGAGGATATCCCACAGATGTTCAATAGGGTTCAACAGGGTTTAACATGCTTGCCAGTCCATCACCTTTACCCTCAGCTTCTTTAGCAAGACAGTGGTCGTCTTGGAGGTGTGTTTGGGGTCGTCATCGTGTTGGAATACTGCCCTGCAGCCCAGTCTCTGAATGGAGGGGATCATGCTCTGCTTCAGTATGTCACAGTACATGTTGGCATTCATGGTTCCTCAATGAACTGTAGCTCTCCAGTGCCGGCAGAACTCATGCAGCCCCAGACTATGACACTCCCACCACCATGCTTTACTGTAGGCAAGACACACTTGTCTTTGTACTCCTCACCTGGTTGCCGCCACACACGCTTGACACCATAAGTCTATCTTGGTCTCATCATACCACAGGACATGGTTCTAGTAATCCATGTTCTTAGTTGAGCTGAGCATGTGCACGCAACTTCTTTGTTCGATTATGGCAAGGCCTGTTCTGAGTGGAACCTGTCCTATTAAACCGCTGTATGGTCTTGGCCACTGTTCTGCAGCTGAGTGAGTTTCAGGGTCTTGGCAACCTTCTTATAGCCTAGGCCACCTTTTATGTAGAGCAACAATTCTTTTTTCCAGATCCTCAGAGAGTTCTTTGCCATGAGGTGCCATGTTGAACTTCCAGTGACCACTATGACAGAGCGAGAGCGATAACACCAAGTTTAACACACTTGCTCCCCATTCACACCTAAGACCTTGTAACACTAACGAGTCACATTACATGTTACAATTGGCCCAATTTGGACATTTTCACTTAGGGGTGTACTCACTTTTGTTGCCAGCGGTTTAGACATTAATGGCTGTGTGTTGAGTTATTTTGAGGGGACAGCAAATTTACACTGTTATACAAGCTGTTCCTAACTTAACATTGTAGCAAAGTTTCGTTTCTTCAGTGTCGTCACATGAATAGATATAATTAAATATTTACAAAAATGTGAGGGGTGTACTCACTTTTGTGAGATACTGTGTGTGTGTATATATATATATATATATATATATATATATATATATATATATATATATATATATATATATATATATATATATATATACAGTTGTGCTCATACATTTACACACCCTGGCAGAATTTATGATTTCTTGGATATTTTTCAGAGAATAGGAATGATAACACAAAAATATATTTTTCACTCATGGTTAGTGTTTGGCTGAAGCCATTTATTATCAATCAACTGTGCTTACTCCTTTTAAATCATAATCACAACAGAAACTACCCAAATGACCCTGATCAAAAGTTTACATACCATGATGATTTTGGCCTGATAACATGGACACAAGCTGACACAAAGTGGTTTGAATGGCTATTAAAGGTAACCATCCTCACCTGTGGTCTGTTTGCTTGTAAT
This sequence comes from Aquarana catesbeiana, assembly GCF_042186555.1. Taxonomy (NCBI): domain Eukaryota; kingdom Metazoa; phylum Chordata; class Amphibia; order Anura; family Ranidae; genus Aquarana; species Aquarana catesbeiana. The sequence continues at coordinate 173,170,102 of NC_133324.1, forward strand.
TAGTGTGTGTGTATAAAAGGTCAATGAGTTTCTGGACTCCTGACAGACCCTTGCATTTTTCATCCAGTGCTGCACTGACGTTTCTGGATTCTGAGCCATGGGAAAAGCAAAATAATTGTCAAAGGATCTGCGGGAAAAGGTAGTTGAACTGTATAAAACAGAAAAGGGATATAAAAAGATATCCAAGGAATTGAGAATGCCAATCAGCAGTGTTCAAACTCTAATCAAGAAGTGGAAAATGAGGGGTTCTGTTGAAACCAAACCACGGTCAGGTAGACCAACTAAAATTTCAGCCACAACTGCCAGAAAAATTGTTTGGGATGCAAAGAAAAACTCACAAATAACTTCAGGTGAAATACAGGACTCTCTGAAAACATGTGGTGTGGCTGTTTCAAGATGCACAATAAGGAGTAAAAGGAGGATGTAAAAATGCATATAAAAGCAAAGAAATCCCAAGAAATTCTTTAAGTATATAAACAGTAAAAAAGGGAGGACAGACCATATTGCTCCCATAAAGAATGAGGAAGGACATCTGGTTACAAAGGATGGGTAGATGGTGATAGTATTGAATTTATTCTTCTCCTCAGTCCTCATGAGGGAATCAGGGGGCTTCAGTAAACAAAAACTGCAGTGTTTGTCCTCATGACACATCACAGGAAGCACCCGCATGGCTAACAGAGGACAGAATTAGAAATAGACTTGGGAAACTTCACATTAATAAATCACCGGGACCAGATGGCCTGTACCCGAGGGTGCTTAGGGAGCTCAGTCAAGTAAGTGCCAGACTATTGTTCATAATTTTTACTGACAGTCTACTGACTGGAATGGTACCAGCTGATTGGAAAAAAGCCAATGTAGCACCAATATTTAAAAAAGGGCCAAAATACATCCCTGGGAATTACAGACCAGTTAGCCTAACATCAATAGTATGCAAGCTCTTGGAGGGAATAAAGGACTATATACAAGATTCTAGTAATGAAAGCGGTATCATTAGCAGTAATCAGCATGGATTCATGAAGAATCGTTCTTGTCACACCAATTGAACCTTATATGAGGAGGTGAGCTGCCATCTAGATAAAGTAAGGCACGTAGATGTGGTGTATCTGGATTTTGCAAAAGCATTTGACACAGTTCCCCATAAACTACTGTACAAAGTAAGCTCCGTTGGCATGGACCATAGGGTGAGTACATGGATTGAAAACTTGCTACAAGGGCTAGTTCAGAGCGTGGTGATAAATTGGGAATACTCGGAATGGTCAGGGGTGGGTAGTAGGGTCCCCAAGGTTTCTGTGCTGGGACCAATCCTGTTTAATTTGTTCATAAACGACCTGGAGAATCGAGTAAACAGCTCAATCTCAATGTAGAAAAATATAAAATAATGCATTTGGGTGGCAAAAATATGAATGCAATCTACTCACTGGGGGTGAACCTCTGGTGGAACCTAGGATGGAAAAGGACCTGGGGGTCCTAGTAGATGATAAGCTCACCAATGGCATGCAATGCTAAGCTGCTGCTAACAAAGCAAACAGAATATTAGCATGCATTAAAAAGGAGATTAACTCCAGGGATAAAGCAATAATTCTCCCACTCTACAAGACTTTGGTCCGGCCTCACGTGGAGTATGCTGTCCAGTTCTGGGCACCAGTCCTCAGGAAGGATGTACTGGAAATGGAGTGAGTACAAAGAAGGGCCACAAAGCTAATAAAGGGTCTGGAGGATATTAGTTATGAATAAAGGTTGCGAGAACTGAACTTAATCTCTCTGGAGAAGATATGCTTGAGAAGGGATATGATTTCAATTTACAAATACCATACTGGTGACCCCACAATAGGGATAAAACTTTTTAACAGAAGGGAGTTTAATAAGACACGTGGCCACTCACTAAAATTAGAAGAAAAGAGGTTTAACCTTAAACTGTGTAGAGGGTTCTTTACTGTAAGAACAGCAAGGATGGGAATTCCCTTCCACAGGTGGTGGTTTCGGGGGGGGCATCAATAGTTTCAAAAAACGATTAGATAAGCACCTGAACAGCTGCAACATACAGGGATATACATGTAATACTGACATATAATCACACACATAGGTTGGACTTGATGGACTTTTGTCTTTTTTCAACCTCACCTACTATATAACTATGTAACTATGTAACAAGGCCTATGATGAAAGGTACACCATTCCTACTGTGAAACACGGAGGAGGATCACTGATGTTTTGGGGATGTGTGAGCTACAAAGGCACTGCAAATTTGGTCAAAATTGATGGCAAGATGAATGCAGTATGTTATCAAAATATACTGGAGGAACATTTGCATTCATCAGCCAGGAAGCTGCGCATGGGACGTATTTGGACATTCCAACATGACAATGATCCAAAACACAAGGCCAAGTCGACCTGTCATTGGCTACAGCAGAAAAGTGAAGGTTCTGGAGTGGCCATCTCAGTCTCCTGACCTCAATATCATTTAGCCACTCTGGAGAGATCTCAAATGTGCAGTTCATGCAAGACAGCCCAAGAATTTACAGGAAGTGGAGGCTTTTTCCAAGAGGAATGGGCAGCATTACCATCTGAGAAGATAAAGAGCCTCATCCACAAATACCACAATAGACTTCAAGCTGTCATTGATGTTAAATGGGGCAATAAACGGTATTAAGAACTGGGGTGTGTAAACTTTTGATCAGAGTCATTTGGGTAGTTTCTGTTGTCATTATGATTTAAAAAGAGTAAACACAGTTGATTGATAATAAATGGCTTCAGCCAAACACTAACCATGAGTGAAAGAAAAGTTATTGTGCTATAATTCACAGTCTCTGAAAAATGGCCAAGAAATTATAAATTCTGCCAAGGTATGTAAACTTATGAGTACAATTGTATGTACACATATTTATGACTTTACCAAAAAAAATAATGAGAATGTGATAAGGAAGTGTCCAAACTTCATAATGTTAACTCTGTACAGACAGAAAAATCCCTCTCTGCAATTGATGCAGCTGGGTCCAAAAAAACACTGACCAGTTTCTCTAGTCCTTTCCCACTTTGCCAAAGGTGTTACAGATTTGTAGCAGACATTCTTAGTACCTTTGCTTCGGCAAACTCATTTACAAGGTCTAGAAAGTTCAGCTGTCTTGCAAGTTCATGCTCAGTGGACAGAAGAGCCAGACCGTTCAGCCACTGCTCACTCATGGTTGAACGGAGATAGTTTTTTATTAAGGCTAACTTGCTGAACGCTTTCTCTCCTTCTGCAACTGAGAGTGGAAGGGTAGCAAAAATTCTAAGGGCACAGATCTCTCCAAAAATCCCTTCAAGCTGCAGCTCATAAATTTAATTAAATCATTCCAAGGGACCCAGCTGATTGGCAAATGTTTCTTCAAAGATTTTCTGAAGGTGTTGTAGCTCTGTTAGTAGGGGATTCAGTAAAGTCATCACGGTATGTGGAAATCAGCATTTCTGTTGAAGTTTTCAGTTCTTCTTTTGAAAGAGTCCTCAGATTCAGGATGGGAGCAAAGGGCTTGCACACTTCTTCCATTGATTTAAACCTTTGATCCAGGTCTGAAATGATGACATCTGTTGCTGGGAAGTAAATAAACAGTGTAGTCCCTCGCGCTATCAAGTGAATCAATCTAATCTAATAAAAATTGCAGCTAGACCTAAAGTGTATACAGTGCACAAAATTGGTGTGAGATAAAAAAGTGATCAGCGCAACTTATTTAATAAGATAAATGTATATTACCTGTGACAAATGAAAAAGTCTCCTAGGTAAACAAATACACTCCTGTGCAAACTAGAACTCCTGTGTGGATTTAAGCAATAAAGTATACTGTGCAAAATGACATTAAATATTACAAGATACAAAATAAACTCCTGTGCAAATAACATATCGTGCAAATAGCAAATAAATAAATAATCTGTGCAAATGAGTATGAAGTCCCAAGTAGCTCAAAGGCATGGAACTATAACACAAAGCTGTGTAGTATAATGATATAGTCCATTGTGTCAAAAATAGACAAATAAATAGCTGAACGTGTCATCAAAGGGAATCTTCAATAGGAGATCTTCATAAACACCACTTAATGCTCTCTGGACTCTTACCTCAATATGAAGTATATACAGCGTTAGCAATCCGCTTAGCTGGGGGACATCTATGGATCTCCCGACCTTTAAAGCCAGTAATAGCCATTTTTTTTTTAAATATTTATTTTAAAAAAATAATAAAAAAATAAATAAAAATGAAAATAAAAGGTGTACAGAATCATATCACAATAAAAATTACTTAAAAAACAATTGAGGTCAAATTCTACGTTGAGTCCATCTGGTACTTAAGTAAGGAGGGAATATATCCATTTGGATTCCTACTGGCTAATGGATCTAATTTTGTGAGCTCCTCTCCATGGTCTCTTATATTTCTCAGTACCCCAGAATTGCAATTGCGAGGGGTCCTTATTGTGTACCTGTAGAAAATGTTTACTTACATTATGTTTTGGGAAGCCCTTAAAAATATTTTGAATATGCTCCCTCATTCTAACCATTAATGTTCTCTTAGTTCTTCCCACATATTGAAGATTGCATTGTATAACATACACTACTCCCTCTTTATGGCAACTGATAAAATCTTTAATGGGAAAGTTTTGTGCAGTATGCTTCCCAGTATTGCTGGGAAGAACATACTGAACTTTTTTTGACATTCAGATCTTTAACATTTTTATCGGCCTTCTGTTTACGAACCTGGTGAGCATTCAGTAGACTTGTGCACAACGGAAAATTTTGTTTAGTACATAATCTCGTTCTGTTATATTCGTTACGTTAATACGTTTTCGGATAATTCGTTATTTCTGTAGAGTGTTGATATTCGTTATACTGAATCTCGAATCACGTCGAATTCATTCGTTATATGCGCTATAATTTTGTTCATATTCGTTGAAATTCGATATTTATGTATGTATATATTTGTGATAATGATTCATAGTTTGGAAAGTCGTTTGTTTTTTGAATCTTTTAACACACACAATGACAATATCTCTTCTCCTCTGCTCAAATACAATACAACACCCTTCTCACTCAGTTCTCAGGAATGCACTTTGCCAGTAATCCAACCTCCAGCACAAAATTAACCAGCTGATTGGACTGTAAGATTTACTTTGAGTTGACCTTTTGTTTCGTTAGAACTTTAACGAATTACCGAATCATGTCAAATTCATTCGTTATATCTGCTATAATTGCATCCGAATGTCCGAAAGATGCAAAATTTGGCCGAATTTTGATTCATTATGAAACAATGCACAAGCCTAGCATTCAGTAGCTCCTTGGGAATCTCCATGGAATCAGCAGCAACTTTAGCCTCAGAGAGTATAGCTGGCCACTTATCCCATAGCATCTTAATTTCTTCAGACAAAGCCCTGATGTTGACTACAACTATGTCAATAGATACAGACCTTGATTGAAGGATTTTATTCCGTTCCTCAAAACTTTGCAGGACCTTGACCCAGAATGCAGCCAGAACAATTGCACAGAAGGAGGAGAAATTATCTAGCAGCCTTCCACTTCAGAGTGTGCAGCACTTGTCAGTTTTTTACTTTACAGCACTCTTTCCAAAGCTTTCAGAATACTTGGAAGCTTTTGTGCGATTGGCCGTAATGCTTCAATCCTGGAACTCCATCTGGTGTCACTAAGGCCAAGTAAATGACCACCAACTTCATCTAACAAAGAGCTCCATTTCTCGGGACTGCTGCTGAATAGAACATACAGCCTATTTACATTTCCAAAGAAGGTCATCATTTCAGGGGAACTTGAAGCTGCATGTATACCAACAAGATTTAAAGAGTTTGCTGCACATGGACAAAACAAGGCTGCTGGATACTTTTGTTGGATTCTGGATCTTTAATTTTTTCTGACCTGTTGGGTCCGTTATCATATCACCTCTACAGTCTTTGACATCTATGCCATGTTCACACAATCTTGATAGCACCATTTCAGCAATTTCTTCACCAATCTTCTCAAAGAAATCAAAGAATTCCAGGAACCTTTCTTGAATGCCTCATTTTCTTTTCACGAGATCTCTCAAAAATAACATTCTGTTCCATATGCAATATATCTGGTGTTGCATCACAAATCACTGAAAAATAAATTGATTGTTGCCTTGCAGAATGTAGGACATTCAAAATACGTCCTTCACATACATCGATTAATTCGTTTTGTGTGATGATAGATAATGTGCAGGTAGACGCTTTCCTATTTCCTGGCTTTGTTTCACTTTTTTTGCAAGTGCTCCCTGATTACACTATCATATTTTGCAACAAGTTCAAGAGTTTGAAGAAAATGACCATTTTGAATGTCTCCTATTCTTTGGGAACATCCTCTAAAAGCTAGATTCCATGAGGCCAAAAAGGTAACATGAAGAAGCCTTTCCAATAGAGCTGCAAACTTTTCTGCTTCTCTTGCCAAATTTCTTTGCAACTCAAAGTCCACACTTTGTCCGCCTATGGGTCTCTGTAAAGTTTGCTCACTTAAGTAGTGCTTTTGGTGTTGATCAGAACGTTCATGCTCTGGCAACCTTGTATAAAGTCGATGCCATATGTTTTTAGAAGGGTCAAAGCTATCTCTCCTACATAGTATACTTCCATCCTTCCTATGTTAATAATTTGAAGAAAAAGCTCTGCAAATGATGCAGTATAAAACACATTTGGAATCACTCCCATAAAGCCAGTCTCTTAAAATCTTCTCACATCCATTTGAGGATTTTGCATATAAAAGATACTCCGTAAATGAATGTCCATCACTGTCCAAAGTCATATGAAATGCCATCTTTTTCAGCTCCTCTTCAGTCATCAATCCAGAAAGCAGAATTTGCTCTCTTTCTTTGTCTTGAAGATTTTCTGGCCACAGTGCTGGATCTTTCCAATCTATTTCATACAAATCCATAGGAACAGGACCTGTAGAGGCAAAAGAGGAGCTGCATGAAGTTTCTAAATCACTCAAAATTTCCAAGGGATATGCAGTGGAGGAGGCATCTTCTATACTTGCAGCAGACTGGGTGCATGAGGACACACTTTCCTTAGGTAAAACACTCTCAGTGGAGCAGTTTGGAATTTCAAAGGCAGGCATACCCTCCTCTTGCACATCTACAGATATAGTGAGCAGCTCACAATGTTAACCACTTGCCGACCGCCTAACGCACATATACGGCGGCAGAATGGCACGGGCAGGCAGAATCACGTACCTGTACGTGATCTGCCTCCCGCGGGCGGGGGGTCGGATCGGACCCCCCCCGGTGCCAGCGGCGGTCGGCATTTGACTGGGAGCGTCGGGAGGCGAGGGGGAGACCATCCGATCGTGGCCCCCCCCTCGCGATCGCTCCCAGCCAATCGGAATCCTCCCCTGCCTGTGTGTAGTTTCACACAGGCAGAGGATGTGATGTCATCTCTCCTCGGCTTGGCAGTTTCCGTCCCAGCGCCGAGGAGAGAAGACATGTGAGTGCACAACACACACACACACACAGTAGAACATGCCAGGCATACTTTACACCCCCGATCCCCCCCCGATCGCCCCCCGATCCCCCCCCAATCACCCCCCCCTGTCACAAACTGACAGCAAGCAGTATTTTTTTTTTTTTCTGATTACTGCATGGTGTCAGTTTGTGACAGTTACAGTGTTAGGGCAGTGAGTATTACCCCCCTTTAGGTCTAGGATACCCCCCTAACCCCCCCTAATAAAGTTTTAACCCCTTGATCACCCCCTGTCACCAGTGTCACTAAGCGATCATTTTTCTGATCGCTGTATTAGTGTCGCTGGTGACGCTAGTTAGGGAGGTAAATATTTAGGTTCGCCGTCAGCGTTTTATAGTGACAGGGACCCCCATATACTACCTAATAAATGTTTTAACCCCTTGATTGCCCCCTAGTTAACCCTTTCACCACTGATCACCGTATAACCGTTACGGGTGACGCTGGTTAGTTCGTTTATTTTTTATAGTGTCAGGGCACCCGCCGTTTATTACCTAATAAAGGTTTAGCCCCCTGATCGCCCGGCGGTAATATGCGTCGCCCCAGGCAGCGTCAGATTAGCGCCAGTACCGCTAACACCTACGCACGCAGCATATGCCTCCCTTAGTGGTATAGTATCTGTACGGATCAATATCTGATCCGATCAGATCTATACTAGTGTCCCCAGCAGTTTAGGGTTCCCAAAAACGCAGTGTTAGCGGGATCAGCCCAGATACCCGCTAGCACCTGCGTTTTTTTCCCTCTGCCCGGCCCAGCCCACCCAAGTGCAGTATCGATCGATCACTGTCACTTACAAAACACTAAACGCATAACTGCAGCGTTCGCAGAGTCAGGCCTGATCCCTGCGATCGCTAACAGTTTATTTGGTAGCGTTTTGGTGAACTGGCAAGCACCAGCCCCAGGCAGCGTCAGGTTAGCGCCAGTACCGCTAACACCCACGCACGCACCATACACCTCCCTTAGTGGTATAGTATCTGATCGGATCAATATCTGATCTGATCAGATCTATACTAGCGTCCCCAGCAGTTTAGGGTTCCCACAAACGCAGTGTTAGCGGGATCAGCCCAGATACCTGCTAGCACCTGCGTTTTGCCCCTCCGCCCGGCCCAGCCCAGCCCACCCAAGTGCAGTATCGATCGATCACTGACACTTACAAAACACTAAACGCATAACTGCAGCGTTCACAGAGTCAGGCCTGATCCCTGCGATCGCTAACAGTTTTTTTGGTAGCGTTTTGGTGAACTGGCAAGCACCAGCGGCCTAGTACACCCCGGTCGTAGTCAAACCAGCACTGCAGTAACACTTGGTGACGTGGTGAGTCCCATAAATGCAGTTCAAGCTGGTGAGGTGGCAAGCACAAGTAGTGTCCCGCTGCCACCAAGAAGACAAACACAGGCCCGTCGTGCCCATAATGCCCTTCCTGCTGCATTCGCCAATCCTAATTGGGAACCCACCACTTCTGCAGCGCCCGTACTTCCCCCATTCACATCCCCAACCAAATGCAGTCGGCTGCATGAGAGGCATTTTCTTTATGTCCTCCCGAGTACCCCTACCCAACGAACCCCCCCAAAAAAGATGTCGTGTCTGCAGCAAGCGCGGATATAGGCGTGACACCCACTATTATTGTCCCTCCTGTCCTGACAATCCTGGTCTTTGCATTGGTGAATGTTTTGAACGCTACCATTCACTAGTTGAGTATTAGCGTAGGGTACAGCATTGCACAGACTAGGCACACTTTCACAGGGTTTCCCAAGATGCCATCGCATTTTGAGAGACCCGAACCTGGAACCGGTTACAGTTATAAAAGTTAGTTACAAAAAAAAGTGTAAAAAAAAAAAAAAAAACACAAACAAAAATATAAAATAAAAAAAAAATAGTTGTCGTTTTATTGTTCTCTCTCTCTCTATTCTCTCTCTATTGTTCTGCTCTTTTTTACTGTATTCTATTCTGCAATGTTTTATTGTTGTTATGTTTTATCATGCTTGCTTTTCAGATATGCAATTTTTTATACCTTACCGTTTACTGTGCTTTATTGTTAACCATTTTTTTGTCTTCAGGTACGCCATTCACAACTTTGAGTGGTTATACCAGAATGATGCCTGCAGGTTTAGGTATCATCTTGGTATCATTCTTTTCAGCCAGCGATCGGCTTTCATGTAAAAGCAATCCTAGCAGCTAATTAGCCTCTAGACTGCTTTTACAAGCAGTGGGATGGAATGCCCCCCCCAATGTCTTCCGTGTTTTTCTCTGGCTCTCCTGTCTCAACAGGGAACCTGAGAATGCAGCCGGTGATTCAGCCAGCTGACCATAGAGCTGATCAGAGACCAGAGTGGCTCCAAACATCTCTATGGCCTAAGAAACCGGAAGCTACGAGCATTTTATGACTTAGATTTCGCCGGATGTAAACAGCGCCATTGGGAAATTGGGAAAGCATTTTATCACACCGATCTTGGTGTGGTCAGATGCTTTGAGGGCAGAGGAGAAATCTAGGGTCTAATAGACCCCAATTTTTGCAAAAAAGAGTACCTGTCACTACCTATTGCTATGATAGGGGATATTTACATTCCCTGAGATAACAATAAAAATGATTAAAAAAAAAAAAAATGAAAGGAACAGTTTAAAAATAAGATAAAAAAATAATAATAATAAAGAAAAAAAAAAAAAAAAAAAAAAAAGCACCCCTGTCCCCCTGCTCTCGCGCTAAGGCGAACGCAAGCGTCGGTCTGGCGTCAAATGTAAACAGCAATTGCACCATGCATGTGAGGTATCACCGCGAACGTCAGATCGAGGGCAGTAATTTTAGCAGTAGACCTCCTCTGTAAATCTAAAGTGGTAACCTGTAAAGGCTTTTAAAGGCTTTTAAAAATGTATTTAGTTTGTCGCCACTGCACGTTTGTGCGCAATTTTAAAGCATGTCATGTTTGGTATCCATGTACTTGGCCTAAGATCATCTTTTTTATTTCATCAAACATTTGGGCAATATAGTGTGTTTTAGTGCATTAAAATTTAAAAAAGTGTGTTTTTTCCCCAAAAAATGCGTTTGAAAAATCGCTGCGCAAATACTGTGTGAAAAAAAAAAATGAAACACCCACCATTTTAATCTGTAGGGCATTTGCTTTAAAAAAATATATAATGTTTGGGGGTTCAAAGTAATTTTCTTGCAAAAAAAATTTATTTTTTTATGTAATCAAAAAGTGTCAGAAAGGGCTTTGTCTTCAAGTGGTTAGAAGAGTGGGTGATGTGTGACATAAGCTTCTAGATGTTGTGCATAAAATGCCAGGACAGTTCAAAACCCCCCCAAATGACCCCAGAAAAAAAAGTGACGTGACAGTCACGCAACGCGTCAGGGAGAAGAGAGGCAGTATTGCTTGGCTACTTGTCTTTCCGATCACGGCCGGGATCGGTGAGTCAGTGAGTCGGTTTTAAAAAGTTTTTGCTGATGCTGTCATTTTTTGAATGTAAGTGGGTTATTATTTAATAAAAAATCGATGATTTACATACTACACTATGGAATCCTTCCCCTTATTCTTTTGAGCGAACACTGCTTGAGAAACTTGGAGATCGGGAGACGTTTTATCACATACACCAAGGCTGATATCATCCTGTTGGGAGCTGACAGCGTTCAAAACCACCTGCAGGCACAGACTGCGTGAGGCTATTTTTGGGCTGTTATCGCTCAGCCGGGAGGTGAGAGGCTGGGGGAACCGGTTTATTTTTTATACACCTGTTTTTCTTCACTGGGGATATGTGAAAGATTTTCTTTGATTCATCACGAAGGAGATATGAATGGGATGCTTTGCTAATATATTTTTTTAGTTTAGAAACTACTTTTATTCACTTTGGGACACTTTTATTGGTATCACATTTAGTGTGCCATTTATGCTGAACACTGGTTTTTCTATTTGCTGGTGTGTTATTAGTTGTTCACTTAATTAATTTTTTGTGGAAGATACATTGTTTACTTAGTAGAAACTTTTGTCCGATTTGATACACTTTTTTTGCTAACTGGAAACTTATTCCTATATTTATTTATATCAATTTTGGATGCTGCACAAACATTTGCACAATAATATTTATAGAGTGTATTTTTATAGAGTGTAATTCAGAGATTATTATTGCTTTCAATTATTTTTACTTATGGATTTATTTATTTAAGATTTATGGATTATTTAAACAGAATTAATTATGTAAATTTGTGTTTTAATTATTAGGACCGTAGTCGATTTATTTAATTATTTATCCATTCACTTGTCTTCACCTTGGATGCTGCACCGAAATATTGTTTGCACACATTTTTTAGGAACACTGTGTTTTTGGAGTCACGAGCTTTATTTATTGCTTTTTATAATTTAGGTCTGAAAAAAGGTCACCAATTATTTGGATGTCAATTATTTAGTTCCCTTAATTAGCTGCACTCTTTTGATGCAACATTGATTTGCTATGATTCTTGGTTGCACAAAAATGGTGGAATATTAATCTACATGAACTGGATCCTTACTTGGAATTTCTTTTTCCTGGTGGGGTTATTAGTTCCTTTGTTACATAGCTCATCCCTTTTAAGTTATTATTAGTTATTCACGCATCATAGGAATTCTTTTTGAATTGCTACCTGCATCTTCTTACAGGCTTTTATTCCTTTGGTGTCCATGGTTTTTTTCCTTTGGCATCCCAGGAATATACCCATTGATTTAAGCGCCTTAGTTTTACCCCCCATATCATTTGTTTATAGGTGTGTGAACATTATCATCTGGGGTCGTTATCCTTTGCTCCTTTGATGAGCTTGATATATATCATTGTTACTTTATATATCCTTATTTGGCTTTGGCACTTAGCATTATTCCTATACTATCATCAGTTATCCACGCACTTTAGAACCACTGTCATTTTTTGAGTCTTTTATTGGCATCTTTCATACTAGCTTTTATATTTATGAGTATTTTGCAGACCTCACTTTTTGTCACAAAGTTTTGAAAATTGAAAAAAGAAAAAAAAAATTTTTTTTTCTCGTCTTTCTTTATTTTCAAAAACAAATGAGAGCTGCAAAATACTCACCATGCCTCTCAGCAAATAGCTTGGGGTGTCTACTTTCCAAAATGGGGTCATTTGGGGGGGGGTTTGTGCCACCTGGGCATTCCATGGCCTCCGAAACTGTGATAGGTAGTGAGGAGTAAAATAAAAAATATAAAACATTCCATGGACTCAACATGCCTCAAAGCAAATAGCTTGGGGTGTCTACTTTCCAAAATGGGGTCATTTGGGGGGGTTTTATGCCATCTGGGCATTTTATGGCCTTCAAAACTGTGATAGGTAGTGAGGAGTAAAATCAAAAATGTACGCCCTTAGAAATCCTGAAGGCAGTGATTGGTTTTCGGGGCCCCGTACGCGGCTAGGCTCCCAAAAAGTCCCACACATGTGGTATCCCCATACTCAGGAGAAGCAGCTAAATGTATTTTGGGGTGCAATTCCACATATGCCCATGGCCTGTGTGAGCAATATATCATTTAGTGACAACTTTTTGTAATTTTTTTTTTTTTTTGTCATTATTCAATCACTTGGGACAAAAAAAATGAATATTCAATGGGCTCAACATGCCTCTCAGCAAATTCCTTGGGGTGTCTACTTTCCAAAATGGGGTCATTTGTGGGGGTTTTGTACTGCCCTGCCATTTTAGCACCTCAAGAAACGACATAGGCAGTCATAAATTAAAGGCTGTGTAAATTCCAGAAAATGTACCCTAGTTTGTAGGCGCTATAACTTTTGCGCAAACCAATAAATATACACTTATTGACATTTTTTCTACCAAAGACATGTGGCCGAATACATTTTGGCCTAAATGTATGACTAAAATTGAGTTTATTGGATTTTTTTTAGAACAAAAAGTAGAAAATATCATTTTTTTTCAAAATTTTCGGTCTTTTTCCGTGTATAGCGCAAAAAATAAAAACGGCAGAGGTGATCAAATACCATCAAAAGAAAGCTCTATTTGTGGGAAGAAAAGGACGCAAATTTCGTTTGGGTACAGCATTGCATTACCACGCAATTAGCAGTTAAAGTGACGCAGTTCCGAATTGTAAAAAGTGCTCTGGTCAGGAAGGGGGTAAAACCTTCCGGGGCTGAAGTGGTTAAGAATGGCCCTCAACTGTGTCTGTCCTAACTTCTGTATCTCGTTCTAAGGATGCTTCCGATTCAACATTATGTTCCTTGGTAGTTTCTGGCTTCCTAAAATAGTGAAAGATTAGATTTCTCTTCTTTATTTTTTCTTGTTCTTCCTCTCGCTCTTTCCTCTCCTTGCACTTCGGAAATCCAGACTTGTGTGGATAAATTTTTGGCAGCCAGAATCCCAAATTTGGGTTAGATCTAAGTAAGAATGCCCGCAGGCGCTGTGATCATGGGCTCCATTCACTAAAGCATATTGCATGCAGTATTGGGTGACTTGACACATTTTCCTAAAAATTGCATGCAATATTAAAATGTCAGTTCACCATCCCTTTATGCGGTATTTACCTTAAAATGCAAAAATGCTCAATAAAAACCACATAAAACAGTATTATGCCCTGTACACATGGTCGGACATTGATTGGACATTCCGACAACAAAATCCATGGATTTTTTCCAACGGATGTTGGGTCAAACTTGTCTTGCATACACACGGTCACACAAAGTTGTCGGAAAATCCGATCATTCTGAACGTGGTGACGTAAAACACGTACGTCGGGACTATAAACGGGGCAGTAGCCAATAGCTTTCATCTCTTAATTTATTCTGAGCATGCGTGGCACTTTGTGCGTCGGATTTGTGTACACACGATCGGAATTTCCGACAACGGATTTTGTTGTCGGAAACTTTTATAGCAAGCTCTCAAACTTTGTGTGTCGGAAATTCCGATTGGAAAATGTGTGATGGAGCCTACGCACGGTTGGAATTTCCGACAACAAGGTCCTATCACACATTTTCCGTCGGAAAATCTGACCGTGTGTACGGGGCATAAGAGTCAATTCATTAAAGGAAATAAAAAATAGACGCATGTGCTAAATTAGTAGTGGTCCAAGCATGCAATTTTGAAGGAATGTAAAATATATTAGCCAATTTGGAGTATTCTCTATTCTTTAGGATCAATAGTCTCTCAACAGTAATTTGTAGAAACCAAAATATGGATAAAAACATTGAAATGTTACATTTAGTGAAACATATTTATTTTCTCCTGTCATTTGGCTAGAATTTCAGAGGCTTTTTGTGTATATACAAGCATATGCATCATTTGCTGAAAAAAAACCTCCAATCACTGCAAACATATTACAAAGTTCATGCATGCATATCACAATGGTCTAATCACTTATTAGAACATATGTGATATTGTATGTAGTAGGAATACTTGAATTTTTCACAAATATCTTTGGAGATACAGTATGTTTGGCAAACATTTTTTCAAGGCAGAAGCATATTAGGAATAGACAAGTATGGGATCATAGACAGAACATTCATGCTAATAAAACACAATACTGCAGCACCTGTGGTATAATAGGCCATGGCCCTTTATTATAGGTATAAAATATTTAAAATTATTATTAACATCTTTACTTCAAATATTTAATTCACTTAAATTTATTAAGTACCACTTATAATATGTATCATTTCTTGATCATACATTACGGGACACAGAGTATTCATTACATAGTGGGTTAGATAGGCACCATTGGTGATTGGACACTGGTTAACCCCAATTAAGAAGGATTCCTCCCCTATATAACCCCTCCCATACAGGGAGGACCTCAGTTTTTTCACCAGTGTCTAAGGTGGTTGGTCACGTAAAACATGTACTGTGAAGAAAGCTCCAGTTTGGTCCCTGCGGGGCTTAGAGGGCTATGCTGACCGGATCCATATCTCGGGCCAATATTTTGACTCCCAAGATGGTATGGTACCCGGGCCTCGTCATCCGAAGAAGCGAGGTTTTGCCTGTAAGTCTCTCTTTGGAGGACTGGGCTCTGAGAAAATCAGGCTTGGTCTACTATTAAAACAGTGGCACGAAAGTTTCTGGCAGAGTCTTTTATAGGTTCAGGTAAAGAGGTTTCTCTGAGTAGGAACCCAAAAAACCCTGAAGGTTGGCACAACGCTACCCGCCGTGATGGGTGAAGGCTGAAAACTGTCTGTTCTCAGCAGTTCCTGCGGCGGGGACAGGTAAGAGAAGTTAATCCTATATATATATTTATATTACAAGTGGATTTTCTTCAATGAGTTCATGTCTTACCTGATTTCCACCACTAGAGGGAGTAAAGAGCAAACTTGTGTGCTTTTCAGACACACTCAGTGAAGCTGGTGTCCAATCATTCCCTTCCTCCACTGCAGGTGTGCAGACGCCAGGTGACTAATTTAAAAGCCCAGAGCATTCAGAGCTCTGTAAACAGATGGACACAGAGTCTGGGCAGTGAGCATCTTAAAGTGGTCGGATCCAGGCTACCCTAAGACACCTACTCGGCATCAGGTTTGTGCAGTATTAAGCATATATGTATATTGTGAGACTTTTAGCACAACAGTGATTGCATATGTACTAGTACCTCTGCTTTGTAGCTTGGGACTATGTCTCCTCATAAGAGGGTCTCGGGGGGAGGTAACAAAGGCACAAGAAAGTCACCACCTGTGTCTAGGGGTCCTAAAGATGCCTGCAGATTACCATCCCCCCTACAAGACTGGAGCCAGCCTCACAGGATGAGTCAGTGCCCCTGTCAGGTTTTGCAGCCTCTCCTAATGTTACAGCCCCAGCGTATGTCATAGAGGATTCCCTTAGGGCTAAATTGGAGGGTTTTGAGGGAAGAATTATTAATTTTATTTCAGCTTCCTTAAAAGATAGCAGAAAAAGGGGGTAGATCCCCTTCCTCTGCTGCACTTTCTCTTTCAGATGATTCTTCTGACAATGAGGAGAGATCCCTAGCCAGAGATAGAGATCAAGAGCAGTCTGAGGATTCAGAGGTAGAGGAGAGAGCTTCTTCCTCTCAGACACTCAAGAAGCAGGTCCAGTATCATACTGAACTAGTGCGTTCCACATTTAAATTGCCTCTGCTGAGGCCACTACATCCTTTGTTTCTTTCCTGGGGGTCAGAAGGATCCCACAGACTGCGTTTTCCTTTCCAATTCATCCTTTAATGGATAAATTGTTGTATGAGGACTTGGGACATCCCGATAAACTGTTTACTCCTCCTAAAAGGTTTTCTATGCTTTATCCTCTGGAGGAAAGCTTCACCAAGAAGTGGGAGGTCCCATCCGTGGATGCGGCTGTCTCTTGTGTGAATAAAAACCTGACCTGTCCTTTGGACAATGCTCAGGTGTTTAAAGATCCAACTGATAAAAAGCTGGAAACTTTATTAAAAGCCTCCTTCTCCATGGCTGGCGCTGTAGTCCAACCTACAGTCGCAACTGTGGGTTTGTGTCAATTCCTCAAGGAACAGGTTTAGCAGATGCTTGGCCTCCTTCCCAGTGAGGAATTGGAGAACTATGCAGACCTTCCACAGGTGCTGTGTTTTATGATTGATGCCATTCTGGATTCTGCCCAGCAAGCATTTTGTTTGTCTCTCCTGTTGGTACACATGCGCAGGTCCCTTTGGCTTAAAAGTTGGGCAGCAGAGCTTTCATGCAAAAGATATTTAGCTGGCTTACCATTCAAAGGGGAACGCCTATTTGGGGATGACCTAGATAATTTTATCCAAAAAATTACAGGTGGTAAATCTACACTCCTACCAGTTAAGAGGAGTAAACCTCCACCATTCAAACGGTCTCTTTCCCCTTCCCCTGGAACATCAGGCTCTAAGCAGTGGCGACGGCCTTCCCAATCTACTTTCAGAGGATAGGCCCAGGGTCACACCCAAGGGCAGAAAAAGGCTTGGGGACAAAAGCCTGCCAAGCAGAGCCCCAAAACATCCCTGTGAAGGGGCGCCCCCCCTCGGCTGAGTGGGGGGAAGGCTCCTACAGTTTTCAGGAGCCTGGCGGGAAGAGGTTCAAGACAAGTGGGTGGTCTCTTCAGTATCTCTAGGTTACAAAATAGAGTTCCTAGAGCTTCCACCAGCTCGTTTCCTAAGGTCAAGAGTTCCCAAAGATCCAGTAAAGCGAGAACCGCTACTACTGGCCTTAGATCGCGTACTATCCCAGGGAGTGATAGTAGAAATGAACTCAAAAGATCAGAGTTCAGGGTTCTACTCGAATCTCTTCACCGTTCCAAAGCCAAATGGAGATGTCAGACCCATCCTAGATCTAAAGGATCTCAATCAGTTTCTACACATTCGATCCTTCAGAATGCAGTCCATTCGTTTGGTGGTCTCCACCCTGCAGGGGGGAGAATTCATGGCATCAATAGATATCAAGGATGCATATCTTCATGTGCCGATTTTTTCCCGCTCACCAAAGATATCTAAGATTCGCGGTAGACCAGCGCCATTTCCAGTTTGTGGCCCTTCCTTTCGGTCTCGCTACAGTTCCTCAAATTTTTACAAAAATTCTAGACCCTCTCTTAGCAAATCTAAGAGCTCAGGACATAACTGTGGTAGCTTATCTAGACGATTTGCTACTCATAGAGCAATCGGTGGCACACCTAACCCGCGCTGTCTCCAAGACAGTAAGACATTTGGAAAGACTAGGCTGGATAATCAACCTTGAAAAGTCTTCTTTGCAACCTTCAACAAGGTTGGAGTATCTAGGCATGATCATAGACACCGCTCAAGGCAGGTGTTTCTACCAGAGCCAAAGGTCAAGGCCATAAGAGCTCTAGTCCGCTTAGTATTAAGCAAAAGAAGTCCATCCATTCGGCATGTATGAGACTGTTAGGAAAGATGGTTGCCACTTTCGAGGCTGTTCCATTTGCCCAGTTTCACTCAAGGCCCCTGCAGAGAAGCATTCTCGCAGCTTGGAACAAAAAGACTCATGCCTTGGATCTTCCGATGTTCCTATCCCAAAGGATACGCAAAAGCCTCAATTGGTGGTTACGAACCAAAAATCTTTTGAAAGGCAAAGCCTTTCTTCCACTACAATGGAAGATCGTAACCACAGATGCCAGTCTGACAGGCTGGGGAGCAGTTCTGGAAGAAACATGCACGCAGGGAAGATGGTCTGCAAGAGAGACGCTTGCCCATCAATATTATAGAAATTCGGGCAATTTACTTGGCCCTCATGGACTGGTCTTACAGGCTACAGGGTCATCCTATTTGGATACAATCCGACAATGCCATGGCTGTGGCTTACATCAATCACCAAGGAGGCACCAGAAGTCTGGATGCCCAAAGGGAGGTGAATCACATTCTTGCATGGGCAGAAAGCCATGTTCCCTGCCTGTCTGCGGTATTCATCCCAGGAGTGGAAAATTGGCAAGCGGATTTCTTAAGCCGCCGGCAATTATGCCCAGGAGAATGGTCCCTACACCCCGACATATTACAGACCATATGTCAAAGGTGGGGAACACCAGATGTGGATCTATTCGCGTCCAGATTCAACAGGAAGCTGGACAAATTTGTGTCCAGAACAAGGGATGTACTTGCTCAGGGGTCAGATGCTCTGAAAATCCCATGGGATCAGTACAATCTAATGTATGCCTTCCCTCCGAACCCACTTCTTCCACGGTTCCTGAGAAGGGTCAAAAGGGAAGCAAAGTCTGTCCTTTTAGTAGCCCCGGCTTGGCCCAGACGACCTTGGTATGCAGAGATCGTAAAGAAGGCAGTGGGCAGGCCTTGGGTCCTCCCATTCCGGCCAGATCTGCTCACACAGGGTCCGATTTGCCACCCTGCTTCACGAAGTCTAAATTTGACGGCTTGGCTGCTGAGACCCACATTTTAAAAGACCATGGGCTCTCTGAGTCAGTCCTTTCCACTCTGGTCAATGCCAGAAAGCCGGCCTCCAGGCTTATTTACTACAAACCTGGAAAGCATATGTTTCCTGGTGCTGAACCCAGGGGATAGCATCCTAGAAGGTATATGATTAGCAGAATCTTGACCTTTCTTCAGTCAGGCCTAGAAATGAGATTGGCTTTGAGCACTATTAAAGTCCAAATTTCGGCTTTGTCTGTATTTTTTCAGAAGCCAATTGCTTCACAGTCCCTTGTCCAGGCCTTTATTCAGGGGGCACTGCGGTTGAATCCGCCAGTCAAACCTCCAGTATGCCCATGGGATTTAAATTTGGTGTTGTCGGCTTTACAGGGACAAACCTTTGAGCCACTGCACCTGGCTCCTTTAGCGCTTTTGACTAAAAAATTAGTCTTCTTGATAGCCATATCCTCTGCTAGGAGAGTATCAGAATTGGCAGCTTTTTCTTGTAAAGAGCCATATTTAATTATTCAGAAGGACAGGATTGTTATGCGTCCTCATCCTTCCTTCTTACCTAAGGTGGTTTCAGGATTCCATTTGAATCAAGATGTAATCCTACCATCCTTTTTTCCAGATCTGCAGTCCGCCGAGGAAGAATCTTTGCACACTCTTGATGTGGTTAGAGCAGTCAGTGTCTATCTGCAGGCAACCGCTCAGATACGGAAAACTGATTGTTTGTTTATTCTGCCGGATGGCCATAAGAAAGACCAAGCAGCGTCGAAATCCACTCTTTCTAGATGGATTAGACAGGTTATTTTTCAGGCTTATGATATAAAGAGGAAGACTCCTCCTTTTCATGTGAAAGCGCACTCAACTAGGGCTGTTAGTGCTTCTTGGGCAGTGCATCACCAGGCCTCCATGGCTTAGATCTGTAAGGCTGCGACTTGGTCTTCAGTCCATACATTCACCAGATTCTATCAGGTGGATGTAAGAGTGCAAGAGGATACCGCCTTCGGGCGCAGTGTACTACAGGCTGCAGTTTAGTTCCTCTGGTCCATTTGCGGTCTATTTTCTGATCCGTGTCTCCCTCCCCTCAAATGAGCATTGCTTTGGGACATCCCACTATGTAATGAATACTCTGTGTCCCGTGATGTATGATCAAGAAAATAGGATTTTGAAATACAGCTTACCTGTAAAATCCTTTTCTTGAGAGTACATCACGGGACACAGAGCTCCCGCCCTTCTATGGGTTTTACGTGGTTACCTATTGCTTTGCTACAAAACTGAGGTCCTGGGAGGGGTTATATAGGGGAGGAATTCTCCTTAATTGGGGTTAACCAGTGTCCAATCACCGATGGTGCCTATCTAACCCACTATGTAATGAATACTCTGTGTCCCGTGATGTACTCTCAAGAAAAGGATTTTACAGGTAAGCTGTATTTAAAAATCCTATTATATGTAATACTAAATATAGCTCAGTTATATATAAGCTTGAGCTATTACATAACTCAATAAAACAACATTCCACAACATACAAGCAATAATCAAATGAACATCCCCTTTCAGGGAAACTGAAAAAACCTCATAACCAGGGCCATGACAAAAGGGGGGGTTAGGGCGGGACAAATTATCTTCTGTCTTCTTCTCTCCGTCTGCCTGCTGTGACCAGGGATGAGCTGAACACCCCCTGGTTCAGTTCCAACCAGAACATGCGAACAGGAAAAAAATGTGTTCGAACACGCGAGCACCGTTAAAGTCTATGGGACTCGAACATGAATAATCAAAAGTGCTAATTTTAAAGGCTTATATGCAAGTTATTGTCATAAAAAGTGTTTGGGGACCTGGGTCCTGCCCCAGGGGACATGGATCAATGCAAAAAAAGTTTTAAAAATGGACGTTTTTTCGGGGGCAGTGATTTTAATAATGCTTAAAGTGAAACAATAAAATTGTAATATTCCTTTAAATATTGTGCCTGGGGGTGTCTATAGTATGCCTGTAAAATGGCGCATTTTTCCCGTGTTTAGAACAGTCTGATAGCAAAATGACATTTCAAAGGTAAAATGTCATTTAAAAGTACTCGCGGCTATATGAATTGTCGGTCCGACAATATACATAAAAGTTCATTGATAAAAATGGTATGGGATTTCCCCACAGGGAAACCCTGAACCAAAATTTAAAAAAAAAAGGCGTGGGGGTCCCCCTCAAAATCCATACCAGACCCTTCAGGTCTGGTATGGATTTTAAGGGGAACCCCGTGTCAAAATTAAAAAAAAAAATGGCTTGTGGTCCCCCCAAAAATCCATACCAGACCCTTATCCGAGCACGCAACCTGGCAGGCCGCAGGAAAAGAGGGGGGATGAGAGAGCGCCTCCCCTCCTGAACCGTACCAGGCCACATACCCTCAACATTGGGAGGAGATTTGTCCCCATGTTGATGAAGACAAGGGCCTCATCCCCACAACCCTTGCCCAGTGGTTTATCTTCTTTCTTCTATCTTCTATCTTCCTTCGGTTTCTTCCTTCATCTTCTTCTTCTTCTTCCTCCGATCCTCTGCTTCTTGCTCTGGTGTTCTCGTCCGGCATCTTCCTCCGCGGCGTCTTCTTCGTGCTCGGGCCGCTCCACATCCATGATGGGACGCTTCTCGTCTTCTGACGGTTCTTAGATAACAGAGGGCGGGGCCACCCTGTGACCCCGCCCCCTCTGATGCACGGGGACTTCCCTGTCCACCCCCTCTGACATGTAACAGGGAAAGCCTCGGGGAAGTCCCCGTGCATCACCAGGGTCTGGTATGGAATTCAGGGTGACCCCCACGCCATTTTTTAAAAAATTTTGGGTCGGGGTTCCCTTGTGGGGAAATCCCATGCCGTTTTTATCAATGAATTTTTAAGTGTATTGTCGGACCGACAATTCATATAGCTGCGAGGACTTTTAAATGACTTTTTTTTTCCTTTTGCTGTCAGACTGTTCTAAACACGGGAAACATGCGCCCCTTTACAGGCATACTATAGACACCCCCCAGGTACAAAATTTAAAGGAATATTACACTTTTATTGTTTCACTTTAAGCATTATTAAAATCACTGCTCCCGAAAAAACGTTTTTAAAACTTTTTTTTGCATTGATCCATGTCCCCTGGGGCAGGACCCCGGTCCCCAAACACTTTTTATGACAATAACTTGCATATAATCCTTTAAAATGAGCACTTTTGATTTATCCCATAGACTTTTAAAGGATGTTCCGTGGCTTTCGAATTGTTCGCTTTTCAAATTGTTCGCTATTTGGCAAACTTGCGAACAGCCGATGTTTGAGTTGAACATGAGTTCGACACAAACTCGAAGCTCATCCCTACTAGTGACGCATCTCTTTCTTTCTAAGGATACCTGCTTGTGACAGCCAATATTTAATTGTTTAACTGACAATCAACTGACAATCAGGTAAGTATTTATTTATTTTTATCTGTCTGTCATGATCCCATAGGTGTTGGGATGGGGACATTCTGCCCCACCTTTCACCTTATGCCATCGGACATTCTCCATCGGAATTTCCGTCACACAAAATTTGAGATCTGGATCTCAAATTTTCCGACAACAAAATCCGTTGTCGTAAATTGAAGTTAATTTTTCTCGACTCTTTGTACGTGTTGTACGTCACCGCGTTCTTGACGTTCAGAATTTCCGACAAGATTTGTGTGACCGTGTGTATGCGAGACAAGTTTGAGCCAACATCCTTTGGAAAAAATCCATGGATTTTGTTGTCGGAATGTCGTGTGTACGCGGCATTATTCTTACAAAGGTTTTGAACATTAGGAGAGGAGGGGTATCCAATTTGAAGGTTTGACGAATGAATACAAGAGGCAGACACTTTGAAAAACATCAGAGAATGATAATGGCCATTCTCTAGCAAGAAAAAACAGACAGAAAAGTTCACTTAAAAATTTTTTTAAAAAATGCTTATGTTTGTTTCCTGGAAAAAATGTGCATTTATTATTTTTTTGGAGCCTGTAAAGCATTGCACCAGCTATCAGCAGATTGCTGATGACATGCAGGTCTCCTGTACACTTGCAGTGTATCTGTGTTGTTGTACATCCTGTACGGGTAAGCTGATACTGTAACTAAAAACAAAACTTTTTTTTTTTTTAATGGAGTAATGGAGAACCCCCATCAGTTTTTTTTTTGCCATCTGTTTCCCATTGGGGAATGCCCCGTACACACGGTCGGACTTTGTTCGGACATTCCGACAACAAAATCCTAGGATTTTTTCCGACGGATGTTGGCTCAAACTTGTCTTGCATACACACGGAGGACTCCACTGCCACCATTATTTTACGTACAAGCGCTTTTTTTTATCTACTTAAATGTAAGTGTTTTTCTTTTATTAAATTTATGTTTTTTACGGCATTACACTACGGACTCCACTGCCACCATTATTTTACGTACAAGCGCTTTTTTTATCTACTTAAATGTAAGTGTTTTTCTTTTATTAAATTTATGTTTTTTACGGAATTACACTATGTGGCCCCTTTTTTATTCTGTATGGGTTATGTTCGGGGACGTCTAAACACCTGTATTGAGAAGACACCTCCATGAAGACTTCTAGGACCTCATCCCCTGTTGGCTACCAAGGCTTCCCCTCTATTGCTGTTGGACAATATAAGCTTGTTTGACCCATATAGCATATACTGTTTTGGGTCCCAACCTTCCGGTAAGCCTCCATTCACTTGGGTGGTGGTATTCCCACAATCCTTTGTTTATATATATATATGACACTTTTGTGAAGGCTCCCAGGACTACATACTCGGCCGATCACTACAGCTTCCTTCCCATTGCCGGTGGGCAATACAGGCTGGTTTGACCCATACAGCATATGCTGTCTTGGGTTCAAACTTTCTGGTAGTCCTCCATTTATTTCAGTGGTGGTACTTTCACTATCTACCTGCTTGTGCACATGGTGACCACAAAGGTTTTACACAACGATGGACTATGATTCACTAATATATATGATGGACATTTACAAATATTAGAGATTTTTTCACTTTATGTATATTTAAATTTTTAGCGCTACACTTTGTTACATTTTTCCTATCTCTTTCCCTTCCCCCCCTCTCTTCCCCCCTCCCTCTCACCCTCCCTTCCCCTTCCTCTCCCTTCCCCCCCTCCAATCCACCACCCCCCGTCCCTCCCCCCCACGTGTTAACCATACACACACATTGTGTCCGTGTGTATTGGAAAAAATTTATTTTCCTTTCCTACTCGTTAATAAGTATTCTATGTTTATATCCTTCTTGTGCTAAAATGTGTAATGATATGTAAGCACACCACATGCTTTGGTGGTTCTGCCCTATCACCGGGCGGGGCTTCTACCCCTCCTTGGGTGTTCCCTGGGTCTGATTATTAGGGAGAAATTATATAATGAGGGGTCCCAAGGGGCCTATTTTCTTTTGGGATCCATTCTCTAATCTCTCTGAGGGGGGCATCATTATCTCGTTATCCTCCCTCTCTCCAGACTGCGTCTGAACTGATTATAATTATACACTCGGACCTATCTATTTAGGTCAGAAGTTTTAGTTTGGACACTCCCCCACAAAAAAACCGTGGGAGGGAAGGAGGGGGAGAGAAAACTCCCCCTCTCCCTCACTCCCCCCGGTGCTGTTATATGTGTGCCCATCTAACTAATGGCACCAATTTCTGTATATCCCTATAATTGTTAATATAAAAATAAATCCACACCACAATACAATACAATATTATACCTTATTATACCCTCTATATCATTTTTAGTGTCTAAGTACCAATACCACCACAACAACCGTGAAACCCCCCACCCCACACCCAAAGCAAAACCACAAAAAAAAACCCGGGCCAGAGGGGCGGGGTTTGGAGATGGCGGAGTAGGGAGTAACGCGCGCTCCTAGAGCTCCGACCTTCCACTCAGCCACCCTGTGATTGATGCAGCCCTCATAGCCCTGTGAAGCCCTGTGAATCCGGCTATTGATGCAGCGTTTACCTGGGGATGAAGAGGAGGGAGAAGGTGCTGCAGAACCGGGGTGTACAGCAGGAGATAGAGCACTTCTTCCCCCGAACACGAGCCGTGGTATCTAGGAGTCAAATAGCGGAGACACGGAAGACGGCAGTGGGCGGGGAGGCATACAATAAGTGTGTGTGTGAGCAGACTAACAAGGAGACTAGAGAGTCAGCAGAGCGAGTTCTGCCTTCCCCGCTGGTTCAATCAGGCATGGATCTCAGAGTGGGAACGCAGGGGAGCAACATCGGAACCCCCAGGAATATCCAGGAGAGACCCCCCTGCCCTCTGGAGACTTAGACCTAAGATCGATTTTACAGGCGCTACCGACCCGAGCTGATATAGAGTCAAAGGTGACAAGCTTAGAAGAGATGCATTGGCAGGAAATGAAGCTGGTTCAAACAGAGGTACAGCGCCTATCAGAAAGACTTAAGGGTGAGGAGGAAGTGATGGTCTCCCTTGAGAATCGTGTCCAGCACCTGGAACAGGTACAGAATGTACAAACCTCCCATGTCTCTATTATGCAGTTACAGATGGAAGAATTTGAAGACCGTAGCCGCCGGCAGAATTTATGGTTCAGGGGGATCCCTGAAGCCATAGGTCGGGATGCGCTGGAGACTACAGTCTTAGCAATATGCCAACAGTTAGCTGTCCCTCCTCCCCCCCAGGCTTTGGAATTTGAGAGAGTTCATAGAGCTCTGGACCCCCTTTAGTAAATGTGAACAGACCAAGGGATGTCATATGCCGTTTCCACCGCTTTGCGCATAAAGAGCTGATAAGCTGAAAGGCATGGGAGGCGGGAGACATAGTGCAAGATGGAGTTACGGTGAAAATACTACCAGACTTATCACGCGCCACCCTGCAGCGAAGGGCAATGTTGCGCCCGCTCTTGGATAAAATTAAGTTACTGGGGGGGACTTATCGGTGGGGCTATCCATTTTCGTTGACGATAAAGAAAAACTCTCTGACATTTATCTTGCGGCACCCGGTAGAGCTCCCAGACTTATTTTCCTTCCTAGGGGTGAAGGCCTTTCCGATCCCGAACTGGTTACAACCTATATTTAGACCCCTGAGGAATATGGACCCCTTAGGGGGAAGAAGAAGACCTAATGCCCCAGAGGGAGATAGGGAAGCAAGATAGTACTCCCCCTAATTTATAGGGAAATATGGGGCGAGACCGGAAGGGCCTCTCTCTCCCCCGAATGGACTTTGTCACTCTCCCCCCTGAAACTTAGTTGCGTTTTTTTTTTTCTCTCTCTCCTCTCCTCTACCTATAGGATTAGCTGCGACTTTAGAGGAGGTATTTTTTTTTTTTTAATCCCTGGAGAGATTTACCAGGTTAGAATGGTTGGTAGTGGCACTGTCTTACTTTAACTGACAATTGTGCGGTCGTGCGACACTGTACCCTGGACTGGCAGGAAAAAACTTTTTCTTTTCTTCTGCCAATCTGTTCAGAGATTGCCCGGGCCCCCCTGCCAAGCCAGGGACACCGGGGCCGGTACAACAGGGCTGGTTGTACTGGCTTATCAGCAGCTCTGTATATATATTGTAAAGTTCAGGAGTAGGGATGAGCCGAACACCCCCCTGTTCGGTTCGCACCAGAACATGCGAACAGGCAAAAAATTTGTTCGAACACGCGAACACCGTTATGGGGCATACACACGGTCAGACTTTTCGTCTACAAAAGTCCAACGGACGCCGACGGACTAAAGCTGGCTGGTAATCCGATCGTGTGTGGGCTTCCCCGGACTTTCAGCTGACTTTTTCAGCCTCAAATCCGACGGACTTTAGATTTGAAACATGCTTCAAATCTTTACGTCGTAACTACGACGGACCCCGAAATCCGCTCGTCTGTGTGCTAGTCCGACGGACAAAAACCCACGCTAGGGCAGCTATTGGCTACTGGCTATGAACTTCCTTATTTTAGTCTGGTGTACGTCATCACGTACGAATCCGTCGGACTTTTGTGTGGTCGTGTGTAGGCAAGTCCGTTCGTTAGAAAGTCTGCCACAAGTCCGCCGAAAGTCTGTCGGACAGGCTGTCGGACTTTTGTAGACGAAAAGTCCGACCGTGTGTACGCCCCATTAAAGTCTATGGGACACGAACATGAATGATCAAAAGTGCTCATTTTAAAGGCTTTTATGCAAGTTATTGTCATAAAAAGTGTTTGGGGACCCGGGTCCTGCCCCAGGGGATATGGATCAATGCAAAAAAAGTTTTAAAAACAGCCGTTTTTTTGGGAACAGTGATTTTAATAATGCTTAAAGTGAAACAATAAAAGTGTAATATCCCTTTAAATTTCGTACCTGGGGGGTGTCTATAGTATGCCTGTAAAGGGGCGCATGTTTCCCGTTTTTAGAACAGTCTGACAGCAAAATGACATTTAAAGTAAAAAAAGTCATTTAAAACTTCTCGCGGCTATTAATGTATTGCCGGTCCGACAATACACATAGAAGTTTATTGATAAATCAATAAATTAGTGTGACCACCCTTTACCTTCAAAACAGCATCAGTTGTTCTAGGCACACTTGAGGGAACTCAGCATGTTGGTTGTTCCAAACATCTTGGAGAACTAACCAGAGATCTTCTGCGGATGTAAGCTGACTTAAATCCTTTCTGTCTCTTCACGTAATCCCAGACAGAGCCAATGATGTTATGATCAGAGCTCTGTGGGGGCCAAACCATCACCTAGCAGCAAGGATGGGAAGTGTCATCATAATGGGGGATTTTAATAATCCAGACATAGACTGGCGGAAGGAACCGTGCATTCGTCTAAGGCTCGCCAGTTCCTAAATGTCTTGCAGGACAATTTCATGGGTCAGATTGTAGATGCACCAACTAGAAACAAAGCATGACTAGACCTACTGATTAGCAACAATACAGACCTGATCATGGATGTGGAAATAAGGGGCAATTTAGGAAACAGCGATCATAGGTCAATTAGCTTCAGAATAAATCACACAAATAGGAAACATAAGGGGAATACAAGGAAAGAGCCAACTTCCCTAAACTACAAACCTTGCTAGAAGATATAAATTGGGATAAAATCTTAAGAACAAAGAACACAGAGGAGAGATGGGTTTGCTTTAAGAGCATATTAAATAAGGGCATTAGCCAGTGCATCCCATTGGGAAATAAATTGAAAATAGCAAACAAAAGTTCTGGATGGCTTAACTCCAATGTAAAAATGCATATAAAAGCAAAGGAGAAGGCCTTCAAAAAATAGAAGGCTGAGGGATCATCATTAGCATTCCATTTTTTCAAAGAATGCAACAAGAA
Source organism: Aquarana catesbeiana (assembly GCF_042186555.1). Taxonomy (NCBI): domain Eukaryota; kingdom Metazoa; phylum Chordata; class Amphibia; order Anura; family Ranidae; genus Aquarana; species Aquarana catesbeiana. Next base: position 173,198,667 of record NC_133324.1, read on the forward strand.
ATGTAAGGGTGCAATTAGGGTAGCTAAGATAGAACACGAAAGACAAATATCGGAGGAAAGCAAAAAAAATCCCAGGAAATTCTTTAAGTATATAAACAGTAAAAAATGGAGGACAGACCATATTGGCCCATATAGAATGAGGAAGGAAATTTGGTTACAAAGGATGGGGAGATGGCTAACAGAGGACTGAATTAGAATAGACTTGGAAAACTTAACATTAAAAAGTCACTAGGACCAGATGGCTTGCACCAAAGGATACTTAGGGAACTCAGTCAAGTAATTGCCAGACCATTGTTCCTAATTTTTACTGATAGTCTACTGACTGGAATGGTACCAGCTGATTGGAGATGTAGCACCAATATTTTAAAAATGGTCAAAATACATCCCTGGGAATTACAGACTAGTTAGCCTAACATCAATAATATGCAAGCTCTTGGAGGGGATGATAAGGGACTATATACAGTGGGGACGGAAAGTATTCAGACCCCCTTAAATTTTTCACTCTTTATTATATTGCAACCATTTGCTAAAATCATTTAAGTTCATTTTTTTTACTCATTAATGTACACACAGCACCCCGTATTGACAGAAAAACACAGAATTGTTGACATTTTTGCAGATTTATTAAAAAAGAAAAACTGAAATATCACATGGTCCTAGTATTCAGACCCTTTGCTGTGAGACTCATATATTTAACTCAGATGCTGTACATTTCTTTTGAACATCCTTGAGATGGTTCTACACCTTCATTTGAGTCCAGCTGTGTTTGATTATACTGATTGGACTTGATTAGGAAAGCCACACACCTGTCTATATAAGACCTACAGCTCACAGTGCATGTCAGAGCAAATGAGAATCATGAGATCAAAGGAACTGCCTGAAGAGCTCAGAGACAGAATTGTGGAAGGCACAGATCTGGCCAAGGTTACAAAAAAAATTCTGCTGCACTTAAGGTTTCTAAGAGCACAGTGGCCACCATAATCCTTAAATGGAAGACGTTGGGGATGACCAAAACCCTTTCTAGAGCTGGCCGCCCGGCCAAACTGAGCTATCGGGGAAGAAGAGCCTTGGTGAGAGAGGTAAAAAAAACCCCAAAGATCACTGTGGCTGAGCTCCAGAGATGCAGTCGGGAGATGGGAGAAAGTTGTAGAAAGTCAAGCATCACTGCAGCCCTCCACCAGTCGGGGCTTTATGGCAGAGTGGCCCGACGGAAGCCTCTCCTCAGTGCAATCTGTTCAATATTCCTATCGCACACATTCCTGGCAAAATGGCTCATAAAATGGTGGGTGCTGCAGAGATTACCAGTTGGGTCCTGGAAGCTATCAAACATATGTACATCTTCGCTAGCTCACCATGGATCAGCAATAAGTTGTCCAAAAAGGTTTTAATGAAAGGAAGTCACATCACAAAGGAAGGTGCACCTTCCTTTGTGATGTGACTTCCTTTCATTAAAACATTTTTGGACAACTTATTGCTGATCAATGGTGTGCTGGCGAAGATGTACGTATATCTCCTCAGTGCAGGATACAAGAAAGCCCACATGGAGTTTGCTAAAAAACACCTGAAGGACTCCAAGATGGTGAGAAATAAGATTCTCTGGTCTGATGAGACCAAGATAGAACTTTTTAGCCTTAATTCTAAGCAGTATGTGTGGAGAAAAGCAGGCACTGCTCATCACCTGTCCAATACAGTCCCAACAGTGAAGCATGGTGGTGGCAGCATCATGCTGTAGGGGTGTTTTTCAGCTGCAGGGACAGGACGACTGGTTGCAATGGAGGGAAAGATGAATGCCGCCAAGTACAGGGTTATCCTGGACGAAAACTTTCTCCAGAGTGCTCAGGACCTCAGACTGGGCCGAAGGTTTACCTTCCAACAAGACAATGACCCTAAGCACACAGCTAAAATAATGAAGGAGTGGCTTCACAACAAATCCGTGACTGTTCTTGAATGACCCAGCCAGAGCCCTGACTTAAACCCAATTGAGCATCTCTGGAGGGACCTAAAAATAGCTGTCCACCAACGTTTACCATCCAACCTGACAGAACTGGAGAGGATCTGCAAGGAGGAATGACAGAGGATCCCCAAATACAGGTGTGAAAAACTTGTTGCATCTTTCCCAAAAAGACTCATGGCTGTATTAGATCAAAAGGGTGCTTCTACTAAATACTGAGCAAAGGGTCTGAATACTTAGGACCATGTGATATTTCAGTTTTTCTTTTATAATAAATCGGCAAAAATGTCAACAATTCTGTGTTTTTCTATCAATGTGGGGTGCTGTGTGTACATTAATGAGGAAAAAAAAATTAACTTAAATGATTTTAGCAAATGGCTGCAATATAACAAAGAGTGATAAATTTAAGGGGGTCTGAATACTTTCCGTCCCCACTGTACAAGATTTTAGTAATGATAACAGTATTATTAGCAGTAATCAGCATGCTTTCATGAACGATTGTTCTTGCAAACCAATCTTTAACCTTCTGTGAGGAGGTGAGCTGCCATCTAGATAAAGGAAGGCCCGAAGATGTGGTGTATCTGCATTTTGCAAAAGCATTTGACACAGTTCCCCATAAACGTTTACTGTACTAAGTAAGGTACATTGGCATGGACCATAGGGTGAGTACATGGATTAAAAACATGGAGTTCAGAGGGTGATGATAAATGGGGAGTACTCAGAATGGTCAGGGGTGGAAAGTGGGGTCCCTCAGGGTTCTGTGCTAAGACCAATCCTATTTAATTTCTTCATAACGACCTGGAGGATGGGGTAAACAGTTCAATCTCTCTATTTGTAGACAATACTAAGCTAAGCAGGGCAATAACTTCTCTGCAGGATGTGGAAACCTTGCAAGAAGATCTGAACAAATTAATGGGGTGGGCAACTACATGGCAAATGAAGTTTAATGTGGAAAAATGTAAAATAATGCATTTGGTTGGCAAAAATATGAATGCAATCTACTCACTGGGGGAAGAACCTCTGGGGGAATCAAGAATGGAAAAGGACCTGGGGGTCCTAGTAGATGATAGGCTCAGCAATGGCATGCCATGCCAAGCTGCTGCTAGCAAAGCAAAACAGAATATGGGCATGCATTAAAAAGGGGATAAACTCAAGAGATAAAGCGATAATTCTCCCTCTCCACGAGACTCTGGTCAGGCCTCACCTGGAGTGTGCTGTCCAGTTCTGGGCAGCAGTCCTCAGGAAGGATGTACTGAAAATGGAGCGAGTACAGAGAAGGGCAACAAAGCTACTAAAGGGACTGAAGGATATTAGTTATGAAGAAAGGTTGCGAGCACTGAACCTAATCTCTCTGGAGAAGAGACTCTTGAGAGGGGATATGATTTCATTTTCCAAATACCATACTGGTGACCCCACCATAGGGGTAAAACGTTTCCAAGGAAGGCAGTTTAATAAGACACGTGGCCATTCATTAAAATTAGAAGAAAAGAGGTTTACCCTTAAACTGCGCAGAGGGTTCTTTACTGAGCGGCAGGGACATACAATGTAATACTGACATATAAAAACACACATAGGTTGGACTTGATGGACTTGTGTCTTTTTTCAACCTCATCTACTATGTAACTTCCAGGGCTCCATGTTCTTCTTTATGCTGATATTTCCTAATGACATTGACTGCATGTTTGGGGTCATTTTCCTGCTGCAGAACAAAATTTGGGACCAATCACATGCCTCCATTTTAGTATGGCATGATGGACTGGATTTGGTGGGCAATTTAGACATGTCTCTTTTTTCATTGACTCCAATAAATTTTGCCACAATGAAAAAACTGTCAAAAATGGCAGAATTTTTCCAAACCAATTTTAACCAAGAATTTTAGGTAGACAAAAACTCTGGTACTTTCATTCCTGGTCAACAAGAGGTAACCTATATTATTATTATCACCAGAAAAATACATAATATAATATATATAGGTGACTAGACTTAATGTACTGCTGTACAAACACACTCTTTAAAAAAGTAAACCCATTTGTCGCCTATTACATCTGTAGCCCAATCTGCAGCTCCAGCAGGACAGGGACTTTGTGCCTGTGTTGCCCAGGAGACTCTCACAAAAGTATGGCTATAGGAGAGCTTGTTGTAATAGAACACAGAGCAGCTGGTGTCCAGCCACCCACTATCCACTAAGACATGGAGGATTGTGGGAAATGTATTTCAGCTTCATTCTGTACTACAAGTCCCAGAGAGACTCTAAGGAGGAGAGGTTGTGTGCATTTTTTCCAGGCTGAGAGAGGAGAAGGGAGCTTTTATGCAGAGAGACTGAGACAGACCTACTACACCTGGGAAGAGAGGAGAGGTGACTTCTTGTGATGGAGGCCATGAGCGGATAGATTCCATAGCAGTGGAGTGAGCCCTAGATGCTGGGGAGCCTGCTGCTTAGCTAAGGAGCCAGACACAGGGGACATTGACAGAAGGGGAAACCTGGTGCTGACAGGGAGTTGATGAGAGGTCACTGGTCAACCTTGCACTACAACTTTGGAATAGAGGGATGGAGTTGCCTGCAAAGAAACTCTGTATTGTTGCCTGCATCAGTTCTTAAAGGAACACTACCCCAAGAGCACCAACATAATGCTTTGGGCCCCAAAAAGCCAGCCAGTGGAAGGAGTAGAGTAGGCTACTTCTGACTGCTGAACCCATAGTGTGGTATATCTCTCCCTTAGTTAGGGTTATCCAGTATATGGTGCAGAAGGGGTTGAATTTTAAACCTATCATTGTGGCTGCAGCACATGCCTGTTCTTGTTTATTCATTCCAATTTATAAACAATTTACTGTGTTATTTCAGGTGCCTCAGGTGCCTATACACCTTAAGTCACCTTAATAGTGTGTGCTATTGACAGAGTCATGGGCACAGGAACAGGGGACCCAGCTCATCAAGCTGTTCTTTCGTGGATCAGTGCTACTCATTACATACTTCCATCCTGTATAAGATTGTAGGAAATGTTTCATTATTAATGAGTTATGCAGCATGTCGTGTTAGTTTTACAGATGACTGGAGAGTCTTAAACAAAGAGCAGGCTATCCATATACATTATACTTGCAATATATTCCTATGGTTACAGTAAAACACATTGCCACTGGTCTGGTGGATTGATTAGGTTCTTCTGAAATGATGAATATTTTTTGTTTATTAAATGTCAGTCAAGATTAAAAGAAAACTCAGGTTAAAAAACAATGGTAAGCCTATGTTTTATCTGGTTAGGTATATCTATCTATCTATCTATCTATCTATCTATCTATCTATCTATCTATCTATCTATCTATCTATCTATCTATCTATCTATCTATCTATATATATATGTATACAGTATATATCTATCTATATATATATATATATATATATATATATATATATTCAGCTAAATGAAAAAGCCAACTCATTTTCATGATCTCCAGTTACAGTTTAATGACTTTTGTCACTGAGAAATACTACAGATCTCCACTAAATAGCATGGCAAGCTTAAACTACTTTTTTCTAGATAAATAACAAAACAGACTTATTTTGCAGCAATGTATTCTTATAAGTAATGAGTCAGATAAATCCAATATTCATGGCTTACAACAATATAAAAAAAATATTTGTAATCTTGGATCTTTGCAACCAAGCGCTCAAACAGAAAACATAATTATTGAGTCATTACAAAATACAATTAAGCATATCTGAGTTTTTCCTAACCAATCCCTGGTTGGTTAGTTGTTTCTACTGGAACTATAAAGTACACAGAAAAAGCGAAAAGATTTAAATTAACCACCAGCCATGCTAAAAAGGCTTTTAAATCACTACGAATAAAAATGCCATATGGTGTAAATAATGCTAATGCCCTGTTTTTGCAGCCAAAAAGGGAAATTCCCAAAGGCATTCAACAGTAATGATAAACGAATGTCTGCAAAACAAATATATGTTATATAGGTGTCATAAAAATATATATCTATATTTTCAAGAAGAGAAGATAGAGGAATTACAGTAAACATCAATTTACTAAATGGTACACACAATTGCCTCAAAAAGATCCAGGTTACACTATTGTCATGAGTTTAAATTCTAAAGCCAAGATCTACCACAAACCCAGAATTTCATCACTAGGTGGACACAGATGCATCAAAGAGAAATTTACACCATAGCATAATACAGCACAACACATATGTATTTATGCATTTAAAATAATTTGACTGTAACACACCCTAGCGCATACAAATTTAGGACCTGTTTTATAATTTGCAGTTTTGCAAATGGGGTGACTGGCAACAGTTTGAAATCTTATTGTCAGTACAGTAGTTTAGAGATTAGCACTTCTGCCTCAACTAAGTGTGCCCTAGATCGCTGCATCATCATCATCTGCCCCAACAGCAGAATTCCCAGGGAGAAAACTTAAAAAAAAAAAAAAAGAAAAATAATTCAATCTGATGTGCCCAGTTTGGGGGCTACATTTGCTGTGCTGTTAGCTAAGTCATGGCGGCCTGTAAATTTATATATATATATATAATATATGTATATATATATATATATACAGTATCTCACAAAAGTGAGTACACCCCTCACATTTTTGTAAATATTTTATGTGACAACACTGAAGAAATGACAGTTTGCTACAATGTAAAGTAGTGAGTGTACAGCTTGTATAACAGTGTAAATTTGCTGTCCCCTCAAAATAACTCAACACACAGCCAATTATGTCTAAACCACTGGCAACAAAAGCGAGTACATCCCTAAGTGGAAATGTCCAAATTGGGCCCAAAGTGTCAATATTGGTGTTCACCAGAGCCTCACAGGTTGCCACGAAGAAGGCCTCTGACAAGTGGCCATTAACCCGGACTCTAGCACTTGGATTAGCGCATAACGCTTTAATAAATGCTCAAATACAGCTCCCCAGACCTAGTGCCTTAAGTACTGCATCCGTATAGTCCCAGGCCACTCGTCGAAGGCCTTCTCAGCATCCATGGATAGAAAGAATCAGTGGTGTAGGTTTAGAGCTTTGATGGTATTGTCCCTGGCTTCTCTGCCAGGGACAAAGCCAACCTGGTCAAGACCCACCCAGGCAGGTACATTATAAGATAGCCGAGTTGCTAGAATCTTGGAAAAGAGCTTTACATCCATTAAGTAGCGAAATTGGTCAGTAATTTGCCACATTGGTTGGGTCTTTGTTCTCTTTTGGTATTACTGAGATATATGCCTCTAGCAAGCTACTGGGAGAGCCCTGAGTACCTGAGAGAGAATTGAATGCCTTAAGGAAGCCCGGGCCTAAGATGTCTGCAAAGCTCTTGTAATATTGTGCTGTGAAGCCATCTGGCTTCTTCCCATTCTTCTGACGAGAGGGGGGCTTCAAGAGCCTGCCGGTCATTGGCCGTTAGTGGGATATACTTATGAAGGAAGTCTCTTATTAAGTTTGGTTTGGTTTTGTATTAGCTGAAGCTGGATTATGTTCCTTTGACTGAATATCATACAATCGGCTGTAGTAAGCATAGAACTGGGTGCTATCTCATCATTCTTAGAGTGCGTCACCCCTGAATCGTCTACTATGTGGTGGACAGTATGGGCGAGGGTGCGTAAATCTAGCCAGGAGTTTCCCGGGCTTATTACTGTGTTCATAGAATAATTTCTGAGATGGCAGCTGTTTCTTCCGTGCCCTTTTGAAAAATTCCTCTAGTAAGAGAGACCGTGCATCCGTCCAGTTCGGTTGCCACTTTGATGGCCAGTGAACATTTATGTTGCGCTTCCAGTTTGGAAATTTTAGCTGTCAGTTTCCGAATCAGGGCCTGGTGTTGTTTTTTTTTTTTTGGCTGCTATGGCAATCAAGTGTCCTCTCACCACACATTTATGGGCCTCCCACTGAGTCATAAAGGTATATGTCCGGTGTGTCATTGTGGTGGAAATAGTCACTAATAGTCTGTTTAATGGTGTTTAAGTCACCAAGATCCATGAGAAGGGAAGAGTCCAGCCTCCAGATCTTAGTAAAGGTCTCCCTCTGGGGGAATCGTAGGGTCATGGTGATAGGGTGATGGTCAGACAGCATCATGTTTTCTATCGTCACCTCGTGAAGGTATGTCAGGTATTTTTGGGTAATGAACAAGTAGTCTAGCCTTGAATAGCGGCTATGTGGAGACGAGTAAAAAGTGAAGTCCTTCCTTCGTGGGTTCAGGGTACGCCAGGTGTCATGGAGTGTGAGCGTAGCTAGTTGGAGCTTAGCTTGTCTCAAAGAAGAGAATGGGAGTGATGAAGTGCCCGCGGATGTATCTAGGAGCGGATTAATGGTCATGTTGAGGTCTCCTCCCAGAATAACGAGGCACATCTTAAAAGCAGTTAGTTTCAATAGGGTCTCTTTCAAGAAAGATACTTGTTTCGAGTTCGGGCAGTAAATATTCGCCAGGGTCACCGGTTTATCCTTCCATTAACCCTTCAGGAAGATAAACCTGCCCTCTGGGTCAACCAGCTGGTCGGTTATGCAAAATGCGAATGACCTTGCAGTCAGTATCGCTACCCACTTTGTCTTGGATTCCGCACAGGTTGCATGATATACCACTGGGAAGCGATAGTTGGATAAACGGGGAATGGCGCTTGTTTTAAAGTGAGTTTCTGTCTGTGTGCTTCGGCTAGCAGGCTTTTCCAGGATATTGAGTCCCTTTGCATTCAAGGAGTAAACTTTGACGGATAGGGGAGCTGAAACCCGCATCTTGGGATCATTTGCTGGGGTGGTGAGTCTCAGTGCCCCCCCTGAGTTGGGGAGGGCCTGTGGGGAAGAAGGGGGAGATGGGGGGGAAACTAGAGGAGGACGGGGTTGAAAAAGAAGAGAACGAAGAGTGGGGGGTGAGACGGTATGGGAAGGGTTAAATAAGGGTGGAAGGAAAATTGGGACGGGGTAATAGAGATGTCCCAATCCGGGGGGTATTTCACAAGCCTATGTATTGGGTAAGGTTTATTCCTTTTGAGATGTGAGTACCCCCACTGTGGAATTTGTGAAGAAAGGTACCGGATGTAGACCTAGGCCTGCTATACTACCTTGACACTTATGACTTGTAAAAAGTAGATATTAGTAGTTCTATACCGGAGTTTTCAAAGAGGAAACCAGCCTCCTTGAGGTGGGGGTGAAGTCCTGCACCAAAACTATCATACACACTCTACCATCCAGTGTTTCCAGACATTAGATAAGAACATTTAATGGTTAGTCCTCAGCACTGGAAAAGGGGGGATGGATGCACCGAACTGATCTACCCATATTCTAGGTATATGGACCACATCGGCGCAGCCCCCCCAACAGATCCATAGCTATCAGTGAAATCAGGAAAAATCTTGAACTCTTAACCAAATGCAGGGCCACCCAGAACTGTGGGTGCAACCCCTTCTGTGCATATTGCACCTGTTACCCTGTCTCCCTGTGTCCCGACTCCCCAAGCTACAGTGAGGACTCGAGAGACAGGGGGGTCCCCTCTTATCTTCTCACATCCATGTTCGGGTTCCTGGGCTACGTCTAAATATGGAAAACAGCAACATAGAATAGCCACTAAACACTGAAATAGAAAAACGTATAAGACTTTCATAACTCGAATGTAAATACAAGGTGAACATTTCCTAGTGCTTCGATCTTCTACCTCAGAGGCCTGCTTCTCATCTAACCTGGAAGCCACTGCCTGAGTAAGATTATCACACCCGCCGACATATATATGTCATTTGAATTCTATTACCAATGAGAGAAATTTAACATATATACCTCATGGACTCCCTTGGCCCCCCCTAGCTATAGCCAAGGGGGCGCCACATGGAGGTCCAGGATGTATGTCGCCTGGGTCATTACGTGAACTATGACTGAAATGATTATCAGCATGCTAAGCCCCTTTTCACTTTAATATCAGAAAATACAATAGTGAGCCACCATTGCTATGATGCACTATCCATATGGCCATGAAAATTAAAAGTAAGCTTCGACCTTTAAATGCTCACAGAGGGCCTCTTTCTGTCCTGGTACAGCAGAGCAGCTAAGAGAAAAAAAAAAGGGGGAGAAGAGGGAGAGCCCCCCTAGGTGTTAAAAGTCTATTACCAGGGTGGCTGATAGCTCCTAGGATGCTCATGTTCTGCCATGAGTGTTTAGTGGTGTAAATTCCATACAGGGTGTTAAGGGAGGGGAGCAGAACCTTAATCCCGTGTAGACATTGCTTTTGTCCTGTGTTGTGAGGTTACCTTCGATAACATGGTAGGAAGGATAGATCTTCTCCCATTGTTTCTGCTTTTGCGGCTCTTCACGGGTCAGTTTCTAGAGGTCATAGCTAAAACGCCAGTCATGTAGCCTATGAAACGTGAGAGCTTGAGAAGTAAGAGCTTACTTCTCTTTCCCATTGATACCGGGTCATGTTGTTTAGGTACCTACTGTCAATACTAATAATTAAAGTCTCGGACCTGCTAGGGTGCTCCCCTGCTCTGTGAGGTTATACTTCGGTTTCGGCTAAATAACCCCTGCAATCCCGGGGTAGGGTAGGGCATAGGTAGTCTCAGGTATATCCACTTGGTGTCAGTAAATTCAGGGAGGGATTTTACTCATGTGCCAGTGTTCAAAGAAACTCAGGTGGCCAAAGATAACTAACAATAACTCAATAGAAATGGTGGCCAATGCGTGAAAGTCAGGGGACCTGCTTACCGCACCAAGCTCTGTGTTAGGGTTGTTCGGTCCTGCGATGAACAGAAGATGGCGACACTCGTGGGCTCTCTTCTGTTTCCATGTCTCCTTGCATTCTCGGTGGAGTGACAGCTGAACTTCTGCGACGTCTTTGTCTGCTTCTCTGCGCCCTGGGGGTGTCATCTTGCTGGGTAGGAATCCAGGGATCAGACTGTATGAAAGTACCATACCAATCAGGCACACTTATTGCTGGAATATTGAGGGTGTCGCAGAATTGCTGGAGGTCTGCTGGTGTTCTCAGCGATGCCGTGCGGTTTCCAGAGGTAGCCTGGAGGCAGAAGGGAAATTTCCATCGGTATGGGATACGGTGTTCACGTAGGACTTGAAGGAGCGGGCGTAAATCTCTCCTATGCTGGAGGGTGATGGAGGAAAGGTCTTGGAAGATCTAGATGCGCACTCCTTCATGTTCCATATGAGCGTGATTGCGGGCTATAGATGCAGTATTTCCTCTTTATGGATGAAATTGACTAGACAACATAAAGTGTCCCTTGGCGGATCTGTGTCTCTGCCTCTAGGTCTAAGTGCCCTGTAGCACCTCTCCATCTCGACTGGGGCATCAGGCGGTCTGCCTAGAAGTGTGTTAAAAATTGCCCAAACCGCAGCTTGCAACTGGGGGCCTTCCACTGTCTCTGGTATCCCCCTGATACGAAGGTTGCATCTGCGGCCCCTGTTATCCAAATCCTCCATATGCCTATGCATGTCTATGAGGTGCTGGGATTGTACTGTGGAGGCACGTTGCACTTGTTGGATGACCACCCCATGTGTCATGGTGGCCATTTCCACATGTTCCAGCCTGGTTGCTATTACCCTTATATTGGATTTTAAGTCCGAGATTGCTGCAAATAGGGTGCTTTTAATATCTGAAGCCACCTGATGGAGATCGGCCAGACACAGGAGAGGTGAGGTATATGCAGTGCCCGTACCTGGAGAGGGGGGTTCCGAATAGTCTGTGGCAGCAGTGTGACTCACACTCCGGTCCACGGATTGAAATGCGGCCTGTGAGTCGGTGTGCTGTGTGTGGAACATCGCCGGGATATTCTTACTGAGCTGGGTGGACGGTCCCAGCTGGGACCAGGTGACAGATTGGCTTTTTCACAGTGTGAGTATAACCATAGAATGGTCCGACCATACTGTATCCTTAATATAGGATTTGATTGCCCAAGGATTGTGATTCGTGGAAACAAAATATGATCAATTCTAACATAAGATTGATGTGGGCTCGAGAAGTGTGTATAGTCTCGTTGAGTGGGGTTCATTTCTCTCCAGATATCAGTGAGGCCCTGCTGAAAGACAAGCATAGTAATTTTAGAACTACTTTTGGTAGGGCGAGTGAACTGGACGTGTGCAGGTCTGGTTTTGTCCAGCCCCTGATTGAAAAGCAGTGTTCAAGTCTCCCCATAAATTACCGTTTCCTCTATGAGCGGGTCCAGTGTCCTTAAGTAAGTCTGGAAAAATTGTACTTGACCCCGATTGGGTGCGTAATAGGAGACAAAAGAGTACAAATGACCACCTAGAGTCCCCTTCACTAATATGAATCTGCCTTCTGGATCTCTGTGTACTAACTGTGGAGTGAATTTGCAATTTTTGGAAAATAGGATGGCTACCCCCCTAGTGTTGTCTTCGGCATTCACCAAGAAAAACAATGGGTAGTGTGCATAAAGGAATGAGGGAGTATACCGTCTTGGGAAGTGTGTCTCTTGTACAGGACTATGTCTATTTTGTGTACATGGTAGGAGTTAAAGACCTTTTGGCGTTTCACTGGGGAGTTCAACCCTTGTGTATTGTGGGAGACCAACCATGGGGGGGTAAATGGTGTCTTACACGCCATGGAGCAAAAAGGATGGGCACCAACCCAATCCACTGTCACTTACCCTTGCGATATGTTGATTTGTTTCCAGAAGATGTGACTACCTTGGATGAAGGACCCTCTGGGAGGTGAGCAGGAGGTGTGGTGCCTGGAGGTTGGCTGAAACAAAGAAAGAGATTAGACTATAAAAGAGATAGAGGAGTAGAGAGTGCAAGTACAAGCCCATGTGAGGCTTGATGGGGCAGGGGGAAAAAGGCTTGTTTTGTCAATGCCCCCCTGGAGGGGTGACATCCTATCCCACATATATAGAAATGCCATATCCATGAGGTAGGTGGAGGTGCAACTGGACTGCCCCAGTTGCGGCACACCGTTGGTCAAATCCAATTAGTACAGTTATTATATGTGAAGATCACAACCCTTGAGAGAACACAGTAAATATTGTGCCCTGTATAGCAAAGAAAACTAAAAGGGATAGAAACACTAGGGGGAGAGGGGAGTAGGGAAGAGGGAACAGGTAAGGGGAGAAAAGGAGAGATGAAGACAATGTGAGCACTATGGAGTATTGCAAACTTAAGTTTAATGTTAAAGAAATGAGCACAGGATCAAGGAAAACAAATCAGCACCATATCTAAATCCCTGAACAGGATGTCTCGGGAAGGCTCCCCAGAACCTGGAAGACCCCTCCTGGTCACCCGACGATGGCATGCAACCAGGCACGGGGAGCTACATGTCTTAATATAAGAGGATCACTGACCCATGCAAATAATTGTCCAGTGTGGGTCTCATGGACCTTTCGACAAATGTAAATGTATACAGTATATTAAAAAAAGAATTGGAAAAAACAGTGAACAAAGGAGGGCACCAGTTTTAGTGGAGGGCATTACCCCTGAACAGATACCTGGGGGAACCAGGGCAAAAGTGTAATAAGGAAGTACTGTATGATCTTGGAGGCATATTGTCTTTGGAACGCTTGGTCTGGGTTTTGTTACAGACTGGTGTAATAGGGCTTGTGGGGGTTGGGTGCTTGGTGGCCCCGGAATGAGAATTTGCAAAGTCCATTGTGGATTCTTTCGAGATGAATGTAAGGGTCAGGAACAACCGTTCTCTGTCCAGAAAGCTGGAGAATGAGTAGGTTTTGCTTTTAAAGTTGAACTTTAGAGCAAACAGAAAGATTCACCAGTAAAGGATTGCAAGAAGAGGTTTGCCTTTGAATTATCGATGGAGAAAGATCAGAAAAGATTTGTACTGTGTGGCCCTGACAGACCAGTTGGGATTGAGAAGCGAGACTTCTTCATGATTTCATCCTTTACTACATAAAAAAGAGGTTTAACCACTATGTCTCTTGGGGATCCATCCTTCCAGGGGGGACCTAAGGCTCTGTGAGCTCTGTCCAGCTCCAATCTGTGCGGAGGAATATTTGGGATGAGGTGTTTAATGAGGTCTTGAACTGCTGCTGGGATATCTGTGATCGATTCTGGAAGGCCTCTTAGCCTAAAATTATATCTCCTGAATCTATTCTCAAGGTTATCAATTCTGGACAAAGCTGTATCAAGCTGCTTTTGTAGTACCTGAATGTGATCCGAATTCTGGTTAGCTCTGGAGACTGTAATGTCCAGTTTGTGTTCTATAGCTTCCATTCTGGAATCCAGGTTTTGAAAATCAGCCCGGATATCCCCAGTAGTTTTAGCTGCCGTTTGCGCTAGACCTCTGTCCAATAAGTCTGACCGTTTATTAAAGAGATCTGCAAGGTTCAGGAGTTGCTCTGGGCCTAGGTTCCCTGGCACTGGGATGTCAGCAGGCCGAGTAGGGGTGGACCCCAGAGGGGATATCATTAAGTACTCCATTGTCTGCCCGATGAGAGATTCTGTTGAGGCAGGAGATGGAGCCACACTTTGGTGGCTACTAACATGCATTACTGGGGTGTATGTAAGTGTTGCTGGGGTCAGGACTTGCACATGATGGGATGATAAAAATCAGCAGAGCTTCCCCTCGTTTCAGATGCAGATTTAAAGCGACTGCGCTTCCAAGGGCACTTGTAGTGCAAAGTGGATTTGCCTTTCGTAAATAACCCCCATTGTGTCCCTTGTGCCGTGTATACACGAGCAAACTTTTCAGCATCAGCGGTCTTTCCGACGGACTTTCAACGGAGTTACGTCAGACTTTCAAAGACCGGACTTGCCCACACATGAACTGACTAAAGTCCGTTTGAAAGTCCGTTGGTTTGAACGTGATGATGTACAAAGGGACTAGAATAAGGAATTTCATAGCCAGTAGCCAATAGATGCCCTTGCGTCCTTTTTTGTCTGTCGGACTAGCATACAGACGAACTGATTTTTCAACTGGACTCAAGTCCGTTGGAAAGATTTGAAACATGTTCCAAATCTAAAGTCCGTCTGATTTTCAACAGAAAAAGTCTGCTGAAGCTCCGATGAAGCCCACACATGGTCGGATTGTCTAACGGATTTGTTCCGTCTGACCAGTCTGGTCGAAAAGTCCAGTCGTGTGTACACAGCTTTAGGCAACAGGAATCCCAAAAAAGTAAGTGAGATTTTAAGTTAGTTGTATGTTTCTGCTGAAAAATACTTTTTGATCTCGAAACAATGGCAGATTGACTTCTGGAGATTAAGTATATCTAAAGGCAAAACATGTACTTGTTTTCAGGTTTGGATATAGTATGGAATGGATAAAACCCCTGCAAGGTGCTTTTTTACAGTTTGTTCCTGTTGGAAACAATAACCAATGGCACAACAGGAAGTAAAAGGAAATCATTCCAAAATGAGGGACAATCACTTGTTCTTAACTTTTTTCATTTGTTACCAAACAACAATCTACAATTGTACGATTTACCCTCTATTCCTTTTTTGGTGACAACTCAAACTTGTGAATTTTCTCTCACTCTAAATCGTACTGGTAATTCTCCCCTGTGGGTACACAAGCAAAAAAAAAAAACCTTGGCAGTTATTCTAAACCTCCACTACTCTATCCAAAAAGACTTTACCCCTTTCACGACCAGACCATTTTTTGCTATTTAGCACTGTGCTACTTTAATTGGTAATTGTGCAGTCATATGCCCAGTACACACGGTCGGACTTTGTTCGGACATTCCGACAACAAAATCCTCGGATTTTTTCCGACGGATGTTGGCTAAAACTTGTTTTGCTTACACACGGTCGCACAAAGTTGTCGGAATTTCCGATCGACAACCACGCGGTCACGTACACCACGTACGACGAGACTAGAAAAGGCCGGTTCAGAACCAAGCGCGGCACCCTTTGGGCTCCTTTTGCTAATCTCGTGTTAGTAAAAGTTTGGTGAGAGACGATTCGCGCTTTTTCAGACTCGTGGCTTTCAGATCGTTTTCTGCTGTTCAGTTTGTGCTTGTGGGTTTGTATCTGCTCTTCAGTGCGTGCAGTCAGTTCGTATCAGAGTTTTCTGTGTGATCTTGCCTGCTCGTTGCTGTTTTTCAGGTCGCTCTTCACAGGCCTTGCTGTTCTTCAGTGCGTTCTGTTACTTCGTTCTGAGCAGCTGACCATTTTCTAGCCATGTTTCGTATGCGTACTCCTCGTACAGTTCGTGCTGTGCGGGGGCTTGGTGTTGGGGTCCTGACCTTGACACAAGTCCAGTCCATGAACAGGGTGGGGAGGAGTTCATGGACCAAGAATTGGTTGCTTCAGCGTCATCAGTTCTCTCATATGCTTTTGCTTCGTGAGATCCGTGAGAATAATCCTGATGATTTCAGGAACTTTCTCAGGATGATGGACCCCGTGTTTCACCGTTTGTTGGCTTTGCTGACCCCCTATATCAGCAGGCAGGATACCTGCATGAGGCAAGCCATCACTCCGGAGCAGAGGTTGGTCGCTACTTTGCGGTATTTGGCCACAGAGAGAAGCCTGCAGGACCTCAAGTTCTCGACAGGCATCTCCCCCCAGGCTCTTCTTTGTGGACATTTACTGCTTGTGTTTTTTGAGCTGACCCTGACAGAAATGTGTGGAGTGCAGAAAATATCGTGATTGTGTAACCTTATACAAAGCACTGTTGGCTGTTATTTACTAAATGCAAAGACACTTTTCCTTGTCAAAAGAAGTTTATTGAGTATACAATGTTATAAAGATACATAAAGTAAGTTTACAAGGATCTATAAAGTAAGCTCATTGTTTTACAGTAGGGTTTATATAGGTAAATATCATGAAATTTCAAATATTAAACATTGGGTTCACGTAAACCTAAATTAAAGATATATATCATTTCCTTAGTTACTTTTGTAGGTATTTAAATGATTTATACCTACTATACATATTGTTTACAAGTAGAGTGTATATAGATCAAATAAATTCTGATAATGAGCTTTAATCGTAAGGTGAAGAAAAGGAAAGAGAAAGAAGAAAAAAGGTTGAAAGGTAGAGGTATGGTCCACAAGATTGTCCCGCTCGTCAGTTTATTATTCTTTTTAGTTCTCTTTGAAGCCTTAGAATGGGTGTCACTGTAAGTCATTTAATCTGTTACCATGGCAACAGGACAGAGTCATTGAAGTTTGACAAGAACTGTTGTTTTATCCAAGGATGCCAAAGTTTTTCAAATTTTGGAATTTGATTTTGATCGATGGCTACCATCTTAGCATGGGACATTGTATTATTCATTCTGTGAATTGTTTCTGCTAGTACCAATGTAGGAGATTTCCATGCCTTGGCCACTGTTTGTTTTGCAGCCGTTATTAGTTGGATCATAAGTTTGAATTGAGAGAGTGTTAACCATTCCGGTTTTAGATTAAGTAAAGTTAAATATGGATCTGGTTGTATTATTTTTTTAAATATTTTAGATGCAATCACGAAGACTTCCTTCCAGAAGGTTTGGATTACTGGGCACGTCCACCATATGTGTAAATATGTGCCTATTTCTGGGCATCCTCGAAAACAAAGAGCTGAGGTATTAGGTGAATATTTTGCCACTCTAGCGGGTACAAGGTACCAGCGAGTTAGGACTTTATAATTTGTCTCCAGTGCTAAGATGTTGGGTGAAGATGACTTAGATGTGAGCCATATGTTAGACCAGTCCGTGTCTTCTAAAGTTCGTCCCAGGTCCTCCTCCCACCTCTGAACGTAAGAGGGTCTATTAAGATTTGCTACTCCATATAATTGATTATAAAGTGATGAAATTGTACCTTTAGCAAATGGATCTTTTGTACAGATTGATTCAAAAATGGATTAATGGGATAATGGTGTATCCCCCTTTAGGAATGGTGTATAGAAATTTTTGATTTGGAGATATCTAAATATCTCAGAGTTTGGTAGATCATATTTTTCTCTAAGCGATGGGAATGAAAGGAATGATTTAGATGCTATGAAGTCATTTAGTGTCTGAATGCCTGATGTTGTCCAAGCTTTAAAAGAATTTGGGTAGATCCATGCCGGATAAAAGGCCGGATTTCTGATAAAAGAAAGGAGAGGATTGTGTGGAGATTGTAACTGATATTTGGTTTTTAGTTTATCCCAGAGAGATAAGAAGTGTTTAGTTATGGGATTATGAATTTTAAAGCGGTCTTTAGGATCAAGCCATAATAAATTTGATATTAATAGAGGGTCATTTTCTGAAGCCTCTATAAATACCCATAATGGGATTTCCTGTTTTGCATGGTATTTGGACAGACTGGCCAAATGTGCTGCTCTGTAGTAGTTAGTAAAATTAGGGTATCCCAGACCTCCTTTATTTTTGGGAAGATGTAGTGTGTGTATAGGTATACGTGGTTTAGAAGAGCCCCATATAAACGAAGTTGCTCTTTTTTGTACTATTCTCAAAAAATAGGAAGGAATTGGAATAGGGAGGACTCTGAATAGATAAAGCAATTTGGGTAGAATAGTCATTTTGATTGCATTAATCTTCCCTATCCAGGATAAAGGAAGTTGCGACCATTGTTTTATTAGATTTGTGATCTGTCTTAATACAGGAGGATAATTGGTTGAGAATAAATCAGAATGAGATGCTGTTAAATGAATTCCAAGATATGGGATTGATTTTTCTGCCCATGTGAATGGGAGTGCAGCCCTAGCCGGGATCAATTCCATGTTTGTGAGTGAAATATTAAGCACTAGGCATTTCTTAGGATTAATCATAAGGCCGGATAGGGCTGCAAATCCATCAAGAGCTGGTATTAAGTTAGGACCAGAGACCTGTGGTGATGATAGAAAAAGTAATATATCGTCTGCAAATATACATAATTTGTGTGTAATACCTCCTACTTCAATGCCAGTTATAGTTTGGTTTGTTCTGATGTATTGGGCCATGGGTTCGAGTATAAGGGCAAATAATAAGGGAGATAATGGGCAACCCTGTCGGGTACCTCTTTCGATATTAAAGGCTTCAGATTTGTATCCAGCATATTTTATATAGGCTTTGGGTTTATTATATAATGCTTTGATCCATGTTAAAAAGTGGGGTCCAAAACCCCATTTTTGTAATGAATATTGCATATATTGCCAGGATACTGTGTCAAATGCCCTCTTAATATCGAGAGATAGAAAACATAAAGGGATTTTCCGTTTTTTAGCAATATGTGCCAATAACACTGCCCTGCGTATATTATCGCCTGCCTGTCTATTTGGCATGAAGCCTACTTGATCTCTATGTATTAATTTTCCTATAATGCTATTGAGGCGTTTTGCTATTATTTTTGCTAATAATTTAATATCGAGGTTTAACAGAGAGATAGGCCGATAATTCACACAGGAAGTATCATCAGAAAGGGGTTTTGGGATCATACAAACAATTGCCATTAGTGTTTCTTGCCGAAAAGAATGTCCATCTAGAAGTTTGTTAAAAGTTTCAGTGAGAATGGGAGAGAGTATTTCTGAGAATGTTTTATAGTATAAAGCCGAGTAGCCGTCTGGGCCTGGTCTTTTGTTAAGTTTTAGGTCTTTTATGGCGTTAGCAACTTCATCTATAGTTATAGGCTCATCCAAACTGCTTTTTTGATTCTGAGATAACACAGGTAAGGTTATTTTTGAGAAGAAGGATTCAGCCTCTGTAGGATTAAATTCATTGTTTGTCTTGTATAAAGTTGCGAGATGTGAGTGAAATTTATGGACTATTTTAACTGGATTACAAGTGTAAACATTTTTTGATAATTTCAAACGTATTGGTTTGAAAGATTTGTTAGTTGAATTTAATGCCCGAGCCAAATATGTACCTGGTTTGTTTGTATTCATGTAGAAATTGTGTTTGGAGCGTTTGAGGGATTTATCAACTGACTCAGTGAGAAATAGATCGTATTCCAATCTAGATTTTTCCAGATGAGATTTTGTACTCTGGGATGGATTATCTTGAAATGATATGTAGGCTGCATTAAAATTGAGTTCTAGTTTTTTTGCTAGATTTTTGCGTTCCCGTTTAAATAGTGCCATTTGTCTTTGTATTGTACCACGCAAGACAGGCTTATGAGCTTCCCACAGTGTTATTGGGGAGACGTCTGTTGTATTATTAATTGATATGTATTCCTTTAAAGCTTGTTCAATGGCCATCTGATGTAGTGGGTGTTTGAGCATTATGTCCGGTAAGTACCACGTTGGGTCATGCGCTTTTGGTATGGCTGAGGCTATAGTGGTGTATACTGCATTATGGTCAGACCACGGAATCGGAATTATATCTGATGCAATAATTTCTGGTATCATTCCTATTGTTAGAAAAATATGATCTATTCTGGTGAAGGTTTGATGAGGGTGCGAGAAATAAGTGAATTTCTTTTTCATTGGGTTACTTTCTCTCCATGAATCTACCAGATTGTATTTGGAAAGAAGTTGAGAAAAAGGTAATCTAGAGGTTATTTTGGATGGTGTAAAAGGTGATTTATCTAGAAATGGGAGGAGGACCTGGTTCGAATCCCCACACATTATCACTGTTCCTATTTTGTGTGTATTAATCACTTGTAATATATGTGAGAGGAATGGTGTAGGTTGTTTGTTAGGAGCGTAGTAGGAAATCACCGTGATTGCTGTATCCATTATATAACCCATGAGTATCAGGTATCTACCTTCTGGGTCTTTAATTTCTGATGATAAGGTGAATGGTGTGGATCGGTGAAATGCAATTAGAGTTCCCCTTTGCTTGGTACAGGCAGAAGCCGTGTAAATTTGTTGATAAAAAGGAGAAATATATTTTGGAGTAGAATCTTTGGTGAAGTGTGTTTCTTGGAGGCATACTATGTGAGCCTTCTTGTTATGGAAAGTACGGAAGGCTTTGGTCCTTTTTTGAGGGACATTTATTCCCTGAACATTCAGGGAAAGTATATTCAGTGGTGCCATGGCAATAGATCAAATAGTTTTGACTTACTTTTTGTTATGCAGAGCTGACTGCGCAGATCAACCTGTGTGGACTGAAGAGATGAATAGATAGAAAAGAAACCAGTGAATTCTGGAGTAAAGAGTAAACAAAAAACATATGAGATTAGATGATACATTGTATAAATTATTTTTTGCAAGTAATCACAATTTACCCGTGAAAGAGAATAAATATCTCTCTCAGGGGAATAAGTGCCTTCGTCACACTCCCACATAATATGGTTGGGAGAATGAGGAGGGCTAATGGGGGTACACGGATCTTCCGCTTACAGGAGAGAAGTGCTATGTCAAAAGACATCAAAATGATGTTTCATTAATTGGAATGCAGAATATAGTTTTTGTTGAAATTATTTATTCCAGGGTGGTTGTATATGGTTAGTCTTGCCCTAGGCTAAATAATTCAGTTAGAAAGGTACTGTTAATAACTTTGGTATTGATGAAGATAGTTTGAATTATTTGGGGATTTTAACCCTTTTAGAGTAAACAATTACATATTTTATTCATATGTAACTGTTTAGATATGTTAACTCATAAAATTGAGGTTGTATTGCTTCAGATTAGAATAAACAAAAACATAATTCTAGGAACTAGTTAGGTAATAATATATTTGTTTTAAGAAAAGAAAGAAAAAGCTTCCATTACTTCTGGATTATTGAACATATTTATCCTAAAAAGTAATAAATCTATTGTTATTACCTGATAATATATAACTGAACAAGAATTTCCTTATTTCACTTATATATTCTAAGGCTATATGAATCAGAAGTAATAAGAAATATAACTGGAATGTAACATGATCCCACACAGTGTGTGACTATCAGAATGCAGTTACATTCAGTTATAAATACAGGTTTTTTATAGAGAACCATCTCTTAGTATAATAAATGAAGAGATATCAGGAATTAGGATGTCAGTCCATTGAATCTTCTTGGTCCATGGATGATGTGGCATAACGGCCTCTTTTGTGAGAATGATGATTCCCATTTTGTTCTGAAATTTTCTGGGTGCTGCCTGAAGGTGAAGATGATGCCATTCTTCTGCGTGTGGGAGTGTTGCTGCTTGTGGGTTCTGTCAGATTTAATTTTAAAAGGGTTTGTTGTAGTTCATCTGCTGATCTGCTTCTGTAAATTGTACCTTGGTAGTTAAATCTGACTGAAAAGGGGAAGCCCCATTGATACATAATGTTGTGGCGTTGCAGTTCCATTAGTTGGGGTTTCATGGATCGTCTTTTAGTAATAGTAAGTTGGGATAGGTCAGCAAAAATTTGATAATTGTGTCCTTGAAAATTAAGTTCCTTTTTTTCTCTTGCAGCAATTAGTATTTGTTCTTTCGTTCTGTAATAATGAAATTTTGTGATTATATCACGTGGGGGTCCATCTTTCTTTTTGGCTGTGAGGGCTCTGTGTACTCTGTCCAGTTCTAAACGTTCAATAGGGATATCTGGCTTTAGTTCTTGTAATAGAGCAGTAATAGTAGATTGCAGGTCTGTCACAGTTTCAGGTATTCCCCTTATGCGCAAGTTTGAACGTCTGGCTCTATTTTCGTAATCTTCGAGCTTAGTTTGAAGTATTAAATTCTCTTTTTTTAATTGTTCCAATTCTGTTATATTTTCTTGGGTTGTAATTTCAATTTCATCCATTTTTATTTCTAAGGCTGCGGTGCGGTTTCCCAGCTCTCTTATTTCTTTGGTTAGGCTTTTTGTTATTTGGTCTGAGGTTTGTTTTAAAGCCTTATGAAGCATCTTTTCAAATTGTAATAATATTACTGGGGATACTGAGGAGGCTTGTGGAGAAGTTTGTGAGAGGATTTGTTCTGTATCTGACTCAAATGGAGAGTCTTGCTGTGACATTTTCTGTCTGTGAGAGTGCCCTGATGCTGTATCTTGTGAGGTGACTGGAGCTGCTTCAGCTGCAGTGAGTGCCTGTGAGCTCTTTGTGAGGTGATTTTTATTTCTGCCACGGTTTCCTCCCAGTACCATATTTCCTGCCCAAACTTTCACAGTTTGTTCCCTGGGGCAAAAAGGTTCAAATGGATACCTTTTGAGCCTGCAGGCTCCGCTTTGTCCTTCTCTTCTCTCCTCAGCGGTGTGGAGCTCTAACAATGCATGTCTGCTCTGCTAGGCTCCGCCTCCTGCCGCAAAGACACTTTTCACTACAAGTGCACTTGCATCTGCACTGAAACTGCACTTGTAGTGCAAAGTGGATTTGCCCTTAGGAAATAACCCCCATTTTCTCATAAAACAACAATTACATCACCCCAAAAGTGTTGTAGCGTGAGACAATAATCCACACATTCTTGATGAACAATCTTTTTAATACCTGCACAATCACATGTGCATTTACCCAAGGTTTTTCTGACAAACCAACATGTTTGTTGTATAACAATTTTTGTGGTGTCATTATCCAAAATCAAAATGTGCATTTTATAGAAAACAGGCCTGTGTAAAACCAACAAGAAAGACACAAATCTTGATCTTACAAAGTTCACATTTGGTAGAACTGGAAGGCAATATCAGACATGAGTATTTAGGAACTGTGTTTGATATTGCGTTCAGATGGGGGGAAATCACCCCTGGAAAAGCCAAATTTGGAAGATGCACACAAATTTCCCAATGTCAACATGTGCTAGCTGCCATCACGGGGGATCAAGGGATGTGTTTTGGGGGAGAAAGCCCTTCCTCACCGCTACTTTATTATTGAGGAAGGGGTTGCACCCCCAAAACGCGTCCATTGATCTCCCGTGATGGCAGATAGCACATGTTGACACACTGTGTGCATCTTCCAAATTTGGCTTTGGGAAAAATCACAAAAACATTTCGCACATTGTAGCACACAAAAGAAGAAAGTGATTTGGAGGGGCTTTAAACTCGCCCCAAAACATCAATGATGTTTTTATATTTTGGAATAACATCATTGATGTTTTGCTTGATGTTTTCCAATTGTAAATTACACCCCATGATCTCCCCGATCAGGATCTGGGCACTTTCGGATGTGAAAGGATCTGGATCCACAACCTCACGATCACCTAAAAAGAGAGGAATCCCAAAATAAATTAGGTTTCAAAAAAATGCCGCAATCCATCTCTTATCGGAGCCTGTGGTTGCAGACACTCACCTGTTGTGGTAACTACTTCCACCACGTCTTCATCCTCCTGCTCAGCTTGTGTTGGGGGGATTTCCCCTTCTTCCAGGGGGGGGGCTCTGGTCTCCTCGGATGAGGGGTGTCCTCCGAGTCTTTTCTCCCCTATGTAAAACAAAAATGGTATAATTAGCACACAGATATTTGATGGCAGAACTATAAAGATGAAACATTGCTTGGAAGTGGGGTACAATTATCTATTTTAGCAGAGTTCCAACATGTAGCTTTTTTAGTGTCCTTTGTCAAGCTGCAATACTTTACCTGTTTGGTAAAAGCTTCACAGATGTAGCCCCCCCTATAGTATACACTGGAGCACCTGTGTGGCCCCCTAATAAAAATGGTGTTCTTGTGTCCCACACTAGTGCTCCAGTGTCCAGATGTGAAAACAGCTGCTCAGTGTCCTCTCCTTACACAGAATCTAGTTTGCATTTCATTCTAGTAACAAAGCCATCTACACAACCCAATTCTTTGAAGACAAGTATAGGGCGTCAAAATGGTGGCCAAATGCATATGGCCTAAACAATGGTATTTTATCGTCCGAAATAACAATGTGTGATCCGAACGAATAATGTGCCCATGAACATGAAAGTTGCCATTTTAAACTGTACAACAGTTCCTAAAAGCACATGGAGCAGCACGAACGTAATAAACATAAAGAATAGGAACACAGCACAACTACTTACTTTTTTACAGCACTCTCCGGATCTTTCTGTACTGCTCATGTTCTTGTAATTTCAGGTCCGACCACCGCTTCCTGAGCTGATCTTTCGATCATCGTACCCCGAATTTCCGGTGCAGACTCCTGACCACTTTCGCCATGATCTTGGCCTTTCGGACATTGGGGTTGGGGTAAGGCCCATACTTTCCATCATAGTCGGCCTTCTTCAGGATGTCCACCATCTCCAACATCTCCCCAAAGGACATATTTGAGTCCTTTAATCTCCTTCTGGATCGGGACGTTTCAGGCTCCGGCCTTTCCTCCTCCTCCTCCTCCTCGCTGCTACAATTAGCATGATCCTGCTGTCTATCCACCATGTGCTCTTCCCCCACTGCGCCGAACGAAAAGGGGCGGGGAATAGACTAGAAAGAACGTCAGGGGTGGGCGGAGTTATACGCATGCGCAGTGTGTATAAATCGTAACGCGCGCGTCTTACGTACGATCTGTGAGCGGAGGAAGGAGCATCGGAGACGCCGATCGCGCTAACGAAGGTAGGATCTAAACTTGGGCCTATACTGCTTCGAAATGGAAGCCTATATTGTAACAAGATTAGGGGAGTTTGGCCTGACATTAGGCTTTGTCTTGTGTTGTGTCTTACAGAGAAAATGGATGGGTTCAACGACCACAATTTCCTGCCCCTGTTCATAGACAAGTACAGGGAGCTGCCCTGTCTGTGGCAAGTGAGACACCCCCACTATAATCACAAACAGAAGAGGCAGGCAGCGCTGGAGAAACTGCTGGAGTTGGTGAAGCCGGTGGTCCCCACAGCAACCATCCCTTATTTGAAAGCTAAAATTGGTGGCCTGAGGAGCACTTATCTTAGGGAGCGCAAGAAGGTCACAGATTCCCAGAGGTCCGGAGCTGCAGCAGATGACATTTATGTCCCCAGGCTGTGGTACTACGAGAGACTGCGATTTCTGTCAGACCACACTGAAGTCAGGGAATCCCTCTCCACTCTTCCTTCAACGC
This sequence comes from Aquarana catesbeiana, assembly GCF_042186555.1. Lineage (NCBI taxonomy): Eukaryota > Metazoa > Chordata > Amphibia > Anura > Ranidae > Aquarana > Aquarana catesbeiana. The sequence goes on from NC_133324.1 coordinate 173,224,296, forward strand.
TTCCTTCCATCCCAGCTGAGGCTTCCGATGTCCAACCTGGGCCTTCCAGCCAGGAGAAGTGGAGGAGCCCAGCTGGAGTCAGGTATAGCATTCTTCTACAGATTTCTGGGCAATAAATAAATGATGTTTATTAGATGTTATTATTGATCACTAATTGCTGATTAAAAAAAGTGCTTTACATATCAATAGACAGTAGTGGGCACCCAAAATTGGGAAAAGAATGAAAACTGCTGGGCTCAGAAGGATAGTCTGTTATATTTGTTAACATTCAATTTGCAGCAGTCAGGAGGTGAAAATTGTGAATAAAAAACTAAAACTATGTCCCTTTTTCATACACAGGAAGACCTCAGCCAGGAGGAGGTTGTGGAATGTGGCAGTCAGGAGGAGGCGGGGATTAGTGGCAGCCAGGAGGAGGTGGGGCTAAGTGTCAGCCAAGAGAAGCCAGGGACAAGTCGCAGCCTGACTGAATCTCAGGTCCCTCCCCTCCGCCTGCCATATAAACGAGCCAGGAAGGCCACTCTGAGTCCCGTGCAGGATTCAGCGTACAGGCTGATCCAGGAGGCTTCGGCGTCCCTCCGAGCCTTCCCCAGTCCTGAAGAGGCCTTTGCCTGCATGGCTGCCACAAAATTGCAGGGCATGCAGGAGGGTCAACGCAAGATCTCTGAGGACCTGATTTATAAAGTCCTTCGTAAGGGGGAGAGTGGGGAACTGACACACAAGACGGATGTCATTGAGATCGACGATCCTCCTCCTCCTCCTCCTCCTGCTGCCACAACTCCACCACCACAGCCAAAGGCTGGAAGGAAGCGTGGAAAGAAGACCTGAGAGTGATTGCCCTGGGTTCAGTCTGGTCTGACAGAAGCTGCAGTCTCTCGTATGACCACAGCCTGGGGACACAGATGTCATCTGCTGCTTTCCGGATCTCTGGGACTTCTGGACCACATTGCCCTCCCTTAGATATGGACTCCTCAGGCCACCAATTTTGCTTTTAAATAGTTGATGTCTGCCCCGGGGGTCCAAGGCTTCGCCCACTTCTGCAGTTTCTCCAGCGTTGCCTCCCTCTTTGTTTAGTTGTGAGCCCTTAATAACATTTTTTGGGGTAAATTCTACTCTCCTGTGTGTGTTTTCATCCAAAAAGGACAGTTTGTTGGTGACGATTCAGGTACATTTCTAAAGTACAATGTGAAATTAACAAGGGACAACAACACCAAACAATCTCCTACAGATTAAATAGAACAACATATTAGTGGTGTTGTGGGAACTTGTCACAAAAAACACACAAACATTTTCGGGAATACAAATCAAAATCACCAAAAAAATAAAAAATAAAAAAGAGAAACACAAAAAAAGAATCTACATTAAAGTCCAAAAAAAAAAAAAAATTTTGTTGTCAGATGTGAGAAATCAAAATATATTGAGGGAATCCCGATAAATAGTAACGAAATAAGTTTGTGAGAAGTGTGTGTGAATATGAGCAGCAAAACTACTTAATTCTTGTCACATTATAAAGAAGAAGAGAGTGCGCTGTATTAAACCATTTTGAACATTGCAGCGTGACGAAAGTGCTGTATCCATTCCGAACGCTACGTTTACCAGAACGAGCTGTCCCGTGTCGGAATTTCTTCTGAGCATGCGTGGCACTTTGTGCGTCGGAACAGGCCACACACGGTCGGAATTGACGCGATCGGATTTTGTTGTCGGAAAATTTTATCTCCTGCTGTCCAACTTTGTGTGTCGGAAAATCCGATGGAAAATGTCCGATGGCGCCCACACACGGTCGGAATTTCCGACAACACGCTCCGATCGGACATTGTCCATCGGAAAATCCGACCGTGTGTACGGGGCAATACAGTGCTGTACCCAACAAAAATCATTTTTTTATTTTTTAAATCAGATTTTATTTTTGATTTTTTTTCCCTTTTACACATCAAACATATACAAAATAATTAAATAATAATAATAAAAAAAACAGAACAAAAATTCACTTTCCCCCTTTTCCCTTCCTCTCCTTATTATTACCAATCATTCCAAAAATTCCAGAAATATTCCAGGGCAACCGCTACACTATATAAAGAGTTAGGTAAAACAGACTACCTGCTCTTCAAATGCTATCTCTCTTTATTATATGCCTAACCTAGAACATGGAGCGTCTATTAATTTTTTTTTCTTGTATTTTTTTCAAACTTCACGTGCGCATTTAGTTACATAAAGAACATAGGTGTGTTTTTCTTGTCAAATGGTTTTTAGTTGGTTCATTAAGGACATTACAGATATTTTCAGAAAACATAATGATTGACAAACAGAAATGAAGCTCGTCACTATTAGGTTAATAGACTTTCTAAACATGTAATATGTAACCAAAAATGTAATATGAACGTTGGTAAAAGTTGTATAAGAATCTAGGCTAATACTAAAATAGTTATTCAAGTCAGCTGAAAATAGGATAAATAAGCTGAGGAAGAAAGTCTTAGTTTGGGGGATCTGGAGCTTCAATATAATAATAAGAAGAGATGGGAGGATAGAAATCCATAAAAGAAGAGAAGAAAGGAGCAGAAAAGAGAAGAGAAGGAAGGGGAGGGGAGTCCATCAGGTCGATCCAAACGCCATCACGAAGCAAAACAAGCCCATTCATACATCAATATAGGTGTGTTTTTCAAACATAACATGTTTGTCCATTTCCTGAATCCAGTGCCCAAGGGTGGGAGGGTTTGGTGAGACCCAATAAGAAGCTATTACCTTACGGGCTTTAAAAAGTGATCTTATATTGGTCACTACCTGATCATGTTCCAGATTGTTGGGATTTATATACTCTAATAGGCATAGAATGCGATCTGGAATCAATGCAGTGAAATTCAATTTGTTACAATTTTTTATTGAATATGTTTTATAGCAGAAAGTAAAAATATTGTTTTTTATTTAAAAATGTTTTAATTTATAGTGCAAAAAAATAAAAAACCCAATGGTGATCAAATACCACCAAAAGAAAGCCTTATTTGTGTGAAAAAAAAATGTAATTTGTGTACAGCATTGCATGACCGTGCAATTGTCAGTTAAAGTAACGCAGTGGCAAAAAACAAAAAATAGCCTGGTCATGAAGGGGGGTAAATCTTTTGGAGGTCAAGTTTTTAATAAAAGGACACTTACCTGTCCAGAGTTCCAGCTCTGTCCTCACCCAGGCTGGTTCTTCGCCAGTCTTTGGGTCCCTGAAGGCTGCGGGCAAAGAGGGGAGTTGAAAAAAACCCAAAAAATGGCCAAATATTTGGAGAGGAAGGAGGGGGATGGTGTTAAAGCAAAACTTCCTCTTTTGGGTAAAGTTCCACTTTAAGAAATGCATGGGGGGGTCACATTATTTATTCAGAGAACCCAAGCAGATATAGGGAAAGCCTAAACAACTTTGACCCCAAGCTACACAAAAGAATTAAACATTTGTTTCATGGCACCATATATTTATAAAATTGTAATTTTTAAGTAAAATTATGGCTATGCTCACACTTGCAATTGTTTACATCAGTTAAAGTATTTTGACAACAGGAACAGCAAGGAAGGCGATTAGAATTTTTATTTTTATGTTACAAAGATCTTTCACTTGAATATTTTAACATGCTGTCAGAGTGATTAATCATAGAACCAGGCAATACAGTCCTAGTGACACCACAATCACAAGCCCCAAATGTGTAGTTGGAAACATGCACAGCAAACATTAGTGACTTTGTCAGCTACACAAGTGCCTTTCACATATATTTACTATGAACAGTCATGAAGTGGTTAAAAAAGGAAAATTGCAAATACAGTTCATACATATCATAGAAAAGTCTTGTTTCTAGCTCAAACTTTTACAATTCACTAGATATCTTGCAACAGTAAACTAGTTTGCTACACAGGATTTATGACCAGCAGATAATAGAATTCTTACAATTTCCAAACTGGTTCATTAATTCCGTTTCCACCAAGAAGACACAAAACTTGGTGATCTGTTACCTTAGATAGAGCAAATTTACAGATGTAGCTTTCACTCAGCCTTTGTCTATTTTTCTATTTCAGCAATAAATGAGAGAATATAAACATGTCTCTGGGAATCATGACTTAAACTCTGCCTGTTTTGATATAAACTGAGTGTTATGTAGCTTTCAGTTGTCCATTTTCTACTTCTGGTTAACTTTGCTGTTGTGTATATTATAACCTAAGGCTAGAGATTTGTCAAAGGCTATCAGTGGTTTACAAACTGTGACATTTCCACTTACCCTCTGACAACTGAATGAATGCTCTAAGAAGAGTGTATTGGGAAAAAAAATAAAAATACAATGACATATAACATATACTCCTTGATTGTAGTAAATTCTAGATGCAATTGCAGATCCTTATCATTGTGTCAAAGATAATGTTAAAAAAAATACCATAAAACACTTTTATGTTAACTCATTACTTCCTATATCACTCTACATTCAGACATTTTTAGCCTGTTTTCCAACAATAGAGGACAAGTACTGTTGGTCATGGATCATATGATAATCCTTGTCACTCAGAATATTTACTTAAAGTGTAAGCACCAAAAAGCACACTATGCTATCCCATGTGTATAAAGCAGCATGGTGTGCTAAACCTACCTTCCAGACAGGGTTTCCTTTCAGTTTAAAAAATGTATTTCAAAACTTTGACCCTTTCACTGCCAGAGCTGTCTTAGCTTTTTTTGCACACGTGTTTACATGAAACCCCCACACATTATATATTTTCTGAAAGGAGACACCATAGAGAACAAAATAATATTCGTTCGAATTTTTAATGTCACAAGAAATAAGTGCAAAAGTTTATGAAACACAACATTTTAAGAAAAAATGCACTAAAGTGACTTTAGGGCACATAAATGCAATATATTACCAGCAAAAAGAAAAAAAAAGAAAAAAATTTAATGAGGTCAATATGAGCTGGTAACCAAGCATTTTTGCTGCGGTGTCACCGAGGAGCATAATTTTACGGTGGCAGATGGTGATGACTTTCAATCAAGGGTTATTTTATCACAAAGACTTTATTTTATTTTATCTTTGCTTTGTTTATTTTAATTTGTGATATTTATTATTTATTAGATTCCTCATGGACACAAATCACTGTTAGCGCAACTGCAATATATTACCCAATTTTTATTAAAATACAAAAGGTAAGGTTGCTCAAGATAAACATGTCAGCCCTAAAAATGTGTTCTCAATGAAATGGTGACAAACTTAGGTACTTTATATCAGTTAACTGTAAATAATGGATGTAAAATTTTTGCTCTTACTCTGGTGTGAATAGCGATATGTAACATGTACAGTGCAGCCTGCGTTTTCATGCGTAGGTGCCCCCAATGCATGCATTTACATTCTTATGTTCGTGCATGTAAGAGTTGGAGAGCCTCAAACTTTTTTGGGGGTATTTTAATTGGTTGTAAATAACTTACATTTTTTACATATTATTTTACAATTTTTTCTACCTATTTTTTTTCCACCACATAGGGGACAAAACGTCTCCTATGTAATGCATTTCTTGTGACAGGTTCTCCTTTAATGAGACATCAGGGGTCTAAAAACACCCTAATGTCTTACCTGTCCACCAATGAAATGAATGCAGTGCAGATCGCACTGCATTAGCTTCTCCCCTGGCCATACTGACTGGGAAAAAAATGACACTGGGACTTGTGAGTGGCAGTGGTGTGTGTGGAAACAATCGGGTGACTGCAGAGCCACCAAATCACTTCTATTTGACAGCTGACAGGTGACTTGTCAGATTTACACACACACCGGGGCTGCACACTCCCCTCCTGCTGCAACTGGCTACATACAACAGAGGAAGTAAAAGGGTTAAAAGAAGCCTTCTTCCTCTGAAGTCCGTTATGAGTTATTGTGGGTGGCACAGTGGTGTAGTGGGCAACACTCTCACCTAGCAGTAAGAAGGGTCGCTGGTTTGAATCCCAGCCACAACACTACCTGCCTGGAGTTTGCATGTTCTCCCTGTGCCTGCGTGGATTTCCTCCAGGCACTCCAGTTTCCTCCCACACTCCAAAGACATGCTGGTAGGTTAATTGGATCCTGTCTAAATTGTCCCTAGTATGTATGAATGTGAGTTAGGGACCTTAAATTGTAAGCTCCTTGAAGGTTGGGACTGATGTGAATGTATAATGTATATGTAAAGCGCTGCATAAATTGATGGCGCTATATAAGTACCTGAAATAAATAAAATAAATTGTACTCCTCAACTCACTCCCTCAGTCTCCTCCCATATCACTAAATTACTAACAGATATATAAGTCTGGATGTCAATCCACTTCCTCAAACTCAATCTATCCAAAATGGAACTTATCATTTTTCCTCCACCACGTGTCTATTCCCCTGGTCCCTCTGTCAAAATCGATGGCACTATCAGCCCATCCCCGCATGCCAAGGTCCTAGATGTAGTCTTGGACTTTGGACTCTCCTTTAAGCCCTACATCCAATCACTGTCCAAATCTTCCAGCCTCAACATCTCCAAAATATAGCTACACTAGCAAATTGAAGCTGAACTCCAGCTAATACTTTATATTCAGTTACAGCAGTTTTTTTCCTTTTGTGATAAAGGTTTTACGTAAATAAAACATGAACGTTTTGAAGCACCCCTGTCAATGTTAAATGGTCTGTCTCATCCCTATAACTGTAAGAGAACTTTTTTGTAGCAAACAGACTTATTAGCTGGATCACCAGAAGAAAATAGAAGAAAGCCTAAAAAAAGGAAAGTAATGCAGCTATCACATCTAATAATTGGTAAGCTGCAATATAATAAATGTTTACTTTTGGCTTTAACCACTTGCCGACCACCTAACGTCAATATACGTCGGCAGAATGGCACGGGCAGGCAGAATCACGTACCTGTACGTGATCTGCCTCCCGCGGGCGGGGGGTCCGATCGGACCCCCCCCGGTGCCAGCGGCGGTCGGCTTGTGACTGGGAGCGTTGGGAGGCGAGGGGGAGACCATCCGATCATGGCCCCCCCCTCGCGATCGCTCCCAGCCAATCGGAATCCTCCCCTGCCTGTGTGTAGTTTCACACAGGCAGAGGATGTGATGTCATCTCTCCTCGGCTCGGCAGTTTCCGTTCCAGCGCCGAGGAGAGAAGACATGTAAGTGCACAAAACACTACACACACAGTAGAACATGCCAGGCACACAAAACACCCCGATCGCCCCCCGATCCCCCCCCAACCACCCCCCCCGTCACAAACTGACACCAAGCAGTATTTTTTTTTTTTTTCTGATTACTGATTGGTGTCAGTTTGTGACAGTTACAGTGTTAGGGCAGTGAGTGGTAGCCCCCTTTAGGTCTAGGGTACCCCCCTAACCCCCCCTAATAAAGTTTTAACCCCTTGATCACCCCCTGTCATCAGTGTCACTAAGCGATCATTTTTCTGATCGCTGTATTAGTGTCGCTGGTGACGCTAGTTAGGGAGGTAAATATTTAGGTTCGCCGTCAGCGTTTTATAGCATCAGGGACCCCCATATACTATCTAATAAATGTTTTAACCCCTTGATTGCCCCCTAGTTAACCCTTTCACCACTGATCACCGTATAAGTGTTACGGGTGACACTGGTTAGTTCGTTTATTTTTTATAGTGTCAGGGCACCCGCCGTTTATTACCGAACAAAGGTTTAGCCCCCTGATCGCCCGGCGGTGATATGCGTCGCCCCAGGCAGCGTCAGATTAGCGCCAGTACCGCTAACACCCACGCGCGCAGCATACGCCTCCCTTAGTGGTATAGTATCTGTACGGATCAATATCTGATCCGATCAGATCTATACTAGCGTCCCCAGCAGTTTAGGGTTCCCAAAAACGCAGTGTTAGCGGGATCAGCCCAGATACCCGCTAGCACCTGCGTTTTTCCCCTCCGCCCGGCCCAGTCCAGCCCACCCAAGTGCAGTATCGATCGATCACTGTCACTTACAAAACACTAAACAAATAACTGCAGCGTTCGCAGAGTCAGGCCTGATCCCTGCGATCGCTAACAGTTTTCTTGGTAGCGTTTTGGTGAACTGGCAAGCACCAGCCCCAGGCAGCGTCAGGTTAGAGCCAGTACCGCTAACACCCACGCACGCACTGTACACCTCCCTTAGTGGTATAGTATCTGAACGGATCAATATCTGATCCGATCAGATCTATACTAGCGTCCCCAGCAGTTTAGGGTTCCCAAACACGCAGTGTTAGCGGGATCAGCCCAGATACCTGTTAGCACCTGCGTTTTGCCCCTCCGCCCCGCCCAGCCCAGCCCACCCAAGTGCAGTATCGATCGATCACTGTCACTTACAAAACACTAAACGCATAACTGCAGCGTTCGCAGAGTCAGGCCTGATCCCTGCGATCGCTAACAGTTTTTTTGGTAGCGTTTTGGTGAACTGGCAAGCACCAGCGGCCTAGTACACCCCGGTCGTAGTCAAACCCGCACTGCAGTAACACTTGGTGACGTGGCGAGTCCCATAAGTGCAGTTCAAGCTGGTGAGGTGGCAAGCACAAGTAGTGTCCCGCTGCCACCAAAAAGACAAACACAGGCCCGTCGTGCCCATAATGCCCTTCCTGCTGCATTCGCCAATCCTAATTGGGAACCCACCACTTCTGCAGCGCCCGTACTTCCCCCATTCACATCCCCAACCAAATGCAGTCGGCTGCATGAGAGGCATTTTCTTTATGTCCTCCCGAGTACCCCTACCCAACGAACCCCCCCAAAAAAGATGTCGTGTCTGCAGCAAGCGCGGATATAGGCGTGACACCCGCTATTATTGTCCCTCCTGTCCTGACAATCCTGGTCTTTGCATTGGTGAATGTTTTGAACGCTACCATTCACTAGTTAAGTATTAGCGTAGGGTACAGCATTGCACAGACTAGGCACACTTTCACAGGGTCTCCCAAGATGCCATCGCATTTTGAGAGACCCGAACCTGGAACCGGTTACCGTTATAAAAGTTAGTTACAAAAAAAAGTGTAAAAAAAAAAAAAAAAACACAAGCAAAAATATAAAATAAAAAATAATAGTTGTCGTTTTATTGTTCTCTCTCTCTCTCTCTCTTCTCTCTCTATTGTTCTGCTCTTTTTTACTGTATTCTATTCTGCAATGTTTTATTGTTATTATGTTTTATCATGTTTGCTTTTCAGGTATGCAATTTTTTATACTTTACCATTTACTGTGCTTTATTGTTAACCATTTTTTTGTCTTCAGGTACGCCATTCACGACTTTGAGTGGTTATACCAGAATGATGCCTGCAGATTTAGGTATCATCTTGGTATCATTCTTTTCAGCCAGCGGTCGGCTTTCATGTAAAAGCAATCCTAGCGGCTAATTAGCCTCTAGACTGCTTTTACAAGCAGTGGGAGGGAATGCCCCCCCAACGTCTTCCGTGTTTTTCTCTGGCTCTCCTGTCTCAACAGGGAACCTGAGAATGCAGCTGGTGATTCAGCCAGCTGACCATAGAGCTGATCAGAGACCAGAGTGGCTCCAAACATCTCTATGGCCTAAGAAACCGGAAGCTACGAGCATTTTATGACTTAGATTTCGCCGGATGTAAACAGCGCCATTGGGAAATTGGGAAAGCATTTTATCACACCGATCTTGGTGTGGTCAGATGCTTTGAGGGCAGAGGAGAAATCTAGGGTCTAATAGACCCCAATTTTTTCAAAAAAGAGTACCTGTCACTACCTATTGCTATGATAGGGGATATTTACATTCCCTGAGATAACAATAAAAATGATTTAAAAAAAAAAAAAAAAAATGAAAGGGACAGTTTTAAAATAAGATAAAAAAAAAATAATAATAATAAAGAAAAAAAAAAAAAAAAAAAAAAAGCACCCCTGTCCCCCCTGCTCTCGCGCTAAGGCGAACGCAAGCATCGGTCTGGCGTCAAATGTAAACAGCAATTGCACCATGCATGTGAGGTATCACCGCGAACGTCAGATCGAAGGGCAGTAATTTTAGCAGTAGACCTCCTCTGTAAATCTAAAGTGGTAACCTGTAAAGGCTTTTAAAGGCTTTTAAAAATGTATTTAGTTTGTCGCCACTGCACGTTTGTGCGCAATTTTAAAGCATGTCATGTTTGGTATCCATGTACTCGGCCTAAGATCATCTTTTTTATTTCTTCAAACATTTGGGCAATATAGTGTGTTTTAGTGCATTAAAATTAAAAAAAGTGTGTTTTTTCCCCAAAAAATGCGTTTGAAAAATCGCTGCGCAAATACTGTGTGAAAAAAAAAATGAAACACCCACCATTTTAATCTGTAGGGCATTTGCTTTAAAAAAATATATAATGTTTGGGGGTTCAAAGTAATTTTCTTGCAAAAAAAAATTATTTTTTTATGTAATCAAAAAGTGTCAGAAAGGGCTTTGTCTTCAAGTGGTTAGAAGAGTGGGTGATGTGTGACATAAGCTTCTAAATGTTGTGCATAAAATGCCAGGACAGTTCAAACCCCCCCCAAATGACCCCATTTTGGAAAGTAGACACCCCAAGCTATTTGCTGAGAGGCATGTCGAGTCCATGGAATATTTTATATTGTGACACAAGTTGCGGGAAAGAGACAATTTTTTATTTTTTTTATTTTTTTTTGCGCAAAGTTGTCACTAAATGATATATTGCTCAAACATGCCATGGGAATATGTGAAATTACACCCCAAAATGCATTCTGTTGCTTCTCCTGAGTACGGGGATACCACATGTGTGAGACTTTTTGGGAGCCTAGCCGCGTACGGGACCCCAAAAACCAAGCACCGCCTTCAGGCTTTCTAAGGCCGTAAATTTTTGATTTCACTCTTCACTGCCTATCACAGTTTCGGAGGCCATGGAATACCCAGGTGGCAAAAAACCCCCCCAAATGACCCCATTTTGGAAAGTAGACACCCCAAGCTATTTGATGAGAGGTATAGTGAGTATTTTGCAGACCTCACTTTTTGTCACAAAGTTTTGAAAATTGAAAAAAGAAAAAAAAAAATGTTTTTTCTCGTCTTTCTTTATTTTCAAAAACAAATGAGAGCTGCAAAATACTCACCATGCCTCTCAGCAAATAGCTTGGGGTGTCTACTTTCCAAAATGGGGTCATTTGGGGGGGGGTTTGTGCCACCTGGGCATTCCATGGCCTCCGAAACTGTGATAGGCAGTGAAGAGTGAAATCAAAAATTTACACCCTTAGAAATCCTGAAGGCGGTGATTGGTTTTCGGGGCCCCGTACGCGGCTAGGCTCCCAAAAAGTCCCACACGTGTGGTATCCCCGTACTCAGGAGAAGTAGCTAAATGTATTTTGGGGTACAATTCCACATATGCCCATGGCCTGTGTGAGCAATATATCATTTAGTGACAACTTTGTGCAAAAAAAAAAAAAAAAAAAAAAAATTTGTCACTTTCCCGCAACTTGTGTCAAAATATAAAACATTCCATGGACTCAACATGCCTCAAAGCAAATAGCTTGGGGTGTCTACTTTCCAAAATGGGGTCATTTGGGGGGGGGTTATGCCATCTGGGCATTTTATGGCCTTCAAAACTGTGATAGGTAGTGAGGAGTAAAATCAAAAATGTACGCCCTTAGAAATCCTGAAGGCAGTGATTGGTTTTTGGGGCCCGTACGCGGCTAGGCTCCCAAAAAGTCCCACACATGTGGTATCCCCATACTCAGGAGAAGCAGCTAAACGTATTTTGGGGTGCAATTCCACATATGCCCATGGCCTGTGTGAGCAATATATCATTTAGTGACAACTTTTTGTAATTTTTTTTTTTTTTGTCATTATTCAATCACTTGGGACAAAAAAAATGAATATTCAATGGGCTCAACATGCCTCTCAGCAATTTCCTTGGGGTGTCTACTTTCCAAAATGGGGTCATTTGTGGGGGTTTTGTACTGCCCTGCCATTTTAGCACCTCAAGAAACGACATAGGCAGTCATAAATTAAAGGCTGTGTAAATTCCAGAAAATGTACCCTAGTCTGTAGGCGCTATAACTTTTGCGCAAACCAATAAATATACACTTATTGACATTTTTTTTACCAAAGACATGAGGCCGAATACATTTTGGCCTAAATGTATGACTAAAATTGAGTTTATTGGATTTTTTTTAGAACAAAAAGTAGAAAATATCATTTTTTTTCAAAATTTTCAGTCTTTTTCCGTGTATAGCGCAAGAAATAAAAACGGCAGAGGTGATCAAATACCATCAAAAGAAAGCTCTATTTGTGGGAAGAAAAGGACACAAATTTCGTTTGGGTACAGCATTGCATGACCGCGCAATTAGCAGTTAAAGCGACGCAGTGCCGAATTGTAAAAAGTGCTCTGGTCAGGAAGGGGGTAAAACCTTCCGGGGCTGAAGTGGTTAATACCGCTTTAATCTATTTTGTTTCCATAAGTCACTATTTTTATTGTATTTTTTTTCTCTTCCTTGAGCCCATTTCTATTACAGATGTTTGTACTTCTCATATAATGGTTAATCCAGTGTGTTTGTTGTTATATTCATTACAGTATAGTATAGTTTTTTTTTTTTACTTATATTCTACTGTGTTGGATAGGGATGAGCGGATGATACGGACTGCACTATATACTCTGCAGGAAAATTGGGCCTTAGGTGTTGGTGGTGCCAGAACACTGTAACCCCTCACAGTTACTCTTGTTGGGTGCAGGAATGGGCCCTGCTGTTAAATACTATTTCAAAAATTGTAATTACATGCCCCAGTCAAACAGGTGCAGAAAACTGGGTCTTAAGTGTTGGTGGTGGCAGAACACTGTAACTCCTCCTCACAGTTACTCTTGTTGGGCACAGGAATGGGCCCTGCTGTTAAATATTATTTCAAAAATTGTAATTACATGCCCCTGTTAAACAGGGGCAGAAAAAATGGGCCTTGGGTGTCGGTGGTGCCCTAAACCAAAAATATTGTTGGAACCTAGCATCATCAAGATTCAGGAGGAATGGGATAGGCAGCATTGGCAGTCTTTAAGGGATCCCAGATCCATAGCAAATGCAATCAGTTACATCAGCATCAGGGGCTTGATAGCTGATGATCCAGGACTGATTCATTTTTATAAATATGAGCCTATCAACGGAGTCTGTGGACAGGCGCACTCTTTGATCCTGTTAGAAGCCATGAATCAGATCGAGACAGAAGTACAGTTAATCACACTTGTTTAATAATAATAAAAAGGTAAACAGAGTAAGCGTAGTCAATACATAGCCAGAGTTCAGTAACCAGATCGGGTAGTCAGCCAATGCTAATGTCAGAGAGCCAGGCATCAATGTAGTAGTACAGCAAGCAGGATCAGGAGCCAGAAGGGACATCAGCTGAGCAAGTCTTCAACAGGAATGCAGGAGAAAGTCTCTGAGATGTGACCAAAGGCGAAGGCAGAGATGAAGTGAGCTGGACGGCTTTAAGTAGCCAGGACTGATGAGCAGATCATTAACAGCTGAGTCACTGTGGAGAGAAAGGAGCTGACAATTAGCCGACAGCTGAGCGGCCAGCTCAGAGAAGGAAGGGCTGAGCCCAGCCCTGACAGATCCTTTACAAACCCTCCAGCAGCACTGAATGTGTGTTCAGAAAGCACGCTGGATGCAGGACAGGCCAGTAGCTCGATTGCATATTGAGCAAATTCTGACCAGTGGTCCATCTTCAAGACCAAGTAACCCAGTGGATGCTCTGTTGGAAAGGTCTCCAAGTCTGCTCTTGCCCCTAGATATTCCTGTACCATATAATTAAAAATAAAAAGACACTGGCAATGGTTGCTTGAACCTATCAGACCTTGGCGCTGGGGACTGAAAAATTGTTTAAAGGCATTGGTCAGCCGGCCACCTACTCCACCACTCTTCCTCTGACCCGACGAACCCTCAGAAACACGTTGTCCAGCACCAGGAAATGGTAACCTCCCAGGGTCTGGAAAGGCATTACACAAACTTTTCTTCAAGGCCTCCTGAAGATGTTTCATCCTCTGCTCCCTCTACGAAGGCAGGATTAGTTCTGCAACTTTACCCTTGTAACGTGAATCAAGAAGGGTTGCCAGCCATTAATGATCGCTCTCCTTGATACCACGAATCCTAAAATCCTTTGGCAGGATTTACAGAATCAGGGAGGCCATGCAGCGTAAGTTTGCAGAGGCATTCGATTCTGAGTCCTCTGCGTTACTAAGGATGACATCAAGAACTACCTCCTCCCAGCAACATACAACTCCTTGGGTTTCTGGGGACTGAAAACCATCCCTTGAAGACTGCTGCGTGTTATTCTCCACATCCATGCTGACACAATCTTCCTCCTCTTCCTCTTCTTCCTGTGTGTTTGGCGGACCCCCAGGATTGCTATTTGCATAAAGGGGGCCTTAAGAGGAAAGGTAGTCCTGCTCTTCCTCCTGCTGTTCTGCCTCAAGTGCCTTGTCCATAATTCCACAAAGCGTGTGCTCCAGCAGGAAGACTAGAGGGACAGTGTCTCTGATACATGTATTGTCTCTGCTCACCATCCTTGTGGCCTCCTCAAATGATGACAGGACAGTGCATGCATCCTTGATCAGTAGCCACTGGCATGGCAAAAAGAAGCCAAGCTCCCCTGACCCTGTCCTGGTGCCATACTCTTACAGGTACTCATTGATGGCCCTCTGCTGTGTGTGCAGCCGCAACAGCAATGTTGAGTTTCACCTGGTGGACATGTCACAAATGAGGTGGTTGTTGGGCAGGTTAAATTCCTTTTGAATGTCAGCCAGCCAAGCACTAGCATTGTATTATGACTGCCGGAAATGACCACAGACTTTTCTGGCCTGCCTCAGGAGGTATTGTAAGCCTGGGTATCTTGTCAAGAAACGCTGCACCACCAAATTCAGGACATGTGCCAAGCATGGAACATGGGTCAAGTGTCCCTGTCAGTGGGCGGAGAGACTGTTGGTGCCACTGTCACATACAACCATTCCTGGCTCAAGCTGCCGTGGCGTCAACCGCCTCTGAGCCGGCCCCTGCAGAGTAGACAGAATCTTTACCCCAGTGTGGCTCCTGTCCCTTAGGCAGACCAACTGAAACACTGCATGGCATCATTTAGCCTGACTCCTTGTACATCCATCAATACAACTTGTGTCCACCAATGCAGCCTGTGCCACCAATGCAGCCTGTATCCACCAATTCAGCCTGTGTCCACCAATGCAACCTTTGTCCACCAATGCACCTGTGTCCACCAATGCAGCCTGTGTCCACCAATGCAACCTGTGTCCACCAATGCAACCTGTGTCCACCAATGCAGCCTGTATCCACCAATCCGCCTACCTGTGCATGGGAAGAGAGAGGAGAGCCGCCGCCCAGATGATCAAAGTGTGGGGAACATGACAGCTTTCATTTCAATAGCTGTGTATTCCCCACCGTGCGCTGTCACATACAGCCCCTCCCCCTTGTCTGGGGGAACTTTGATAGACAGATCACCTGTCCCAGGATTGGACGGGTGATCTGTCTATCAAAGTGCCCAGACAAAGAGGAGGGGCTGTATGAGACGATGCGCGGCGGGGAATACACAGCTGTTTGAAATGAAAGCTGTTATGTTCCCCGCGCTTTGATCATCCGGGCAGTGGCTCTCCTCCTCTCTTCCCCTCCGATCGCTGGGAGAATGGCTCCCATACAACCCCCCCCCCGCTCCCAGGCAGCCCTTCCTTGCCAGCCCGGATGAGTTCTTTGCCATGAGGTGCCATGTTGAACTTCCAGTGACCAGTATGAGAGAGTGAGAATGATAACACCAAATTTAACACAATAACGAGTAACATGACACTGGGGAGGGAAAATGGCTAATCGGGCCCAATTTGGACATTTTCACTTATGGGTGTACTCACTTTTGTTGCCAGTGGTTTAGACATTAATGGCCTTGTGTTGAGTTATTTTAAGGGGACAGCAAATTTACACTGTTATACAAACTGTACACTCACTACTTTACATTGCAACAAAGAGTCATTTCTAAAGTGTTGTCACATGAAAAGATATAACAAAATATTTACCAAAATGTGAGGGGTGTACTGACTTTTGTGATATACTGTATATATACAGTCTAATATATATATATATATATATATATATATATATATATATATATATATATATATCTAGATATAGATCTATCTAGATATATAGATCTATATCTAGATATATCTATATATATATATATATATAATATATATATATATATATATATATATATATATATACATACATACACATGTGTATATACATAAATATATATATATATATATATATATATATATATATATATATATATATATATATATATATATATATATATATATATATATATATATATATATATATATATATATATATATATATATATATATATATATATATATATATATATATATATATATATATACACAGTGGGGACGGAAAGTATTCTTTGAGTTCTTTGCCATGAGGTGCCATGTTGAGCTTCCAGTGACCAGTATGAGAGAGTGAGAGTGATAACACCAAATCTAACATACCCACTCCCCATTCACACCTGAGACTTTTTAACACTAACGAGTCACATGACACCGAGGAGGGGAAATAGCTTATTGGGCCCAATTTGGACATTTTCACTTAGGGGGTGTACTCACTTTTTTGCCAGCGGTTTAGACATTAATGGCTGTGAGTTATCTTGTGGGGACAGCAAATTTGCACGGTTATACAAGCTGTACACTCACTACTTTACATTGTAGCAAAGTGTCATTTCTTCAGTGTTGTCACATGAAAAGATATAATAATGTGTGAGATACTGTATGTATAAATATATATATATATATATATATATATATATATATATATATATATATATACACACTAGAGCAGGGCTCAAAATTTCAAGTCCTGAGCCAAGCCTCAAGGGTTACTCGCCACCAGTTGCCCCGTTCAACCCCTACCCTGCCCCACCTCTAATTCCACCCCTAAACACGCCCTCATAAATTATCTCATGAAATGACACTTAAATGTTTTATATATTTTTTATATAAATATTAACAACAACTTTATCCATGCCCAACAATGCAGCCTGCCCTTTTCCACCAATGAAGCCTGCCTGTGTCCACCAATGCAGCATGTCCATGTCCACCAATGCCTGCCTGCCCGTGTCCATCAATGCAGCCTGCCTGTGCCTAACAATGCAGCCTGTGTCCACTAATGCAGCCTGCGTCTACCAATGCAGTCTGTGTCCACCAATGCAGCCTGTGTCCACCAATGCAGCCTGTATCCACCAATTCAGCCTGTGCCCACCAATGCAGCCTGTGCCTACCAATGCACCTGTGCCACCAATGCAGCCTGTGTCCACCAATGCAGCCTGTGTCCATCAATGCAGCCTGTGCCACCATTGCAGCCTGTGCTACCAATGCGGCCTGTATTCACCAATGCAGCCTGTATCCACCCCCTACCATACAACCCACCTGCCGACGGTGCTCGCCCCCCCCCCCACAAAAATTCCGCTATATATATATATATACAGTCTAGTCCAGCCCTCAAAAGTATATAAATACACCGCCTGAATTGTATTATATATTATAAACCACCGAATGCACTGTATATATAGTCTATACTGAATGCAGAGTATATAGATATATATATATATATATATAATAGACTGTATGTATGTGTATATGTACAGTGTGGACGGAAAGTAGTCAGACCCCCTTAAATTTTTCACTCTTTGTTATATTGCAACCATTTGCTAAAATCATTTAAGTTCATTTTTTTTTTACTCATTAATGTACACACAGCACCCCATATTGACAGAAAAAACACAGAATTGTTGACATTTTTGCAGATTTATTAAAAAAGAAAAACTGAAATATTACATGGTCCTAAGTATTCAGACCGTTTGCTGTGAGACTCCTATATTTAACTCAGGTGCTGTCCATTTCTTCTGATTATCCTTGAGATGGTTCTACACCTTCATTTGAGTCCAGCTGTGTTTGATTATACTGATTGGACTTGATTAGGAAAGCCACACACCTGTCTATATAAGACCAGCTCACAGTGCATGTCAGAGCAAATGAGAATCATGGGGTCAAAGGAACTGCCTGGAGAGCTCAGAGACAGAATTGTGGCAAGGCACAGATCTGGCCAAGAGCACAGTGGCCTCCATAATCCTTAAATGGAAGACGTTTGGGATGACCAGAACCCTTCCTAGAGCTGGCCGTCTGGCCAAACTGAGTTATCGGGGGAGAAGAGCCTTGGTGAGAGAGGTAAAGAAGAACCCAAAGATCACTGTGGCTGAGCTCCAGAGATGCAGTCTGGAGATGGGAGAAAGTTGTAGAAAGTCAACCATCACTGCAGCCCTCCACCAGTCGGGGCTTTATGGCAGAGTGGCCCGATGGAAGCCTCTCCTCAGTGCAAGACACATGAAAGCCCGCATGGAGTTTGCTAAAAAAAATACCTGAAGGACTCCAAGATGGTGAGAAATAAGATTCTCTGGTCTAATGAGACCAAGATAGAACTTTCTGGCCTTAATTCTAAGTGGTATGCGTGGAGAAAACCAGGCACTGCTCATCACCTGTTCAATACAGTCCTAACAGTGAAGCATGTTGGTGGCAGCATCATGCTGTGGGGGTGTTTTTCAGCTCCAGGGACAGGACAACTGGTTGCAATCGAGGGAAAGATGAATGCGCCAAGTACAGGGATATCCTGGATGAAAACCTTCTCCAAAGTGCTCAGGACCTCAGACTGGGCCGAAGGTTTACCTTCCAACAAGACAATGACCCTAAGCACACAGCTAAAATAACGAAGGAGTGGCTTCACAACAACTCTGTGACTGTTCTTAAATGGCCCAGCCAGAGCCCTGACTTAAACCCAATTGAGCATTTCTGGAGAGACCTAAAAATGGCTGTTCACCAACATTTACCATCCAACCTGACAGAACTGAAGAGGATCTCCAAGGAGGAATGGTAGAGGATCCCCAAATCCAGGTGTGAAAAACTTGTTGCATCTTTCCCAAAAAGACTCATGGCTGTATTAGATCAAAAGGCTGCTTCTACTAAATACTGAGCAAAGGGTCTGAATACTTGTACCATGTGATATTACGGTTTTTCTTTTTTAATAAATCTGCAAAAATGTCAACAATTCTGTGTTTTTCTGTCAATATGGGGTGCTGTGTGTACATTATTGAGGGAAAAAAATGAACATAAATGCTTTTTAGCAAATGGCTGCAATATAACAAAGAGTGAAAAATTTAAGAGGGTCTGAATACTTTCCGTCCCCACTGTGTATATATATACACATATTTATGTATATACACATGTGTATGTATGTGTATATATATATCTATATATGTAGATATAGATATATCTATATATATATATATATATATATATATATATATATTAGACTGTATATATACAGTATATCACAAAAGTCAGTACACCCCTCACATTTTGGTAAATATTTTATTATATCTTTTCATGTGACAACACTTTAGAAATGACTCTTTGTTGCAATGTAAAGTAGTGAGTGTACAGTTTGTATAACAGTGTAAATTTGCTGTCCCCTCAAAATAACTCAGCACACGGCCATTAATGTCTAAACCACTGGCAACAAAAGTGAGTACACCCATAAGTGAAAATGTCCAAATTGGGCCTGATTAGCCATTTTCCCTCCCCAGTGTCATGTTACTCTTTAGTGTGTTAAATTTGGTGTTATCATTCTCACTCTCTCATACTGGTCACTGGAAGTTCAACATGGCACCTCATGGCTAAGAAGTCTCTGAGGATCTGAAAAAAAGAATGGTTGCTCTACATAAAGATGGCCAAGGCTAAAAGAAGATTGCCAAGACCCTGAAACTGAGCTGCAGCACGGTGGCCAGGACCATACAGTGGTTTAACAGGACAGGTTCCACTCAGAACAGGCCTCGCCAAAGAAGTTGAGTGCACATGCTCAGCATCATATCCAGAGGTTTTCTTTGGGAGATGGACATATGAGTGCTGCCAGCATTGCTGCAGAGATCGAAGGGGTGGGGGGCCAGCCTGTCAGAGCTCAGACCATACGCCATACACTGCATCAAATTGGTCTGCATGGCTGTTGTCCCAGAAGGAAGCCTCTTCTAAAGATGATGCACAAGAAAGCCCGCAAACAGTTTGCTGAAGACATGCAGACTAAGTACTAGGGATGAGCCGAACACCCCCCAGTTCGGTTCACAGCAGAACATGCGAACAGGCAAAAAATTTGTTCGAACATGCAAACACTGTCAAGGCTATGGGACACGAACGTGAAAAATCAGAAGTGCCAATTTTAAGGGTTAATATGCAAGTTATTTTCATAAAAAGTGTTTGGGGACCTGGGTCCTGCCCCAGGGGACATGTATCAATGCAAAAAAAGTTTTAAAAACGGACATTTTTTCGGGGGGCAGTGATTTTAATAATGCTTAAAGTCAAACAATAAAAGTGAAATATTCCTTTATATTTTGTAAATGGGGGTGTCTATAGTATGCCTGTAAAGTATTGCATTTTTCCCGTGTTTAGAACAGTCCCTGCACAAAATTACATTTCTAAAGGAAAAAAAGTCATTTAAAAGTAATAGCGGCTATAGTGAATTATCTATGGGAGAAATCAAAAGTGCTAATTTTAAGGGTTAATATGCAAGTTATTGTCATAAAAAGTTTTTGGGGACCCGGGTCCTGCCCCAGGGGACATGTATCAATGCAAAAAAAAAGTTTTAAAAATGGCCGTTTTTTCGGGAGCAGGTGGCAGAGACTGCTCCCGAAAAAACTGACATTTTTAAAACTTTTTTTGCAGTGGTACAAATAGATATAAATAGATAACTTATGTTTTTATGATAGTGGGTGAGTATGATAGTGGCTGAGATAAAAAAAAATAAAAAAGGGAGAACACCGAAAGCGCCACCTAAGTGCAGTATTAAAAGCTGATTTTAATGGCAAGGCATACAAGCACACTTACAAAGGGTAAGAGAAGTATAGGCCAGTGATGGCTAACCTTGGCACCCCAGATGTTTTGGAACTACATTTCCCATGATGTTCAACTACAATGCAGAGTTCATGAGCATCATGGGAAATGTAGTTCCAAAACATCTGGGGTGTCAAGGTTCACCATCACTGGTAAAGACTCATCTGTATTAGTGGTCCTGGGGGCTCCTCATGTCCAGAAGGGGTTCCTGGAGCGTGGCTGTGTTGGTAGCAGGTCCGCAGCACGTCCTCCGGCCACAGGAGAGAGACCGGAACCAGCGGGGAACGCAAGAAAGTGACGTCACGGGTCACAGGATCACATCTTAAAATTTCTATGAGAGGTAAAGGTACAACGGGATTTAGAAAAACATTGAAATATCCAGGTAGATTTAAGGTTAAGCCTCTCTAAATTGGGTTAGTTTATTACAGACTTCAGTAATTGCATCAACTCTGTTTTTATTTGGCAGATTTACATTTGCCAAGGTAAACATTTTATTTAGTAGATTACCCTTTATAAATACAAAACTGACAAATATGCAGTCCCTGGGTTCAAACAAGAAGGTTCTGTAGGTTTGTTCTTACGTTGAATTTGTATGTAAGTTGGAAAATGTACATTTTTTAAGTGTAACTCCAGCCAAAAAAAATATTTTTACGTTTTTTGGATAGCATAGGGAAGAGATAACACCACTGTAATGTTTGTTTTGCTGTCTGTGTCCCTGTTCAGAAGATTTCTCCTCAAGTTCTGTCCCTGTGACGATTGGATTTTGAAAATGTTGGTTTGTTGTGAAAACACGGATTCGTGATAAAAGGTGGAGACACCTTTTTCCCATAATAATGCTTACAGGAGTGAATTTCCCTTCCTAGTGGTAGATTTCCTCTCACTTCCTGTTGTCTCCCTTCATTTGTAAGTATGAGTTGTTTGTAAGTTGGATGTTTATAA
The DNA here is from genome assembly GCF_042186555.1 of Aquarana catesbeiana. Taxonomy (NCBI): domain Eukaryota; kingdom Metazoa; phylum Chordata; class Amphibia; order Anura; family Ranidae; genus Aquarana; species Aquarana catesbeiana. Next base: position 173,246,137 of record NC_133324.1, read on the forward strand.
CTTGGGGACTGTCTGTAATTGGGACACTATTTTACAAAGGCAGTGTGGGCCTGTTTTATTGTATCTGCTGTCTTCAGCCTCTGCCTGTAGAATAACAGTCATGTTAAAAGTACCAGCTATTTTGGTACTACATGCTTGGTAGGGATGAGCTTCGAACATGGGTTCGACTTGAACATCGCATGTTCGACCGTTTGTTGAATTGCGAACATTATGGGCCAAATTCGAATGGCGCGTCACGGCCCATAATTCACTGCGGCATCGCAGTGTATTGCTGGCTGATGATTGGCCAAGCATGCACTATGACCCACATGCTTGGCCAATCACAGCGCCATCTGTACAGAGAGCCATAATTGGCCAAAGCCAGGGTGGCTTTGGCCAATTATGGCTCAGGGGGTTTAGTACACGACCCGCACTATATAAGGCCGCCGGCGTGGCGGCCGTGTGTAGTGTGTTGCAGCGGCGGCAGAGAGAGATAGAGAGAGAGTGTCATTTGATTTACAGTGTATTGTGTATATATATATATATACATCCTAGGTGTTGTGTGTATATATATATATATACACTGTATTCAGTTTAGCTAGATCCGTTCCTGTTATTCTCTTCCTACTGACAGGCTTTTACAGTATTTACAGCTACCTGAAGAAAATTGCTGGTGTTCTTCTGATCCTATTAGTCCTATTAGCTACAGTATTTACAGTTAGTGTAGTGCGTCCTCTGCACAGTGTGCACCTAAAGCTACCTGAAGAAAATTGGTGGTGTTCTTCTGATCCTATTAGTACTGCAGGCAGCTGCAGTATTTACAGTTAGTGTACTGCGTCCTCTGCACACTGTGCACCTAAAGCTACCTGAAGAAAATTGGTGCTGCAGGCAGCTGCAGTATTTACAGTTAGTGTAGTGTGTACCGCAAGACAGGGTGCAGTAGTGTTGGAGGTTGTTCCGCCACCACGCCTCCAAAATTCTACTAGTGGTGATTCTACCACACCTCTCTCCTCCACCCCCTCCTCTTCTTCTTCCTCCATGGCCTCTTGTGGTGCTGATTTGTCCTCGGAACTAGCGGTGCTCAGTAGGCGTTCAAGGGGCTACGCGAGAACGCAGGAAAAAAGATGCCATGCAGTGCTTAAGCTGGTGTGCTTGGGGGACAGGAGCCACCCTGGGGCAGAGATTCTGTAAGCTCTGCAGGGGCAGGTTCAGAGGTGGTTGACGCCATGCCAGCTTAAGCCAGGTATGGTGGTTTGCGACAATGGCACCAACCTCCTCTTCGGCCTCTGACAGGGACAACTGACCCATGTGCCCTGTTTGGCTCACGTCCTTAACTTGGTGGTGCAGCGGTTCTTGGGCAGGTACCCAGGCTTACAGGATGTCCTGAGGCAGGCCAGGAAAGTCTGTGTGCATTTCCGCAGGTCATATAATGCCAGTGCTCGGCAGGCTGACCTCCAAAAGGAATTTAACCTGCCTAAGAACCGCCTAATCTGTGACATGCCCACCAGGTGCAACTCAACGTTGGCCATGCTGCAGCGGCTGCACACGCAGCAGAGGGCCATCAATGAGTACCTATGCGACTATGGAACCAGGACAGGGTCAGGGGAACTTGTTTTTTTTCCCCACGCCAGTGGGCTATGATCAGGGATGTATGCACTGTCCTGTCACCATTTGAGGAGGCCATGAGGATAGTGAGCAGTGACAGTGCATGCATCAGTGACACTGTCCCTCTTGTCCACCTGTTGGAGCACATGCTGCATGGAATAATGGATAGGGAACTTGAGGCAGAACAGAGGGAGGAAGAGGAGGACTTCCTTACCTCTCAAGGCCCCCTTTATCCAGACAGTGTTCCTGCGTGCCCACCGATCACACAGGAAGAGGACGGGGAGGAGAAGGAGGATTGTGTCAGCATGGAGGTGGAGCCTGGCACTCAGCATCAGCAGCAGTCTTCAAGGGATCATTTACAGTCCGAAGAAACCCATGGACTTGTATGTGGCTGGGAGGCGGTGGCTGCGGATCATGTCGACCTTAGTGACCCAGAGGACTCTGGACCGAATGCCTCAGCAAACCTACGCTGCATGGCCTCCCTGATCCTGCAAAGCCTGTGGAAAGATCCTCGTATTCGTGGTATCAAGGGGAGGGATCATTATTGGCTGGCAACCCTCCTTGATCCACGTTATAAGGGTAAGGTTGCGGACCTTATCTTGCCGTCGCTGAGGGAGCAGAGGATGAAACATCTTCGGGAGGCCTTGCAGAAAGGTTCGTGCAATGCGTTTCCAGAGCCTGGGAGGTTACAATTTCCTGGTCCTCCTGGACAATGTGTTGCTGAGGCTTTGGTCAGTCACAGAAGGAGCGGTGGAGAAGGTGGCCGTCTGATCGATGCGTTCAGACAATTTTTTAGTCTGCAGCCCCAAGGTCTGATCGGTTCCAGCAACCATCGCCAGCGTCTGATTCACATGGTGCAGGATTACCTAGGGGCAAGATCAGACTTGGATACCTTTCCCACTGAAAATCCTCTGGGTTACTGGGTCTTGAGGATGGATCACTGGCCAGAGCTTGCACAGTATGCAATTGAGCTACTGGCCTGTCCTGCATCCAGCTTTCTTTCGGAACATTCAGTACTGCTGGAGGCTTTGTAACTGATCACAGGGTGTGCCTGTCCACCGAACCGGTTGACCGGCTGACCTTCATAAAAATGAATCAGTCTTGTATCACCAGCTACCAAGCACCTGATGCTGATGTAACCAACTGATTTTTTTTAGTGTGAGATCCCTTCAAGACTGCCTATACTGATGCTGAGTGGCTATCCTGTTATGCTGAGTCACAATTCCCTTCCTCCTCAATTTTAATGCTGATAGCTTGTAAGAACATTTATGGTTCTGGGCACCGCCACCAGTGGCCAAGGCCCAATTTTTCTGCCCCTGTTTAACAGGGGCATATAATTACAATTTTTGGTGCAACACTTTGCAGCAGGGCTCATTCCTGCGCTCCAATTATAGCATCTGTGAGGGGTTGCAGCTTTGTGGCAATTTTTCTGCCCCTGTTTAATAGAGGTGTGTAATTACAATTTTTGATGCAATACTTTGCAGCAGGGCTGATTTTTGCACTCCTAGAGTATCTGTGAGGGGTTGCAGTGTTGTGGCACCAGCACCAGTGCCCAAGGCCCAAATTTTCAGCCCCTGTTTAACAGGGGTGTATAATTAGAATCTTTGCTGCAATACTTTGCAGCAGGGCTCATTCCTGCTCCCCAACTATAGCATCTGTGAGGGGTTGCAGTGTTGTGGCACCAGTGTCTAAGGCCCAATTTTTTTGCCCCTGTTCAACAGGTGCATGTAATTACAATTCTTGATATAATATTTCACAGCAGGGCCCGTTCCAGCGCCCGCCAAGAGTAACTGTGAGGACTTATGCCCCGTACACACGGTCGTTTTTTCCGACGGAAAATGTGTGATAGGACCTTGTTGTCGAAAATTCCGACCGTGTGTAGGCTCCAACACACATTTTCCATCGGATTTTCCGACACACAAAGTTTGAGAGCAGGATATAAAATTTTCCGACAACAAAATCCGTTGTCGGAAATTCCGATCGTGTGTACACAAATCCGACGGACAAAGTGCCACGCATGCTCAGAATAAATAAAGAGATGAAAGCTATTGGCCACTGCCCCGTTTATAGTCCCGACATACGTGTTTTACGTCACCGCATTTAGAACGATCGGATTTTCCGACAACTTTGTGTGACCGTGTGTATGCAAGACAAGTTTGAGCCAACATCCGTCGGAAAAAATCCTAGGATTTTGTTGTCGGAATGTCCGAACAAAGTCCGACCGTGTGTATGGGGCATTACAGTGTTGTGGTACCAGCACCACCACCACCAAAGACCCAATTTTTCTACCACTGTTCAACAATGGCATGTAATTACAATTCTTGATCTAATATTTCACAGCAGGGCCCATTCCTGTGCCCACCAAGAGTAACTGTGAGGGCTTACAGTGTGGTGGCAACACCAACACCTAAGGCCCCAATTTCTGCAGAGTATATAGGGCAGGCCCCTACTTTCAAACATCCAACTTACAAATGACTCCTACTTGCAAACGGAAGGAGACAACAGGAAGTGAGATGAAATCTACCCCTAGGAAGGGAAATTCTCTCCTGTGAGAGTTGATATGGGAAAAACGTGTCTCCTCTTCACTGATGCTTTATCACCAATCCCGTTTCACTAAAAACCCCAAAGTGAGGTGAAATCTTCTGAAGAGGTGCACAGACAGCAAAACAAATGTTACAGAGGTGATAACCCTTCCCTATGTTTTCCAAAAAGCTTAAAAATAGATTTTTTTGGCTGGAGCTACACTTTAAAAATGTACCAGTTCAAAATTACAAACAGATTCTACTTAACAACAAACCTACAGTCCCTGTCTTGTTTGCACCCCCTGTATACTGCTGTTCAGAGTATATAGGGCCTGGGGTCCCCACGCCTTTCCTTTTTTTAATTTGGGTGCAGGGTTCCCCTTAATATCCATACAAGACCCAAAGGGCCTGGTAATGGACTGGGGGGTCGGGGGTACCCCTGCCGTTTGTCTCACTGATTTTCATCCATACTGCCGGGACCCGACATTACATTAACCACTTCCCTACCCGCCTATAGTCAAATGACGTCCACAGATGGGATCTCCCATCTTGGGTGGACGTCATATGATGGCCTCGGGTTCCCGGCCACCTAGGGGGCGCGCGCGTGCGCCTGCTGCTTTGCTCGGGACCCGGTGCGAGTGCCCAGCGGCCGTGATGTCCGCAGGGCACCCGCAATTGCACGTTAACCGGGCCGGACCGTGGATCTGTGTGTGTAAACACACAGATCCACGTCCTGTCAGCTCAGAGGAGAGCGATCTGTGTTCCCAGAACAGCGGAACACTGATCGGTCTCCTCCCCTTGTACGTCCCTGCCCCCTACAGTTAGAAGCATTCCCTAGGAAACACATTTAACCCCTTGTGTCCCCCTAGTGGTTAACCCCTTCACTGCCTGTCACATTTACACAGTAATCAATGCAATTTTATAGCATTGATCGCTGTATAAATGTGAATGGTCCCAAAAATGTGTCAAAAGTGTCCGATGTGTCACGAAAAAAAAAATCGCGATCGCCGCTATTATTAGTAAAAAAAATAAAAAAATAATTTTTTTTTAAAAATGCCATAAATCTATCCCGTATTTTATAGACGCTATAACTTTTGCGCAAACCAATCAATATACGCTTATTGCGATTTTTTTTACCAAAAATATGTAGAAGAATACGTATCGGCTGAAACTGAGGAAAAAATGTGTTTTTTTTTTTTTTTAAATTGGGATATTTATTAAGGAATATTTCACTTTTTTTTCACTTTAAGCATCATTAAATTACTGCTCCCGAAAAAACGTCAGTTTTTAAAACTTTTTTTTGCATTGATACATGTCCCCTGGGGCAGGACCCGGGTCCCCAAACCCTTTTTAGGACAATAACTTGCATATTAGCCTTTAAAATTAGCACTTTTGATTTCGAACATTCGAGTCCCATAGACTTTAACGGGGTTCTAAAGTTTGTGCGAACTTTCGGTCCGTTTGCAGGTTCTGGTGCGAACCGATCCAGGGGTTGTTCGGCTCATCCCTAATGCTTGGTGGGAGCAGCATCTTAGTACAAGTCAGCAGTTAAAGGCCTGGCACCGTTACAAGATTCTTCCACCTCTCATAGCCTATTCTAGTGCTCCAGTGCTTTAACGTGCCACAAAATTTTGCTTCAGCTTGACTTCAGCTGCAAAAGTAGTAATGTTTGCTGTAGGGTAATTCTTCCACTTCCACTGAGCCTCAAAGTTTGTAGCTTATTTCAGTGCTCCAGCATTGTAAAAGTGTAAAAAGTTTGACTTCTGCTTCAAAATTTTCTAATGTTTGCTGCAAGGTAAAACCTGCATTGTGCCTCAGTTTGTGGTCTATTCCACTGTTTTGATACTGTAAAAGTGCATACAATGTTTCCACAGCTGTACCTCAACTGCAAAAATTCTAATGTTTGCTGCACTGCCCAAGCACTAGAAGAGACCACAAATGTTGAGGTGCAATGCAAGATTTGCACTGCAACAAATATTAGAATTTTTGCAGTTGAGTTACAGCAGAAACATTGTATGGTACTTTTATGATGCCCATGCACTGAAATAGGCCACAGACTTTAAGACACAATGTAGTGTTTACCCTGCAGAAAATACCAAATATTTTGCAGCTGAGGTCAAGCCGGGACTATTTTTCAGTATTTTCCTGACACAAGCATGACAGCATATACGTATAGGTAGGCCCCCCCCTGCCCTATTCCAGGACCTGTTATACTATATAAGTAAGTTGCCTCCCCTAGGCAGTATTCTCCTTTTTTTCCTCACTGCTCAGCCAGTTATGCTGCTGCTAAGAGAAAAAAAAATGTTTCCTTCACCTTGCCAGATTCATCTTGTCAATCCACACAGGTTCAAGCATCTCCTGTGGTGACGTTCCCTGCTGTACAGGCTGTAAATCTCCTATTTGGGGGAGGCCCCCCTCATAATCCAGGGATGGGGGTGGCAGGCATCTAATCGGGAGAGCCATCTGGGTCAGGACACTGTGGAGACAGCATGGAACAAGGAAGCCGGAGGTCTGCCCATTCTCAAAATGGCAGCAGCAGTACCACTTCCAGAGGCTGGAGCGGGTGGAGCAAGATGACGGCTGGGCCATTTCCGGTCGGGGAAGAATGTGGGATTGGTGGTCCGGAGAGCCGCAGTAGCCAACCAGATCAAGGGCGGGGTTTCACCCATCCTCCCAGCCATTATCTGCCAAGGGAAAGCAGAATGCAGCATGCAAACAGAGTGGAGGCACAAGGTGCAAGGGAAGCTACAGTCGGTAAGACCTCTAAAGAATGGCTGTGCAATGATGTGACACTAACCACCCTTCCCCTCTGCATCATGAACCTGTCAATCGCCACAAGAAGCGCGGCCGGGAGACAGGTAGGAAGAACACAAGGTCAGACTGACAGTGTGTCAGGGGATGCCATACACAGACATCCAATACAGGTGATCAGATCGTTGGGTTGCACCAAGGAATCAGGAACAAATGAGTAAGTGGAAAAAGTATGTTTATTTAAGATAAACACACACGTGCCAACCAAACAGCAAACCATAAACAAGTAATTAGTGCAAGACACAGCAAAACCCCCAAAACACCTAATTGCCTATCTAACTAATAATTATATATTCAGAAGCACAGGAAACAAACATCAATAACCCAGGCAGGGACAAAAGCAAAAGGGGAACTGAAGCCAGGTATGAGGAAACAGTCTGTAATGGGAGCAGGGAGCAGGTACAGGGAACAGGTCTCAAGGACAGGGTACATGGAACAAATGCTATGTCGGGCATGCCTGCTGAAAGCGGCAGCAGATAAGGAGACAGAGAGGGGAGATATGGCCCGGCTAATCATACAAACAGTCAAGGAGTCCCTACAGGACTTATCAGCCACAACAAGTCAGCCAGGGGGGACCAGTGGAGGCCCAACCTTGGGCCAAGGAAGACGCATAGGGGATCCATCCCCAAGGTTCAGTTCCGAGGAAGATTCCCTGGAAGATGACAACCTATTTATGGGGTTCAGCTTTTCCCTAATACAACCACTGGTAAAATCAGTAAGGGAGGCACTCCAGTGGGAGGAAGAAGTGGTACAACCCTCCAAAACAAGAAAATCTGGGGTGTGGTCTAGCACCGGAGTGAGATGGCTGCCTAGAGAGAGAGCTCCACCTTCCAGGATCTCAAGTAAGCCATCAGCAGCAGCTAAACCTCAACCCACAAGCGGTAAAATGATGGGTAGGAGTCAGTCAGCCTCCCGTTCTCAGCTGGACCTGTCCACTTAGCTGAGTAGGAACATTCCAGTGATGTTCCGGACTCAACACACAGACTCACAGGCCGCATCTCAAACCACGGACTGTAGCTACACAGGCTATGTGGCCACAGCTGACTCCCCTGCAGTCTCCCAGATGGGCTCGCCTTCCTCATGAACCTCTCCCGTCGTATGCCTGGCGGACCACCAGAGTGTGGCCCTGGACATCAAGAGCGCGCTAATGGCGGCAATTGCAGACCTGAAAACAGAGCTTAAAGCCGTTGCCTCACATGTGGAGCATGTGGAGTTGGCGGCCATGACACATGGCGTGGCCATACATCGGGTACAGCAGGCAGTCACGGTGCATAGTTAGCATCTCATTGACATGCATAGACATATGGAGGAACTCGACAATCGGGGCCGCAGGCGTAATCTCTGTGTCAGGGGGATCCCTGAGTCTGTTGAGGGCCACCAACTGCAAGCTGTGGTCTGGGCTATATTCAACACCCTTCTAGGTAGACCACCAGATGTGCCCATCTAGATTGAGAGGTGCCACAGAACGCTGAGGGATCCACCCAGGGATGCTGTTTGCTGCATGGTCAGCTTTACCCAGAAGGAAGAGATCCTGCACCTGGCTCGCAATCATGTTCACCTGGAACATGAAGGAGCCAGCTTTTCCAGGACTTGTCCGCCATTAACTTACAACACGGGAGGGACCTCCGCCCTCTCCTTCAGGCCATGTGGGAGAGACATATACCCTATCATTGGAAGTTCCCATTTTGCCTTCAAGTGACGATTGGTAATCGCACAACCTAACTGAGAACGCCAGCGGATCTGAGACCTTTCTGTGACATCCTAGGAATCCCGATGGTCCCAATCCCGGTATGGAGCTTTTCTACAGCCTGAGCCCTGGATCCCTACACAGCCTGGAGACACCCCAAGGTCGCAGAGAAGCAGACAACGCCGCCGCAGATCCTCAGCTGACTCACTACCGAGACGCCAGGGTGATATGGAAACCGACGAAAGCCCACGTGTTTCCCCGTCATCTGCTAGGCACAAAACTGACCATTAAATTCGCAGGAATCGAGATGTGAGCTGTGTCGTTGCTTCTCAGCATATCCTGTGAGGTAAGCCAAGTTTCAACGTTACGATTGTTGCTTGCACCTGACGAATGATTGATGCAGAACTTTCTGACACCTGGACTATTCCCGATCACTGTGCAGCCCACTACATCATGCCGTTACTGACAGAAGTGATCTCTCTTCTATGCCCCAGGAACTGACACGAGCTTGTGCATGCAGTACTACTGCCAGAGACTATGACAGGTGACTTTACCAAGGACCCTTGAACAAATACCAAGCAGAGGTATGCGATCACCTCCAAGGAACCCTTACCAGCCCTGTACCATTCCCGGCTCTGGTCCAAACACTAGGATAACTCTTCCACATCAGGAGGCGGCTGAGCATGGGGAAGAAGCGTGTACTCCCACCCCGCCATACTAACTCTATATACTAAAAATGGGCAGCTACTGCATGAGAAGATTGGTGACCCCCTGCCCTCTACCTAATTTATTTCCGTCAGTGACAGCAGTAATGGAAACTCTGCTCATGGTGTCACCTCACTGCCATTCACTCCCTCCCCACCCCCCATGTTTTACCTTTATCTTTTTTTTTTTCTTTTTTGGGGGGGGGCTGCGGGTACCTGGACTCGCCAGTCTGTAATTGCAGGTTATGCGTTGACAACTCAGAAACTCTTATGCCCCGTACACACGGTCGGATTTTCCGACGGAAAATGTGTGATAGGACCTTGTTGTCGGAAATTCCGACCGTGTGTAGGCTCCATCACACCTTTTCCATCGGATTTTCCGACACACAAAGTTTGAAAGCAGGCTATAAAATTTTCCGACAACAAAACCCGTTGTCGGAATTTCCGATCGTGTGTACACAAATCCGACGCACAAAGTGCTACGCATGCTCAGAATAAATAAGGAGATGAAAGCTATTGGCTACTGCCCCGTTTATAGTCCTGACGTACGTGTTTTACGTCACCGCGTTCAGAGTGATCTGATTTTACGACAACTTTGTGTGACCATGTGTATGCAAGACAAGTTTGAGCCAACATCCGTCGGAAAAAATCCTAGGGTTTTGTTGTCAGAATGTCTGATCAATGTCCGACCGTGTGTACGGGGCATTACAGAACATCACTTCGTTAGGTACTAGGGATAAGGGCCAAGCATAACTCATCAAGCTGGTATTCTGTCTGTTCCTGGTTATTGTTGTGTATTATGTTATTCCCTTATATGACAGTTTTAGGGTTGCCCTGAGGATGTGAACTCTAACCCTTACACCCATGACAGACTATGGATGTGGGGAAAGACGTCACAGAAATCCCAGAGTAAGGGGGGCCCCTTCCCTGTCCATGCTGGCCCTTATGGGCTATAGAGGTTTTCTTGCAGTAAGGAGGTATAGGGCTCTATATCCTCCCTCATGCCAGCTATTGCAGGGACTGTAACATAGCCTGGATGTCTACGGGTTTTCGGGGACCCTGATCCCTGGATCCATCATGGTTTTGGATGGTCCTGGATTCGGGGACTCTGACATTTCTAGTCGGCCAATATGGAGGCAGTCTAAATGTTAAAATGTTAATATGATAAAATGTTATTTGTTTGATCTGTTAACTCTTTATTTTACTCTGTTTAACTACAAGTGGTCCTATACTATAAGGCAACATGTTACTATAGGGTGCTACTCCTGACCCGTCAAGGCTCCCTAGTTTGCTGGAGGGGAGGGAGGCCGGTGTGGGCCCTTCTCACCTATTGTGGGAGGACTTGCGCAGTGTCACTCCACCCAGCAAAGCCGAAGTCTCTCATTAAACTTCAGGCAAGTTCGCTTGGGTTTCTGGATGGTAGGAAGTGTACATATTTTTGTTTAGGTACTAGGTTTCTTCCCCACCTCAGGGAGCCAGGTATCCCCCCTGAAACCAGCTGGAATAGCCTTACTTTATTTTTGTTTTCCACCTCTTCCCCTATTAGGTAACTCAGCTGGACTGGTATTACCTCCGGTACTTCTATTGCGACCCCCATCTAGGGGGTAGCTTGCTTGCTCAAGTGTTAAGCCTCTCTTGGGTTACTGGTAAGCCCTGAGTGATTTCCCAAAGTGGGCTTAACCTTGACTTTCGTTCCTTCTTCTTCATTAAGTCCCCTTTTTCTCTCTTTTTCTCTTTCTATCCCTTTTTTTTGTTTGTTTTTCTCCCTTAGTTCTCTGTTCCCTACCACCCTCCCTCTTCTCCTCTAGACCCCTTCCCCTGAAAATTTGGGGGTGGCACTGACAAGCACCTCTGATCACTGAAACACGCCCTCTGCAGTGCAATCATCAGCTCCTCTATCTCTCAAGGTCTATTCCTTGAACGCTAAAGGCCTTAACATCTCGGAGAAACAGAGCAGTATTCTTGCTGAGGCATACCGCCACAGAGCTCAAGTGATATTTCTACAAGAAACCCATTTCAAATCAGGCTCCACTACTCACTAGTCCAATAGCCGATTTCCAGAGGTCTATCATGCAACTTGTCCCGACTCCAAAACTAAAGGGGTTTCCATAGTACTTGCTAAATCTTTCCCGTTCCCGTTACTGACCAAGTACTCGACCCAGAGGGAAGATTCCTCTTCATAAAAGGGACAGCTCACCACATTTCAGACGGGCCTCTTGATAATGGGGGGGACTTCAATATGGCCTTAGACCTGCTCCTTGATACCTCCACAGGTACCTCCTCACTCCCATTTTCTGCTTTACGCCAGGCCAAGCTCGCACTAGCCTCCCTTGCGCTTCATGACACCTGCCGAACGTTACAGCCCCAGGAGGAAGACTACACGTTTTTCTCGCCTCCGCACAACCGCTACGCAAGGCTAGACTATCCATTTATCCACCAGACAGACTTGACCTTCCTGCAGGACACGACAATAGAGAGTATGTTCATCTCCAACCACCACCTGATCACTCTGACCTTGCAGTTTCCACAACGGGAAATGACTACCAGGACCTGGTGACTGGATGCTTCCCTTCTCACTGACCATTAAAGATTACTTCCAACATAATGACACTCCGGACGTATCCCCCATGACCCAATTGGAAGTGCACAAATGCTTCGTATGGGGGCATCTGTTGGCCATCGCAGCCAGGAAAAAAAAAGCACACCAAATCACGATTCGAGACCTGTCTAACAAAATAGCTTTACTGGAAGCACAGCATAAACGCTCACTAGCAGTAAGGGTAGCCAAGGAATTAGCCGATACATGGGCGACTCTACTAAAGGAACTGTTTAAACGGGCACCAAAGAGGCAGGTACTTTCTCAGAGACTATTTTACGAACAGGGCAACAAGCCCGGAAGGTTATTGGCGAGGTTTACACAGAGAGGTACTCGCGCTTCCACTGTTCACCATGTAGTGGACACAGATGGATTAACCCACTCCAGAAATGAGGACATTGCTAGTCAATTTCACTCTTTTGATAGTAAATTATATCACCTTGAATCACATGAGCATAGACCGATATCGGCGGATGCGTGCTTTGAGCTCATGAGGGAATTTCTGGCCAAGTACAGCCCCTGGGCGCTATCTATTAATGACTGGCAAGCCCTGGAAGCACCACTGTTGTTGGATGAGTGGTGGCATCCTTTGAAGGCTACGAAGCCCGGCAAAAGCCCGGGGCCAGATGGTTTCTCAGCACAATATTATAAAATTTTTACTGATCTCTTGGCGCAGAATTTCTTAAGGCCTTCAACACCCTCTCCCACTCACCATATGCTTAGCCTATTAGAGTTGTATATCTCAGTAATCCCTAAGGTAAACAAAGATCCCACAGATGTAGCTAATTATCATCCCATTTCCCTTCTGAATGTTGATGTTAAATTGTTCATCAAGATCCTGGCTACTCGTTTGTCCTATCATGTACCCGCCTGGGTAGGACTGGACCAGGTTGGTTTTGTCCCTAGAAGAGAAGCCAGGGACAACACCATTAAGGCCCTCAATTTACATCATTGGTTTATGTCAACCAATAGGGAGGGCTGCTTTTTGGCCATGTATGCGGAGAAGGCGTTCGACAGGGACTACATGGATGCGGTTCTGGAAGCCCTGGGCCTGGGAAGCAGCATGCAAGATTTTATTGGAGCACTCTACACCAAACACAGGGCTTCCCCATCCATAATGGGACCAGGCAGGGATGTCCCCTCTCTCCTTTATTGTATATCTTCACCTTGGAACCCCTCCAACGATGCATCAGTGCGAATCCAGACATAAAAGGTATAGAGGTATATCAGTGGGAATATAAGATTGCAGCCTTTGATATTTTGCTCTTTCTTTCATCCCTGTTGACGTCTCTACCCAATCAAATGCCAGTATTAGAACAATTTAAGACCATCTTGAATCTGAAAATTAACCTTTCAAAGTCTTATGCGCTAAATGCTTCTTTGCCCCCTAAGATAATGCAGCTCTGTCAGGAGAACTTTCCATTCTGCTGGAAAGCAGATGCTATTACGTATTTAGGCATCCAACACCCTAGTAAGCTTAAAGATCTATATGAAAAGAACTTCCTGGCAGGACTGAGGCTTATACAGCAGGATCTTCACAGGTGGAAGGCCCCCCACCATCTCCTGGTTCGGTCGGGCCTCGATTTTAAAGATGACGGTGCTCCCCCGCTTACTATACAAATTACAGACTATCCTGATTCGTTTACCACCCTCCTTCTTTACAGCTTACAAGCGCATGCGCAGAGCCTTTCTATGGGGAGCTAAGGTTGTGCGAGTGGGGTGGGCAAAGCTAGTACTACCAAAGTGGGTGGGTTGAATTGGGCTCCCAGACCTCCAGGGGTGCTACTGGGCAGTTCACCTAACCTGGGTGGTGGACTGGAGGCTCCATACTAACTACAAGGGTTGGGTGTTACTGGAAAAATTGATTTCGGGTACCGAACTCCATTACATCCCCTGGTTCTCAAAGGCACACATACTAATATCCATTCTCATCCTCTTATTGGAGCAACCCTGCATGCCTTCGATAGGGTGTGCAAAATACACTCGCTTTTAACCACGTACTGTGCGATCACACCTATCAGGGGTAATCCAGACTTTCTCCCTGGCATGGAAGGGGCCTTTCTAGCAGCAGAATGGCCTTACGCAGAAATGCAGGCTAAGCACTTCTTTTCCAGAGGAAGATTTCTCTGACAAGAGGAACTGACATCATTGTCAAACACAAAGTCTTTCCTCTTTTGGGCCTATATCCAACTGAAACATTTTTTGGACAGTCCTACGAATAGAGGTAACTTTGCGAAAACTCCTACTGTGCCGAAATCCCTATGTTCTAGCTCCTCTCCCCAGAGTCATTTAATTTCGGGGCTTTATGCCACAATGTTTGGGGAATCTAATGCCTCCCTGAGATTGGAACATGCCTATTGGGAGACTGAACTGGACATAGTGATTGATGACACCGCTTGGGATCGAGTGCATTTGTACATCCACAAGGGCTCTCTGAACGTCCATACTCAGGAGAACGGTTACAAAATTAAAACGAGGTGGTATAGAACACCAGAAATACTTCGTAAATTTATCCCGGCAGTCTCAGACCAGTGCTGGAGGTGTGAACAGGGTATAGGCACATTCCTCCATATTTGATGGACATGCCCATTGATCCAGCCATATTGGTGTAAAGTGCATGAAGTGGTGACTGAGATATCATTGCTTTCCTTGGAATTTTCACCAGCACAGTACCTCCTTCACATCTCCAAAATCTCCTGCAAAAAATATTATAGGTCAATCGCTATGCACATGATTAATGCCGCTAGGCTTTGTCTGCCAGTACACTGGAGGTCCAAATCACCCCCCTCCATAATGGAATGGGTGGTTCAGATTAACCAGATAGCAGCAATGGAGGAGTTGATTTGCACCACACAGGACAGAATAGCATACTTTTCAGCAACATGGGCACCCTGGCTCGAATACCAAAACTCACAGCGCTGCCAGGACTTATACCGGGATAACCCTTAAAAGATACATTAAGGGTCGCAATATTTCTCACAATACCTGGGGTACACTGGGGAGGGTAGCTGGTGGTGATCCCACCCCCTCCCCACATATTCCCCTTATGGTGCCCCCCTCATTCCCCCCCTTCACTGTGTCTTTTCTCTATTTCTCTCTCTCTTCCCCTTTCTTCTCCTTCTTTTCTCTTTTTATTTTTTATTTTTTTATTTTTACTCTACTAAAAGGATTTGGAGTGCCGACCTAATGGTAGGACACATCTCCAAATCCCTGCTTGGCTTATAGTACTTACAGAAGCTATATTGATTACTTTTCTAAGAAGTCTCTCATCCCAATGTAAATCAGGCAGGCCTGTAATATACTGCGGTATACCTTTTTTTTTTGCCCCTGTGACAGACCTAGCCAGGACAGAGGCTTTTGGAGGGGATTGAATGCAAGCCTCAGATTATGGGCCCTAGCATTTGGAGGAACGGTGCTCTTTGTGAGCTGTATGCCTGGGGACCCTTGAGGTGGTATTACTTTGGAATTAGGTCCTTGTCCCCCGGGACACACAGACTCTGGGGACCCTGTGTATGCCATATGGGAAATGGTGATTTGGAGGGTATGTCTTTGATTGCTTAAAATGGGACAGTCTACTCCTACTATAGTTTGTTGATGACTAGGCTGAGGGGGGGGGGGAGAGAGATCACTAATTGTAATTAGCTCCTGCTATTGTGAGAAAATGTCCTGTGGTTGTACTTATGATAATGTATAATGTACTGTGTGAAGCTCGGAGACAACAAGTCTGACCTGTAGTGAAATCCTGAAGGGCACAGAGTCACATCGGCTCCTTAAAGGGATTAGTTAATTAGCTCATGTTAATTTGTTACAGGTGTATTGTTAGAGTAATATGAGCAGGAGGGGGGAACCTCCTCTTCTACTGTATATAAGACTGTATTCTGGTTCTAATAAAAAACAGTCCATGTTAGCAGTGAAACAAGTGTCGCCTTGTTTTGTGCTTATGAGCGGTTGGAATATCTGATATCTGTATCCAGACTGGGAGGAAGTGGTATACTGATGAAAGCACTCAAGCAGAGTGTGGAACGTTCCATGACAGCCCCTTTTTAAAAAAAAAAAGAAAAAGATTACTCCCCACTACTGTAAGTTTCTTTAAGTGGCTTTATTAGCTAACTTAGAGGCAGCATCTGTTGCCTTGTACTCGCTCGAACTGTAAACTCTGTGTTTCCTCCTAATTGGAACCATGTACTTGTACCTTGGTTATGTGTTTTATGATACTATTTGTATTATCTACGAAAAACTCTCAATAAAAATTTTTTGTGGAAAAAAAAAAACAAGAAAATATTATCCTCAGTTAAAGAGAGCAGTACTCTCGTTTCCCCTAATAGAAAAGATGAGAGAGGTCATCCAAGACGAATGGGAAAAAGTGAAAAAGGGTCACAGATTCAATAAGATGTACCCATTTAAGGCAGAGGAAATGCACTCACTGGAAACTCCCCCCCCAGTGGACGCGGCAGTAATGAGACTGGCCCGGCACGTAACCCTACTGATGGACGACGGCGCTCGATAAAAGAATGGATGCCGACATTAGAAGGGTCTATACATCCACAGGGAGTGCTTGTAGGCCAGTCTTAGCACTTACCTCAGTGGCCAGAGCCATTAGAGTGTGGGCCGAGAAAATAGAAGAATACTTGCAGTCAGGCGTGAACACCTCAGCAGCCCTAAGACTACTGGAGGATATTAAGCACTCAGGGGACTTCATGGGAGAAGCAGCAATTTATTCACTACGCTGCTCAGCAAGAGCCATGCAGTTTTATGTAATGGCAAGGAGAGCCCTTTGGCTTAAACCAGGGATCCTCAAACTACGGCTTTCCAGCTGTTCCGAAACTACACATCCCATGAGGCATTGTAAAACTCTGACATTCACAGACATGGCTAGGCATGATGGAATTGTAGTTCTTGAACAACTGGAGGGCCATAGTTTGAAGACCCTTGGCTTAAACCATGGACAACAGATGCCTCATCAAAGGTAATCTGGTGCCGTATACCATTTAATGGAAAGGTATTGTTTGGGAACAAGCTGGAGTCAGCTATCTCAAAGGTCACGGGAGGCAAATCAGGTATGAGGTCAAGACAAAGACGCTATCCAGAAAGGAGGCAATATGCAAACACGATCAGAGAATTCAGGCCCTATGGGCTGCTCAAATAATATAGGAGGAGTGGAAGAGCGCCCCAGGTGACAGTGGCTCGCTTGCCAAAGGCGAAAATGGCTTCTACGCAGCAGCAGAAGCCCTTTTGAGGGTTTCTCTGTCCAGCCAGGGGCAGTGGATGCCAGGTTAAACCGATACGCCCAAGTCTGGACAGAACAAATCAAAGACCCAGGGGCACAAATGGGATTCAGTTGGATCACTGTTGGAGATTTTACTCTCTTCCCTCGATCCCCCATTTCACTCCCACATGGTTACCAGGCCACCAGCAAAAGGTTTGATTGATATTCAACTACATCCAGACACTGCTACAGAAGAGCGCAATAGAGCCAGTGCCAGCTCAAGAGGAACGTCAAGATTTCTATACACCACTTTTCTTAATAAAGAAAAAGACACTTATAGACTTTAGGCCCGTACTAGACTTAAGGGACCTGAACAAAACAATGTCGGTCCAAAGCTTCAGGATGGAGTCATTATAATCAGTGACACAATCGCTCGCTCAGGGTGACTGGATGCTGTCCCTCGACTTGAAGGATGCATATTTGCATGTTCCAGTACATCCTCACTTCCACAAATTCTTGTGATTTGCAGTGTTAGACCAACACTTCCAGTTCATGTGCCTGCCGTTTGGCCTTTCCACCTCACCCAGAACTTTCTCCAAAGTTCTGCTCTCAGTGATAGCCATTCTACGCAGACAAGGCTTACAAGCTTTTCACTATTTGGATGCCATCCTGTTGGTGGCACGGATACTGCAGACCTTATTGAACCATCAAGAGATCCTAATCCGCACACTACAAGAATTTGGATGGCTTATCAGTTCGCAGAAAAGCCAGCTAAACCCCACGCAAAGATTGCTGTTTCTAGGGGCGGTTCTCAACACCAACAGAAACACCATAGAGCTCTCGAAGGAGAAGATAGCAGCCCTCTTGGCCAAGGTGGAGGAGACAGCAAGAATGACTTACCTTTCAGCATTACGTTGCCTCAGTCTCCTGGGAACTCTTTCGGCAACAATCCCAATGGTCAAGTGGGCGCATTGAAGGATGAGGCCCTTCCAAAGGGGATTCCTCAGCCAATGGAAGAAACAGTCTATTCGACAGAAGGGAGACGATCCCTCACAAATCTCCTCAACTGCCATCAGTTACCACCACCATTGGTGGTCATGATGGATGCCTCCGCATCCGGGTGGGGCGTGCGAGGGTCTTCTAGCCCAGGGCCAATGGCGCCACAGACAGACCGAAGTCTCCAACGTGATCGAGTTGAGGGCGGCCCTCTGTGCGCGGAAGACATTTCGCACCCAGATTCAGGGGGCAGCCATAGTCCTCCAGATGGACAACAAAGCAGCGGTCACTTATGTGCGACAGCAAGGTGGAACTCAAATCCGGTCACTCCTAGCCCAAATAACACCCATAATGAGCTGGGCTCAACGGAACCTATCCCACCTCTCAGCAGTTTACATTCCAGCTCCTCAGAACCTCCTAGCAGACACCCTTGGAAATCACTGGATCCCAACGAGAGGTCTCTGAACCAGTCAGTCTTCCACTGGATATGCAAACAGCAGGGGTAACCAGATTTGGACTTAATGGCAACCACAGACAAAGCGAAGTGCAAACGCTTCCTATCCAGAGTAAAATTCCGGAGGCAGTAGATGGACTTAACTGCAGATGGAAGTGTCTTTACCCCGATTGCACTAATCTTCAGACTACTCAACAAGATACGATCCTACCCAGGTTTGGTGATAGCGATAATTCCAATGTGGCCACGCAGACCGTGGTTCCTGCTACTGCAGTCCTTAGCTGTAGAACCACCAATACCACTTACAGATATACCGAATCTGCTACAGCAAGGGCAAGTAATGCACACATATCCGGGAATGCTGCACTTGGCAGCCTTGAGATTGAGGGGAGAAGAATGGAAGAAGTGGGATACTCAGTGGCGGTGGTAAAAACATTACTGGGCGCCAGAGCCAGCACCACCAACTATACCTATTCAAGGGTCTGGGAGAGGTTCAAATCCTTTGTGGAATCCCAGGAGTTTGACCCTAGGGCACTGCAGGATCCGCAAATACTTTCTGCAAGCAGGCCTGGAGAAAGGCTTGAGCGTGAGCATGCCAAGAGTGCAGATTTCAGCACTGTCAGCACTGACAGGGGTCAAGTGGGCCTAGCGACACCCGATTCTCCAGTTCCTGAGGGCATGCGCAAGACTCCGTCCCTTAGAGCAATCATATGTCCCTCCCTGGGACCTGCAAGTAGTGTTGGAATTGCTGTCTCAAGCCCCTTTCTGGGGGGATCAGACCGCATGGCTATGAAATGTCTCCCTGAAGGTGGTGTTATATAGAAATATATAATAACTACTTCAGCATTAACCACCCTTGTCTTCTGGTGATTGTTACATCCCATATGTATATGCTGTCATGCTTGTGTCAGGAAAACTGAAAATGTTATACTTACCAGACGGCAGGGGCGGCGCTAGGTGGGTGCTTGGGTGTGCTCAAGCCTCCCCAAAAATTATTTAAGCACCCCCATAGCACCCCCAAAATCCACATGGTAGTATTTGCAGATGTTATTGTTTTTTTGTTTGTGTTTTCCTTGCCTGCGTGTTCTCTATTTCTGCCTGGAAGCTGGGGACTCTTTTTTTGTTGTGGAAGGATACAACAGCTGTGGCCGCAGAAGCCGAAAATCTTTAGCTAGACCCGGCACAGACTAATTTTAGAGGCAGATGGATATCCACCTCTCTGCTGCCTCCTCAGCCAATGGTAAAGACTGTACCCGCCCCCTTCCCCCAGCCCGCCTTCTATGATTTCTGAGAAGAGGATATTCGGAAGCTGGAGAGAAAGAGAGGAGAGGAGAGGACACAGCCTGCTATGGGGGACACATTCTTCAGCCCAGCACTGAGAAACAGTGAGTTGTGTTTGTCTGCACTGCTGCCAGCATGGAGAGAACAAGCTGGGTTCTACAGTGTGGGAAGGTTAGCAGAGGAGAGCAAGATGGTTTATCTACCTATCCTGTATTCTGACACCTGCATTCCTCTCTGCCAGCACAAGTCACATGGATCTGACAGAAACTGACAAGCAGAAAATGCAGGATTTCTGAGTTATCCATCCATCCATTCACTCATCTATCAATTCATCTATCCATCCATTCATCTATCCTTTCATTTACTTATCCATCCATGCATCTGTCCATTCATTCACTCACTCATCCATCCATCCATCCATTCATTCATCCATCAGACCATCCATTCCTCATTGCTGGTGTCACAATACAAGAAGAATAGATTGACAAATTAAAGATATTCTGATGTCATTATACTAACCCTATATTTCCCACACTTTAGTAACAGACCGGAGCTCTTGTACATAGCGCACTCCTGATCCCCGCATTGTGTACATAGCGCACTCCTGATCCCCGCATTGTGTACATAGCGCACTCCTGATCCCCGCATTGTGTACATAGCGCACTCCTGATCCCCGCATTGTGTACATAGCGCACTCCTGATCCCCGCATTGTGTACATAGCGCACTCCTGATCCCCGCATTGTGTACATAGCGCACTCCTGATCCCCGCATTGTGTACATAGCGCACTCCTGATCCCCGCATTGTGTACACAGCGCACTCCTGATCCCCGCATTGTGTATATAGCGCACTCCTGATCCCCGCATTGTGTACATAGCGCACTCCTGATCCCCGCATTGTGTACATAGCGCACTCCTGATCTCTGCATTGTGTATGTAGTGCACTCCTGATCCCCACATTGTGTATGTAGTGCACTCCTGATCCCCGCATTGTGTATGTAGTGCACTCCTGATCCCCGCATTGTGTATGTAAGGCACTCCTGATCCCCGCATTGTGTATGTAAGGCACTCCTGATCCCCGCATTGTGTATGTAAGGCACTCCTGATCCCCGCATTGTGTATGTAAGGCACTCCTGATCCCCGCATTGTGTATGTAAGGCACTCCTGATCCCCGCATTGTGTATGTAAGGTACTCCTAATCCCTGCATTGTGTGCATAGCGCACTCCTGAACTCTACATTGCATAGGTGGCACACTGCTGATCTCTGCATTGCATACGCAGTGCACTCCTGATCTCTTTCCTGAACCCTGCATTGTGTGTGTAGCGCACTCCTGAACCCTGCATTGTGTGTAGCGCACTCCTGAACCCTGCACTTTGTGAATAGCACAAGCCTGAATCTTGCACTTTGTAAATGTATGTAAATAACGCACCCCTCCGCTGTGCACTCTTAACGTGGCACACTCTATGCATCCCCATACACCCCCTATGCTCGCTGCACACTCCATGCCTTTCCCACACACTCCCTATGCTTGCTGCACAGTCCATGCATTCCCCACACCCCTCCTATGCTCGCTGTACACTCCATGCATTTCCCATACACCTCCTATGCTCGCTGCACACTCCATGCGTTTTCCATACACCTATACTCGCAGCACACTCCAAAAATGATTTTCAATGCCAGAGCAAGAAGAAGCCAAAATGACCCCTCAGCTCTTAAACACCCATGTGAGTCTTTTTTTTTTCTGTACATTGCTTCAGGGAGGGGAGAACCAAATTCTGCAATAGCCTGGACAGTCACAGCTCCTTGGTTTAGTGTAGGCAGTGAAGGAAACAGAGGAAAGCATTCCCTATATACTGTATGTTGTGTATATTTACACACCGGGAGGCTGTTACAAAATGCTCAGGGGTGTTGTCAGAGGGAACACAGACACCTAGTATTCCTTTCTCCCAGAAGAAATCATGTTTACTATAGAGCCCAGGTCGGCAACCCATGGACCACGATCTACCAGTCGATCGCATCCAGGTGACTGGTAGATTGGTCCTGGGCTTACCGACCTTCTGGCACAGATTGTGGATGAAGGCGGCGGCCAGCCACAGAACAAGAAGAGCAGGGCAGGAGGGAGCAGGTGGCCGCGGGGGCATCAAGCCTGCCTCATGAGCCAATGCCTTGTCCATAGTTCCGGCTGCAATGTGGAGTGGAGTGATACCAATAGCAGTCCGCCCCTCATTCTTGGTAGATCCACAGCAGCTGGAAGTTCTGCAAGAAGTTAAGGTCAGTAGGCATGATAGGGCACAGTAAAAGCTATGTGGGTACAATAGCAGCTATATAGGCACAATAGCATAAAGATGCTATTGAGCCCATAAAGATACTATTGAGCCCATACAGATGCACAATATTAGCTATATTGGCACAACATGGCATGTGTACACCTTTGGCTGCTACCTCTGCAGCTAAAGGGAGTAGGGATTGGGGAAGGTAAAAGTGTGACGCAACCACAGGGTTTTACCAACCCTAGTCTCACGTACCACCGTCAAATGCAGCTAAGGGCTGTTTTACAGGTGGAACAGGCACCACTGTTCCTCTAAAAAGTGATCTAAGCATGTTTGGCAGGTTATGAAAAGGCTGATTCAATTGCCTAACCGCTAGTGCAAATGAGCCCCAACATTGCTGGTGTGGTGTCACAGTATATCTCATTATAAGAAAAGTGAACTTTCCCTCTGAACACTCTCCCTCATGTTACCATTAAAAAAAAAAAAATCTAACCTGATAAATATATATTCCACCAATCAATGTAACTTACATTTGAGGAGGAGGTGGTAGGTTTTCTACAACTGCAGTGGAGATCAGTAAGGTCACAACCCGATTTTGCTCTCTGGTAGGGGTGCCTGGATCATAAGGCTGGCTGAACAGTATTAGAAATTGTTTGGCAGCTCTTGTATTTGTATGTGTACAATTGCTCGCCTAGTTGCTGTGTGTTATTGTGGGAACAATCCCTGATGCAGGTAATGCTGGAGGAAGATTAACTATCTGAGGTCCGGTTGGTGGTATGCTGATTGCCCGTGGAACATGACCATGCATTGTTGGGCCTGCTATCTAAGGCCTTAACCTCTAGTAAGCAGGCTGAACTCTCTCCCAGGGGGTGATGGTGGTAGCTGCTAATAGGTTGCAAAGGATTCACTCTGCTTGCAGACAATTCTACTGAACTTTGTGGATGTGAAATTCTAATAGGGGTCACTTGTGTTGCACATTGCACTTTAGATGTATGCACAGATTAAATTTTTATTGTTTTTATCACATATTTAATTTATATATTATTGATATTTTTTATGCTTTTACTGCTTTCTTTGAATTATTGTGGCGTACATTGTGGTGATAATTACCTTTAGCACATTTTGGGTTTTTTTTGGAGTATGGGACAATGTGCCTGACTGCATGGCCTGTTTTCAATGTGTGACTGAGTTTTTAGATTCTCTGGCTTCTTTGTTGCTGTTGACTTTTTATACTTAACTACCCCACTGAGTTGAGGTTATCGCTGGCCCTGACATATGCTGGGGGCTATAATTGTTGGCCTCAATGGAACTTTTACTTCACAATCTCTTCAGTGTACCTCCAGGCTCTTTTTAGCCTATACAAAGAGGGAAAGGTGGCTATAGATTGGGAAAAATCGCTCACATTTGGCCACACACATTTTAGCCACACCCACCCTTTGGCCACGCCCACACATGCAAATTTTGCGGCACGTGCCACTTCAGCACCCTCGCTTTTTCTTCCAGCACCTGCACAGCACCCCCAAAAAATTTGGGCTGGAGCCGCCCCTGCCAGACGGTAATTTTCCTTTCCTGATGCAAAAGCATGACAGCATATAGGTCCCTCCCTAAAGGCTTCACAGTGATGATAGACTACGAGAATACTTCCTAGGGGAGGCGACTTACTTATATAGTATAACAGGTCCTGGAATAAGGCAGGGGGGCGGGGCCTACCCATATGTATATGCTGTCAGGCTTTTGCATCAGGAAAGGAAAATGACTGTCAGGTAAGTATAACATTTTCAGGTTTCTTTCAATTTGTAAACATTGCTATTTCAATTTTACATCTTGTGCAAAAATTGTTAATTTTTACACATGTTGTAAAAAATCTTTTGGCTGACATTACTATGGCAAGTTTATGATTTCTACAAATCAATTGCGGAACATATTTCCTATATATAGAAGTCGATTTTGACAGATATTTGTATTGTAAAGTTTCTTCACCTTTAAATACAAAAAATCTCTAGCCTATAATGACCTAAGGATATAAGGATAT
Source organism: Aquarana catesbeiana (assembly GCF_042186555.1). NCBI lineage: Eukaryota > Metazoa > Chordata > Amphibia > Anura > Ranidae > Aquarana > Aquarana catesbeiana. The sequence continues at coordinate 173,270,279 of NC_133324.1, forward strand.
AATGCAAAATATTATAAAAACCCATTAGCTGTAATACAGGTCATATCTGGATTGAACATCATGTGTTTTGTGTTTCCTGGACAATTATCTATAGGGTTGTTCACCATTTGCTTCCTACCGTCTCACTCTTTGATGGCCTGTCTTTGGCTATTACTGACAATCCATTCCACTTCCTCATGGCTTTAGATGACATATGAGTTTTGTCCATCTGCCCTAGGATAATTAATATATTCTGCTTTCATCCTAACCTCTTCCTATCCTCTTTTCTTCTGATCTCTCACTTTCTTCAGTGCTTTGCATAATTCTATTTTCAACATCTGGCTTCCTTTTCTTTAATCACAATTATAACTGCACACACTTTTTACAGTTCTTTGTTTATAGAGAAAAAAAAATTAATTTGGCTGCAATTTTATTTCACTATTATGTTTTTTATTTTTAAAAATGTATTTAATGCTATTTTAAATAATTACACTTTCATATATAGGTAAAAATGTTTTCTAGATAATTGCTCCAGTTTGCCAAAACAGCTTGCAACTGCTGTTACAAAGTTACAAAATCTTCTAATGGCAAATAAATATTTTCATGTTATCATATTTTTATTGCTTTAATCAACCCTTTCTCACAAAGCATTTGTTTTAGATGTACTGCCCCTTAATAGAAAGAAAAGTTTGTTGGTGCTACGCCTAGGGTACAGATAGATCCATACAATATCATTTTTTCCAACATCTAGCCCTGATGAAGAATGTGTACAAAATGTGTAAGTGTATGTTTTTAAAAAAAAGTATCACTGATAAAACATTTTGAATGATCCCCTTCATTTTGGATCCACGGGAGCAGCTTCTCCCATATGAGTGTGAATAATTGTTTTTCTCATCTTTTATAATACTGAATTGTCAAAAATATAGATCCATATTCTGTGTCCAAACACCGCAAAGGCAGCATGGAATTTATTTTATTCTATTTTATTCTATTATACACCTCTTATTCACTATAAGGCCACAATTCGACCAGCAGTATATATTCACAGAGCCAGCCTGGGGTTGTAATATATATACTGGCCTAGATTCCTTTTCACTCCGCCCTTGGGGGTCCTTGAGAAGATTCTACTTTTGGGGATCACATGGATCCCATAAATTGACATACCTGGATACATTTCTTTTGAATACCCCTCTCCTGAAGAAACATTAACCACTTCAGCCCTGGAAGGTTTTTACCCCCTTCCTGACCAGAGCCCTTTTTACAATTTGGCACTGCGCTGGTTTAACTGGTAATTGCACGGTCATGTAATGCTGTACCCAAACGAAATTTGCGTCCTTTTTTTACCATAAGTAGAGGTTTCTTTTGGTGGTATTTGATCACTTCTGCAGTTTTTTTTTTTTACGATATAAACAGAAAAAGACCAAACATTTTGAAAAAAAAATATATATTTTCTACTTTTTGTTATTAAAAAAATCCAATAAACTCAATTTTAGTTATATATTTAGGCCAACATGTATTCAGCCACATGTCTTTGGTAAAAAAATGTCAATAAGTGTACATTTATTGGTTTGCGCAAAAAATATAGTGTCTACACACTAGGGTACATTTTCTGGAAATTACGCAGCTTTTAGTTTATGACTGCCTATCTCATTTCTTGAGGTGCAAAATGGCAGGGCAGTACAACCCCCCCCCCCCCCATTGACCCTATTTTGGAAAGTAGACACCCCAAGTAAATTGCTGAGAGGCATGTTGAGCCCATTTAATATTCATTTTTTTGTCACAAGTGATTGAAAAATGACAAAAAAAATTACACAAAGTTGTCACTAAATGATATATTGCTCACACATGCCATGGTTATATGTGGAATTGCACCCCAAAATACATTCTGCTGTTTCTCCTGAGCATGGGGATAGCACATGTGTAAGACTTTTTGGGAGCCTATCCGCGTACCGGACCCCGAAAACCAAGCACCGCCTTCAGGATTTCTAAAGGTGTAAATTTTTGATTTCACTCCTCACTACCTATCACAGTTTCGAAGGCCATAAAATGCCAAGATAGCACAACCCCCCCAAATGACCCCATTTTGGAAAGTAGACACCCCAAACCATTTGCTGAGAGGCATGTTGAGTCCATGGAATATTTTATTATTTGCCACAAGTTGCGGGAAAATTACAAACTTTTTTTTTTTGCACAAAGTTGTCACTAAATGATATATTGCTCAAACATGCCATGGGCATATGTAAAATTACACCCCAAAATACATTCTGCTGCTTCTCCTGAGTATGTGCATTCCACATGTGTGAGACTTTTTGGGAGCCTAGTCGTGTACAGGACCCTGAAAACCGATCACTGCCTTCAGGCTTTCTAAGGGTGTAAAATGATTATTTCACTTCCTCACTACCTATCACAGTTTCAGAGGCCATGAAATGACAAGATAGCACAACCCCCCCCCCCCCCCAAATGACCCCAATTTGGAAAGAAGGCACTTCAAGCTGTTTGCTGAGAGGCATGTTGAGTCCATGGAATATTTTACATTTTGCCACAAGTTTCGGGAAATTAATTTTTTTTTTTTAAACAAAGTTGTCACCTAATGATATATTGTTCAAACATGGCATGGTTATATGTGGAATTACACCCCAAAATACATTCTGCTGCTTCTCCTGAGTATGGGGGTACCACATGTGTGGGACTTTTTGGCAGTCTAACCGCGTACAAGACCCTGAAAACCAATCACCGCCTTCAGGCTTTTTAAGGGTGTAAACTTTTGATTTCACTCCTCACTGCCTATTACAGTTTCAGAGGCCATGAAATGCCCAGATAGCACACCCTCCCCCCAAATGAACCCATTTTGGAAAGTAGACACCCCAAGCTATTTGCTGAGAGGCATGTTGAGTATTTTGCAGATCTCGCTTGTTGGCACAAAGTTTTGAAAATAAAAAAAATAAAAAAATAAAAAATGTTTCTTTTCTTTCTTCATTTTCAAAAACAAATGAAAGCTGCAAAATACTCACCATGCCTCTTAGCAAATACCTTGAGGTGTCTACTTTCCAAAATGGGGTAATTTAGGGGGGTTTGTGCTATCTAGTAGGGATGAGCCGAACACCCCCCAGTTCAGTTTGCAGCAAGTCTATGGGGCATGAATGTGAAAATTCAAAAGCGCTAATTTTAAGGGTTAATATGCAAGCTATTGTCATAAAAATTGACTGTATTGCCAGGACCCGACAATTCATTATAGCCGCGAGTAGTTTTAAATGACTTTTTTTTCTTTAGAAATGTCATTTTGTGCAGGGACTGTTTTAAACACATGAAAAATGCCCCGATTTACAGGCATACTATAGAAGAAGAAGGCTGCAGCGCGGTCGGCCAGTTCTGGGTGGACGTCCGTCATCACAGAATACTGCTCTCGCGCGCCCCCTGGGGCGCGCACCCAAGAACTTCCGCTGATTGTGGCCGTTTACCATGTGATCGCTCCATCAAATGGCGGAGCAATCACATGTAAACAAACCGGCATCATGTCGGTTCTTCCCTCCCCTCTGTGTACCGATCGGTACAGTGCAAGGGTAGAGGGGGAGGGATCGGATGCAGCACCGCTGTGGGCTGCACGTGTAGTCTGCAATATACCCTGCAATACTCTGCAATATACCCCGCAATACTCTGCAATATACCTCGCAATACTCTGCAATATACCTCGCAATACTCTGCAATATACCCCGCAATACTCTGCAATATACCCCGCAATACTCTGCAATATACCCTGCAATACTCTGCAATATACCCCGCAATACTCTGCAATATACCCCGCAATACTCTGCAATATACCCTGCAATACTCTGCAATATACCCCGCAATACTCTGCAATATACCCTGCAATACTCTGCAATAAACCCTGCAATACTCTGCAATAAACCCTGCAATACTCTGCAATATACTCTGCAATATACCTCGCAATACTCTGCAAAATACCCTGCAATATTATGCAATATACCCTGCAATACTCTGCAATATACTCTGCAATATACCCCGCAATACTCTGCAATATACCCCGCAATACTCTGCAATATACCCCGCAATACTCTGTAATATACCCTGCACTACTCTGCAATACCCTGCAATACCCCGCAATGCCCTGAAATACCCTGCAATATACCCTGCAATACTCCGCAATATACCCTGCAATACTCTGCAATATACCCTGCAATACTCTGCAATATACCCCGCAATACTCTGCAATATACCCTGCAATACTCTGCAATACCCTGCAATACCCTGCAATACCCCGCAATACCCCGCAATACCCTGCACTACTCTGCAGGATGTTTACTTCCTTGTAATAGGAATAAAAGTGATCAAAATTTTTTTTGGGGGGAAAAAGTGTCAAACTAAAATAAGTAAAGTAAAATGAACAATAAAAAAAAAAATTTTAAAGCGCCCCTGTCCGTGTGCTCGCATGCAGAAGCGAACGCATACGTAAGTCCCGCCCACATATGAAAACGGCCCTAGACCTCCTCTGTAACTCAAAACTTGTAACCAGTAAAAAATTTTAAAGCGTCACCTATGGAGATTTTTAAGTAGCGAAGTTTGGCACCATTCCACGAGAGTGTGCAATTTTGAAGGATGACACGTTAGGTATCTATTTACTCAGCGTAACTTCATCTTTCACATTATGCAAAAACATTGGGTTATCTTTACTGTTTTGTTTTTTTTAAAGCACAAAACTGTTTTTTTTCCAAAAAAAACGCGTTCGAAAAATTGCTGCGCAAATACCGTGCGAGATAAAAAGTTCCACCAGCCGCCATTGTATTCTCTAGGGTCTTTGCTAAAAAAAATATATATATATAATGTTTTGGGGTTCTATGTAATTTTCTAGCAAATAAATGATTATTTTTACATGTAGGAGAGAAATGTCAGAATTGGCCTGGGTGCTCCAGAACGCCTGGAGGTGCTCCGTGCATGTTGGGCCTCTGTATGTGGCCACGCTGTGTAAAAGTCTCACACATGTGGTATTGCCGTACTCGGGAGTAATAGCAGAATGTGTTTTGGGGTGTAATTTGTGGTATGCATATGCTGTGTGTGAGAAATAACCTTCTAATATGAAAATTTTGTGAAAAAAAAAAGAAAAAAAAATCTTGATTTTGCAAAGAATTGTGGGAAAAAATGACAATTTCAAAAAAAACTCACCATGCATCTTTTCAAATACCTTGGAATGTCTTCTTTCCAAAAAGGGGTCATTTGGGGGGTTATTTGTACTTTTCTGGCATGTTAGGGTCTCAAGAATTTAGATAGGCCACCAGTAATTCAGTTGTGATCAATTTTCAGATATTGGCACCATAGTTTTTGGACTCTATAACTTTCACAAAGACCAAATAATATCCACCGATTTGGGTTATTTTTACCAAAGATATGTAGCAGTATAAATTTTGGCCAAAATTTACGAAGAAAAATTACTAATTTGCTAAATTTTATAACAGAAGCAAAGAAAAATTATTTTTTTTACCAAATTTTCAGTCTTTTTTCTTTTATAGTTCAAAAAATAAAAAACCCAACGGTGATTAAATACCACCAAAAGAAAGCTCTATTTGTGTGAAAAAAAGAACAAAAATTTCATATGGGTACAGTGTTGTATGAGTAATTGTCATTCAAAATGTGAGCACCGAAAGCTGAAAATTGGTCTGGTTAGGAAGGGGGTTTAAGTGCCCAGTGGTCAAGTGGTTAAGCATTATTAAAATCACTGCTCCCGAAAAAACAGACATTTTTAAAACTTTTTTTTGCATTGATACATGTCCCCTGGGGCAGGACCCAGGTCCCCAAACACTTTTTATGACAATACCATGAATATAAGCCCTGAAAATTAGCACTTCTCCCATAGACTTTTAAAAGTTCAGCGGCTTTCAAATTTGCCGCGAACACCCCAAATTTTTTGCTATTCTGCAAACAGGCGAACACCCGATGTTCGAGTCAAACTTACGTTCAACTCGAACATCGGGCTCATCCCTACTATCTAGACATTTCAGGGCTTCCGTAACTGTGATAGGTAGGGTCCTTTCACGCTGGGGCGGTTTGCAGGCGCTATTGCGCTAATAATAGTGCCTGCAAACCGACCCGAAAGTGCCGCTGCTTTGATTCCAGTGTGAAAGCCCCGAGTAAAAAAAGTAAAAAAAGTCCTGCTAGCAGCTACTTCGGAGCGGTGAAGGAGCGGAGTGTATACCGCTCCTTTTCCGCTCCTGCCCATTGAAATCAATGGGACGGTGCGGCTATACCGCCGGCAAAGCGCCTCTGCAGCGGCGCTTTACAGTGGTTTTTAACCCTTTCTCGGCCACTAACGGGGGCTAAAACCACCCCGCTAGTGGCCGAATACCGACGGTAAAGTGCTGCTTACAATAGCAGCGCTTTACCACTGACGCCGCCCCCGCCTCAGTGTGAAGGGCCCTTAGTGAGGAGTAAAATCACAATTTTACGGCTTTAGAAAGCCTGAAGGCGGTGCTTGGTTTTGGGGTCCTGTACGCAGCTAGGCTCCCAAAAAGTCTCACACATGTGGTATCTCCATACTCAGGAGAAGCAGCAGAATGTATTTTGGGGTGTAATTAAACATATAACCATGCCGTGTTTGAACAATATATCATTTAGTGACAACTTTGTGTAAAAAAATAATATATTTTCTTTAATTTTACCGAAACTTGTGGAAAAATATAAAATATTCCATGGACACAACATGTCTCTCAGCAAATAGCTTGAAGTGTCTACTTTCCAAAATGGGGTAATTTGTGGGGGTTTTGTTCTATCTTGACATTTCATGGCCTCCGAAACTGTGATAGGTAGTTAGGAAGTGAAATCACCATTTTTTGCCCTTTAGAAAGCCTGAAGGCGTTGATTGGTTTTCTGGATCCTGTACACGGCTAGGCTCACAAAAGGTCTCACACATTTTCATTTTCCCGAAACTTGTGTCAAAATATAAAATATTCCATGGACTCAACATGCCTGTCAGCAAATAGCTTGGGGTGTCTACTTTCCGAAAAGGGGTCATTGGGGGGGTTGAACTGTCCTGGCATTTTGTGCACAACATTAGAAGCTTATGTCACACATCACCCACTCTTCTAACCACTTGAAGACAAAGCCCTTTCTGACACTTTTTGTTTACATGAAAAAATATATTTTTTTTGCTAGAAAATCACTTTAAACTACCAATCATGATATTTTGGACCAATATGACCGCAACTCACTTTTTTTAGTTATGCCCATGAGGAGGGATAGGCCCAGGAAGGTCTTAAATTCGGAGACCGTAATAGGTCTCGAATCTCTGGCAAGGATCAACTGGGGATTAGTGGCGCTGAACTGACCAGCATACAAATTGCTTTGGTCCACAATAGATCTACAGAGATCTTCCATGAAAAACAGCGTATAAAAATGTGTCGTAAAATCAACTGTTTTCACCTGAGTTCCGGGTTGGCCAGTGAATGGGGGATGTACAGGTGCTGCAGAAGTGGTGGGCTCCCAATTTTGATTGGCTAATGCAGCAGGAAGGGTACTATGGGCTTGACGGGCCTGTCCTTGTCTTCTTGGTGGCTACGGGACACTATTTGTGGTAGCCACCTCACCAGCTTGAACTGCACTTATGGGACTCGCCACATTACCAAGTGTTACTACAGTGCTGGATGTATGACCAGGATGTACTAGGCCGCTGGTGCTTGCCAGTTCACCAGAAGGATGAGCAGCACTAGTACTGGCTCTCTGCTCCATACGAGAGCCCTGCGGTTCTTGCACCTCAACAACAGTAGCAGAACGAGGTCGGGTACGCCTGACCTTGGCAGGGACCACTACTCTATCCACTGTTGCTGTCTACAGGTTCGTATTCTGAGCCTGAATCTGACAGATGGGTGACTTCCTCTTCATCCTCATCTGTCATGCTCAGAAACATGTAGGCCTCTTCACTAGTGTACCTTCGATTGGATATTTTGGCCTCTAAATTTACTGGTACAACTAGTGAGACTCACAGGAAAAAGAAAAACCTGACTGTCAGCGACTGCTTCAAACGCTACCAAAAAACTGTTAGCGTTCGCAGGCCTGACTAATGCTGCAGTTATGTGTTTAGTGTTTTGTAAGTGACAGTGATTGATTGATACTGCACTTGGGTGGGCTGGGCGTCGGGGCTAAACGCAGGTGCTAGCAGGTATCTGGGCTGATCTCGCTAACGCTGCATTTTTGGGAACCCTAAACTATTGGGGACACTAATATAGTTCTGATCAGATCAAAGATATTGATCTGTTGAAACACTATACTACTAAGGGAGGTGTATGGTGCGTGCGTGGGTGTTAGCACTACTGGCCCTAATCTGACGCTGTCTGGGGCGACGCAGACCCTAACTGACGCTAAAACCTAACTGATAACACCCACCGGGTGATCAGGGGGTTAAACCTTTTATTAGGTAATGTACTGCGGGTGCCCTGACGCTATAAAAAAATAACTAACTAACCAGCGTCACCCATGACACTAATACGGTGATCACTGGTGACAGGGGGTGATCAAGGGGTTAAACCTTTATTAGGGGGGTTTAGGGGGATACCCTAAAGATACCTGGGCCTACCACTAACTGCCCTAACGCTGATTAGTGTCACAAATGACACCAGTACAGTGATCAAAGAAAAATATGAACACTGCACTGGGTGACACAGTGACAGGGAGTGAAGGGGTTAACTGGGGGGGGTGATCGGGGGTGAAATGTGTGCCTATGTGTACTGTTTTAGTGTAGTGTTGGTGCAACTCACGTGTGAATGTCTTCTCTCCTCTCTCTGGAACGGAAAAGAATTCCAGAGAGGGAGATGACATCACTTCCCCTGTCTGTTTTTACACTTACAGACAGGGGAAGCATTTCAATTGTCAGGACTGATCAGCAGGTCCAGGCCAGAAATCATTGGCCTGGGCCTGGAGACTGATCGGTTCTGAAATGAATCCGATCGTCGCGGCAGCCCGGGAGGCACGCACGCTCCCTCTCTAGGCGGCTACGCGCCTGACCACCCGTGCCATTCCGCCATAGTAAAACTACAGCGGCTGGTCAGGAAGTGATTAAGCAAAACGCATTGATATACAGAACACTTCCACAACCTATATTGTGAGTACAAGATCGCCTATTTCTTGCCATTTACATTTTGAGTCTCGGGTGGTATAAGAATCATTGTTAACCCCTGGGTTGAATTTGCTATATTAGGATGCCATGGATGAGTTCCTAGTTTACTGGTTAATGTTTAATCAACAAATTTTTTTGAGAAATAATCCGCCTTAAAGATCCCATATATTTTTGTTCTACTCCTCCCTTTTCGAGAATGTATAAGCAATTGGTTGCTATATGTGGGATGTTTGGTAAGAAAATGATTATACCCCTGGCATTGTAATACTGTCAATAAATAAGTTTATGATCAGGCAGAACAGCAAAATGAATTAAATGCATTTTTGGTTACACACAATGACATCACATTACATGCTCGATACACCTACCACTGTCCTTTGTCCCCTCGAAGAGATTGTAAAGCTTCAACCCTACATAAGATTATTTTCATCAGGTTGCAACCATATTTTTTGGGATTTATATTTTTCAAGCAATACTTCATTATTATTCATATAGCTGGTTGTCAAGGACAGACGAATACGCAGAATAGCACAAGCTATTATTAAAAGTACATAATGTTCCCTATGCTTCACATCACTTAAGTTTAGAAAAACTTACAATGTTACAATTTTCTGTTGTTTATACTCCAAAACACTGAAAACAACTTGCAATAATATAACTGTTATTGCTAAAGTAATAATTGGGCCAATAAAAAAATGACCTTTCAACAGTTTGTTATTATGTTATTCTGCATAATGATGCAGAGATGTGCTCTGCCCTAAAGTAGCAACATTACTTTATCTATAAGATTACTGGTAACATCTAATTAAATATTTTTGACGTTATTAAACACAACTCTTATTGCCTAAGCTTCCATTATATCCAACTTTAATCCAAGCATGGATTGGTTTACACAAATGGAGATGATATTCAAACAGTGTGAATCTGACCTAAGGCACCATTATTAGGTGATGCCATAGTTTACCATACATATTGGGACACTGATACCATGCATGCAGAGGATCTTAAATTACAATTTGTCCTTATTTCAATTATAAAAATATTTTCAAAAAAAATGTACCTTTTATTATTGGTTCTTGAGTTTTAGCCATGAGACTGCCTAGGCTGGGAGGTGAAATATAGGAAAATAATGTCATAAGTCTTCTGCAGGCAAGAAGAAGCATTTACACATTTTCTTCTCCTCTAGTGATTACTGCAAAAGTGTGTCTTTACAGCAAATCATATGATGAGTGGCTGCAGCAGAGAGCTGATTTGTGTGAGACAACATGCATACACACTAAAAACATACTGGTTACCGCACTGGTACCAGTGCTTATATGATTGTGATATCTAGGGGAAGAATTTCAGTCATGTTGTTGTTACAGAGCCTGGATGAAGTTAAAACAAAATTGGTGTCAGCCTCCTGGGAAAAAGGAAGATAAAGATATTGTCCGTGATTACTGTAATGTCTGTGCATACATCTATTTAGCATGCATGCCTATAGCATTATAAAAATATATCTGATGGTAGATCTACTTTAAAAAAAAAAAAAAAAAAAGCTATATTGTAAGAATTAAATATAAAGCCTTGTAGATGCAGCTTCCAAATTTGAGTACCCAGTTTTTCTTTATAGCCGTTAAATGCTTTCCATGTATATTGAAAAATAGATGTACTTTAAAAAACATGGAGGTTGTGATTGCTGACCTTCAATTATATTTTTATTATTTATTTAAATGTCAAACTGAACTGATGGCTTTAATAATTTCTAAGACTCTAACCTGAAACAAGTCTTCAGATCAGGAGACCTGACTTTACCGCCCTCATACTTGTTCAGTAACTCCAAAGGTATTAAAGTCAAAGGATCACCATAACTACCAGGCAACTAGCAGGAAGAGGAGGAAATCCACAATGACACACTCTGTATTCCCCTCAATGCAGGTTTCCTTGAAGAAGTATATTTATCCAAATAGGCTCCTACTTTGTAATGTGTCTCCCAAATGAAATACACCTATAGCTCTAACCAAATAGGACATCCTAATTCTTAAAACTTAAAAGCACTTAGAAAGAAGCTGGAGTTGGGAACTTAAAGTGGTAAATTCAGTAGCCCAACTAGTTTACATAATAAATTCCATGTCACAAAATTCAGCAATGGTAGCTTTAAAAAAACTCTAACTTTTATCATTAAAAAACAGTACTTTTGACCCAGTGATCAAGCTGCAACATTTAACTTTGCAGCAAGTCACAAGTTGAGAGGGTAAGGCAGGGGCTGATCTTTGTCACACAACACTGCCAGAAACTGTGGAGGCACCAGTCTTTACATCCTGGTTCACTGAACGTTTGTCAAAGCACTTTAAAAAAATCTGCCAACCCCATACATAGCGCCCGAACCCTATAGAAGCTTACAGTAGCTGAATCTTGCAATTTTGTTCTGGCTTTGTCAGGGCTAATTTGGAAGCTTTAATAAAAATGGGAATGAATAGCTGGATACTGACTTTGGGGAAAGTACCAATGCAAAAACTTTTTTCAAAGTACCATGCAGTGGGGAGCATGTTTTTCAATGCGGTTTATAAGGCAACAATAACAGTACAAAATCCTTAAAATAACATGTTTGGGGATGCCTTAAACCTGCAAGTGCTTTGGCACACCTGTAGGATGTACTTCTGAAAAAGTGACATCTAACAAAATGGTGGTCAATGATGTCAACCAGCATCCCCGGCTGGTTTGTTGAAATTCAGCAACCAGCTGACTCTGCCAGTCATTCACACTTTATCCACCACTTGGCTGTGCAGCATTCCTTTCCTTCATAGTGGTGTGTGCAGTGCATGTAAACCAGCTTCTCTGTAGAGTGACGACATTACTGGGAAAAATTCTGCCCTATGCGTTATGTCTCATATACTTTGTCAGAGGTTCAATTAAATTGTTTAATCTGCCATGTATGTAATTATTTCTTTGTAGTCTTCTGAAAAAAGTGGTAGCAGAAGACAGTTGACCTAGAGAGGAAAATCTCTAAACCTGGCCAATTTTGGGAGTTATGTGAGATGAAGGGCTAGCCCTAAACTTTCTCTAAGAAAGATACCATTTTCATAATATATGCAGGCACTTCACATGCTTTACAATAAGAAGAGCATAGAGTTACTTGAAAACTGATCTCCAGGCATTCCAGAAAGTACTCCTGTAGTATCAGTGCACAACTTTATACCTCCTTCACTTTGCATAGTAATACCAACCCTTCTCTATAGAAAGTATTGGGCATTCTCATATCAGTACCAAGTTGTCAAAAACACACCCACAAGTTCGTTTGACAAAAGTTCATGTCATCACATCATATGCACTGGAAGAGGAATTCTATGGAAGCAGAGCACCGTGACTAACCAGTATCACACCAACTACATCACCAAAGGTTACTTAGCAGTGCAGAGTCGCCTCTGTTCCATCATTCTCCTAAATTTAGCTGATGCGTGCACCATAGGTTACTTTACCCATATGTGCACTACATAAAATAATAAAAATTACACAGTGGCTACACCTAATACAAGCTAGACTGGAGAGGGGAAACTAAATTTTAGCAATTCCTCAAAAAGTCATTGCATACCGTCACCTCAAGAGTTAACTTAATCAAAGGCTTGAGGTGTGTTCTTCTGAATTAGGGCAAGCATACAAAAAAGAGGGGAGAAGGAAATTTCCCAAATAATTCTTCAAAAAGGAACAGCTGGAATTATCAAAAATATAAATAATTCTTTATTGAAAAAATCCACATAAACACTGATAACTAGTGAATGTATAAATGACAAACCTCCACCACATACAATAAAAATAGACAACATTGTCTCATGACACAGATGGCCACCACAAGCAGACACACACCCCTCACCAATATCATAAATGACTGATTCTCATACTGAAGTCCCAGTGTGGACAGGGATAGATGTGGGTTAGGGTTTAGAGCGATGTGAGTGTGTGTGTATACTCCTCCCTGCCGGGAAGAGGAATCAATACAGCTCACTGCTCTCCCTATTTCCACCTTGTCCACAGCATCAAAGCAGAGCTGACATTACTCCAATATCTTTTCTCAAGTCTCCAGGGGAATGCGGAGGGGGGGCCATCCGCCAGTAGGTGATCTGTGAAAAGTAGAGCTCACTGCTCTCCTGATGTCCACCTCGTCCACAGCATCAAAGCAGAGCTGACATTCCACCCATTTCCAGAGTAGATGGAAACCACAGGGGATGAAAAAAGACCTTTGTCCACTGCTCCAAGTGTCCCAAAGGCATCCAGTGCTGTTGATGCTGAGCGTTGTAATGCCTGGATGAAGCTAGAGTACTCCAATATCTTTTTACAAGTCTCCGGGGGAATTCGGAGGGGGGTTGTCTGCTAGTAGGTGGTCTGTGCCGTCACTACAGAGAGCGTGATAGCATCATGCTGACGCGTTTCCCTCGTGACCCGAGTTTCTTCAGAGCATGCGCGAACATCTAGTAAGTATCCTTAAATAGCCCATGCGAGGTATGGCAATTGGTGTCTCCACAGGATTTAACAGACGTCCACTTCTGGTTACTCAGCCATTCACACAATAACAACAGTAGGCATGGCCTGCCATGGAGTGCAGCAGAGCTCCAAGCACATCAAAGAAATATACAAAGATTGTAATAAACATAGTATGTCCTTGATAGAGTATGGATTGAAATAACTACTGGAATGTATTGAGAACCAAGGAAAAGAGTACCTCTACATATAGAAGTTGAAACAAGGGGGCGGAGAACAACAGAAAAATCTAAGTCATTAATGATGGTTGATTACAGTAGGTATATAGTTTAGTTTAGGGAAGCTTTTTATTTAGACTCATATTGATCTCAGTTGGGCAGAGGGGTTGACAGGACAAGGCGGGTAGTGGGTCCTAGGGTTCAAGGAACACAGACAGAATGCATTCACTGTTGAGCCCCAGGGGTTGCATACTATTTAAATTGAAGATCTGCATTTTTTCTTTTTGATAGAAAATTCTGTCAAAATCACCTCTCCTTAAGGGTAAATTAAGTTTGTAGATACAGCAAGGGAAGACACATTCAGGAGAGGTACAACAGCTGCACACCCCAAAACAAATTGTGTAACATGGGGAGGATCCCCCAGGGGGGCTTTAAAACAGCAATACAAGCAATTCAGAAAGGAATTATATAAAAATATTTTATTTGGAAACATGTAAGGTCAATAACATGTTGCCATATCAAAAAGTATAATCTGGTTAGGGGATAACAACATTTCACATTTACAGAAAACAAACACAAAATTACAGCATCACATATCATTGGTCTGTTGTGATGATGTCCCAACATGTATTGAATTGTATATATATATAAAGTATAGTTACCACTGAAAGGTGAAGAGAGAGATCTCCCAACCAGAAATGTAAAACCGTCGAAAGATCCCTGAGGGTCCACACCCATCCGTGTCCCAAAGGCGGGAAAGATCGATCCGATGCGACTTGCAAGCAGTCATGCTGAGGACACCCTCAGAGGGTAAGGGAGTTCAACACCTGCAGCAAATTCCCAATAATATCAATACATCAAAATGGGATTCCAGAAAGTCCTAACATATTACAAAATGTCAAATGGATTATTAAGTTTAGAACATTAGATGCCGAACAGGTTCCACATGTTTATTAGGTATTAATGTGTTCTTATATTGTTATAGTAATTAATTTGTGTTAATTTAATGAAGTGTGTGTATGTTGTATTATATATTTTATTTGGAAACATGTAAGGTCAATAACATGTTGCCATATCTAAAAGTATAATCTGGCTAGGGGATAACAACAACATTTCACATTTACAAAAAACAAACACAAAAATACAGAATCACAGCATATCTCTTTATAGCAAACCAACTCCCTGAAGAAGACCATATGGGTTGAAACGCATCAGTGCATCATCAGAACAGACCAATGATATGTGATGCTGTAATTTTGTGTTTGTTTTCTGTAAATGTGAAATGTTGTTGTTATCCCCTAACCAGATTATACTTTTTGATATGGCAACATGTTAATAATCTTACATGTTTCCAAATAAAATATTTTTATATAATTCCTTTCTGAATTGCTTGTATTGCTGTTTTAAAGCCACCCTGGGGGACCCTTCCCAAGTTACACAATTTATTTTGGGGTGTGCAGCTGTTGTACCTCTCCTGAATGTGTCTTCCCTTGCTATATTAATTTTTGGGTAGATAAACACCCCCCCTCCTTGACACATGAGAGCTATGTAAAATTAGATAGGTCTCTAGTAAATGGTTGAAACTACACTCCTAAGGCCACATCCGTATATTGTTAACTCAAAGGGGAAAGGGGTAAAGAGCCACAGGCCCTCGTTCAGACTTTGGAGACAAGTGTAGGCGCAATCAACTTAGGAATCATATAAATCTCATGTGAATCTGCTAATTAATCAATATTCTGTGATGGAGCAGAGAAAAGGATAATTGGCCATATAGCATACACAGGCTGATAAGTCTATGTGGTCATTCTGGAGGGGTAAAAAACGTATACAAAGGAAGCAAGCAGGGCTGCCATCATGATGGCGTAGAAACCATATTCCAGGGGCTGCAACAAAACACAAGTGGAGAGGTGCCTCTGGGTGCAGTTGTTTTTTTAGAAAACACAGCTTAATAAACAATAAGATCAACTCACATTTACATGAAGATACAAAAGCATGGTATCAGTATGTCAGGATGACGCTCCCAATTCCTGTGCTGAGCGGGTTCCAGGGTCTGTTCAGAAAGGAGTGCAACTTGCAGTACATCCAAGTGTGCACGCTCATGAAACACGTCCACCGTTGATGACGTCATCCTCCTGCAGCCAGCTGTCCCTTGCGTTCCAAGCCTCGCTCCGAGGCCGCCTTCCGGAGTCGGATTTTCCATCTATCAGAAGGGACTCCAACATCGCTTTCAGCAAGGAACCCGCTCAGCACAGGAATTGGGAGCGTCATCCTGACATACTGATACCATGCCTTTGTATCTTCATGTAAATGTGAGTTGATCTTATTGTTTATTAAAGCTGTGTTTTCTAAAAAATTACTGCACCCAGAGGCGCCTCTCTACTTGTGTTTTCCTCGTTCAGACTTTTCAGGCAATGGACAAAAATATGATAAAATGAATATTTTATTAACAACAAGTTACAACAGACAGGTCAATTAGAACAGAGTTAAAAACATTCAGTATACATTGATGGTCAAAGGTGTCTAATTTAAACAAAAAGTTGGCACCAAATAGATGGTAGTGAGCCCTTGTGAGTCAACACGTTTCGCTATTGCTTCTTCAGGACACACTGGGGTTGGTTGAAAGAAAACAGGTCTCACTATCAGGATAAAACATATCAATCAGACATTTCATAATGATGTGATGATAGGTCACTAGTAATGCACTAGTTATGACCATTGAGAATAAAATCGTAAAGGATTGGAACATTGCTCAACTTAGGTCAACTTTGCATGTTGCTGTTATTCATTTATTGCAATTACATTCTATGTATTCTAGCTTGTTCATTATCATATCCGTTGTAGACTCCGGTGGGTTCCTGCCCTCTTTCGTGTCTCCTTGGGCAGGGACTCGACCCCTTGCGGCTTCCCTGCAAGGTGGAGGGATGCAGAGGACCTCTGCGTTCCCTGACCATGTTCCAACAGGCTGCTGCAATCCCTTTTGGGCGCTGGAGGGAGCAACACCTTGCCAGCGGCGTCCCTGGATCACTTTCGGACATGTGCGGTGGGACACGCTTGCGCGGAAATCCTGTGTGTGTGCGCGGCACTGTGACGTCACGTAATTATGATGGAAGTGACGATGGCAATCAGGGCTTTCTGCCTTCAGGGACGCCGAGGCAGTCACGCTGTGGCCACTCCTTCAGTGACCAGGATGCCTTATCTTGGAGGTGGGGGAAGTGGTTATCACCTGCAGCCTATTAGTGGAATTCAGGAAGCCCTATAAATAGTATCAGGTTGCATGGGGATCAAGACAGGATCCCATGCACCTCTGAACTGATAGTCATTCCACACGAATGGCTCCATGTAAGTACTTCATATAACCGTGGTCGATTCCTAATTTGCCTTTCCAGGTTACCATCTTTAAAATACATCTTAGATTCAATACTGCATCTTTGCTTCTGTTTACAGAGTCTCTGGCTCATTATATAGTTATAGCCAGGCACCTTATCCTAGTTAAACTGATGATTTATAGCATACACATATTTAGGTCCATGTTGTTAGACTATATTTATGGTTTGTGCACCTACACTCCTTTCACTATCTATCATCACCATCACAGCATACCTGTGATGTTTTGTTTGCCTTTTCCTCCCTACATACATTCCCTCATTCAGCATCTGCCTTATTTATCATTCATATTTTTTTTCATCTCACACTTATTAGCATGTCTTAAACTTTTTACAATCCATATTCTGGAGGTTCCAGCACCACTTCACTTCTCACAGCACCACCCATGCTTCACATGCTCTTGTTTCATTGTCAATTTCACCTTGCATTCACTATTTTTTTCTTCCCTTTATATCCTCACACAACACAACTACTCAACTCATAGCAATTACATCACCTTTTCCCTTCTACGCAACACCATACTATTTTCAGAACAACATACACACACTTCATTAAATTAACACAAATGAATTACTATAACAATATATGAACACATTAATACCTAATAAACACGTAGAACCTGTTCGACATCTAATGTTGTAAACTTAATAATCTCTTCATAAAGGAGACATATATTGATTACAAACATTTGGAATCCAATTGACATTTTGTAATATGTTAGGACTTTCTGGAATCCCTTTTGATGTATTGATATCATTGGGAATTTGCTGCAAGTGTTGGACTTCCTTACACTCTGAGGATGTCCACAGTGTGACTGCTTGTAAGTGTCATCGGATCGATCTTTGGGACACGGATGGGTATGGACCCTCAGGGATCTTCCGACGGTTTTAAATTTCTGGTTGGGAGATCTCTCTTTTATTTATATATATATATATATATATATATATATATATATATATATATATATATATATATATATATATATATATGTATTATATATATATATATATGTATTATATATATATATATATATATATATATATATATATATATATATATATATATATATATATATATAAAATGGAATACACGTTCTCCTTCTTTTGAGATACTAAATATATCTCTTTATAGCAAACCAATCCCCTGAAGAAGACCATATGGGTCGAAAAGCGTCAGGGGATCATCACAACAGACCAATGATATGCGATGCTGTAATTTTGTGTTTTTTTTCTGTAAATGTGAAATGTTGCTGTTATCCCCCAACCAAATTATACTTTTCGATTTGGCAACATGTTATTGACCTTACATGTTTCCAAATAAAAATTTTTTATGTAATTCCTTTCTGAATTGCTTGTATTGCTGTTTTAAAGCCCCCCTGGGGGAACCTTCCCATGTTACAAAATTTGTAGATACCCTTAAAGGAGAGTCCCTTAGGGTCACTATCATGGAAATTGTAAGCTCCTTGAGGGTAGGAACTGATGTGAATGTACAATGTATATGTAAAGCGCTGCGTAAATTGATGGCGCTATATAAGTACCTGAAATAAATAAATAAATAAATAAATAATAAAGTGAAGGGCGAGAGGACGCTCATCATCTTTCTTGAGGATGCTCTGGATGTATTCACCAACCCTTACTTTCAGCTGTCTTTTAGTCTTGCCCACATAGATCTTACCAAATGGGCAAGTCAACACATGTAGACAACATGTAGACAACACGAGTAGAAGAACAGTTGATAAAGTTATTAATTTTAAAATTCTTCTTGCCATCAGAGCTGGCGAACACATCCGTTTTATTCACAAATTTTCAAACAGTACACCTACCACAGGGGTGCATACCTTTCAAAGGTGGTAGATCAGTCAGCCAATTGGATTTAGTTGATCTTTGGTATTCGGAATGGATAAGGCTGTCCTTAAGGTATATAGATCTCTGAACTGTCATTAAGGGTCGGGCCCCGACAATCTCACCCAGTATAGGTGATCCTGACAGGATATGTCAATGGTGGCTAAGTACACTTTTAACCTGGTCACATTGTGCCCCGTATTTTGTAATTATACTGATGGGGGCCTGTTGTTGGGTTTTTTGTCTTGTACGTTTAGGTTTGTCCAATAGGTCTCTTCTATCCACCTGTATAGTTCTTTTTTTGGCCCTTCTGATGCATTTATGCGAGTATCTCCTTTCTTTGAACCTGGCATACAGTTCCCTTTCCTTTTAATTCTAAGGAATTGGCCCACAGGTATTGCCTAAATGAGTGATTGGGATGATGGCTTGTAGCTTGTAATAACGTATTAGCTGCTGTCTCCTTAAGATAGGTCTTAGTCACGATCTTATTATCTTTTACTCCTATAGTCAGATACAGGAAGGGTAGAGGTTGATGGTGATAAGAAAAAGTTAGTTTGATATTTCTGTAATTTTGATTCCATTCGTCAATAAATTGAATCAATTCCTGGGGTGAGCCCCCCAGATCATCAACACGTCATCAATTTACCTCAGCCACAGAATACTGTGGCAGATGTACAGTGGCGACAAATATACTGTTTTCTCCTTTCAAAGACCAAGATGGAGACAGGCATATGAAGGGGCCCAAGGGGCGCCCATCGATGTCCCCCTAATTTGTTGGTAGTTGGCACCAAGGAATTGAAAACAGTTATGTGCCAACATAAACACCAGGTTGTCAACAATTAACTCATTTTGAGCCCCAAGGAGTGGAAACTTCTTTTCAAGGAAGTACTGCACTCCCCTTAGTCCCCAATCATGGGGGATCAATGTGTATAAGGACTCCACGTCGATCCCCACAAGGATAGCTCCCGCCAGGAGAGTGATGGTGTCTAATCGATGTAAAACATCTCAGGTATCTTGGACAAAAGAGGGCAGGTCGCGTACAAGTTCCTTAATGAGTGCATCAGTGAATTTACCTATTTTCTCAAGAAAATAGGTAAATTCAGGGGTCTGTTAGGGACTTCTGAAGTTTTGGGATTATGTAAAACGTTGGTGTGTTGAATTCGGGTCACGAGTGAAACGCGTCAACATGACGCCATCGCGCTCTCTGTAGTGAGGGCACAGACCACCTACTAGCAAACCCCCCTCCGCATTCCCCGGGAGACTTTAAAAAATATCTCAGTACTCTAGCTACATCCAGGCATTACAACGCTGAACATCAACGGCACTGGATGCCTTTGGGACACTTGAAGCGGTGGACGAAGGTTTTTTTTCACCCCCTGTGGTTCCTATCTCCTCTGGAAATGGGTTGAATTATGGCTCTGCTTTGATGCTGTGGATGAGGTGGACATCGGGAGAACAGTGAGCTGTATTGGCACAGATCACCTACTGGCAGATGGCCCCCCTCCGCATTCCCCTAAAGACTTGAGAAAAGATATCGGAGTAATGTCGGCTCTACTTTAATGCTGTGGACAAGGTGGACATAGGGAGAGCAGTGAGCTGTATTGAATCCTCTTCCCGGCTGGAAGGTGTATACACACACACTCGCCTGCCCCCTAGAGATCCAACAGTCCGTCCCCATCTGTCGCTGACAACCTGAACAGTTACCATATACCCTTAAACCTGGGGGAACCCTGAACACTTCTGCCATATCCACTCTGCTTGACCTGCATTACTAGGAAATTATACTCCCATTCTATCATTATATTTGCTATTTGTGCATCATCAATTCTCAAACTGTCTCACCGGGGCTAAATGTATGAATTGCTCCTTAATATCATCTATCCAATTTAAGCTGTGGACAGGATAAATGCTCAATGTGTGATATCCATGGAATACTTAAATCCACATCTATACATGTCCACACTGGGACTTCATTATGAGAATCGGTAATTTATGATATTGGCGAGGGGTGTGTGTCTGCTTGTGGTGGCCATCTGTGTCATGAGACAACGTTGTCTATTTTTATTGTATATGGTGGAGGTTTGTCATTTATACATTCACTAGTTATCAGTGTTTATGTGGATTTTTTCAAAAAATAATTATTTATATTTTTGATAATTCCAGCTGTTCCTTTTTGAAGAATTACTTGGGAACTTTACTTCTCCCCTCTTTTTTTTTTTTTTTTGTCCATATGTGCACCACATAGCTGGGAGTTTGAAACAAAAAAGTATCATTTTTTTTTGTTCTTTTTTGTTGTTTTGTTCTTTTGCTATGTGCTTTTTGTACACTGTCTAAGTGAGCAAAGGGACATTGTAGAAAGTGGTTGAACTAATTCCTGAAATGTATCTTTAAGGCTGCTTTAATGCTTTTGACATTTTTACTGAATCCCATGTTTTAATCTGTAAAAATCTATCATCATATGTATTTTTGTAATACATTTCTTTAAATATTTTACTTCTGACTGTCTAGCATCAGTTGATATACGGTACCATTAAAGTCCAATATAGCCTCTTGCTTCCTATTTACACATACTGAATCCCTCTACTGAACAATTCCTTTGGCTACTTAGTCACAAAACTGTTTATCTCAGAGTGACTTTTGGATTTAAGATTTGAGTAGGTACAATAATCGTTAGACCATCTGTTGGGTTTTAAAGAAGTAGATTTTCTAGCATCGATTTGCAAATTCCCAGATAAACACACATACTGTATCTTTGTTCTTTATCATTCATTCACATCCTGGATATTCTTCCCTTAACCTCCCTAGTGTGCATGACAGGAACTGTCAGTATGTGAGATGCTTCTAATAGAAATGCACGATAATCTGCACTGCTGATCTCATGGTCATATTTATTTCACCAGAGATGTGAAAATAGTACTTTATTGCCTGCAAAACTCATTTGAATTAGATGATTATGTTACGCTCTTTTACATTATTTTATATTAACAAAATAAAGATATATGGACATTGATAACTGACAGATTTTCTTTATAGAAATATGGGTTTGATAAATAGGACAGTACAAGCTGTAACAGGCCCAATATCCGTCAACTGAGCAAAAAATGGAGAGCTGAGCCTGCGCCCACTTCAATAGTCCAGCGTACCTCTGTTATCTCACTCCCAGTAACACAGTGGGGTCCTGTCGAGCACCTAGCATGCTCTCTCTTAACTCTGTCCTTCCGGTACCACATGACCAGGCCATAGATCTCCATAACGCTAGTCTTCACCTGGTTACCATGGGAGATGGACTGAATTAACCCCTTGTAGCAGTGTTACTTTATACCCCATAGTGCAATTACAAACCCAAGTTCTTTGGACTATGCCAGAACCAGCATGTACCCCTTAGAATAACTTAAGACCAGGCTTAGAACAGTTAATATAACTGTACTGTAACTGTAATGTCCTGTTCATGAATTTAAAATGAAAGAAAAGTGCAATGACCCAGTCATACCTCCGTGAGTCGAGAGTCCATGTAGGCATTGTCCATGACTTGGATGCTGTCCATGACTCCCAGTTTCTTTAGAATCCCAGCACTCACAGGTGGGTCTCCATACCCTCCGCAGTACGTACTCCACTCAACTCCTGGCTCTTGCTCCCTCTTGGGTCTTAGTGCCCCCCCCCCTCTTTACATTACAGGAGATGGCCCGCCAAAAGCCTAGGAACTGAGACGAACATGTTTAACCTCTTCCCCAGCCTAGGCCAGCTGCTGGACTAACTACACACATTTCAACCTGCCTACATGCTGTACAGTTCATTTTAATTGGTGGCATTAACCTGAAAAGGATAAACCATTTCTGCATCTCCTGCTCTCCCCCAGCACTTTCAGTACAGATAAATACTTACATACAATCTAATTTGTTTGTGTGGCTTGCCCTAAGCCTGGGCCTGCTACTGGACTAACTACACACATTTCAACTTGCTTACAATCTGTACAGTTCATTTTAATTGGTGGCATTAACTTGAAAAGGATAATCCATTTCTGCACCTCCTGCTCTCCCCTGGCGCTTTCTGTAGAGATAAACACTTGCATACAATTGCATTTGTTTGTGTGGCTTGCCCTAAGCTGCAAAGCCTCTGCCCAAAATCTTAGGAGTGGTACCCACAAATGTGTGCCATGGCAGCCATTATTTTATTGGAAATCCTAACCACAAACAGACACATAGGTATTTGTGTATTTCTTTTATAAGCAACAATTACTTACATGTTTTCAGTTGCTGAAATTTGTTATAAATGAAACCTTTATTCTTATAGGAGACAGAAGCATATGGAGTTGTACTGGCAGAACCTAGGAAAAATACATGTAGCAGTTTTTGATGCAGACAGCTGTGATATACGTAGACTATTATGGAAAAGACAGGTTTTTACAATAAGTGTTTTATTGTAGCATAAAGTTATATAGCTACATTTTCGGGGCCCTGATTTATCTCATTGCAAGATAGTGGATTCTTTTCTGCCTCCTGGAAAAATACATGCTATGGAATAAAGAAATACAATAAATCAGTATCTTCATGGTAAAATGTTTGCTTGTTCACTCACTACCAACAGTTTTAGTATGGATCATAGTCTGAGATTTTACTAGTATAGGCTCTGATTGCTCCACTGTCAACAGCTTATGGGTAACAAACTGCTAACAAAACTTTGCTTGTTGAGTTATATAATGTCCATTAATGCATTCAACTGAAGTATTTCAATGTTTCCATGTGACATTAAGCAGCAAAGCTATCATAATTATGTATAATCTGTATATTACAACAGACAATCTGCAGAATTTATTAATTTAAAATTGCTTTTCAGCACATGCATTATGCTCCCTCCAATGCAATAAATAATTTTAAATGACCTGAGGTTCTTGCAATTCAGTGCTTAGATACCAGTTGGAGTTTAACATAATTACCACTCCAATATTTCTACTGATTAAATATTTACGCTTTGCAGTAATCAACAGGAGCGCTAAATAAGGTAAAGCAGGGTTCTTAATGATTGCTTGAAATAGGTATACTCTCACTTCTGAGCTATATTTTTGGTGTGCATCCAACCTTTGTATTTTTCTCATTTGTAAAACACTTTAATAACTAATAAATTATTACTTGATGTGAATATTGCATAAATGATAATGTTTATTTGACAATAAAATTGTTTATTTGACTGTATAAACTAGAAAGAAACTAGATATTGTTTATGTGACTATAAATAAGAAACAAAAATAAGATGTTGCAAGTCAACTTTTCTATTACATAACAGAATCATTTTAATAAAGTAATGGCCCGAAGCAGAAAGTGCAACTGGGAGGAGGGCCAGCATGACTGGGGTGGGCAGTGAGGCGGAGTAAGAGTTGGGGGTAGAGGGAAGTGTCATGCACTTACCAGGATTGGTGTGTCCCGAGGTGGGGGGCGTTGTTAAGGAAGTAGAGGGGCGTTCATCTGGTCAGTGGTCAGTCGGAGCTTGGTGGCCACAGAAGAAGTAGGTTTTTTCCTTTCCCGGCATCTGAAAAGACATTGGGGCATAGTTTAGCATGGGGATCTTCAGGCCTTGCTGTCCCAGCTCTGAGAGGAGGCAGTGGCCAGAGGTGCTGGCTGGCTACAGGCCACAGTTTCTGGTTTGATCCAGGGGCCCAGTCCGGCCTCCTCCGTTGCACCTGCGGGCCCCCCTCCTCATGGTCGCCCACGTGCTAGGAGGTCCAGACCTCCTGAGCGTTTCAGCCCAGAAGTGACAATTGGCATCTGAGACCATTTTGGGAGCCCTGCCCAGGACTCTTCGACGCCACCGGCCAAGTGGAAGCCTGCTTCACCCAGCGTGGTGGTCAGGAGGAATCCCCGCCCACGGTGGACCCAGAGTGGGGGCAATGTCTCTAGGCCTGCTCTCACCCCCGTCTACTCACCGTGTATCCAGCACGGCCACCTCTGCGGGCTCCCTGCCCGCTCGGAGGGCGGCTCAGCTGGGGAGAGACGAGTCAGCAGGTGCCGGCCTGAAGCCTGGAGCGGCCGGGGCCCCTAGTTCTGGAAGGTGTGGGCAGAGAGGAGTGTTGGCAGTGGCCCGTCAACCTGGCGGGGGCCTCGGGGAGGAGCTGACCTGGTCAGCAGCTAGGCGGGCTTCCCCTGCCCGGCCCAGAGCCCAGCGTGGAGGACACGTGCAGCGGGAAGTGAGTCCCGGTATGGCGCGCAGTGATGACGTCACCAGAGGGTGCCTGGCGGTTCCTTGGAACACATCTTTACGGCCTACTCATCCAGAGCGCAGGTAGGCTGAGGAGAGTTCGCAGGACAGCATGTCAGAAGGGGAGATTGCTGATTTGGAGGAGGGCAAGATCCGGGAGGCTGCACATGGAGCGGAACTTGTGGCTGGTTGTCCTGAGGGGCAGTGTCAGCCAGGTAAGAACCTGTCTTCTGGGAAAAAAGTGGGGTGATTGGCGCTACCTACAGGAAACCCTAGATGCTACTGTATGATAGGGAAAAATGGCAATATGTAATGTACACTTATTTTCACAACTATACCCTTAGTATCTACATAAGGCTATATGATATATTGTAGATGCTACCTGCCATAATAGGCCAAAATAAATGTATCATATAGGCCTAAATATCCAACCCGTGGCTACAGGTGATGGATGGGTATATAGTGAAAGTAAGAGACTAATATGGGGAAAGGGGTATCAAAAATAAAACAAAATAATGTGTACATGCACACCACCTTCAAACCACATAACACAGTCACATTTGTATGGAAATCACCCAGATGGAATCCTGCAACAAAACTTTCAATAGTTGGTACAATAGTTCCTCGGTATTATAGTTGTTAGCAAAGAAAACAGAAAGTCTATAAATTGCAGGACATGGTGATATATAAAAGTCCCATGTTCATAATGGAGTCTGCATCGGTTCTAAACAGCATCAAGGTGACTTAGTGTTTACATAGGTTTCCAGGTGACTTCTGTGCTCCCCCTTCAAAATTCCTACTCACCGAATCCAGACACCCCTACAGGGGTAATGGGCATGTAGTGCTTTTTATGGAGGTCACTGCTCCCTGAAGTCTGCCGGAACACAGGAGGAAAGGCTTTATTCATTCACTTTTTCATATAAGACCCTTAAGGTCTTCATCGTCATAACCAAAAACCCACTAACCTACAAGGATATACCTGGGACACCTACGGCAGATCACCAATCACCCCACTTTTTTCCTTGTTTATATCACATAACGGGGCACCCCTTGTGAGTGCTCTATTTAGGGGAGGCAGCAACCTTTACGTTTTACCGTGTAGACCCATCCTAAGCGCAGGTTTATTTCCTTATTTGTTTTTTAAGAACCTGTCTTCTGTCCTTTACTTGTCTTCTCCTGTCCTTAGCCTGGGGGGCTCAGTGAGTGGTGTGGGGGTGCTTGGGGGCCTGTGGTACAGAGGGGTTTCCCGGATAGTTTGGGCAGTGGTACAGGTTCCCCTCCCTTGGTTGTAGCAGCGGCGCAGGAGGTGGGGGTGGTGCACACCTTGTTGGCTGGCCTATGGGAGGTGCTGGCGCGCTGCGAGGCCGGTACACGGCTGGTATGCTCAGGGCACAACTCAGTCGGTGCCCCTTCAGGTCCCACCTGCCAGGGTTTCGGGGGCGGTGGGCAGCCCGAGTACCGGTGGGTCGGGGGCGAGCGATTCACTTGTTCCGCTTACGACAGCGGCGGTGGTGGCCAGCACAGCGGTGGCGGTATTGGATACCACTGCGGCTGGAAAAAGTACGTTTGGGTTAGATGGGATGTGGATGCCGCAAAATGCAAAGTCTATGTCTGTTTTGAGGGTCCTTTGGGTGCTCATTTAAAGTCGGAAGTGAAGAAACACATCTGGAAGGGGGAATACGTTGAAATTTTCTCTTTGTTGCCCTTGAAGAAGTTTAACTTGGACAAAGTTAAGCCAGACGAGAGCAAGAAAGAAGAGAAAGAAAAGCGTCGCTACTGGCTGATTGCCCGCACATTTGCAAACTGGTTGCAGGCGTTTGAGATTTTGGTGAGCGTTATTTGGGAAAAGGCCCCGGAAAATTGCTCACCTCCTTTTTGCCAACTAGATTCCATTGGCGATGCACATCGTGTATGGGGGGATTGCTTGGCTGCATTATGATGAGCAATTCCGCCAACGGAAGGCAGTCCACCCTTCTTTGTGGTGGGACCATAAGGACATCAGCCTCTGGATGAAGCTGATGTCCTCTCCAAGAAGTACGTTGGCTCCCTTTCAGGGTGGGGCCAGGGGTGCAGCCTCCGCTGCGCAACCGTCTGGTAGTCGCATGGGTTTCTGCTGGCAATTTAATGCCAGTACTTGCAAATTCGGGGTCAAGTGTCGTTTCTGGCATGAGTGTTCCGGCTATGGGGGATTTCACCTACAGTCTCGGTGTTTTAAACAGGGACGCGGAAAAGGGGGCGATTCTGGAAAAAGGAAAGACGCCGGTGAGGGTAAGAAGGATGGCTCCCTTTCTAAGGCGTTATCCTAATGGGGAAGCGGCTGAGTTACTGGAGTTGGGTTTTACTGAGGGTTTCAAGTTAAACAGTCATTTACAGGTGGTCCCGCCTATGGCCAACAACTTGAAGTCGGCTAGAGCGCATCCGGAGGTCGTTACGGAAAAATAGTTTAAGGAAATTTCATTGGGTCACATGGCTGGCCCCTTTGAGTCGCCGCCAGTGCCCAATCTGGTTGTCTCTCCGTTAGGTGTTGTCCCCAAAAAGGAGCCAAACCAGTTTCGGCTCATTCATCATTTGTCCCATTCACGAGGAGGGTCTGTCAACAATTCCATTGACCCGGACCTTTGCACGGTGTCATACACATCTTTTGATACGGCGGTGGCTTGGGTGCAATGGTATGGTACGGTATGGTCGGGGGGTGCTGTTGGCTAAGACTGACATCGAGGCTGATTTTTGTCTTTTGCCGGTGCATCCTGGTTTCCTATAATGGTCGATCTCTTTGGTTGGGCAGGTGGTTTCGAATTTTGACATGGAACTTTTCACCTACGCGGCGGGTTCAGGTGGATTTGTTTTTTTTTGCCAGGGTCGATGGAGTGCCGTGGAGTGGCCAGCAGCATGGAGGGAGGTTAGTTTGGTACGCAACCTGGCAGCTTTGGAATTGTTTCCTATTGTGCTGGCTGTTGAGCTATGGGGGGAGGATTTCAATAATCGCCATGTACGTTTTCACTGTGATAACGTGGGGGTGGTGCAGGCCATATAATAATAATAATAATAATAATAATAATAATAATATAATATAATTATAATATATTAATTAATAATAACATGGCTTCTTCCCCACCGGTTGTGCGCTTACTTACCTGTTTGCGTATTAATTGTTTTGTGTTTGCTGTGCATGTTCCGGGGATTGATAATTCAGTGGCCGATGCATTGTCTCGTTTCCAGTGGGACAGATTCCGTTAATTGGCACTGGACGCGGAGCTGCACAGGATTCCCTGCCCCGAACAGCTATGGAGCATCGCATTGCCACTGCCCAGTTCTTGGTCCGTAAGTCGGTTTCTGCGGCTACTTGGACAGCATACAGCGAGGTTTGACAGGAATGGGGGGACTTGGTAAGTGAGGTTGGGGGGTGCTCTCATGATGAGGGTAGGGTTCATCTGTTTCTTTATTTCATTGGCAGGAATTTTGAGGGCGGGGTCTCGGCCTCATATATGTCAAAGAAGTTAGCTGGGCTGGCTTTTATATTTCAGTTGGGACAAAGGGCTTTTGTGGTTCGGTGTGCTATGCAGGGATACCACGTTGGTCGCGCGGCAGCTGACATAAAACGCCCTGTTTCTTTCACGGTCCTGGGTATCGTGGTAGGTCAGTTGGGTAAGGTTTGTGTGTCGGGTATGAGAGGGCTTTGTTCAGGGCCGTTTTTGTATTGGCCTTTTTCAGGGCCTATTGGGTAGGTGAACTGGTTAGTCGGAACAGGAAGGGTGAGGGCGGCCTGGGAGTACAGGAAATGTGGGTACGGGGTGATACTCTGGGGGTGTTTCTGAGGCAATCCAAGACAGATGAGTTGGGCAGTGGAGCCCAGGTCGAGTTCAAGCGGTCCCTTTCTCTCCGATATGTCCAGTTGCGGCTGCTGGGGATTTCTATCAGATTAGGCCTCATGGCCCGGGGGTGTTCTTAAAGCATGAGGATGGGGCTGCTTTGTCCCGCTTCCAATTTCAGGCGGTGTTTAAAAAATGTTTGGTGGCGGCGGATAATTATTCTTCCCAGTCTTTCCGCAATCGGGGCAGCTACTGAGGCAGTCCACTGGGGTTTTCGATGATAAGGTAGTGCAAAGCATTGGGAGCTGGGAGTCTGCTCGATTCAGATCATATATCCGCCCTCATTTATTGTAAGTCATCGGGGGGGTTTCCTTGTGGCTCCTCTCTCTCCTAATTCTTCACATATCCATGTTGTTTGTTCCTGGGGGTCCTTGAGTTGGTTTGGGGGTGCTATATTCCTCTCCCCTTTGTTTTTCTTTTCTTTCAGATTCAGAGGCCTGCCTAGTGTGGATCCTGGGGCACTCTTATGTGTATTGGGGTGCCAGGAGGGCTGATGTCAGGAAGGGAGGCAGGCTGCTGGGTTTATCTGGGGATGAGGGCATGGTACCTTGGCTTGGGATTCCAGGCATGTTATGGTCCAGGGTCGTGCCTGAAATGCACAGATACGCTCGATTGGACCAGCCCCCTGATGTGGATCTGTTACATGTGGGGTAATGACCTTGGTTTGCGTTGCGCACAGGAACTGATCAGGGACATTAAATTTGATTTTTTGCGACTACAGTCTTTTTTCCCGGATACCATTTTTGTATGGTCTGATATAGTGGCCAGGTCTGCTTGGCGTTTGGCTCATTCTGTTGCAGGTATTAACAGAGCTAGGGTCAAGGTCAACAAGGCAGTAGCCAAGTTTTTCGTACGTAATGGGGGTTTGGCTGTGCCTCATCGGGAGTTGGAGGAATAGACGTGCCGTTTTCTACATCTGGATGGCGTTCACCTAAATGCCATCGGCATTGACCTGTGGCAGCTGGGTTTGCAGGATGGCATCCAGCAGGCTCTCCGAGTTTGGAGAGTGATAGGGTAAATGGAATAGCTATTTATTTATCAAACATTTAGTTCTGATTATCAAAACATGTATTCTGATTAAGCAGATATACTTACAATATATATAGAGACAATCATGTTAGAAGTCATATGAGTTAACAGCTGTTTTTGATTGTGGTCAAATGCCATTCACACCTTCAGCTGTGAAAAGTTCTATCTCTGGCTTTTCCACAGAACTTGGGAAGTGACGTATATGTTAAATGACCATTTGCATATCAATGAATCTGACCAAAGAGTTGAATGGTACTTCAAAAGAGTCCCATTCAAGGTCCCACCCCCTTTAGAATCTCTGGCTTTCCCACAGAACTTGGGAAGTGACATGTATATGTTAAATGACCATTTAAGGTGTCACCCCCTTTAGAATCTCTGGCTTTCCCACAAAACTTGGGAAGTGACATGTATATGTTAAATGACCATTTGCATATCAATGAATCTGACCAAAGAGTTGAACGGTACTTCAAAAGAGTCCCATTCAAGGTGCCACCCCCTTTAGAATGTATAAATTGTTCTATGAGGCTCTCAGCCATTTAAGAACAATCATATTGAATGTCACCATGTACTTACTGTATTGTTCTCCCTGCCTATAGCTAAAACTATAGGCTTGAATATTAAATACATCTTTTTGAATGTAGTTCAGCAGTCAAAATGTTATTGGAAACCCCTAAGTTCTGAGATTTCCCTATCAAGAGCGATGCCTACATAAGGTGTCACGTTTGTGTGCTGTGGTGGGAGGTCTATGGGGTCTTTGAAGGTGGTGCTGGAAAAATAAGGGAGGTTTAGGGGGATTGGGCCCATCTGGAGGTATGGATGTCCCTTCCCTTACTAACAATACAATGGTAACAATGGTGTGTAGTTGGTTGTATCTGGAAGGAAGAAACTGGTTGTCCCTGAGTTTGCGTAATACATGGTGTGGGGCCTTTATGGGGTGTACCGATACAACTATTTGGTCAAGAAATAATTGCCCTTCAAAGACCTCTAGACCGGACAGGTTTAAACTGATTTGTATTTGGTTTAATGGTTATGTAAAAATGTATTATATGCATTACGTTGTATGTTTGTGAGTTTTTTGTATTTTATTTTGTTGTAATAAAGAGGCTGCTATGGCCATTCGACTCCAAAAAGGAATGTGTCTTCTGGTCAATCATTGGTTAAGGAATATAGAGGGGTTGATAGCTTTGTAGGAAACAGTAACCTCAGTAATCTGCACATCCTTTAGTCAAGTAATGGCCCGGAGCAGAAAGTGCAACTGGGAGGAGGGCCAGCATTACTGGGGTGGGCAGTGAGGCGGAGTAAGAGTTGGGGGAAGTATCATGCACTTACCAGGATTGATGGGTCCAATCAGCTTTTGGTATAATGCATCTTAGTATACCCATGCTTTCGAGTAACACAGACATAGCCACCGTCCTCACATTCTTGGCTCCACAGACAGACTTGTCTGAATAACCCATGCATTGTTTATTTATAATAGTGATGACAATAGAGCCTGGTGGTTTCTCAATTGGCCAATTAAGCCCAGGCATTCCTTCAAACAGGAGGAGTTATACAAATCTCAACCAATGAACAATGACTAGGGGATTGTATGGGCATGTCTGTGCAAGGACAGCGTGTATCATTTCCCGTCCCTTGTACCTCTAAGCTGTGCTCTCCAATTAGACAAAGAAAGCCACATGTTTTGGCCTTAGAAATCATGAACACTGTCCCCGACCAAAACTCAACACTCCTGTTTTTACCATTGGCGTGAATCCTTATTCTGCATTGTTCAGAGAACAATGCAAACCTGGATTATTCTACTATTCCTGTGGATGGGAGACTATCTACAGGGACATGTCATAGTCCCTCCATGTGCTGATCAGACACATAGAAAGACATGAGCCTACATCCCTCCATAAAAGGCAGATAGGTATCAAAACCGATAGTGTCTTCGCAGAGTGAACACATTCCCCCAGACGAACGTCTGCGCATTGCAAAGGGGCCCTTCGCTGACGAACATATCCTCACTCTGCTAACACTTCTCCGCATCTTCAGGAAGCTTTTCACTACCAAACGGGTCTCAACTGGTGTCGGTCTGCCCAGGCCTGCTCTAAAGAG
Source organism: Aquarana catesbeiana (assembly GCF_042186555.1). Lineage (NCBI taxonomy): Eukaryota > Metazoa > Chordata > Amphibia > Anura > Ranidae > Aquarana > Aquarana catesbeiana. Next base: position 173,302,458 of record NC_133324.1, read on the forward strand.
CGGGCCGCAGCAGAACTAACACTGGAAGACACTGTGACAATAGATATTGAATATATCTTAAAAAAATTCCACAACAAAGTCCAACTAAGGTGTCCTCTTAATAAACATGGTTATAGTGACCTTGTCATCAAAATTAAAAATAAATAAAAATAAAAATCCCAAGCAGATATACCCACTAAAGAAAAGAGTGAATACCCACTGCCCATGCTGCCAATATTCAGCTCCACTTCAGAGAAATCTTCTGCTGAAGTCTGCTGGGAGCCGACACTTTCAGGAATGTTAATCTCTTTGGTTCCCTACAGCGCTCAGTGGTTCCTCCTGACAACCTCTGCTTTACTATGGCAGAGGTCTGCTTAAAAGACCATTTTTGCATATTGTCAAACACTGAAACAGTTTAGCTTTGCTGGTTACTCTTTTTTCAGTGATGACGGCCAAATGTTTTTGAAATGACAGAATAGTGCAAAGTTACTGTGTTATGCTGCAGTGTCCCTGAAGTCATGAAAGCTTATCTAAACCCAAGAACAAAAATAAAATATATTGCAGATTACCAGTCATTAGATGTGGCGGCTGCATTCATTTTTCTTTTCCAGAAAAACACCTGTTGCCAGAAATGTGGGGTTCCTATAACTTTCTGTTATCCTCTGTGAACTTCAAACCAGCTCCCCCTATGTAATGTAAATGAGGGGGGGGGGTGTTTGTAACCCAAATTAAAAGGGCAGCCTAGGGTGATAATGCTGTTCTTTTGTAAATGCAGTACCATGAGTGAGCGTTGTCAAACTAGGATGGAAAGTGTTTTACTGGCATCACTGGGTAAAAAATAGCCTGACAAAAGTAAAATAATGTAGTCACCACACCTAAGGCCTGGTAACCTGCAATATATTACAGTTCTGTTTTCTAATGTTTAGGTATCTTTTTATGGAAACAAATTCAAATGACTTTGTGGTGGATGAGCAGTGTCACTGTCAAAATATTGTCTCTCAGGCTATTTTGCATGGATGAAGTACTTTTAAAGCAAGGATTAGAGAGTGGTGGGTATATATGGTGGAGTTGGCAGTGTTTGGTGCATTGTCCTACATTGTCATCAAAGAGTGGAGTAAAACTGACTTCAGGCATAGAGTTTGGGTTAAAGCGGGTGGTACAGATATATTCTTCTATGCATTAAGGTGAAAAAACACCTGGCAGTGACCGCCCCCCAGCCCCCCCGTTTTATGTAACTGAACCCTCAAACTTGTCCCACGGGGACGCGCCGTCTCTCAGCTAGGGGGTTCTCGGCTCTTGATTGGATAAATTGATAGCAGCGCAGCCATTGGCTCCCATTGCTGTCAATCAATTCCAATGACGTGGCCGCCGGGGGACGGGGCCGAGTCCTGCATACGGCATCTATGGAAGCCGAATGCTGGACACGGGAGCGCTCCTGCAAGGTAACCCTCCGGGAGAGCGCTTCTCCCAGGGGGTTATCTAATGCGGGGAGGAGCCGAGAGAGCCGTCGAGGGACCCCAGAAGACCAGGATCTCTGTGCAAAATGAGCTGCACAGTGGAGGTATGTATGACATGTTTGTTATTTAAAAAAAATAAATAAATAACTTTAGTGTCACTTTGGCAGGGGTTGCTGCATCCAGCCATCGGCAGAGGACAAAGGGTGTGCAGCAAGTGGTTGACACATATGAACAAGAGGTTGGGTACATGGCTCAAAGTCTATGAACTAGTAATGGGCTGGTGGTACAGATGATAGGGTCTAGATAATGGAGTGGAAATGGTACTGAAAAAGTAGGTTGATAAGAAATAACCAATTCTCCTTTAACAGAAAGAATGCCTTTTATGTCTACATTTGGTGGTGTTGGACAGTGCCCAATCACCAAAACCAGCCAGGAAATAAAGAAAAATGCATGGCAGCGGGATGCCAATGCAGTTAATGCAGTCATTTATTAGCACCAGTAGCACTACTCTGCTGGAAATTGAAAAAACAAATCCAGCATCTTGACAGAGCACTGGAATTAACAAAATAAAGGAAGAAAACCATCAACTAGATGAGCTTTCTGGTAAGTGTCACTCACGATTGAATTTTCCGCCAACAAATGTTGGATGTGAGCTTGTTGGCGGAAAGTCCGACCGTGTGTATGCTCCATCGGACATTTGTTGTCGGACTTTCCGCCACTTGGCTAGCAGGTTCTCAAATTTTCCGCCAACAAATGTTTGTTGTCGGACTTTCCGATCGTGTGTACACAAGTCTGTTGGACAAAATTCCACGCATGCTCGAAATCAAGTACGAGCCGGAAGCGCTCAGTCTTGTAAAACTAGCGTGTGTAATGGACATATCACGTACGTCTTGTATGTCACTACGTTTGTAATTGTTGACCAATATGTGTGACCATATGTATGCAAGACAAGTTGGAGCCAACATCTTTCAAACAAAAATCCACGGTTTTGTTGTCGGAAAGTCCGATCGTGTGTACGGGGCATAAGGTCAAAGGCCTATTGGTTGTTCCCTTCATCTCCTCTCGTCTTGTAGATAGATAATAAGCAAGAATGTCTGGAAGTGTGAGAGGTAAATTTGTGATGTGGGAACAGGTAAAAGACTCTGGGAGACTGCAGGCTATCTTGCTCTAGTCTGACCTAGTCTGACCTTGTTGTGGCTGAAATTCACAGTTTTGGATTGCTAGAGGGTTTGTTTGGCATTACTGATGGTTATGTACTATGTTAACTTCTTTGAATAAATGATCATAATGGTACTGTTTAAATATGTAATGAAATGTAAACATTTTAGAACTTTCTTCTTTACTGTTAAAGTGCCACATATAAAGTATATATGTTCAATATACTTGGACTATATTTTCACTACATAAGGCAGTGGTCCTAATAATTCAAACCTATAGGGGCACCTGTTCCAGTGACAGAGAGGATTTTTACTCACACTAGAAATATTTCTTCCACTCCCTGTTGTATCCACAGGGCAGGAAATTAAAGAAATTAGATCACTATTAAATAGCTTTACGACCATTCTCACATCTGTGACTCTCTCCCCTCCCCTTTCCATTCCACAGCCACTTCTCCCATCCTTATATGACTACCTTTTTTACTTTTGTGTCGGGGGTGGGTGTATTCTACAGAAATTGTTTTTTCTTAACACTTTGTTGAACCTTTTATATGAGTTCAGCTTGGACCGAGAAGAAGGCGGTGGTAGACACTGGAAAGCGTGTTCTGAAATTAAACTGTTCGCAAATTGCAAATAAAAAAAGTATCACTGACTGTACTCAGCTGTGTTGTTATATGTGCACTAATGTGGCTTCAAGCACCTTTAGTGTCCCTAATTATACATATACAGTAACTCTTGATTACAGCCAGTGCCTGATTACAAACAGCTCCAAATTACAGCCAGTGCCTGATTAAAGTCAATACCATATCCAAAAATGTGGTGATTTAATAGGTGTCTGTAATGTCTTGGTACTTCAGGGCCTCCAAAAATTATAGGTAATGAGGAGATCAGTAGCACAATTCATGTCCCTTTTAAATTCTGAAGATTCTCCTTGGATTTTGAGCAGCTCTATGCAGAGAATATCTCACACATGTGGTACCACCATTCTCAGGAGGAATAGCAAACTGCCTTCTGGGGGGAAATCTAAGTATTTCCATGCTGTGTGTGATCTTATTAAAGTGACAACTCTGTCACCGCTCCTGCTATGATTGAACCCGCCGATCGGTCACAGGAGAGGCAGAATGGTGGTCTGCCTATGTAAACAAGGCAGATCGCCATTCTGCCAGAGAGGAAAATGGAGATTTTGTCTTTATGCTAAGCAGTCATAGTCCTGCAGTCACAATTAGAAAGCACTCCCTAGAAAACACACTTAACCCTTTGATTGCCCCTGATGTTAACCCCTTTCCTGCCAGTGTCATTTATATAATGACAGTGCATTTTTTTAGCACTGATTACTGTATTGGTGTCACTGGTCCCCAAAAAGTGTCATTTAGTGTCAGATCTGTCCGCCGCAATGTCGCAGTCCTGCTATTTGCTGATCGCAGCCATTACTAGTAAAAACAATAAAAAAGAAATGAGATTTTTTTTTTTTTTTTTATTTGGTGTGTTTTATAGCAGAAAGTAAAAAAAAAAAAAAATGTTTTTTCAAGATTGTCGGTCTTGACTATTTTATGTTTTGTTTTGCTAATATAGTAAAACAAAGAGAGTACAAAGGCTTAGCATCAAATATTGCCTTTTTTATATACTTAACTATAGCGCAAAAATAAAGTGATCAAATACCATCAAAAGAAAGCTCTATTTGTGGGAGAAAAAAAGAACATTTTATTTGGGAACAGCATCGCATGACCATGCAATTGTCAGTTAAAGCAACGCAGTGCAGTATCGCAAAAAATAGCCTGGTCAGGAGGGGGGTAAAAGCTTCTGGAGCTGAAGTGGTTAACAAACACAATTAACAGTCTTATTACTAGGGTGACACAGACACTGAAATTATATTCAACATGGATTTTCTCAATTTACCCAGCTAGAACACATGTATATACCAGGGGACTATATGGAATAATTAATTTCCTCTCATAGATACCATAAGCAATTATAACTAAACCTAGCAGATAATCTGCAATTGACAGATTACAACCATTATTCCCCTGCAGGCAGGATGAGGAACCAAATCCGTCTTTGGTCGGTACCAATATGTAAAAAGAAAAAAAAATGAAAAAGGGAAAGAATGATCAAACCCAAAAGGTTATGATATCGGGTGCAGAATACCAAATTAGCCCAACAAAAACGATTGCAGTCGTAATGTTAAATGAAACAGGCAAAAATCATCTAAATCATAGATAGCACACTAATAGCTACCCTCATAAGCAGATGAAATGGATTGCTTGGCATAAATGGATAGGGCCTTAAGATTGCTGTTACTGATGTATGGAGCTGCATCACAGCAAGATGGAGTCAGTCTTTTAAAATTATATCTCAGATGGAGCTAAATTTCATTATGGAGACCCTCAAAAGTGATGATGATGATGATGAATGGGGATCATGAATGGTAATGGTCAATGGTCCTCCAGAATGGTCATCCAGGCTCTCTCTGCTTATTTATCCTCCCAGAAGCTGCATTAATTAGGGGATCATCCCGGAGGGTGTCGTTTGCAATATTTACCCACCTCTGATTGGAGGGAAAATGTATCAATTAACTCTTTGTTTATATAAACAATAGCTTAACTGGACCACCAGATGGCTCTCTGAGACTAGCAATCGCTAGATTCTTGTTGAAAATGGGTTTATTGGATTCAATCTTGTCAGGATAAACCAATTGTATCCTTAGACTGATTTAAAAATTTTATTTTATTTAGAGTGTATATAGATATATCCTTCTGAGGGGTTGGTGGCATCATTTGTGATTATTAATTTTTGGTATGAAAGCATCTAAACATGAAACCTTAGCTAAAGGGGTAGAATTTTTATATAGTGATTCACGTTAAAATATTAATTGTACTTTCTAAAATATTTTGTATGCTTAAATAATGCCTTTTTCACTTCTGAGCTTGTCTAAATTATAAAACACATATTTCTTATGGCAATGATTTAAATCAAACAAAAACATGTTAATATAATGATTAAATAGTTTTTAGGCAATATGATATCTTGTATAGATATGCAAATCAACATACAAGTGTCTTGATACTTTAACCTTTTTCCAGTCTTTTCTAAAATGTCCCAAAAGTATCAAGTATTAAATCCTATAAAATATCAAAATACATATATTACATACTTACATACATACATGCAGAAAGATTCTAAAGTGTTGACTTTTTGGTTGATGGTTTAGGATCTCTCAAAAAGAACAATGGAGGTTTCTGTCATACAATTGAGTGTACAAGAATGTTGACTCTCATTTATCTATGTAAACAGACTGTGTCTTGTTCACAATAGGACACTTGTAAGTTTCTGTAGGCCTTGTACACATAGAAGAGGAGTTTTATTTAACATCTTGTCCATAGGAAAATTACCATGTTCAGATGTCTGATACTATTTCACTTAAGCTAGGTACACACAAGCCAAAATTCATCCAAAAAAAAAGGTTGGTTCAGAGGTAACCAGCTGACTTTTGGCCCATTTGTACAGCTGCTTGTCCGACAAAAGCCGGTCTCATTGGCTAACACTAATTAGCCAATAAAGTATGTACCATTCTGTACCAGGAAGGCTATCAGTGTTCCCTCAGCCAATAGTAGCGTTATAGCTATATTATTGTAAGTATTAGGAGGGGGGCTGTATATCGCTCTGTGTGATTCTTACTGCATCTTTTGGCTTGTAAGCATCATCCTTTTGTGCCACACATCTGAAATAAATCATCTGCTTTTCAAAACATCTGGAGTTTGACTGATCACAGGAGAAGAATAATCCTAGCATTTTGGTCCTTCGAGCCGGAACCAACAAGTGCATTCCGGGTCGGACGGTCCCGACAAAGCCCTCAGTGAGTATCAGATCTCAAAGCTCACTGAGAATCAAAGTCCCCCCCTCAACGTTAGTGGTAAAATAGGGGCGGGGGCCTAGAACCCGGATCCATTGTCTGGTTTCAAACCTACGTGATCTAGTCCTCCTGATGTTTGAGAGGTAAGATAATTTAAATTATTCTTAATTCTTTCGAAGAATCTTCTTCTTCTCTTTCTGTTTGATTCTGGTTTAATGAGTTATAATTGCCGACATTGGGATTGATTGTATAATATCTCAATAATCTGATGCTCGAAGACAGAGGCACTTGGGGCATTGCCTAAAGTAACATGGATGTCCTTGCTGTCCCGGATAGACAAAAAAAAGATTTGAGGTTATAGCAAACATCAGAGGTAGATTGCCTGACATCGTCGGAGATTGATTGCTGGACGTTTTAAGCGCTATTTAGCTAAGTGATCTAGAAAGATCGCTGGGTTAACGTTCTTCTGTGTGTTTAGTGTCTCCTTTCTCATGTTTAACCTTTCTGTTGACACTGTAACCTTATTGAAAAACAACAGTACTACAGAGACAACTCTCGGCTGGACTCATAGGAAGCAAACAGTTGGAGTTGCAACTTCAGGTAAAGGTAATCCAATAGTCAAATTAGCAGATTCATATAATGCATATCACTGATGGGTCTAGCAAAAGAGAATTAGACCAGACAATGCAAGTGTTATCTAAATGTTTAACAAATGTTTGAGAAGCAGAAAGATAGCTAAGTATGGCTGAGTTGAAAAAAAAATAAGTGCAAGAAATCATTTTGGGAGATTAAAGCCTGCTCTCTTTGCAGTTTCCTCACCCCCTCCCCTCGTGTGAATCTCGTGTAAGAAGGGAGTGAGGTGCTCCTCCCTTCAAATTCCTGTGTGAGAGATTGTGTCTGTAAAATGTTAACTCTTGACCAGCTATGACAATACAGAGAGGTTATATTGTAGGTATTGAAACTGAAAGTGAAAAGGGAAAAGGTTCCATACACTGATAAGACAAGGTTGCTTTAGTATTTTAGCATGCCAGAATATTAAAGGAAGCACATGGCAGAAATGATCAGAAGGTTATTAATGGTTTTAAAGCAATAGATAGAAAACATGAAAGTGAATTACAGTATAAAGAAAGTGAACAAAATGTTGTAGAATTATTATCAAGTGGCTTGATTAATGTGAGAAAAGAAAAGTCTTAATGGATGTTTTGATTACTTTAAATGTGTCCAGTCCATGGCAGGGACACTGAATGTGGATGTGACTGAGTGATAACTTCACTGCCATAAGGAAACAAGGATTTGAATGGGCTGTGCTAAGAGAAGTGTACAGTAGCACTGAAGTCCAGAGAGAGGAGAGAAAAGAAAATACAACAGACTTGATGCTTTTATAGCCCAAAATGATGGTCAAGGAGCTGTTTCTCAGAAACCAAAAAATGCAGATTGCCTGACAGACGTAGCAGAAGAGAGAGGGAGATGATAATGATGGATGACTAATAGGGCAGCATTAACCTTTTGAGCACACAGAGGTTAATTTGTGCATCTGTGAAATATTAGTATTTTTGGTGGGAGAGAAAGTCCAAATAGTCTTAAAGTAAATATTTCTTGGATATGTTACTTTTAGAATTCCCAGACTTTCAACTGTAAAGTGTTAATGATGCAATGCTGTTTATATTTGGGTACATTTATAAAGTTAAAAGGCTAAGTTCTGAATCAGAATAGGTGTTTGTGTAAAAAAAAAAAAAAGGTACTTGGGTACTTGGGTCCAGAGAATAAGGGAAACAAAAGGGGTTCATGCTTTATTAAATTCTGCTAAAATATCGGGGTCTGAGAAAAATATTCAGTGTTTTTTATATATATATATATATATATATATATATATATATATATATATATATATATATATATATATATATATATATATATATATATATATATTGAATCGATATGTCAAATAATGAAAAAAATGTTGCCAGGAAACATTTTATGTCTGCATACTTGGTGGACTTATGGACTTATATTTGAATAAATGAAAGACTATTGTTTTTAACAACTCCATGGTAAGGAAGGCTTTCTTTGGTAGTTTGACCTGTGATCCTGTGCTCATTCATGTTAAATGGAGAGTATCCATTCTCCCCAGCCCAAATTCAAGTGCAGATATGACACCCCCCACCCCCTTCTTCTACACAACTGAAGAATGAGGCGAGTTCCTTTTTTATGGGGTGGATGTTTACTGATTACATGAATGAGTACAAAATTAAACCTTTGGAGGTATTTTAGAGTTTAGGACATTAAATTAAGGTATGAAATAATGTAGACTACACAGTCCTTAGAGACATTAAACATGTAGCACCATCTATTGAAAAGAAATTATGGAAAACAAAAGGCTGCACAATAATAGATAAACTCTACATGTCACCTGATTGAAAACCGGTATTGTCAAAATCCCTATTTAGGTATGCAGCAGTATTGACACACGGAGTAACTCATGTGTCAAATAGGGAAATGACTGAGATGTTAAATAAGGTATGTACAGCCTATGGCTTTACTAACTACTAAAAAAAGTTTTGCTCTCAATGTATTATATGTGCAAGATACAATGCTCAGGGAGGCATAAGACCATGGAAAGGGAAGTTCCCCACACTGCAATATCCATTCCAACACAGACAGTGGTAAAAGCATTACTAAGAAATATAATTCCTAGATTTGGAATCCCTGAAAAGATCAACAGTGATAATGGACCCCCAAAACTATACAACTATACAACATTTCACAGAAGTGATGGGAATTCAAGTGAAATACCATTGTGCCTATCATCCCCAATAAGCTGGATTGGTGGAAAGACATAATGGCATTCTAAAAAATAAGCTGAGAAAACCTATGGAAGAAACAGGTAAAAATTGGATGCACGGACTACTATTAGCTGTGACCAGTATGCATATCACACCCACAAAAGAAGGTTTAAGCCCATTTGAAACGATACATGGAAGGCAATATAAGATACCTTTACAACCAAATGAAACACGTACTGAGAAGTCTGAGCACACACTAGCAGAATACATGTCTAGGCTGTTAAGACAAAGACGTACTAATGATTTTTGTTCTGTCCTAGAAGGTCCAATTCAAGAAGATGAAAAGGTGCATGTGGGAGATTGGGTCTTAACAAAAAGTAATAAAGAAAAAGCATTGGTACTCCCCCAGGTTGGATGGTCCTTTCAAAGTCCTCCTAACTACCCCAACTGCGATAAAGATTGCAGAGAGGTCTACCTGGATTCACCAGTCCCATTGCAATAAGGTTTTACAGGCAGAGTAGGGCCAGTTGGCTGCAAGAGAGCCAGAAAATCCGGCTACAAAGGGAGGTCTCACACAATGTGGGTCTTGTCTCAAATCGGTGAAGTCTCCCTCCCCTTCCAACTCCCCTACCCTATCTGCTGGAACTCTGTAGGTGGTTAGAATGAAAGGTACAGTAATTATCCTTGGGTTACTGGTGACTCTAGTAGAGGCATCCATAAGACGGGGCATACGTTATGGAAGAGCAAAGGAACCCTTGGATTGGGAAAAGAACAGGAAAAGCATTGAATCTAACCTGTATAGAGGGAATAACTAGCACTATACTGGTAGACTTCTGTCAGATTGCAGATTGTGGGGATACAACTTCTATGGGCAGATAAATACATTTGCTGGCTCTGGAATAGGGCAGGATGTCAAGCATGGAATCAGGCCCTGTGGAACACAGTGCATTAAGATTGGGGGTATAATCTACCAGGGCCCAAAAAGAGTGGAATAAAGGAAAGACTCATAATTACATGTAGCACTGGCCCCCCAAGGAGCTGCTGGTTTAAATTGGGCTTACCTTTACTTCACCGTTCCACCGTATCCGTCACAGGGGTCCCATTAGAAGAATGTTCAATAATGTCTACACCAAACACTCAGTTTCTTTTTCTCAAATTCTTTTATTTAACATAGTCAGATAGAGGGATGGAGGGTTAAGGGAGATTCAGGTAGCTGGTATTGCGGATCAGGGTATTTCTTTAATAACAAGAGGACAAACGGTTTCCGCAACTGGAAATAGCAATCACCGGATAGGCCTCTCTCACTGACCTAGCAGCCGATGCGATGCTCGGTCATAGTCTCTGCCACAGACTTGAAAAATCACGTTACAGGCATTACACAATCCTCTGCCACAGGATGGTGTAACCAAAATTTTGCAAGATTAAAGCGTAACTGCACAGTATCAGTTTCTTTCAGCCGATCTGGTGATACTGTGAGGTAGGTGACCCGGGCTGCATCCTTCAATTGAGTTTCCAGGCTCCTCCTGAGATACCAGCATACTTTGCTTGGTCACCTCCAGAGAAGTCCTCCCCTGGTTTCCTTCAATCGATCGGCTTCTCTCCGTAGGCAAGACAGCACAGGACCACCCTCTGGATCAATAGGCCCCAGAACTCTTGGGCCTACTTCTTCAATAACAAAGCCTCGGGCCAGCCAGCCCAGAGACAGCAGAGCTGCCATGGCACACCTTGGGCGAGGAGGGCCTTCAGGTCGGGAACAACGAACCCCGACAAATTGGCGCCTGTACCTTAAGTACCCTTACCCAGAATGCACAGCGAGTGAACCACTCCCACTAGGCTGTTTCTGAGTAAAAGGGGTTCCCAATGCATCCAGCCTGTTGCATTTCCAACACTTACCAGTGGCTACAGTGACACCCACGGCCAAGTGGAAACTGACACAACCCAGCTGAACTGGTACAGAAACCAGTGAATTTACCATAATTAGTCTGAGCTAAACTACAGCTTCAGACAAACTTAAATTTACATAAATAGCACCTGCCCATCAGGAGCAGGGAGCTACATACTCCCCCCACCACAATAGACAATGTCCCCATCGTCTGGAAAAAAAAATTGACTCTCAATCCTGAGAGTCCATACCTGAATCCCAAACTTGGATGGGAAAGGGAAGAAGGGTAAAGTAACAACAAAATGTAGACTTAACATTAGCACACATAGAAGAATTACAGCAACATAATTCCCAACATCTAACTCTCTATCTAAGCCACCCACTCTCCAGCAGCTTGACAGAAGATCCAGTTGAACCTGAAACAAAACACATAGAGGAACCAACATACACGCATCATTATACAATGTAGGAAGCAAAGCCTCATCTCCTAAAAGATGAAACTCTCTTTCCCCCCCTTTTTTGTATGTAATAACTAAATGTAAAAGTTCAACCTTTGTTGTGCAAACTTCTACCACCTAGTGGCAGAAGGCATTGTGACACAAGTCCTTGATGCAAGTACTGGAGTAGGTAGAAGATCTCGACTCGAAGTTCTCTATTAGCTAACACTACCTAACTATATACCCCACAGTCCTTGTAGCATAAAGGTTTCCCTTTTTTTTTCAAAATGACATCAAATGGGACAATCACTGTAACTGATCACCAGTAAAAGCGGGGATCGGGCAAAGTCAGGGCTTTTCTTTGTGTATCCATGGTAGTGACAAAGTACACAACATTATCTTTGCCAGGCCAACAGATGATCACTTTATCAGCATAAATGTGTCTTCCATAGCTCCAATGCAAAAGGCATCCATTGAAACGAACATCCATGGTGGAAGAATAACCTGTTTTCATGAAAGGTTTTGGTACCTTTAAATAGTCCCAAACAGCATCACTGTACCACTTCTCCCAGTTGCACTCAATTTCCTGCATGATCTCTTTGGGAACATAAGGAAATTCCAGTCCATATTCTGTGGCCACCCTTTTATTGAGTAGTCTTTGAGATCAGGCTAGCCTTGGCAAAGCTCTGTTACTTCCCAGTCCAGGGGGTACACATGAGGTTGGCAATTTGCACACCATAGCATTTTTAGACAGCTTTTTAGACCCAAATGAACTGGTACCTCTGGCCAGAACTTCGTTAGTAACAACGGGAGTTTCCACGCTGGGTGATGTCTTCCCCGAGTCTATGGCTACCGAGTCGGAAAAAGCAAAAGCTGAGGCGACATCATCGCTATTCGCCCACAACATTTCCTGAGAAATAGTTTCAAATAGGTCATCATCCCTGGAAACGTCTGACAGGGAATCCAACTCAGAATCCCGTAACTCCTCCGTGGGCACATATTTACATACAGTCCCCACCGGTATACTTTCCCCAGATTTCTCACCCGTTCCTGGCATGGTCTTCAGATCCGGTTCTGGTGATCTTTGGGGTATGCCTCGACCACGACCGCATGTCCCACCTTTCTTTGGCCAGATACAACAGGGTTTGTAGAAGTGGAAGTATCAGCAGTGACGCTGTTCGCTGGTGATTCTGTGATGGCAGTATCAGTGCCATCTCCCTCCAGAGTACTCGAGTAGCCGATGCGGTAAGCGTAGGCCTCACCATAGGAGCAAATCTCAGTCTCCCCAGTAGCGATGCCCATGGCCCAGTCCATCCGGTAGGCACGAGGTGGCATGGCGGGTTGTTCTACGGCGAACAGGTCCTCCCCGCAGTGTAGGCACCGGACAAATGGACGGGGGTTTACGACCAGTCCCTCGCACCTGTTGCACAGCATACCCAAGGCCTCGACATCTCCTGTCGTATATAGTATGAAACGCCCATGCAGTTTCAGGCGAATACCGGTGTTCATCAGCAAAATTCCAGACAGCATGACATTTGTAGTGGTACCCACAGGGAACATCCTGGGCCCCATGGCAAACTGCATTCCTGGCATTTGGAACATGGCTGTAAAATCAGATCCTTCTCTCTGAATGTTTGGACACGCACATGCGGTGTCTCATGCAGAAAGCAGGCAGGAGAACTCCTCCCACTGGTTCCTTTAGTCACGTAGCTCCTGGGCTTTCTTGGCTCCGCCCACAGCTCGCACAGCCAGGTAGGGACCCACAATTAACCCCTTTTTAGAAAAATGGCACAGTCCAGAACCCACTTTAGCATAAGTTCCCGGCGAACAGTTTCCTTAGGTTGCGAGAGGTAACGGCAAATCCCGGACTCGAGCCCCCACTTGTAGCACTGACCCCCCAAGGAGCTGCTGGTTTAAATTAGACTTACCGTTACCTCACCATTCCACTGTATCCATCACAGGGGTCCCATTAGAAGAATGTTCAATAATGTCTACACCAAACACTCAGTTTCTTTTTCTCCAATTCTTTTATTTAACAAAATCAGATAGAGGGATGCAGGGTTAAGGAAGATTCAGGTACCTGGTATTGCGGATCAGGGTATTTCTTCAATAACAAGAGGACAAACGGTTTCCACAACTGGATATAGCAATCACCAGATAGGCCTCTCTCACTGACCTAGCAGCCGCTGCGATGCTCGGTCATAAGTATAAATAGAAAAAGTATACTGTGCTAGAAAACATAAATAAATAGGAGCAGCAACAAAAAAACATCTAATACCTCTATGGTATTATGTAAATCATGTAAATAATAAAGTTGCGCTAAATTGCAAAAGAATTATGATTGTTCCAATGAGGAATCATAAATTGGAAAAATTGCATCTCATAAATCCATAAATCAACCTAAAGTGCATAAATAGGTTTAACAATAAATAATACGTGAATTAAAATTCAACATGAAAAGTCCATCACCACCAAAGGTGCATCAATAAAGACAAAAAAGGAACGAATGTCCTCGGTATAGCACAGATGTAACATGAATGGATGTGTGCACAGATGAATATATTTTGACAGTAGGGGTCAGTACGGGTAAGGTTCTGAGGTCCCTGTCTCCACCTCCCTGGATCATAGATGATTGAGAGACGGATCACAACCTGGAGACAGGACTCTTACCAGAACCCTATAGGAACCCTTACCAGAGATGGTGGACCCCTTCCAGCGTGGGATCATACAGTCAGACAGATTAAGGACTATCTAATAAGAGAATCCCTCCTTTAACATTGTTTTTTTATGGCTTTTTTTTATTTAATTCATATTTTTCCTTTTTTTAAGCCTATTTTTTCAATCACTTCATACTAATTGAAGTTATTGATATATACAATCATATCACAATAGAATTCCAGTTAATGGTACACATTTGTTAATCTAATAACATAGGTATCTTCATGTGATCGGTAGCGGTTTCAGATCGAGGTCTGGCTCCCCTCTACGTTCCACCTATCCTTTTGTGTCCAATATGGTGCCCAAGTCAGGACGAGGCTTGGTTGTGGCCGTACGTTATTTAAGTGATGGTTCAGCACATCGCCCGTGCCCCAGGAAGACGCAAGGTATTGCAAAACATGTAGGGCAGTGCGTTGTGCTGACTCCCTCATGCCACATGTGACCCACTCATGGCTTTGAGCCCGAGTGTGCTTCATTTCAGAGCAAGAGTGCTGCAGTGTCGGGCTCAATTCTGCATTCCTGTGAACCGCCTCTAATCACTAGCCGAAGCGGACCAGAGACTGGGGACACCAGATGGTTCATCAATCCCCCACAGAGGGTTAATCTGTCTGACTGTATGATCCCGCGCTGGAAGGGGTCCTCCATCTCTGGTAAGGGTTCCTATTTACAGAGTCCTGCCTCCAGGTTGTGATCCGTCTCTCCATCATCTGCGATCCAGGGAGGTGGAGACAGGGACCTCAGAACCTTACCCGTACTGACCCCTACTGTCAAAATATATTCATCTGTGCACACATCCATTCATGTTACATCTGTGCTATACCGAGGACATTCGTTCCGTTTTTGTCTTTATTGATGCACCTTTGGTGGTGATGGACTTTTCATGTTGAATTTTAATTCACTTATTATTTATTGTTTTGTTAGACCTATTTATGCACTTTAGGTTGATTTATGAGATGCAATTTTTCCAATCTATGATTCCTCATCGGAACAATCCTAATTCTTTTGCAATTTAGCGCAACTTTATTTATTATTTAGATGCTCGGTCATAGTCTCTGCCACAGACTTGAAAAATCACATTACGGTCATTACACAATCCTCTGCCACAGGATGGTTTAAGCAAACTTTTGCAAGATTAAAGCCTAACTGCACAGTACCAGTTTCTTCCAGCCGATCTGGCGATACTGTGAGGTAAGTGACCCGGGTTGCATCCTTCAATTGAGTTTCCAGGCTCCTCCTGAGATATAAGCATACTTTGCTGGGTCACCTCCAAAGAAGTCCTCCCCTGGTTTCCTTCAATCGATCGGCTTCTCTCGGCAGGCAAGACAGCACAGGACAAGGGATGAGCCGAAGGAAGATAGAAGATAGAAGTAAGAAGATAGAAGATAGAAGAGAGAAGAAGCATTCAAATAAAGGAATTGTCAAAAACTGTCTCTTGTCATTTTTAACATTTTTGACACTTTTTTTGTGAAATGTTAGGGGTACTTTTGTACCCCCTTACCATTTCACAAAGTGGGGGCTGGGATCTGGGGTCCCATTGTTAAAGGGGGCTTCCAGATTCCAATAAGCCCCCCGCCCGCAGACCCCCACAACCACCGGGCAAGGGTTGTGGGGATGAGGCCCTTGTCCCCATCAACATGGGGACAATTTGCTTTGGGGGGCTACCCCAAAGCACCCTCCCAATGTTGAGGGCATGTGGCCTAGTACTGTTCAGGAGGGGGGTAGTATGGATTTTTTATGTGGTATGCATTTTAGGGGGAACCCTACGCCATTTTTTTTTATTTTGGTGCAGGGTTCCCCTCAATTTCCATATTAGACCTGAAGGTCCTGGTATAGATTTTGGGGGAGCCCCATTCATTTTTTTTTTTAAATTTTGGTTCAGGGTTCCCCTTAATATTTATACCAGACTCAAAGGGCCTGGTAATGGACTCAGGGGGACCCCATACTCTTTTTTTCAATAAGTTTTATCTATATTGCCGAGACCCGACAATTCATTACAGCCGCGATCAGTTTTAAATGACAATTTTTCCTTTAGAAATGTCATTTTGCTGTGGTACTGTTCTAAACACGGGAAAAATGCTCCACTTTACAGGCATACTATAGACACCCCCCAGGCACGATATTTAAAGGAATATTTCATTTTTTTTGTTGCACTTTAAGCATTAAAAAAAAAAATCACTGCTCCTGAAAAAACGACTGTTTTTTAAAAAATGTTTTAAAATGAAATACATTTTTTTTTATTGATACATGTCCCCTGGAGCAGGACACTGGTCCCCAAACACTTTTTATGACAATAACTTGCATATAAGCCTTTAAAATGAACACTTTTGATTATTTATGTTCGTGTCCCATAGACTTTAACAGTGTTCGTGTGTTCTGCCGGATTTTTTGCCTGTTCGGTATGTTCTGGTGCGAACCGAACCGGGGGGGTGTTTGGCTCATTCCTAGTCCCCTTTTCCTCTAGATCACAATACAGATCCAGAAGGTTTAAAATGTATGTTGCAGTTGTATAATAAGAGTTATAAACCTGAAACAAATTTTACCTGTCACACGTTGAGTTTGTTGTTTCCCCCAGTACGGGCAACTTTACTTTTTTTGCACTCCCAGGGAACTGTAGTGGGGTGGATCTTGGGTCACTACCCAATGACTTCTACAGGGAGAGGATTAACACGGGCAATGGTGACTGGGTTGAACATGACATTCAGAGAGCTGATTTATGGTGGATGTATGGGGATAAGAAACTGCGAGCTAGGATACCAGCCAATGCCCAAGGGGATTGGGCTATGGACAAGCTGGTTATGCCCCTGAGGATCCCCCCTGAGGATCCTGTTAGAAAACCCGTTGACTAGAGTCACCAATGGTATCAGAGGGACACCTACATAGATGAGATTGGGCTTCCTCGCGGGGTGCCAGATGAGTTTAAGGCCAGGAACCAGGTGACAGCTGGGTTTGAGTCTCTTCTCTGGTGGGTGAGTATAAATAAAAATGTTGACTGGATTAACTATATATATACTATAACCAACAACGATTTGTAAACTATACTAAGGACACTGTGAAGGGCCTAGCAGAACAGTTGGCCCCCACATCTCTAATGGCATGGCAGAACCGAATGGCCTTAGATATGGTCCTAGCTGAAAGAGGAGTATGAAAAATGTTTGGTAGCATGTGTTGCACCTCTATCCCTAACAATACAGCTCCTGGAGGGACCATGACCAGAGCCGTGGAAGAACTGACTGCTCTATCGAATGAATTAGCGGAAAACTCAGGTATTAATGATCCATTCACAAACTGGCTTGAAGGATGGTTCGGTAAGTGGACTGGAATTATCACATCATGTTTGATATCAAATGCTGTGGCTTTGGCCGTTTTGGTCACTTGCGGATGCTGCTGTATTCCCTGTATTCGAGGACTTTCACAAAAATTGATTGAAACCGCAGTCTCAAGAACAATGTTTCAATCCCTTCCTACCTCTGAAGCGACCTATGTGCACATTGAAGCTCAGCTTAATGACATACAGTCCAAAAGTGTATAACACAGGGACTATCATCGAAATATGTTGAGATAAAATAGTCACACAAGAGGAGGGAATGTTAGAAAAGTTTTAACTGTTTATTGTGTGACTATTATAATTGAGACTGATTTTAAGATGGCTTCTAAGCACATGTTTGAATTAACTTCTTTTTGTCTTTGTCTAACAAGCTTTGCTATATATGGTAAAACAGATTGTACAGGAAACACTAATTAATTCCTGATACCATTCTGTATCAGGAAGGCTATCAGTGTTCCCTCAGCCAATAAAAGCATTATAGCTATATTATTGTAAGTATTAGGAGGGGGGCTGTACAACGCTCTGTGTGATTCTTACTGCATCTTTTGGCTTGTAAGCATCATCCTTTTTTGTCACACATCTGAAATAAATTGTCTCCTTTTCAATACATCTGGAGATTTACATGATCATAGGAGAAGAATAATCATAACAAGTACCATCAAAATAAAGCTCCACCTGTCTCCAAAATGATCTAATAATAATGTGGATAGAGTGTTACATGACTTAGTAATTGTCAGTCAAACAATCACAACTGTGAAAACTGAAAAATTACCTGGATTGGGAAGGGGGTATATCATGCTGATACTGAGGTGGGTAATGTAAATAGTAAATTAAAATGACAGTGCAATGGCCACTTTGGGTAGTTACTTGTCTATGATGCCAAAGATAAGGACCGACCAACAAAAAAGACCACTTCCTACTTGTGGATGTTCGCACTGCTCTGCTGAACAGATACTTGGATGGGTATTTTCTTTCACTGTTTTGCCTTACTGGTTGGCCGACTGACAATTGTACATTATGTCAGAAATAGATCATTTAGTAGAACAATTTATGAATAATACATATTACTTGAGTTGTACAGTTTTTTTCATTTATTTATTTATTGCTTTTTTTTTAAAACCTACCAACTTAAAAAAGTTAAGTGCATAAAAAAGGCAATGTTCGATGCTCAGCCTTTGTACTTTCTTTGTTTTCCGATTTCAGCAAAATAAAACTTGAAATAATCAACCACACTTTGTGCAACAGAAAAGAGAAAAGAACAGTAATGCCCCGTACACACGACTGGACATTCCGACAACAAAATCCATGGATTTTTTCCGACGGATGTTGGCTCAAACTTGTCTTGCATACACACGGTCACACAAATCTTGTCGGAAATTCCGAGCGTCAAGAACGCGGTGACGTACAACGGGTAAGACGACGAAAAATGAAGTTCAATAGCCAGTGCGGCTCTTCTGCTTGATTCCGAGCATGCGTGGAACTTTGTGTGTCGGAATTGTGTACACACGATCGGAATTTCCGACAACGGATTTTGTTGTCGGAAAATTTGAGACCCAGATCTCAAATTTTGTGTGACGGAAATTCCGATAGAAAATGTCCGATGGAGTCTACACACAGTCGGAATTTCCGACAACAAGCTCCCATCAAACATTTTCCGTCGGAAAATCCGACCGTGTGTATGGGGCATAACATACAACAATAGGAAAAAGAACAAAAAAGCTTGTACTTGTTCCCTGTGGAGCAAAAAATAAATCTTATAAACATTACTTTTTACGTTAAAGAAGAACCATGGTCAAAATAAAAAAATCAATATGTGATGTAACTCTAAAATCTGTTAAACATCTCACTAATTGTTTTGCAAATAACAATAAGATAGAGAGATCTCCCTTTTCCCCTGCAGCTGAAAGCTCTCATGTTCACTTTCTTTTATGAGGAGACAACTCTGTTCCCTCTGTCTTTTAATGCCTCCGTTGTCCCCTTTTGCATGCTGCCTCTCTAAAGAGACTACAACGTGCCATCCTGACATCATTGGGGGAGGTGCTCCTACACTCCATGAGTAGCTCAGGCATTTCAATCTCCACAGAAGTCCCGACAAGGCTCCGCCCACTCTCCCTCATGATCAGCCCGTGAAGCCCTGCCCACTCCCGCCTTTGTCCCGCTTATGCCCGCCCACTGCTTTGTGTCTATACAGGCTGCTCCCCTCAGCTTGGCTTTTCTTGTCAGTTTATCAGAGAAAAGGCAGCAAAAAGCACACAGATTGATTGGATAATATGTGTGCACCCTTACCTGCAGATAAAAACTAGAAAGTATTATATATTATTACAAAATAAAAAATATAATAAAAATGGATTTACAGTTAAAAAGCCTTTGTAAGATTAAGTCCAGCAAACAGTCTAGCAAAGTCACTCCTACAAATGTGATGCAACACAGAGCAGATGACAATGCATGTACTGCAAGCTGTGTAACCTAGAAGAGGAAGTTGTCTTGTACCTGGAAATTAGAGACAGGCTAGCTGTAGCAAACAATGAACATGGTGGAATCAATCAGCCATGACACTAAAAACTGCAGTCACAATATGTGAGTCCATTATTTCAAAGTAAGGCAGACAGCACAGGGAATTCAACTATATTAATACTTAATTAAAACAATGAAAACATTTGAAAGTGTACAATGCCTACAAAGACACAAATAAGGCATGGATGCATGGGTTGAGGATTATACATAGATGGAAGAGTGGATGAAATATACTGCAGGTAGACAGATTATCAAACATGGATGGATAGATGAAAGATACATGATGTACTCTTACTTTCCTGCCTCTATCAACTTGATGGAAACAGTTGGAATCTTACCTGTCTTTAGTAGAGAGGCCAACATGAAGTCTTTTCTGCTTTTCCATAGTGGATTTATGCAGCACCACCAGTAGCGTACCCTGCACCGGGTACCACAAGTCTGAGGATGCCACAGCTAATTCAAATGTAAGTTTTGCTGCTGCATGTTGAGGTTCAGCTACACTACACTACAGTCATAGTGGCAGATTTTCTGGCTAGTTCAGCAGGATCTGCTGCAGTGTTATTCAGGGAGGTGTTTCTGTAAGCGGTGAACAATAGGAGTGGAGTGATATCTTCTTCCCTCCCTGTATAGACCTCACCCACACAGGCACAGCATAATACTGCCAAGGTAGGGGGGCAGGAGGAGAGGAGTGAATCAGTGCTGGTACAAATTCACCCTCCTCCTGTATGTAGCACCTTCTACTTTAGGTAGGTGCTAGATGTATTTTTTTGTGAGCACAGGTACATTTATTCAGGCCAGCTGTGAGCTAGGCCTGTATGTTTTGATCTGTGGGGCTGGGAGTGGCCTAGAATAGCAGCAGGTGGCTCACATGCAGCATCAATTCTCTGTCATCTCCCTCTGGTTTCTAGAGGCTTCTATAAGGGAGGCGGATAAGAGGAGTGTAGTGGCATGAGGTGTCTCAGGGAGCCCTGAACAATCCCCAACTAGGATTGGCAGGGAGGGCAGGCATCCTTAATATACCCAGGGTCAGCCTTGCTGGGAGGAGTTGTTTGGGGTGGAAGAACTGAGAGATGAAGTGTTAGGCTGTCAGGGCCTTGGCGGGAGCCCCCCAGTCTGGGGGGGTGACCTTGGGCCAGGGGCTCGGAGCTGTGAAGGTACCCCACACAACCCAAGGGGTGTCCTGAACAGGAGCAGGAGAGGACAGTGGGCAACACTGCTGGGCAAGACTTCAGGAGGGATCCACCAGGTGTCAGTGAGTGACAGGCACATTCGGGCAGCTGGGAGAGTCATGCCAGGAGTGGATGAAGCGCCAGCGGGAGAGACTGTGTTACTGGCATTGAAGTCGGGAGGCTGCGGCCAGGAGGGCTGTCAGGGTCTGTACAGGACTGACTGAGATCAGTAGTCCACCTCAATACAGCTAGCACTAAAGAACTTTCTTTCACCATTGGTTGCTACACCAGAGGGGCCTGCGGTCCCTGCCAGCAAATGACGATTTCATGGATCTGACTGGATTAGAGTTGGGCCTGCCACATGCTTGCTGTGCCAGGAACCAAGTACTGTACAGGAGAGAGAACCGACTACAAATAAGCATTGTGCTGGAGGAGGCTGGAGCTCTAGAAGATGTAAATAGAGGTTCCAATTGTTCATCATATTGATTTCTGCTACTGATTCTGGGCATTCCCTTACCTCATCCAAGTTTAACCCCTCAATAAAATAACAAAAAAAAAACAAAGCTGATGGACTGTTCATTGTCTTGGAGTGTCTGGAAGTGAATGCCAGGTTGAGCAGGATGACAGGTGGAACTATTACTTTCCACAGCCCCTACGGGGGTACCACTACATGTATAAACCCCTGCCCATACAGTATCATGCTGCCATGCACTGGTAGAAATTAGATAGGGAGGGTTGTCAGCTCTGCACATCTAATCTTACAGGGGAAACCTTGCCTGTAAGCCTTGGATTAGAAGAGGGGGTGTTGTGTGAAGAATCCCTGGACTGGGGGGGGGGGTGAAGTTATGTGCAGAATCCCTGGACTAGGAGGGGGGAGGGTGGTTGTGTGGAGAATCCTTGGTTTAGGTGGTAAAGAGGTAGGGAGTTGTTATGTGGAAAATCCCTGGTCTAGGAGAATGGTGAGGGGGGAGTTGTGTGCTGAATTCCTGGACTAGGAGGAGGGGAGTTATGTGGACTGTCATTGGGCTAAGGGGGGAGGGGGGAGGTGTGTGCATAATCCCTGAAATAGGAGAGGTGGGTGAGTTGTGTAGAGAATCCCTAGACTAAAAGGGGGTTGAATTGTGTGGAGAATTCCTGCACTGGGAGAGGGGGTAATACATAGAGAATCCCTAAACTAGGTTAGGGGGGATTTGTGTGGAGAACCCCTGGACTGGATGAGGAGTTGTGTAGAGAATGCCTGAACTGGGAGAGGGGGGATACGTGTGGAGTTTCCCTGATATAAAAGAGGGGGGCTTTGTGTAGAGAATCCCTGGACTGGGGAAGGAGTTGTGTTGAGAATCCCTGGACTAGAAGAGGGGGGAGTTGTGTGGAGAATCCCTGGACTAGGGGAGCAGAGTGCTGAGCTGAGCCCCTGGACTAATGGAGGGAGTTTTGTGGAGAATCCCTGGACTTAGAGGAGGGGATTTGTGTGGAGAATCACATGACTAGGAGATGGAGGAATTTGTGTTTAAAATCCCTAGACTAGGGAGGGTGAGGGAGGGGGTATTGTGTGGAGAATCCCTGGACTGTTGGGGGGTTGTGTGGAGGAGAATGTCTGGACTTGAGGGGGGCTGTGTGGAGAATCCCTGAACTGGAGGGGGGGGGGGGAGTTGTGTGGAGAAACACTGGACTAGGAGGAGGGGAGCTGTGTGGAGAATCCCTGGACTAGGAGAGGAAGGGGAGAATTGAGAGAATTAAGAAAAGAGAAAAAGGGACGTTGTGTCGAGAATTCCTGGACTAGGAGAGGGGCACTATTATTGGAATGCTGCTGACAATCTATTGGAGGCATTATTGAGACATGGATATAGGTCTTACACACTGTATAGGTTTGATACATTGAAACGTATAGGGTTGATTAAGGGAACAGGACCTAATTTGTATGATGAATTTAAGTAGTTCAATGTGTTGGGCATTGTATATTGGTATTTGATGAGGGCTAAGCTTTGGTTTGACCCCACATACAACCCTCCACATTTTTAAATGTTTTGGTGTGCTGTGAATGGAATATTGTTGTACTTGTAACAGGTGTTGGATCCCGAAGAAACAAGTATTTCATGAAACATGTTGATCTGAAACGCCATACTGGAGATCCTTGTACACACCAAATGTATCATTTGTAGTTTTGTGAATAACCCACATCAGGTCTTCTTTTTTTAAGTTGTTGTGGCTTTTAAAACTGTGTAATAAAAAATATGAACAGTTTTAGCAATATGCGTATGGCCTCTTTTTGGCACATTTTCTTTTTTCCTTTACACTTACAGGGTGGAGGGGGTTCTACTGTTAGGGGGGATAATTATGTGGAAAATCCCTGGACTAGGAGGGAGGTGGGGATTTGTGTGGAGAATCCCTGGACTGGGGGGGGTGTTTTGAGAATCCCTGGACTGGGGGGGTGAATGCCTGGACTAGAATGGGGGAGTTGTGTGGAGAATATCTGGGCTCGTGGGGGTGTTCTGTGTGGAATCCCTGAACTAAGAGGGAAGGTGGATCGGAGGGGGGGGGTTTGGAGAATCCCTGGACTAAGAGGGAAGTGAGAAGTGTGAGGAATCAATAGACTAGGAGAGTGGGAAAAAAATTGTGTAGAGAATCCCTGAACTAGGAAGAAAGGGAGGGTGTTTGGAGAATACCTGTATTGAGGGGGGAGTTGTGTGGAGAATTCCTGGACTAGGAGAGTGAAAGGGAGAGTTGTGTGTAGAATCCCTGGATTAGGACAGGGAGGGGAGTTGTGTGGCGATTCCCTTGACTAGGAGAGGGGGGTGGAGTTGTGTTAAGAATACCTGAACTGGGGTGGGTGGGAGGTTGGAATATCCCTGGACAAGGATAATGGAGAGGGAGTTTGGAAATTCACTGGACTAGGAAGGAGGTGGAGTTGTGAGGAGAATCCCTGGACTGGGGGGGGGGGAGTTGTGTGGCGAATCCCTGGACTAGGAGACAGTGGGTGCAGAGTTGAGTCCATGGACTAAAAGAGGGGGGTTGTGTGGAGAATTCCTGGAGTAGGGGAGGAGGGTGTATGAAGGAGGCCCTGGGTAAGAGCGTTGCAGAGTAGAGTCTCTGGTTTAAAAGCGGGTGTTGCCAAGCCGTGACCCTGGACTAGGAGAGGGGAGGGTGTGGAGCAGAGTCACTGGACTGGGGGTGTGTGGAGTGGAATCCCTGGACTGGGAGAGGGGGATGTGGAGTAAAGTGCCTGGACTAAGAGGCAGGTGTAGAGCAGATAAATAATGAGTAAACTAATGCACAAACCAGCAAACCAACTCCAAAGACACGCTGGTAGGTTAATTGGCTTCTGTTCAAAATTGGCCCTAGTATATGAATGTAAGTTGGGGACCTTGGATTGTGGGCTCCTTGAGGGTAGGGACCGATGTGGGTGTACGATGTATGTGCGGAGTGCTGCGTGAATTGGCGGCGCTATATGGGTACCTTAAATAAAAATAGGGATGATTGTAGACACGCACCCACACTCACTCAGGTTGAACTGGATGGACTGGTGTCTTTATTAAACCTTACTAACTATGTAACTATGTAACTATGTAATAACCAACAGGCTAAAAAAGAGCTGCCAGCATAAAAAAGTATCCTCACGTGAACCAAACCAGACAATTACAATAAAACATATGCAGCACTCCTTACACCCACCAGGTATGAATCAAATGCACAATAGGTAAAATAAAAAATAGAAAGTGAAAAATGCAAAAATATTAATAATAAGATCCAAAAAACTCATATAAAGTGTAATGCCACTCCGCAAAAACGCAAGAAAATGTGCAAATAATCATACGAGCCTGTAACTCACATAAAAAAGTAATGATAGTGACTCACACACAAAATAATACATGTATATAGGTAACATTCAATTGTGCATAGATATTAAACATATTGCAATAAATAAATAAAATACTTAATCAAAATAAATACATAAATGGTGAAGTGCAATACATTAAAATGCATACATGTGCAAAAAGTTCATATAAATCCGTGAATCACAAATCAGTGCATTAAATGTCCAAATAATTAATAAGTGAAAAAATGTGATCCCGACTTCTTGCAATGTAACTCCTAATAGCAGCAAAGAAAAATCTGATCATACAGGAAAGTGCAAGTGCAGTAAACAATTGTTATGGCAAGACGTGACCAAAGTGGATGTGTGCTTCCAAACGGGCTCCGGGGTGCAACACCTGTTTCCCCCAGCCTCTCACCTGTAGCAGCAGCCCCAGTGGGCCAAGTCGAGCGTAAGCCGACAAGCGGTACAGATCTCCAAAGGCACAGCAGCTTCCGGTAGTAGTCACATCTTATGGGGACATAAAGTATCCAGCCAGCAATCACACTCCCACTCGTCAGGGAGGAGCCAGGTGCCGCTGCTGCCGGGTACGGCCGAATTCGGCAGCTACTACACCATGGAGCCTTCTCTTCTCTTTTAATACCTATCTGCCTACATCTACTGAACAGGGGGAGTGTGATTGCTGGCTGGATACTTTATGTCCCCATAAGCTGTGACTACCACCGGAAGCTGCTGTGCCTTTGGAGATCTGTACCGCTTGTCGGCTTACGCTCGACTTGGCCCACTGGGGCCGCTGCTACAGGTGAGAGGCTGGGGGAAACAGGTGTCGCACCCCGGAGCCCATTTGGAAGCGCACATCCACTTTGGTCACGTCTTGCCATAACAATTGTTTACTGCACTTGCACTTTCCTGTTTGATCAGAAGATTCTTCTTTGCTGCTATTAGGAGTTACATTGCAAGAAGTCGGGATCACATTTTTTCACCTATTAATTATTTGGACATTTAATGCACTGATTTGTGATTCACAGATTTATATGAACTTTTTGCACATGTATGCATTTTAATGTATTGCACTTCACCATTTATGTATTTATTTTGATTAAGTATTTTATTTATTTATTGCAATATGTTTAATATCTATGCACAATTGAATGTTACCTATATAGAAGATTTTTCTTTGCTGCTATTAGGAGTTACATTGCATGAAGTCAGGATCACATTTTTTCACCTATTAGCCCCTTCCCGCCGACTGTACGCATATGTGCGTACTCGGCTTTCGGGGGTTATACTGGGATGATGCCCGCAGCTTTCGAGCGGGCGATCGGCTACCCGTATATAACAGCCGATGCGGCTAAAAGCTACTCGGCTGTTATACCGGAGGAGCGGGAGGGGATGTCCCCCCCCTCCCGCCGCCTCCCGCCGCTCTTACCGGGCCTCCCGTGCAATCGGGAGGCCCGGTGTCCAATCGGCTGCCTCCGGCGGCTGTGGGCGGGCTGGAACGAAGCTGTGGGTGGCTTCGTTCCAGCCTTCTCAATGGCGCCAAATTTAAAAAAAACAAAGTATTCAGAATCGCCGTTTTCGGTGATCTGAATACTTTGAAGTGCAGAGGAGGGATAGGGGGTCTTTTAGGGAGCTCGCGCAGCGAAGAAAACGCATAGGGAAGTCGCGCCCGCATATGTAAACGGTGTTCAAATCACACATGTGAGGTATCGCCGCGATCATCAGAGTGAGAGCAATAATTCTAGCCCTAGACCTCCTCTGTAACTCTAACCTGGTAACCGTAAAAAAAATTTAAAGCGTCGCCTATGGAAATTCATAGCTACCATAGTTTGTCGCCATTCCACGAGTGCGTGCAATTATAAAGCGTGACATGTTTGGTATCTATTTACTCTGCGTAACATCATCTTTCACATTATATAAAAAAAATTGGGGTAACTTTACTGTTTGGATTTTTTAAAATTCATGGAAGCGTCCCTTTTCCAAAAATTTGCGTTTAAAACACCGCTGCACAAATACCGTGTGATATAAAATATTGCAACAATCTCCATTTTATTCTCTAGATTCTCTGTTAAAAAAATATGTATAATGTTTGGGGGTTCTAAGTAATTTTCTAGCAAAAAATATGGATTTTAACTTGTAAACACCAAATTTCAAAAATAGGCTTAGTCATGAAAGGGTTAATTATTTGGACATTTAATGCACTGATTTGTGATTCACGGATTTATATGAACTTTTTGCACATGTATGCATTTTAATGTATTGCACTTCACCATTTATGTATTTATTTTGATTAAGTATTTTATTTATTTATTGCAATAGGTTTAATATCTATGCACAATTGAATGTTACCTATATACATTTATTATTTTGTGCGTGAGTCACGATCATCACTTTTTTATGCGAGTCATCGTTATGTGAGGCTCGTATGATTATTTGCACACTTTCATGCGTTTTTACGGAGTCGCATTACACTTTATGTGAGTTTTTTCGATCTTATTATTAATATTTTTGCATTTTTCACTTTCTATTTTTTATTTGACCTATTGTGCATTTGATTCATACCTGGTGGGCGTAAGGAGCGCCACATATGTTTTATTTTAATTGTTAGGTGTAGAGCAGAGCCCCTGGACTAGGAGAGGCATGTGTGCAGAGCTGAGTCCCTGGACTAAAAGAGGGGGTTGTGTGGCAGAGGGCTGAACTAGGAGAGTGGATATGTGGAGCAGTTTTTGGACTAGGAGGGCGGGAGTATAGAGGCCCTGGACTAGGTGACAGGGGTGTGGAGTAAAGTCCCTGAATTAGGATAGGGGAAGGCCCTGGACTAAGAGAGTGGGTATATGGAATGAAGTTCCTGGACTGGGAAAGGGAAATTGTAGAGGCCCTGGATTAGGAGAGGGGGTGCCTAGGGGGAATGCTCGATTGAGGGAGAAAGAGTCTGGACCTAAAGCCTGGAATGAGGGGAGTAGGGCCTGCCATTTGGATCTGTGCACCTGCTCCTGCCTACATTACATGTCAGATTTTTGACATGCGACTGTGTCCACACAGAATTTTTAAGCCAAAACTTGAGAGAGCAATGTTACCCTATAACAAAAAATGCCTGCACAAAGATCCTCGTGACAGAATCATTAGGTATTATTTCAATTAATAATGCAGTTTTAAAAATACTGAAAAATAATTGTAAAATTACATTATATATTTGCTCTTACATTTTAGTGGCTGGGTCTACATTTACCTTAATACAGCACATTGAAAAGAGAATTGAACACAATAAACAGTACATGAGAGAATAAAGATTACATTATGTTTTAAACCATTATGACCAAAGTTAAAAAAAAAAAACTATACATCGAAGCAAAAGAGCTTTTTAAAAAAAATGAATGAACACTATCATCATTTAAATGTTTCAAGGAATATAACAGAATATGTAGGAAATCAAGGCCGCAAAAATACCAAACGAACAACAGATTGCAAAAAAGAGTAATGCCCCGTACACACGGTCGGATTTTCCGATGGAAAATGTGTGATAGGACCTTGTTGTCGGAAATTCCGACCGTGTGTGGGCTCCATCACACATTTTCCATCGGCTTTTCCGACACACAAAGTTTGAGAGCAGGCTATAAAATTTTCCGACAACAAAATCCGTTGTCGGAATTTCCGATCGTGTGTACACAAATCCGACACACAAAGTGCCATGCATGCTCAGAATAAATAAAGAGATGAAAGCTATTGGCTATTGCCCCGTTTATAGTCCCGAGTACGTGTTTTACGTCACCGCGTTCAGAATGATCGGATTTTCCGACAACTTTGTGTGACCGTGTGTATGCAAGACAAGTTTGAGCCAACATCCGTCGGAAAAAATCCTAGGATTTTGTTGTCGGAATGTCCGATCAAGGTCCGACCGTGTGTACGGGGCATAAGACAAACCCAAAGAAATTCTCCAAATATATTAATAGTAAAAATGTCAGGTCTGAGCATGTAGGCCCTTTACAAAATAATCTAGAGTGGGTGACTGGGGACAAAGAGAGGGCGAATTTATTAAATATCTTCTTTAACTTTGTGTATATAAAGGAGCATGGGTGCGCTCATGTCCATAATGGGGATGATATTGACACAGCCCCAAATGATTCACTGTGACTCAAAATTGATATGGTCCAGAAATATTTTAACAGAATAAAGGTGAATAAAGTACCTGGATCAGATGGCATACACCCATCCTAAAAGAATTGAGCTCTGTCATTCAAAGCAATTGTTTCAAATTTTTAATAACTGTCATAATACCACTGGATTAGTGTAAGGCCAACGTGGTGCCTATATTTAAAAACTGGTCAAAGTCTTTACCAAGTAACTATAGACCTGTTAGTTTAATTTCATAACCTGTTAGTTATGAGGAGAGATTACGAGCACTGAGATTATTTTCACTGGAGAAGAGACGCTTGAGAGGGGATATGATTTCAATGTACAAATACCGTACTGGTGACCCCGCAATAGGGATAAAACTTTTCTGTGCAAGGGAAGACTTAATTAAAAAAAAACTATTAGATAGGCACCTAAACGATCACAACATACAGGGGTATACAATGTAATACTGACATATATTCACACACAGAGGTTGGACTTGATGGACTTGTGTCTTTTTTCAACCTCACCAACTATGTAACTATATAGTTGGGAAGATACTGTGGAATTTAATAAAAGACCACATAGATGAGTTTTTGCTAGAAAAAAAAAACATTTTAAGCAAAAGTCAGCATGGATTTATGAAAGACAGAAGTTGTCAGACAAAACTGTTTTTTTTTTATGAGGAGGCGAGCAAAACCTCAGACAAAGATGTGACTGTGGACTTGGTATACTTGGATTTTGCAGAAGCGTTTACCCCAGTTTCCCACACATAGCTAATGTGTAAAGTAAAGTCTACAGGCTTGGAAAAAAAAATAGATAGAAACATGGCTAAGAGTCCATATCCAGAGAGTAGTGGTTAATGATTCTTACTCTGAATGGTCTGGGGCTATTAGTGGGGTACCCCAAGGTTCAATGCTGGGACCCTTACTTTTTAATATATTTATAAATAATATAGTGTCTGAGATTACCATTACTATTTCATTCTTTGCAGATCACACCAAGCTATGCAGTGGAATAATGTCCTTACAGGATGCCGCTAACTTACAAGCGATGTTTAATTGGGCAACTGTTTTGCATATGAAATTTAATGTTGATAAATGGAAAGTTATGCACTTGGGGGCTAAGAATATGCATGAGCATACATAATAGGGAGACTACAAATGGGGGGATCGTGGTGGAGAAGAATCTGGATGTTCTGGTAGATCATAAGCTGAATAATAGAATGCAATGACAAACAGTGGTTTCCAAAGCAAGCAAAATCCTATCTTGTATTAAAAAAGGTATGAACTGCAAAGAGAGATATATAATTTGCCCCTGTACAAATTAGTAAAACCTCATCTGGAATATATAGTTCAGTTTTGGGCACCAGTTCTCAAAAAGGATATCAGAGGAACTGGAGAAAGTGCAGAGAAGGGCAACCAAACTGATAGGAGGCATGGAAGAGCTCAGCTATGAGGAAAGATTAGCTGAACTGAATTTGCTTTCTCTTGAAAAGAGGAGATTTAGGGAGCATATGATCAACATGTATAAATATATAAGTGGTCCATATAGTGAACTCGGTAAAGAGTTATTTACCTTAAATTGGATGTAAACCCTCACATATTCCCAGGGAAGTGAACAGCCTCAGATAATACACAGAGATGGAAAAAATCTCCCTATATAAGTTTTATTTTTATATTTTCTTTCTACACTGTTTAGAAAGTGAGCATTGTGTTAGAAATTTTTCTTCCTGTTCCACCACTGGGTGTGGAGTCTTGGCATACACTGTGTGACTGCTGATTGGAGGAAAGGCACCCCCCCACTCCACTTAGGCAGAGCAATGAAGAAACTTGCAGAGCTCTGCTGTGAATAGACCAGCTCTTTGCTTATCTATCTCTATACCCACCCTGACACAAATTTCCAGCTGTTTTTATCTCCTGTGTCAGAGTTTCCAAGAAGTTATCATGCTGACATGCTGATAACAGAGGAACGAAGCAGCAGAAAGACATGGGACTTAGGGCTTTGGAGAGAGATAAGTAAACACTGCAGATATACAGTATGTGCCTAGGTCAGATTTCATGAATAGAGTTTACATCCACTTGTCCTTTGTGTCATCAAAAAAAAGGCAAAATTTTTTTTTGCCATCTGTGTCCCATTGCAAAGATTTCCCTCCACATTCTGTCCCATAGCCAAACAGGAAGTGAGAGGAAACCCCAGCAAATTAAATTAATTCCTTGGGGACCCCCAGATCACCAGAACTAGTGTCCCCATTGGAAGATTTCCCTTCTATTACTTTTCTTAGGAAAACTCAAAATTTGTGATTTTCTTGTACTTTCAATAATAATGGTAAATAGGACAAATAGAGAGGTTAAATCTCCTTAACGGGGGCACAGACAGCAATAAAAACTGACAAGCATTCTAAAAAAAAAGTGTTGCTTTCAAGTCTCAAATGATTTGCCCATTTCCAAGCCATCCTTCCAAATATGTCTCTTCACATATTACATCTTAATGGCCAATATTCTCTATTAAAAGAGAAGAGAAAACTCCTAACAGTGTGATATAATTTAGAACATTTATTAAAAGGTTAAAATGAGAAAAATGCGCTCACCTTTAATCATAAAAAACAGCATTGATCAATGCCCATGCCACATCAAATCACTTTTAGCTGATCTCTTTTGTTCCCATTTTTCTTTACCCTTTCAGATATGTGTGCACACAGATCTCGCTGACAGGCACGCTGTTACAAGACTTACTACATATCACAGCCCCATGGGGATAAGCAGCAATGCACTCAGGTAGACTTACAGACTCATAGACAGCCTGAATGAACTCCTCCCAATATGTTTTGTCTGATGGATACACATATATATTTCCAGCATGGAAATACAGTATACATGTGTGTAGGCAACCTGTATTCGCTGCCACTTCCCGCCAAGCTGGCCACTGGATCCTGCCCTCTTCATCTTGAGATAGGGTACACACATACCCATCTTCAGGAGAAATTCCGTCATATTGTGTCACACAAACTTCAAGCCTAAGGCCCACCACCTGTTTCCACACAAAGTGCATTTCCAACACTTTACTCTGAAAAACAGGTTAAAGTGGTTGATAAATGTATTCCACTGTGCACAAGCCCTAATAATTAATAATTAAACAATGCTAATGTTATTAGCTATACCACTACTTGCTACATAAACCATATAAATAAAGGTGAAATGATCAACAATATAAAGTATGTGTGAGTGTCACTCACCAGTGTGAAATCTCGCATCTAACGTGACACTTTGAATCCACCACTACAAATGATACTGTGAGCACCTCTCCCTTAGTATTATAACTCACCAGACAATATTACCACCCATTTTCATGGGTAGGCAATAGCGCTTAAAAGTAGATGTTATCACTCCTTCAAAGGGAATCCAGCTCACCACTCCGCCTTCCTTATAACTTTAAATCCCATCAAGTATATGTAGGAAGGAAAGAAAGCCTCCAATAGTGTATTACTTCAAATACTAAGTAATTTATTTGATAAAATATATCCACTCACATGTATAACTTTAAATGGTAGCAGCCCTATAGTCATCTCATCATTTTCACGCTGGTGTGACCACTGTACAGACCTTGCCACTCGTTCTCCCGATGTTAGTATGTCACATCCAGTTGCCACGTAGCCACGCCCCCGACATCTGACTTCATCACAGGGGATGGCTACACGGCACAACAATCTGCCTTATCTATCCTCCTCTGCCTCATCCTTAACACATCGCAGGCCGTTCATAGCAAAAATGAACGGCTGCGCTGAAATACTCAAGCCCTTATCCATCTATCCCATTAACCTCTCATAACCCGATGGTTACGAGGGGTTAACCCAAACGGTCACGGGCATTTAACCACCTGTAATATTACCACTTATAAGCCAACCTAAAAAAAACACAATATTATAAAGGCAGAAAAAGTAAGTGACCAAAAATATTGAAAATTTGCCCTTTTAAACCAAGTTACTTTCATATCTAAAGCTGGGCCTGCCCCCCTCCATCCGTGCTCCCTTTGTGGGTGAAAAGCGGGATCCTCCATCAGCACCATGTTCTGCTGGTGGATGACATTAGTGTGCATTGAGCTTGTGTGACGTCATTGTTCCTCAGCTGTGGACTCACATGGTGTTGGGAGGGGCTTCTTGTCTCCCCTCAGGGATAAATTGAGGGGGGCATTTCAGGAAGGTTGTTCGTTCACACAAGACTGGTGTTCTTAATGTTGGAGATTCTCGGTTCACAATTTACAGCACATGGTGAATATTTATTTGTAATTGTTCTTTTATATGCCCATGTGGGTAATGATACTCTGTTTTTTTTTTCTTTCTCTTGGTATTCCCATTATCCTGGTAATTTTTGGTATATCACCTACTTATATTTATCCTCCTATATCAAGGAACTACCTCATTCTCCTATATCATGGAGCTACCTCATTCATCCACCTTGCTTCTTTTACTTATATGATAAGGGAGGAGCCTTACTGTGTTTGCTCACATTAAGGTTAATCTAAACCCAAAATCAAAAATGTCATATTTATTGCTACTTAACAGTTATTAGATATGGCAGCTGAATACATTTTCTGCAAGTTCAGAAAATCAGAAATCTTCTGTCACTTCCTGTGAACTGAACTAAAACTTCAAACCATGTTATCTGTCTTCCCAGCAATTTCCCATAGGGATGAAGAGAGGGGTTATATTTTTAGTCCAAATCGAGAGCACCCTTAGAGCACAAGAAGTGCGTTACTGGCAGGATTCCCAGTAGGGAATAAATGAAAAATAGCATGGAAAATAAAACTAATGCAGCCACCACATCTAAGGACAGATAGGTTGCAATGTATTCATTGTTTTATTTCCTGGTTTAGATACTCTAAAATATATGTCTAGGCAGCAAAAACAAAAAAAAAATTCAATACATCCATGCTAATATTTTTTTTTTTGTCAGTGCTCCCTGAGTTCTCTTCTGTTGGACTACAGAATATCTCCCCCTTATAAAATAAAGAGGAGAAAGTGGGGGGTGGGGGGGGTTGTTCCAGCAGAGATAAACTAGGCAGAACACCTCTTGGGAATTCAGTACAGCAGAGGCACGGTGTTGTCAGCTTAAACAGGATGTTAGACGCACACTGGAAATGAGCATAGATTGCAGAATTGTTCTAAATATTTTTTTTTTTACTTTTTTTATCCTAGCAATACCTGAGTACAACAGTTTTTTTTAAAAACACTCTGCAAGTGTATGATGCTGCTGCTAATAGCTTCCCAAACTTCATCCTGTTCACTTGCTGGAGCCCAGTGTAAAAAATCTCAGTGTAAGCTCAATGTTGGTCTTTGTTTGAGCTTACACAGAGCTGAGGCCTTTCCCCCACCCCATGTGATATTGCTCTAGACCAGAGCCTGTTTCCTCAGGCATCGATCTTTGCATGGTAGGAAGGGGAGGGAGTCATGCCTGCAAGCACTGGGTGCTGTTACAGGATTCTGCCTCATGAACAGGACTGTGTAGGAGCACAGAAGGAAGGTAAGTATCTACAATACCCGGCAGGCTGTCAGGTACCTTGGATGAATGAATGGGAAAGGGGACAGGTTTCCTTTAAAATGCATATAAGAACCAATATCTCTCTAGAAACCTCTATTTCAAACTTTAGCAAACTTTAGAAATAAAAGAAAAACTGACTTAAAATTATGAAGGCAATATTTTCATATTGCCATAGGGTATATCCACATGTGAGTGTTGTAAAAAGTAAGAACAAATGGATATTTTATGCATAGAATCTGTAAATGTGATTATTTAGTTGAGAGTAAAACATCGCTCTATGTTGTGGAGTAATTCATGATTTATAGCTATTACCGCACAATATGTCTATAGGGAGATGGGAAAATAATCTCAGAATCTATTTATTCTGAATGATGTGTACAGGTGTATAACAGTTCATTTGAATGGCAAATGGTGACAAGTGTATAATACAAATGTACAAAATAACTTCTTTTAATGTGTTTCAATAAAGATTGAAATTGCTTTAAAGTGTTTTCTTGTAATGATACAAGCAATCACATTTCTCTGTTGTGAGGCTTACAGACTTAATCAGTAGGCAACACAGACAGCTAAAGGGTCAGGCCATCCAAAAGTCATATTTTAGTCTTTGGTAGCTATTGCAGAGTTGTTCCACCAAACAGTTTACTATAACTCTTGCATCATCATTGGTGAAGTGTCCACGTTTAAAGTGATTGTAAATGATCACCTTGTAAAACAACCCATTCAGTTTAAAAGAGAAATGAAAGGAAAAACATTTGTTTATAGATATAAAATAAAACATTATAAATATCTTTTTTTTTTATAAGTGATCACATTCCCTCTGTTCTCAGTTGCATAAGAAGCTGCAGCACACTGAGCTTCCCAGTGAAAGGCTGTGCAGGGGGTTGTGTTAGCACAAGACTGATCATTGGAGGAGAGCAGGCTGAGCTCCTAGCACAGCTAGAGAGCTGATCATGGTGTGCTCTTATGCTTAGTGTGGTCAGTTTTTAATAGGAAAGCAGAGGGACTGGCAGGAACACCAGGGATTTCACCAGGGTGCGTATGACTACGCACACCAGGGTGCGTATGACTACGCACAGTAGTCATATGTAGCTTTTAATATACATTATACAGTTACATCACATAGCTCTTCACAGAGAACATGATCTCTTTTCATATAAGTACATTCTAGAGCGGGCACATATCAGGAATATGAAATATTGGGTTTACAAACACTTTACCTTCTCTGCCCTACTGGAACCCCCCATGACAAGGAATTTCCACTTTTCTTTTTGGGCTTTTAGCTTTTTAAAATGAAAATGCAAACGAAGAATTGGCAATACACAGCATTTAAGTATGCAGGAACAGAGCCATCAAAGGTTGTGTGAAAAAACACCAAAACTTCAAGGAGCAAAAGAAGCCAAAGGGTAACCCAGGTTCCACTATTATTTAAAATACCATTATCAACCAGAAATTAGTACTTTGCTTATTGCAGTGTTTTACTAAAATGACTAAAATGGTTTTGTATAAAGGTGTGTGTTTTTGAACTGATGTTTTATATTTGTCTTTTATTTACTACTTAAACAATTGTCTAGCAAGGTACATTTATAAATAGCATAGTAGACAAATTCAGCTGGATGAGCAGGGATGAGTCGAATTTCGATCCGTGTATGGACAGGCTGATTGTACAGAAGTTGATTTACCAATTGACTTTTGTACATCTAGCCTGGTAGGTTTTTCTACCACGATTAGTGCCTCCGTCTACAGCCAGCAACACTGATCTGTTCTGATGTGTGTTCTGAAGATGGGGAAGTCTCCCTGCTGTCAGAACACAATAGCACAGCGGGAATTAGAACCCCATCCACATGAAATGTGTGGTATGGAATCAGATTTTTTTTTTCTAACTCAACCCACTGGTTGAATGAAAAAAAATTGAATAATGTATGGCCAGTTTAAGAGCCAGTGAAGGCTTTCTGATAAAAGTGATTGGGCAGCTCTAGAAATTACAAAAATTTTCCATTAAAAAAAATGCAGATTTTAATGTGTGCACAAAATAAAAAAAAATGTCCTGCTGGACAAGTGGTTAAAGGGTAAGTGGTTAAAGGCATAACTTTTCTTTTTAGTTTTGGATAGAGTGGATAGGGATTAGAACACTTGTCACTTTTTATTGCTGTCTGTGCCACAGTTAGGGAGGTTCATCTTCTCTAAAGCTAAAGTAAAAAAAAAAAAAAAATCGCAAATTTTGGGTTGACACAAGAACAGTACCAGAGAGGAAATCTTCCAATGGGGATACTAGTTCTGGTGACATCCCAGAATTCCCTCACTATAAGGGAATTTCTTCTCACTTTCTCTTTTGGCTATTGAACAAAACGTGAAGGGAAATCACCCCAATAGGATTAAAATTGCCACAAAACTGATAGGGGTTATAACCCTCCCTTACTCTATCTGAAATTAAAAAAAAAAGTTTTGCCTTTAGTTACACTTTAATGTTTACAAGCTTTGTTTTACAAATAAAAATGTACTAAATGACAAAGGATTCCCAGAGCGCTATCAGATAGCTAACGCGCAAGCAATTTAAATTCACGGATGATGTCTCACACTGACATCTTAGAAGAGAGGTTAGAGAATTGCTGCTTCATTCTGGTAATTTGTTTGTGCATTTTTTTTACTTGAGCTTTTGAGCTCTGTAAACAGCAGACTTCCCACAAAAGGGCTTAAAGTGGATGTAAACCTCAGTCATAAATCTGATCTAAGCGCATATATCTGTAGTGTTTACGTATCTATCTCCAAAGCTCTAAGTGTCGTTTCTCTCTGGTGCTTTGTACCTCTGTTATCAGCATGAGTCACTTCTAAGAAGTTTTCCCGAAACGTGAAATAAATTTGTGATGAGGGAAGGAGCTCAGCACACAGCTTGTCTAGTCAGAGCACAGCTCTATAGCCTTCCTTCATTCCTGTGCAGTATGTGGAGGGGGGTGTGACCTTTTCCTCCAAGCAGCTCTCATACTAACTGCAGCTCTCCACCTCCTGCACTCTGCTCCTCACAGATGTAGAAGGATTTCATCACAAATCTGCCCTTTTGAAAGGATGTAGAGAAGACTCCAAATAAACAAGTAAAATGTATGTAGGAGGATTTGTTTCATCTCTGTGTATCACCTGAAGTTATTCACTTCACTGGGTATATGAGAGGGTTTAAAACCACTTTAAGACAAAACAAGAAAAGGTATAAAAATAAAAATGCTATTATAAAAAATATACATTCCTTTTCAAGTGACCCATACTCAATCACTAAAATTTAGGGAAGACATCACATAACGCCAACTGTTACCTTAAAAAGGAGTTCCACCCAAAAGTGGAGCTTCCGCTCATTTGTCTCCTCTCCCCCTCCGGTGCCACAATTGGGACCTTTCGGGGGGGAGAGGGTACAGGATACCTGTCTTTGACAGGTATCCTCTTCCCACTTCCAGGAGTCCATGCCGCGGCCCTTGACATCACCGCGGGGCTCCTTCCTCCTCCCTCCTCCTGTCCTTATCGCCGGGCCAGTAGGAGAGAGGAGCGGGGCCTCGCGCATGCGCAGTAGGTTTCCTGGTGTGAAGCCATAAGGCTACACTGCTGGGTACCCTTACCCGCAATGGTGGCGGCAGTACCCGACAGCTGATGGAAACATCAGTTGCGGTGTCGACATCGCTGGACTCCAGGGCAGATAAGTGTCCTATTGTTAAAAGCCAGCAGCTGCAGTATGTGTAGCTGCTGGCTTTTAATTTATTTTTTTGGGACGGAACACTGCTTTAAATACTTCAGCCCCAGAAGGTTTATCCCCTTTCCTGACCAGGCCCATTTTTACAATATGGCACTGCATACTTTAACTGACAATTGTGCGGTAGTGTGTCACGTCTACCCCAACACAGGTGGTCAGACGCTATAGCTGGCTACTGTGTTCTTCACCTATAGCAGCCCCCTTTCCCATAAGGCAAGCAAGCCTACTGGTACTTGGTTGCCCCCAGAACTTATACACAATGCTATAGTGCCTAGCCAACACCCCAGGGCAGGAGCGAACTGAGCAAAGCAAACAGATACTTGCGGTTAGCAGACAGATAGCGTGGTTCTATGACAGTCCTGGTAAAAGGTAGGCTGAATTCAGGGAATAGAGCAAAATCCGGGCCAAATTCATACACAGAGAAATCCAATCTAGCAGAGCAGGGCAGACAGACAGGGAGCTTGATCAGGAACAATACACGTATCACACTCTATCACAAGCACCCAAATGAAGGTTTAGTTGGCTTATAACAGACTTGAGTTTCCACCCAGAGACTGACCACATCAATCAGCCTGCAGGTGGACAAAGACAGGGAGAATGCCATAGCCAAAACTCAGATGCTGGAATGAGGGGCAGGAGCGCTAGATGCTCCTGACATTACCCCCCTCTGAGGGGCCCCCAGTCCCTAAAGATGAGCTGGACACCTAGCACAGGACCATCAGACTAGGCAGAGGTCAGTGAACCTGCAAGGTCAGGTTGGTTAGCAGGTGACGTGTCACAGGAGTCAAGCCGGATAGCTGAAACATAAGCAGAATGCAGAGAGCCCTGAAAAAAAGGTTCAATGCACCACCTGGCCGAATGAGGCAGTCTATCCAAAGGATGGATTGAACTTCTTAGACAGGTTTGAATGGATTTAGTAGAATTAGGGTGCGGCCAGGTTACAGAAAGTCCCAAATAAGAAGAAGCAGGAGACTCAATGGGCATGGGCTGGACTGGCATAACTGATGCAGAGGCCAACTGAATCGCATCGCCAGGTGTAGCGACTGACTAAATCGTATCGCCAGGAGTAACGACTACCTGAATCGCACCGGCAGGAGTAGTGACTACCTGAATCGCTTTGCCAGATGTAGCGACTACCTGACTCGCATCACCAGGTGTAGCAACAACCTGAATCACATCACCCAGGTATAGCGACAGTGGAACTTGCAGACAAGTTAGCCTGGCTGTATGTCCAAGGGAGTTTAGGGACAGGCACAGGTAGGAGAAATCCAGGGGGCTTGATATCTGAGGACTTTTTGCCACCACGCTAGGGCAGGTGGTAACTGAGCAAAGCAAACAGATACTTGCGGTTAGCAGACAGATAGCATGGTTCTGTGAAAGTCCAGGTAAAAGGCAGTCTGAGTTCAGGGAATAGTCCAAAATCCAGTCCAAAGTCATACACAGGGAAATCCAATCTAGCAGAGCAGGGCAGACAAACAAGGGGCTTGATCAGTGGGTCCTGGCGGACATCGGGTCCCGCTGTTTCCAATCACAGCAGGAGCAGGTTGCTGGCGGCGCACGCGTACACCCCAGACCCGGTGCATGAAGTCACGTACAGATACGTGATTTCACGCAGGAGGGCCGCCCTGCCACAGTATATCTGCATGGGGCGGTCCATAACAGGTTAATTGTTCAGAAAAACCTTACCCAAGTCCTTCTCTGATTTAGTTGATGGTTAATGAGACCTGATTTTTCCTGACTTAATGGCTAGCTTCCACCAGCTGCCATCCCCGTCCAGTGATAGTACTTCCACTGGCCACTTAGGCAGTTTCATTGGTCACGTGAATGAAAGCTGGCAGGACTTACCGTATTTATCGGCACATAACGCGCACAGGCGTATAACACGCACATTCATTTTAAGAGGGAAGTTTCAGGAAAAAAACTTAAATTTTAAATAAGAAACTTTGAAGTAAAATAAGGGTCAGTGCCCATCTGCAGCCTCACCATTGCCATCAATGCAGCCTGATCAATGCCCATCTGCAGCCTCACCATTGCCATCAATGCAGCCTGATCAATGCCCACCTGCAGCCTCATAAGTGCCATCAATGCAGCCTTATTAGTCCACATCAATGCAGCCTCACCATTGCCATCAATGCAGCAGCCTCACCATCGCCATCAATGCAGCAGCCTCGCCATTGCCATCAATGCAGCAGCCTCGCCATTGCCATCTATTGACTTCCTATTACAGAGGCCGCCAAGTAAACAGGAGATTCTCACTGTATGTAATCTGATGGCACTCGTCCCCCCCCCCATTGCCTCCGAGGCAGCCGAAATTGAAGTATTGGCGTATAACACGCACACGCTATTTGCACCCGATTTTCATGGTGAAAAAGTGAGTGTTATACGCCAATAAATACAGTATTTATTAAGTCAGAGGTAGTCAGGCCCCTGTAATCTGAGAAAAGCATACAAGAATCTTTTCTAGGTAATAAAGACAATAGACGGGCATCTTGTGGTTCACATGTTCACCTTTATTGTCTTACTCTAGGTTCACAGCTATGCGTTTTTAGTGCGTTTTTAGTGCATTTAGCAGAAAAGCACTACAGTCCATTTAACATGGTTTCCTATGGTACACGTTCACATCTATGCGTTTTTCAGCCGGTGCATATTTGGAAAGGATCAGGGCCTTTTTTTTTACCTCCGCAGATTGCGTTTTGTGTGTAATAGACTTTAATGGACCCACACCAAAACCGCAAGTGTTGCGTTTTTGATGTGTTTTTACATGCGTTTTGCATTTTGCATTTTTTCCTCCATATCACCCTGTGTATAGCTGGTTGTTAAAGAGCAGGCCAGGAAGCCGGCCGGCATGTCCTTAACAACCAATGAGTCATTAGCTGTCAGCTCGCAATTGTCAGGAATTTCCGGCAAAAAAAAATTGGCAAAAAAACGCGAGGGGTTCCCCCCCCCCAATCCATACCAGGCCCTTATCCGAGCATGCTGCCCGACAAGGCTGATCCACTTTTGTAACTTGCTAGTATTTTGAAGCCAAAGGATAAGCATTGAAGCCATGTATTTAGTAATTCCTAAAGGATTAGAAATGGCAGTATAAAAGCAGTATCAAAAGCATAAATACGATTTGCGGTGGTAGTCCTAGTGTTTTATATATACAGAGTGCCAATCTTAGGTTTGCAACATTTTACTGCACTGCACACAGTCAGATTTATGTACACTTTGAATACATATTCAGATATTCTTTGAGGCTTTATTAAATTGTCAAATTACAAAACCCTGCAGCACAGAGCCACAGAGTATCACTCTTATTTCTTCACCAAAAAGCATCAAGAGACAAGATGAAAGTTATCTCTCAGGCTGTGTGCTCCAGGGGTAACACAGCAAAAAATCCCAGTCCCACTGCTTCTCATGCGGACTGAAAACTGCCTACAAGGACAGGTCTAGCCATATTGGTATGAGTTTGTGGCCCATTTTGCCAATATTAGTCATATAGTCATCGTTACTTATTTCTGATTATTTCTGATTGGGTCAGGATGTGTCACATCCTTTGTAAGTAATAAACTCTTTATTATTTTGCCCTTAAAACTATACTATTTTGCCCTTAAAGGACTCCAGGCAAGCAGCTAAATACAGGATGAAATGGAAAAACAGACATGAGTGTTTTAGTCTGCAGTCTCATGGTGCATCTCAATGCATACCCTGTGTGAGGGCCATCTTTAACTGCAAAGGGGATGCACAGGTGTCCCTTGCATCCCCATGCAGACGGTCCCATTTATGTATGTACAGGTGTGGATTCACACTCCCCAACTCACACGGTCTGCATTCACACACAGATGTCAGATTGGGAGCAGCGGCTGTGTCAGTGCAGCTGCTACAGCCCAATAGCCATCCACGGGAACTGCCTGCACAGGGATTCAAGGAGCACCTTCGCATTCCCATGTAGGTAAACATGGCCTTTGCATGAGGTATGCGTTGACATGCCTCATATAAGCTCAGCCTTACCTGTCAAAAGTACACTACTGGTTAAAAGTTTTAGAACACCCCCTTTTTCCAGTTTCCTGAAATTTAAGCAGTTCAAGTCCAGTGAATAACCGGAAACGTTACAAAGGTAAACTGACTGTGGTAATACACACTTACATTGTTTACACTGAGTTCAGTTTCCCACACAATCAAAAGGTACTTAGAAACTGGAACAAACTCTGACAGTAAGGCTCAGTTCACGCTGGAGTACACAGCGGCTCACAGCAGGAGTCCGGTGCGTCTCCATTCCCAGTTTCATGTCCGATTTCAGCACCAATTTTGGGCTGAATTTGGACCTGAAATGGACCAAAAGATGCACAGGGTTCCTTGGAGAGCCGGTCACAATCTCCTGCTATGCGAATTGGATGCGGGGAAACCGGTGTGAACTGGTGTGAATCCAACTGCAGAGGTCATTTAGACCCAAAGCCACAACAGAATCAGAACACAAGTTTCTGAGAGTCAACAGCTTGTGTGACAGGTGGCTCACAGGACAACAGCTTCAAGCACAGCTTAAAGAGGAAGTTAACCCTGGTGGGTTTTATTTCCTCTTTTTTTCCCCTGCTTTCCCCTGCAAAGTAAAAGCATAAGGGGCTATTATGCATCGCCTGCTTGTCCCCGCTGATGGCCGCATCCATCTTCGCCCCTCTTCCTTCCGGGGCCACGGACTATGGCTCTGTGACTGGCCGGAGTCGCATGACGTCACTCCCGCGCATGTGCACGGAGCCGCCAGTCACGACATTTGCTAGTGAAGAAATGGC
The DNA here is from genome assembly GCF_042186555.1 of Aquarana catesbeiana. Lineage (NCBI taxonomy): Eukaryota > Metazoa > Chordata > Amphibia > Anura > Ranidae > Aquarana > Aquarana catesbeiana. Next base: position 173,345,689 of record NC_133324.1, read on the forward strand.
TTGGAGGGCCGGTTCTTCACAGCGTATGCACTGATGATGTCGGCGCAAGCATATATGGTAAATATCTCCTAAATCATGCAGGTTTAGGAGATATTTACAGTACCTACAGGTAAGCCTTATTATAGGATTACTTGTAGGTACAAGTGGTGTAACTAGGTTTACAACTACTTTAACACTTATTGAAGTAAGCAAGTCTCAGTTTCAACTGTGAAGAGAAGACTTTGAGCTGCATGGTTGTAAGAAAAAAAAGAAAGGGCCATGAAGCACCACCAGTGGACTACTGAAGACTGGAAAAGGCCTTATGGACCACTGACTCAAAATTTAAGATCTTCAGTTTATCACGCAAAGTTTTTGTACAGCCACAAATAAGTGAAAGGGATGGTTCCTCAATGTGAGACACCAACTGTCCAACATGAAGGGCTAGGCATGATGGTGTGCGGCTCTTTTGCTAGAGGCAGGCTTGGGGACCTACTTAGAGTGATTGGCACCCTGAAACAAAACTAATACCACAGCATTTTGCAGGGTCATGCAGTACCCTCTAGAATATGCCTAGTTGGTCAGGGGTTCATCTTACAGCAAGGTAATGACCCAAAACATTTCTCCAGACTGTGTCAGAACTACCTTAGAAGAAAAGAACATGACAGTAGGCTTCAAATCATGGAATGCCCAGCACAGTCTCTAGACTCAAACCCTATCAAGCTGGTTTGGGATGATCTGGACAGAAGGGTGAAAGCAAAGTAACCTACAAGTGCAACACATTTATGGGAACTTCTGCAACAGTGTTGAGAAAAACTTTCTCAATTAAATTTGATTTCCACTGTAAAAGAATGCCACCAGTTTGTTTTGCTGTTATATCTGTAGAAGGTGGCATCTTTGATAAGTAAAAAAATTTAATTACATTTTGTTAAAGAAAATTATTTCTTTTTTTATGTCCAATTGTTTTTTTTTTATTCTATGCTTTATTTTCAGTATGAGTACAATGAGACATCAAACTGCATACATTAAAAAAAAACTGGAGAGATAGGGGTGTTCTAAAACTTTTGACCTGTAGTGTATTTGTATTTTTGTCCATCCAGTGCTGATATTGATACAGAAATGCCAGATAGCAAAGTTCTGGCAGAGGAGGGGGGACTATTTTTCTCTTCTGCAGTTTTGTTTTCACTTACAACCCTTCTCCACACCCCAATTCTGTGTCAGGATGGTTAAAGGAAAACCAGAACACTGATAAGCTCATTCCTCTGTCAGTCTCCTCTCTCCTCTTATGAGCATGCTCCTTGCACTGCAATGCTCCTTATTGGCTCCTTTTCAAACTCCACCCCCGTCCCCTCTCTAAACTCTGCTGTACAGGGACTGCAAGAGTCTGATACCAAATCAAATTATAGTATTTACACTGCTTGAAATAAAAAAATACACTTAAAGTGGTTCTAAAGGCTCAAGGTTTCTTACCTTCATGCCCCCCCCAATACTTACCTGAGCCTCATCGTGATCCAGCAATGTGCACCCGAGCCTCGGCTCTCCGGGGATCATTCTCTGAGGCAGCAACAAGATCCATTTCCTCCCACTGCTGTCAATCACAGTCAGTGAGCCAAAGAGAAGGGGGGGAGAGCCGCAGCTCTGTGTGTGAATGGACATGCAGAGCAGCGGCTCAGGAGTGAGCCTACTTGGGTACCCCCACTGCAAGCTGTTTGCTCTGGGGGCACTCGGCAGAAGAGATGGGGCCAGGAACGCCGGCGGGGGACCTGAGAAGAGGAGGATCGGGCTTCTCTGTGCAAAACCACTTCATAGAGCAGGTGAGTATAACATGTTTGTTTTTTTAAAAAAAACAAGCCTTTAACTAGTTTCGGACCAGCCGCCGCAGTTATACTGCGGCAGGTTGGCTTGGTTAGGCGAAGTAAGTTGCACCAACACTACACTAACATCAGTACACATAGGTACACTTGTCACCCCCCCAATCGCCCCCCCCCCCCAGTTAACCCCTTCACTCCCTGTCACAGTGTCACCAAGTGCAGTGTTCATATTTTTCTTTGATCACTGTACTGGTGTCATTTGTGACAATAATCAGTGTTAGGGTACTTAGCAGTAGCCCCTTGATCACCTCCCAGTAAACCATTTCACCCCCTGTCACCAGTGATCACTGTATTAGTCTTACAGGTGACGCTGGTTAGTTAGTTTGCTTTTTATAGCTTCAGGGCACCCGCTGTATATTACCCAATAAAGGTTTAACCCCCTGATCACCTGGAGGGTACCTGCTAGCACCTGCATTTAGCCCCTCTGCCCAGCCCAGCCCAACCAAGTGCAGTATCAATCGATCACTGTCACTTACAAAACAAAAAACACATAACTGCAGTGTTCGCAGAGTCAGGCCTGATCCTTGTGAATGCTAATGCCCGTACACACTCTCAGACTTTCCGACAACAAAACCGTGGATTTTTGTTCGAAGGGTGTTGGCTCCAACTTGTCTTGCATACACACGGTCACACAAATGTTGGCCAACAATTACGAACGTAGTGACATACAAGACATACGTGATTTCTCCATTATGAACGCTAGTTTTACAAGACCGAGCACTTCCGGCTCGTACTTGATTCCGAGCATGCATGGACTTTTGTCTGATAGACTTGTGTACACACAATCGGAAAGTCCGACAACAAACATTTGTTAGCGGAAAATTTGAGAACCTGCTAGCCAACATTTGTTGGCGGAAAGTCTGACAACAAATGTTCGATGGAGCATACACACGGTCAGACTTTCCGCCAACAAGCTCACATCCAACATTTGTTGTTAGAAAATCCAATAGGGTGTACGGGGCATAACAGTTTTTTTGGTAGCTTTTGATGTCACTGACAGTCATATGCTCTTTTTTCCTGTGAGTCTCACTAGTTGTACCAGTAAATTTAGAGGCCAAAATGTCCAATCAAAGTACACTAGTGAAGAGGCGTACACATTTCTGAGCATGACAGATGAGAGTGAAGAGGAAGTCACCCATCTGTCAGATTCAGGCTCAGAATACAAACCTGTAGACAGCAGCGGCACCCTGACAGATAGCTCTGACGATGGAGTAGTGGTCCCTGCCGTTCTTCTGCTGTTGTTGAGGGGCAAGAACCACAGGGCTCTCATATGGAGCAGAAAGCCAGTACTAGTGCCACTCATCTTTCTGGTGAACTGGCAAGCACCAGCAGCCTAGTGCATCCTGGCCGTACATCCAGTACTGCAGTAACACTTGGTGACGTGCTGAGTCCCATAAGTGCAGTTCAAGCTGGTGAGGTGGCTAGCACAAGTAGAGTCCCACAGCCACCAAGAAGACAAACACAGGCTTGTCAAGCCCATAGTGCCCTTCCCGCTGCATTTGCCCATCCTAATTAGCAGCCCACCACTTCTGCAGCACCCGTACTTCCCCCATTCACTGGCCAACCCGGAATTCAGGTGAAAACAGGTGATTTTATGTCACTTGATTTTTATTTGCTGTTTTTCACAGAAGATCTCTATAGATCTGTTGTGGACCAAAGCAATTTGTATGCTGGTTAATTCATCGCTGCTAATCTCCAGTTGGCCCTTGCCAGAGATTGGAAACATATTACGGTTTTCTCAATTTAAGACCTTCCTGGGCCTATCCCTCCTCATGGGCATAGTTAAAAAAAGTGAGTAGAGGTCATATTGGTCCACTGACTCAATTCACCATATGCCATATTATGTTCTCTGCTTACATTACCAGGACGCAATCCGAGCAGATCTTGCGGTTCATGCATTTCAATGACAATGAACTCTGTCGTCCTCGGGGTGACCCTGGATTTGATTGGCTCCACAAAATTTGGCCCCCACTTCAAAATACAATTTTCAGCCTTGCTTACTCCCGATCAAGTTGTCTGTGTTGATGAGTCCCTGATTAAGTTTTCTGGCCGTTTGTCTATCAAACAGTATCTTACCAGCAAGTGTGCCAGATATGGGGTCAAGATGTATAAGCTCTGTGACAGGGCAACAGGCTATACATATAGTTTTATGGTTTACGAGGGAAGAGATAGTCATGTGAAGCCTGAGAACTTCCCAGACTACATAAGGAGCGCTGGTAAGATTGTGTGGGACTTGGTGTCACCCTTATTTGGAAAGGGGTACCACTTGTACGTGGACAATTATTACACAAGTGTGCCACTTTTTAGTCACCTTTTTGATTGTGGAATTGTGCAATCTAATTGCAGGGGTTTCCCCCAACAGCTTGTAGAGTCTTGACTTAGCCAGGGGTAGAGAGCCTGCTTGAAATGTAATAATTTGTTAGCCGTGAAGTGGAGGGATACACAGAATATTTTCGTTCTGTCCTCCCTTCACGCAGATACGACTGTCCAAATTCCTACGGCGACTGGTGTTGTGGAGAAACCCCTCTTGTCCACGAATACAAGCTTAACATGGGAAGAGTGGACCTCAATGACCAGTTGTTGGCAATGTACCCAATTGCCCGTAAGGCCAGACGCTGGTACAAAAAAGTGTCTGTATATTTATTCCAATTGGCTCTGCTGAATGCTTATGTACTATACAAAGCTTCAGGATGAACTGGATCCTTCCTTAAATTCCAGGAAGAGATCATCACAGCTCTTTTGTTTCCAGACAGTGCAATGCGCCACCTTCCCAATGCAAATGCAGTCAGCCGGCTGCATGAGAGGCATTTTCCGTATGTTCTTCCTGGTACCCCTGCCCACACAACACCCCAAAGAAGATGTTGTGTTGGCAGAAAACTCAGATTTAGGCGTGACACCCGCTTTTATTGTTCCTCCTATCCTGATCAACCTGGTCTTTGCATAGGTGACTGTTTCAAACGCTACAACACACTAGTGGAGTATTAGCGTAGGGTACAGCTTTGCACAGTCCTAGGGCACACTTACACAGGGTCTCGAAAGATGAGATGGCCATCACATTTTGAGAGACCCTAATCTGGAACGTTTACAGTTTATATAAAAGTGGAAAAAAAACACAGAAACACAAAATAATAAAAAACACAAAAATAGTTGTTGTTTTATTTTTCTTCTCTCTCTATTGTTCTCTCTATTGTTCGCTCTCTATTGTTCTATATCTATTGTTCTCTCTCGATTGTTACTGTATTTTAGAACTGTAATGTTTTATTTTTACTATGAATTATTGTATTTGCTTTGCAGGTATGGTATGTCTTACTGTTATGCTATAATGTTACTTTGTTTTATTGTTAGCCATTATTTGCTTAGCAGGTATGCCATTCAGCTGCAGCACGGGTTTATTTATTCTGACATGAAAAATATAATGATATGCAGCACTATAAATGTAGCATTACAAATAAAAAGTCCATAGTGTTTGAAATAAAGTCCTTGTTCAGGAGAAAATGCTGGAATCACCCACAGTGTAGACAGAAATATAAATTAGGTGACTATGGACTTATCCTCCACCGAACATCAACACACCAGGCCTCTTACCAAACCAAAAAGAATGGATCACTTAATTACAGGTGGTCAAACAGGCATGATAAATCCACAAAGCCACAAAACCATTAATGGAGAACACAGATGGCTGGGTCTTGTAGTTCCACCAAATAATCAGAGGTGCATGCATAAAATATAAAAGAAGGAACTCCTCATGGTGTAGTATTATAAAACCAGGGTCATATTTATTCAAAGAAAAATCCAGGGTACTCACATTTCACCAGATAAAAACGAGCATGTAAAAAACAGCAGTCTGTATAAGCAGCATTTGTTTCCAACCACAAAGATGGCTGCAGTCAACACGTTGCAGTGTTGTGATATCAGAACTCCTCCCAACGCTGCGTTTTGTCCAATCGAACGTCGCCAAGGGCGTGGTTAGAGTTCATACTGACTTCTTTATATAGGAGGAAGGGCGGAAGTGGACACGCCCATTCCCTCTCAAAATACATGGCTAGAAACACCCACGGTGGCCATGTTTAGGGAGACTAGATAGGAAACACTATAAATGTATCCATATAATCTCTGAGAGGGGAAAGGAAAATAAACCGGGCCAGATTGGAAACAAGAATAAAAATAAATTGAAAAAAATTAAGAATACTTAAAAAATCCAAAAATGGAAATATTAAGCGTAATTAATAGAATTACAGTTTATTCAAAAAACTGCCTCTATAGTAGATGTAATGCTGTCATCTTGTGGTTGAAAACAGGTATAACAGGGAAATCAAACATAAAAGCAACATACAGAAAACATAAATTTAAAAAGATAATAAAAAATCTATAAAAAAGGAAGAACAGTCTGGGGGTTCAACTGTTGACAATAAAGGCATTCACATCCCATGTTCAAACCAAATGGTCTGTAAGATTCTAAACAGAAAATCCACCAGGTCTCCATCTTTTAAATCTCTCTCCTAATATGGCTGCCTCTCCAATGAGGATCAAACTTGTCTATGGCCATAAAATATATATATATATATATATATATTAAATAAACTGCAGCTAACTGAATCACCTGCCTGCCTGAAGTATATTAGAAACAGTACACCAGGAACGGCCTGCAGTTATATATGTATATGTATATATATATATATATATATATATATATATATATATATATATATATATATATATATATATATATATAAAATAATCAATTATGCAGCTCTTACTAGAAAATAAACAAATGTACGGAGATCAAATCTAATGGAGATTCAATTGGGAAAATCCAGATAAATAATTTGTCTTAAGATTAATCTTCCATCATATTGTGTAACTAAAGGTTATGTCAAGACCAATGTTACAGCAAATAATGAATCTACAATAACTAACAGCCAATAGAGCCCTTAAAGAGAGGGTACGGACTACCTAAACATGAATAAATCCTTTAAACTGAACAAAATAAATAAATAAAATTAATCTGAAAAGTCTTCCTGTGACAATTAATAATACGGGACAAATCACAACACTAAAGTGCATAATAGTGCATAATTGGACTCAGTGCATACATTTTAATAGATCACAATAAACCACAGGTCTTTAAAATAAACGTTTGCAGCAGTGCAAACTGTGCAAAACAAAAGTAAAATAAATTGGATAAATTATGTGACAGAAGCATGCAAAATTCAAAAAGTATAAAACATTATTACAACTGGGATTGTCACAATGTGATTGCACCGTATATGGGACCTTTTTTAGGACACTTTGTTTCACCTTTTCTATTATTAAGCACTTTATCTGGAATATATACTGAATATATCTCACTGCATAAAGTTTAGCTATATCTCACTGCAGGCTGTTCCTGGTGTACTGTTTCTAATATACTTATGGCAGGCAGGTGTTTCAGTTAGCTGCAGTGTATTTAATATATATATACAACTCTCATATATATATATATATATATATATATATATATATATATATATATATATATATATATATATATCTCCATTGTATCCAATTTAGCTATATCTGACTGCAGGCTGTTCCTGGTGTACTGTTTCTAATATACTTCAGGCGGTGTACACAGTATACAGTGCTATGCACCCATAGTGCAGTTGCTCATACTTTTCTGGTGGTCAATACAGTACACCCATAGTTGTTATTAAACTTCTGTTGGTGTACACAGTACCGTGCACCCCTAGTGCAGTTGCTACTACTTTCCTGGTGGTGTACACAATACATACAGTGCACCCATAGTTGTTATTACACTTCTGTTGGTGTACACAGTACCGTGCACCCCTAGTGCAGTTGCTACTACTTTCCTGGTGGTGTACACAATAAGCAGGTGCAGGGCGCTTCTGACTCCCCACATATTTTGAAAAGATCTTTGGTGTGGACCTCTTTTGACATGTGTGCAGCAGATTGCACCGTTGCTGTATGCAACATATGTCTAAAGCGTATCAAGCATGGCCAAAACAGCAGCCGCTTGGGCACCACATGCTTGACCAGACATATGACGACCTCCCATGCAGTCCGTTGGCAACAGCACTTAAAAGACCCACATAAAAGAACAAGGAGGACCTCTCCTTGCTCCTCATCAGCTGGGTTCTCCAACCCCACTATACCTCCAGTCCTTTCAGAAACTTGCACTGAGAGGAATGAAGGTATAGCAATAGTTGTCCCAAGTACTTGCAGCCAATCTGCTATCAGTACTCCTCCATCTGACTTTAGCAGGCAAATTTCCCTATTCCAGTTGCTAAACCGTCAAAAGAAATTCGGTCCCAGCCATCCACATGCTCAGTGTCTGAATGCTAGCTTGGCCAAATTGCTAGCACTGCAACTGCTGCCTTTTCAGCTGGTAGACTCTGCCCAATTTCGTTAATTTGTGGAATGTGCAGTACCTCAGTGGCAGGTTCCCAAACGCCATTTATTTTCACGGAAGGCCATTCCGGCTATCTACCAGCATGTGAAAAGCAATGTCTTGGCCTCGTTGGACAGGATGGTCAGTAGTAAGGTGCATATTACTGCTGACTCATGGTCCAGCAGGCATGGACAGGGACATTACCTTTCTTTCACGGCGCACTGGGTAACTCTGCTGGCAGCTGGGAAGGATGCAGGACAGGGTTCAGTATTGTTGGAGCTTGTTCTGCCACCATGCCTCCAAAATGCTAGTGGTGATTCTGCCACAGCTCTCTCCTCCACCCCCTCCTCTTCTTCTTCCTCTATGGCCTCTTCCTCTGCAGATTTCTCCTCTGAACCAGCAGTGCTCCATAGGCATTCAAGCACTATGGCTACGCAAGCACTCACGCAAAAAGATTCCATGTGGTGCTTGAGTTGGTCTGCTTAGGGGACAGGAGCCACACTGGGGCAGAGATTCTGTCAGCTCTGCAGGGACAGGCTCAGAGGTGGTTAACGCCACACCAGGAATGGTTGTATGCGACAATGGCACCAACCTCCTCTCCACCCTCTGACAGGGACACTTAACCCATATTACCTGTTTGGCTCATGTCCTGAATTTGGTGGTGCAGCGGTTCTTGAGCAGGTACCCGGGGCTTACAGGATCTCCTGAGGCAGGCCAGGAAAGTCTGTGGTCATTTCCGCCGGTTATATAATGCCAGTGCTCGGCTGGCTGACATTCAAAGAGAATGCAACCTGCCCGAAAACCGCCTCATTTGTGAGATGCCCACCAGGTGGAACTCAACATTGGCAATGCTGCAGCGGCTGCACATGCAGCAGAGGGCCATCAATGAGTACCTGTGTGAGTATGGCACCAGGACAGGGTCAGGGGAGCTTGGCTTTTTTTCGCCACGCCAGTGGCTACTGATCAAGGATGCATGCACTGTCCTGTCACCATTTGATGTGGCCACGAGAATGGTGAGCAGTGACAGTGCATGCATCAGTGATACTGTCCCTCTTGTCTTCCTGTTGGAGCACACACTTCATGGAATAATGGACAGGGCACTTGAGGCAGAACAGCGGAAGGAAGAGGAGGACTTCCTTTTCTCTCAAGGCCCCCTTTATCCAGATACTAGTATTCCTGCAGGCCTGCCGATCACACAGGAAGAAGGAGAGGAGGATTGTGTCAGCATGGAGGTGGAGCCTGGAACTCAGCATCAGCAGCAGTCTTCAAGGGATCGTTTTCAGTCCTCAGAAACCCATGGACTTGTACATGGCTGGGAGGATGTGGCTGCGGATCATGCGAAAGGACCCTCTGATCCATGGTATCAAGAAGAGGGATCAGTACTGGCTGGCAACCCTTCTTGATCCACATAACAAGAGTAAGGTTGCAGAACTTATCCAGCCTTGGCAGAGAAAGCAGAGGATGAGACATCTTCGGGAGGCCTTGCAGAAAGGTTTGTGCAATGCGTTTCCAGAGCCTGGGATGTTACAATTTCCTGGTGCTGGACAACGTTTTGCTGAGACTTCATTCAGTCACAGAAAGAGCGGTGGAGAAGGTGGCCAGCTGACCGACGCCTTCAGGCAATTATTCAGTCCTCAGCGCCCAGGTCTGATTGGTTCCAGCAACCATCACCAGTGTCTGAATTACATGGTGCAGGAATATCTAGTGGCAAGATCAGACTTGGACACCTTTCCACCAGAACATCCACTGGGTTATGGGTCTTGAGGATGGACCACTGGCCAGAGCTTGCTCAATATGCAATTGAGCTACTGGCCTGTCCTGCATCCAGCGTTCTTTCTGAATGCACATTCAGTGCTGCTGGAGGCTTTGTAACCGATCACAGAGTGCGCCTGTCCACAGACTCTGTTGATCGGCTCACATTCATAAAAATGAATCAGTCTTGGATCACCAGCTACCAAGCACCTGATGCTGATGTAACCGAATGATTTTTCTATGGATGTGGGATGCCTTGAAGACTGAATATGCTTAGTGACCATCTTATTATGCTGAGTGACTATCCTATTCCTCCTCAATTTTCATGATGATAGCTTCTAAGAATATTTTCGGTTCAGGGCACCACCACCACTACCTAAGGCCCAATTTTTCTGCCCCTGTTTAACAGGGGCACGTAATTACAATTTTTGATCAAATATTTAACAGCAGGGCTTGTTCTTGCCTTCAACAAGAGTATCCATGAGGGGTTGCAGTGTTGTGGCACCACCACTGCCTAAGGCCCAATTTTTCTGCCCCTGTTTAACAGGGGCGTGTAATTACAATTTTTGATCTTATATTTTACAGCAGGGCCTGTTCCTGCACTCAACAAAAGTATCTGTGAGGCTTTACAATGTTGTGCCACCACCATCACCACCACCGCCTAAGGCCCAATTTTTCTGCCCCTGTTTAACAGGGGCATGTGATTACAATTCTTGATGTAATAATTCATAGCAGGGCCCGTTTCAGCGCCCACCAAGAGGAACTGTGAGGGCTTAAAGTGTTCTGGTACCACCAACACCTAAGGCCCAATTTTTCGCAGAGTGTATAGGGCAGGCCGTATAGTATATACAGGCAGTCCCCTATTTTCAAACATCCGACTTACAAATGACTCCAACTTACATACGGAGGGAGACAACAGGAAGTGAGAGGAAATCTACCCCTAGGAAGGGAAATTCTTTCCTGTCAGAGTTAATATGGGAAAAAGGTGTCTCCCCACTGATGCTTTATCACCAATCCTTGTTTCCCTAATAATCCAAATTTTCAAAATCCAATTGTCATTGCGACAGAAAGTGAGGTGAAATCTTCTGAACAGGGGCACAGACAGCAAAACAAACGTTACTGGGGTGATGATAACCCTTCCCTATGTTATCCAAAAAGCTTAAAAATAGATTTTTGGCTGGAGCTACACTTATAAAATGTACCTGTTCCAGATTCAACTTAAGAACAAACCTATTTTGTTTGTAACCTGCGGACCGCCTGTATACTGCTGCTGTTTAGAGTATATAGGGCCTGGGGGCCCCACGCCTTTTTTTTTAATTTGTGTGTGGGGTTGGGTGTGGGGTTCACCTTAATATCTATACCAGACCCAAAGGGTCTGGTAATGGGCTGGGGGGGCAACATTACATTACAGCCGCAAGCAGTTTTAAATGACTTTTTTTCTTTAGAAATGTCATTTTGTGCAGGGAAAAATGTGCCACTTTACAGGCATACCCAGGCACGATATTTAAAGGAATATTACACTTTTATTGTTTCACTTTAAGCATTAAAGCATTATTAAAATCACTGCTCCCGAAAAAACGTCCGTTTTCAAAACTTTTTTTGCATCAATACATGTCCCCTGGGGCAGGACCTGGGTCCCCAAACACTTTTTATGACAATAACTTGCATATTAGCCTTTTAAAATTAGCACTTTTGATTTTTCACGTTCGAGTCCCATAGACTTTAACAGGGTTCATGTGTTCGCACAAATTTTTGGTCTGTTCGCATGTTCTGCCGCGAACCGATCCGGGGGTGTTCGGCTCATCCCTACTCCTTACAGGAGGACTTTCTGAAGGAGGCTGAGTTTTTGAAGGCTCACTTCCTACAGAAAGGTTATGCAGTCAATGACCTTGATCAGGTCATAACTGCTATTGCATTGAAAAATAGAGAAGACCTGCTGAAGCCCAGAATAAGAGAAGGTGGGGATTTTTCCTCTCATTTTTCGTTCTATACCACCTACTCAGTTCAGCACTTTTCAATTAAAAAGATTTTTAGAAAGCATTGGGGCATTCTAAAAAATGACAGAATACTAGGTCCTTTGCTCCCTGAACAACCTAGGGTCACCTATAGAGGTGCACCCCCATTGAATCTTCAAGTATCCCCAAATATATTTAGACCCCCAGTAAAACCAAGCTTCTTTGGTGATTTCAAGGGCTACTATCGGTGTAGAAAATGTGAAGTTTGTCTAAATAATTGCCTTAAAGAGAGGAAATATACCACTTTTAGCTCTAATTTTACTGGTCGATCATATGATGTGGAATCTTTTATCACCTTTTCGACTAAGAACATGGTTTATATGATCACGTGCCCTTGCGGCCTATATTATCTGCAAGTTGGAAACTTTGCTCAAGGAGCACCTGGCAAATATTCATAAGGGCTTCTTGAACCATAGTTTATCTAAACACTATGCCCTTCACCATGGTAAGAGTCCAAAGGTCACATCTTTTATGGCCATAGTCAAGTTTGATCCTCATTGGAGAGGTAGCCATATTAGGAGAGAGATTTCAAAGATAGAGACCTGGTGGATTTTCTGTTTAAAATCTTACAGACCATTTGGTTTGAACATAGAATGGGATGTTAATGCCTTTATTAACAACAGCTGCACCCCCAGACTGTTTTATAGATTTTTTAATATGTTTTTATATTTATGTTTTCTGTATGTTGCTTTTATATATTTGATTTCCCTTTAATACCTGTTTTCAACCACAAGATGGCAGCATTACATCTACTATAGAGGCAGTTTTTTGAATAAACTGTAATTCTATGAATTACTGTTAATATTTCCATTTTTGGATTTTTTTGAAGTATTCTTAATTTTTTCCATTTATTATTATTCTTGTTTCCAATCTGGCCCGGTTTCTTTTCCTTTCCCCTCTCAGAGATTATATGGATACATTTATAGTGTTTCCTATCTAGTCTCCCTAAACATGGCCATCGTGGGTGTTTCTAGCCATGTATTTTGAGACCTGAATGTAAACATCCGGTTGTCTGTGGTTCTGCGGATGGGAGAGAGGCTTGGAACACAGGGGAATGGGCGTGTCTACTTCTGCCCTTCCTCCTATATAAAGAAGTCAGTATGAACTCTAACCACGCCCCTGACGACGTTCGATTGGACGAAACGCCGCATTGGGAGGAGTTCTGACATCACGACACTGCAATGTGTTGACTATGGCCATCTTTGTGGTTGGAAACACATGCTGCTTATACAGACTGCTGTTTTTTACATGCTCGTTTTTATCTGATGAAATGTGAGTACCCTGGATTTTTCTTTGAATAAATATGACTCCGGTTTTATACTACACCATGAGTAGTTCCTTCTTTTATATTTTATGCATACACCTCTGATTATTTGGTTTGGTGGAACTACAAGACCCAGCCATCTGTGTTCTCCATTAATGGTTTTGTGGCTTTGTGGATTTATCATGCCTGTTTGACCACCTATGAGAGGTCTGGTGTGTTGATGTTCGGTGGAGGATAAGTCCGTATTCACCTAATTTGTATTTCTGTCTACACTGTGGGTGATTCCAGCATTTTCTCCTGAACAAGGACGTTATTTCAAACACTATGGACTTTTTATTTGTAATACTACATTTATAGCGCTGCATATTATTATATTTTTCATGCTTCTTATTGTCACCATACAATTTATGCAGCTGCTTTATTACCGTTACTAGCGCAGTGACTAATCTTGAATTTATTATTTATTCTGACAGCAACAGCGTTTGCTCCCACGATACATAAAGCCGTGACTCCAGCGCTGTAGGAGGTGATTTCATCACCACAGTTAAAAAAAAAAGAGCATATATGCCGAAGCAAGGGGGCAGGGGTGGAGGAGCGATTTACTCCTAACATTAGGGGCGGATTGCCCCCATGCTTCGGCATATATTTTTTTAGACACAGATTGCGTTAAAAAATGAAGGTACGCCATTCAGCTGCAGCACTGATTTATATATCTTGACAGCAACAGCGTTTGTTCTCACAATACCTAAATCAGCGACTCCAGCACTGTAGGAGGTGATTTCACCACCACAGTTTAAAAAAAAATGGTGCATGTATGCCCATCATTAGAAGTGGGTGGATGAAGGGTGGTGTTCTAATGGTGGGCATACCCACTGATCAATCTCTTTTTTTTCGTTCAGCCCACAGGCTGCATGAAAAAAAGAACACTACAATATATGCCCAACAATGACCAGCAACGTACTGGTATGTTGCTGGATTTTGAGTGGTTATACCAGAATGATGCCTGCAGGTTTAGGTATCATCTTGGTATCATTCTTTTCAGCCAGCAGTCAGATTTAATTTAAAAGCAATCCTGGTGGCTAATTAGCCTCTAGATTGCTTTTACAAGCAGTGGGAGAGAACGTCCCCCCTCATACCGTCTGCCATGGTTTTCTCAAGCTCTCCTGTCCCAACAGGGAACCCGAGAATGCAACCGGTGGTTCCGCCAGCTGACCATAAAGCTGATTGGAGACCAGAACGGCTCCAATCATCTCTATGGCCCAAGAAACCTGAAGCTACAAGCATTTCATGAATTTGATTTCGCCGGATATAAACAGCTCTATTGGGAAAGCATTTTATCACACCAATCTTGGTGTGGTCAGATACTTTGAGGGCAGAGGAGAGATCTAGGGTCTAATAGACCAATTTTTTTTCAAAAAAGAGTAGCTATCACTACTTATTGCTATCATCGGGGCTATTTACATTCCCTGAGATAACAATAAAAATGATTTAAAAAAAAAAAGAAAAAGAAATAAGAAAAAAAGCACCCCTATCCCCTCGTGCTCACGTGCAAAGGCGAATGCAAGTGTCAGTCTGATGTCATATGTAAACAGCAATTGTACCCTGCATGTGAGGTATCACCACAAAGGTCAGATCGAGGTCAGTAATTTTAGCAGTAGACCTCCTCTGTAAATCTAAAGTGCTAACCTGTAAAGGCTTTTAAAGGCTTTTAAAAATGTATGCACAATTTTAAAGCATGTCAAGTTTGGTATCCATGTACTCAGCATAAAATCATCTTTTTTATTTCATCAAACATTTGGGGAATATAGTGTGTTTTAGTGCATTCAAATTAAATTTTTTTTTTTTTTAAATTGCGTTTGAAAAATCTCTGCACAAATACTGTGTGCAAAAAAAAAAAAATTGCAACACCCACCATTTTATTCTGTAGGGCCTTTGTTTAAAAAAAAATATATAGTGTTTGGGGGTTTAAAGTAATTTTCTAGCAAAAAAAAAATATTATTTCATGTAAACAAAAAGTGTCAG
This sequence comes from Aquarana catesbeiana, assembly GCF_042186555.1. Classification (NCBI taxonomy): domain Eukaryota; kingdom Metazoa; phylum Chordata; class Amphibia; order Anura; family Ranidae; genus Aquarana; species Aquarana catesbeiana. The sequence goes on from NC_133324.1 coordinate 173,360,977, forward strand.
AAAGGGCTTTGTCTTCAAGTGGTTAGAAGAGTGGGTGATGTGTGACATAAGCTTCTAATGTTGTGCATAAAATGCCAGGACAGTTCAAACCCCACCCAAATGACCCCTTTTTAGAAAGTAGACACCCCAAGCTATTTGCTGATAGGCATGTTGAGTCCATGGAATATTTTATATTTTGCCACAAGTTTCGAGAAAATGACAACTTTTTTTTTTTTTTTTTTTTTTTTTTTTACACAAAGTTGTCACTAAATGATATATTGCTCAAACATGCCATGGGCATATGTGAAATTACACCTCAAAAATCATTCTGCTGCTTCTCCTCAGTATGGGGATATCACATGTGTGAGACTTTTTGGGAGCCTAACCATGCACAGGATCCCGAAACCAATCACTGCCTTTAGGCTTTCTAAGGGCGTAAAATGGTGATTTCACTTCCTCACTACCTATCACAGTTTCGGAGGCCATGACATGTCAAAATAGCACAAAACCTCCCCAAGTGACCCCATTTTGCAAAGTAGACACCCCAAGCTATTTGCTGAGAGGCATGTTGAGTCCATGGAATATTTTATATTTTGCCACAAGTTTCGGGAAAATTATTATTACTTTTTATTTTTTTTTACACAAATTTGTCACTAAATGATATATTGTTCAAACGTGGCATGGTTATATGTGGAATTACACCCCAAAATACATTCTGCTGCTTCTGAGTATGGAGATACCACATGTGTAAGACTTTTTGGGAGCCTCGCCATGTACAGGACCCCAAAAACCACGCTCTGCCTTCAGGCTTTCTAAAGGCGTAAAATTGTGATAAGTGACAAGGTATTTTTTAAGAGGCATGGTGAGTATTTTGAAGCTCTCATTTGTTTTTGAAAATGAAGAAAGAAAAAAAAATACGTGATAGGTAGTGAGGAGTGGTATCAAAAATGTACGCCCTTAGAAATCCTGAAGGCGGTGATTGGTTTTCGGGGCCCCGTACGCGGCTAGGCTCCCAAAAAGTCTCACACATGTGGTATCCCCATACTCAGGAGAAGCAGCAGAATGTATTTTGGGGTGTAATTCCACATATAACCATGGCATGTGTGAGCAATATATATTATTTAGAGACAACTTTGTGTATTTTTTTTGTCATTTTTTAATCACTTGTGACAAAAAAATAAAATATTCAACGGGCTCAACATGCCTCTCAGCTATTTTCTTGGGGTGTCTACTTTCCAAAATGGGGTCATTTGGGGGGGCATGGAAGGGCATTTGTACTGCCCTTCCATTTTAGAACCTCAAGAAATTAGATAGACAGTCATAAACTAAAAGCTGCGTAAATTCCAGAAAATGTACTCTAGTTTGTGGACACTATAACTTTTGCGCAAACCAATAAATATACGCTTAATAAATTTTTTTTTACCAAAGACATGTGGCTGAATACATTTTGGCCTAAATGTATGACTAAAATTTAGGTTTTTTTTTATTTTTTTATAACAAAAAGTAGAAAATATCATTTTTTTTCAACATTTTCGTTTTTTTTCTGTTAATATAGCAAAAAATAAAATTCACAGGTGGCGTGTTCTCTCACAACTACTACTCTCTTCTTCTATCCTATGCTTCCTAACTCACATCTTCAATCTCTCCCTCTCTAGTGGCACCTTCCCCTCCCCTCTAAAACATGTGCATATCACACCCATACTTAAAAAGCTCTCACTGGACCCCACCAACCTGAACAACTTAAGACCCATCCCATTGCTCCCACTCGAAACTTTTAGAAAGCTAATGCTGCGTACACACGATCGGACATTCCGACAACAAAATCCATGGATTTTTTCCGACGGATATTGGCTCAAACTTGTCTTGCATACACACGGTCACACAAATCTTGTCGGAAATTCTGAAAGTCAAGAATGTGGTGACGTACAACACGTACGACGAGCCAAGAAAAATGAAGTTTAATAGCCAGTGTGGCTCTTCTGCTTAATTCCAAGCATGCATGGAACTTTGTGCTCTCGGAATTGTGTACACACGATTGGAATTTTACGACAATGGATTTTGTTGTTGGAAAATTTGAGATCCAGATCTCAAATTTTGTGTGACGGAAATTCCGAATGGAAAATGTTCGATGGAGCCTACACACGGTCGGAGTTTCCGACAACAAACTCCCATCATCCGACCGTGTATACAGAGCATAAGTCTACAACCGTCTTAGCTCCTACCTCAGTGAAAATAACCTTCTTGACCCCTTACAGTCTGGCTTTCACTCGCAGTACTTCACAGAAACTGCCTTACTAAAACTCATTACTGATTTACTAACTGCTAAAACAAACAACCAGTACTCCATACTCCTACTACTTGACGTCTCTGCGGCCTTTGAAACTACATTCTCTTGGCCCCTAGATTCTACTCTATCCTGGTTCTCTGCCTATCTATCACACGGCTACTTCAGTGTCACCTACAACTCTGCCTCCTCCTCTCCATTGCCCCTTTCTGTGGGGGCCCCCCAAGGCTCTGTTCTTGGACCCCTTTTTTTCTCTATCTACACCTCCTCCCTTGGTCACATGATAACTGCCCACGGCTTCCAATACCACTTATATGCTAACGACACCCAAATCTATCTGTCTACTCCTCATCTCACTCCTTCAGTCTCCTCTCGCATTACTAACTTACTAACTGACATATCAGCATGGATGTCACACCACTTGCTTAAACTAAATCTCTCTAAAACTAATATTCCCCCCCACCCATGCCCCCCTCCATGACTTTTCCATCAAAATCAACAATGCAACTATCAGTCCCTCCCCTCACGCCAGGGTAATAGGTGTAATCCTAGACCCTGACTTGTCATTTTAGCCTCAAGTCCAATCGTCAAAAGTTTGTAGAATTCACCTTCATAACATCTCTAAAATTTGCCCCTTTTTAACAAATGAAACCACCAAGCTCCTGATTCGCTCCCTTGTTATCTCTCGCCTTCACTATTGCAACTCCCTTCTCATTGGCCTGCCTCTCCATAGGCTATCCCCTCTTTAGTCTATCATGAATGTTGCTGCTAGACTTATACACCTTACCAACCGCTCAGTGTCTGCCAACCCTCTCCTCCAATCCCTACACTGGCTCCCAATCACCCAGCGAATTAGATTCAAAATACTAACCACAACATACAAAGCCATTCACAACTCTCACCTGAGCTACATCACCAATCTTGTCTTCAAATATCACCCAAATCGTCCTCTCCATTCTTCTCAAGACCTCCTACTCTCAAGCACTCTCGTCTCATCCTTCCATGTTCGTCTCCAGGATTTCTCCAGGATTCCTCTCCCATCCTCTGGAACTCGCTAACTCCACCTGTCCAGCTATCCCCTACTCTTGCTACCGTCAAGCGATCCCTGAAGACTCATCTCTTCAGGAAAGCCTATCATGTCTCCAACTAATCTTTTACCACTTCCATCAGCTAATTCCCCAGAGGTACAACCTTTTGTACCACCGGTCCCAACCTATTAGATTGTAAGCTCTTCTGAGCAGGGCCATCTTAATCCTCTTATATGTTATTGCATTATACCCTGTTTCCCCGAAAATAAGACCTAGCGTGATTGTCGGTGATGGCTGCAATATAAGCCCTACCCCCCAAATAAGCCCTAGTTAAAGTCCTTGTAGGTCTTATTTTTAGGGTAGGGCTTATTTTAGGGGAAACAGGGTAGGGCTTATTTGGGGGGTAGGGCTTATATTGCAGCCATCACTGACAATCACGCTAGGTCTTATTTTCGGGGAAACAGGGTAACTGTATTGTTTCCCTTTTATATTGTAAAGCGCTGCGTAAACTGTTGGCGCTATATAAATCCTGTATAATAATAATAATCAAATACCATCAAAAGAAAGCTCTATTTGTTGGGAAAAAAAAAGGAAGCAAATTTTGTTTGGGTACAGCATTGCATGATCGCACAATTACCAGTTAAAGCAGCGCAGTGCCAAATTGTAAAAGTGCTCTGGTCATTGAGGGGCCAATTCTTTCGGGGCTGAATTGGTTAACATCACTTTAAGAATGTATTAATGATTACAGAGCTGCATTAATTTCAATGTTTTATATGCCTGGAGTTCATTTTTAATATAATAAAGACATGGAAAGTATAGTAGTCTTCTTTGCCCAGTGACATCATCACAAAGGCTGAAGAAATCTTTCTGCCAGAGGCCTATTGGGACTATTTTCTTATTGATGCAGGACACCCTGCAGAGTGACAGCTCCTTGGGCAGGTTCATGATTGTGTAGGCAGGGCTATGGGCTGACTGGCAATGTGTAGGAGAGTTATCACTGGTAAGAATTATGCCAATAACCCTCCTCTATAATGTGCATGAGCATGTCATTTTAGCAGCTATGGCACCTACACAGGGTGACAACACACAGTGACTTTATTACTGTAGCTTGTCACTTTGTTGAAGTAAAATACTTTACTGCGAGGATCACTAGGTATTTGCTTTTGGAATAAAGGTAGAATATTTAATTTTGCATATAAGATGTGGCATAATATACTTTTTGGACTGTTGACTATAGCTCTGCTTTAAACACTGCCTTTTTTTTTAAATGTATTGCTTCAGTCACACTAAGCTATGCAGTAGACAAAAACACGTAAAGGCTCACGTAAATATTTTAATACCAGTAGTATCTATGGTAACAAAAAACCTTGCAGATACACACCACTGCACACAAACTATTGAATACACGCTAAACATGTACATAGATATACAGTATGTAAAACTGAATACATTGTTCTGTTTTAAGTATGTCAGCAAGTTGGAATTTTTTTTTTGGTGGATTAACAGGTGTCATTCATTGTGATTAATGATGAATCTGCATTGCTGGATGTCATAATTGGGGGCTACATGGTGTTTACATGGGGCTTTTTTAATTGATTGAAAAGTATTTTTTTGTTTTTTTTAATAGTAAACATGGTATACTTATCAGTGGCCCCGAGAATCTGAGGTCTCCCGCTGGTGCTCTAGGTTCCTCCTCTTCTCAGTGTACCCCAATAGAAAGCTGCTTCCCATTAGGACACTCCCAAGCCAGGCTGTGTGCATCCATTGACCCCATACTCTCTCCTCACAGGCTGTGACTGAATAAAGGACCCATCAAACATGTGTGTGTTTATTTACATTTACGATTTTTTTTTTTTTTTTTTTTTTTTGTGAATTAGTAAGGTGTACTCATTCTTGTAGTGGAAGAGTCTCCCCACAGACCCCCCCCCCTTCCCCTTTCCTTGTCTTCTAGGGTGTATGCCCAGATAAAAGTTTGGTACAGACCACCCTTTTTCATACCATACCAAGATAAGGGTCTGTGACATTGATTTCAGGGGGACTCCAAAGCCTACAGTATGTGTACATCCCAAAAGAAAAATGTGCCAAATGTGATGCATGTACAAAACAAGGTGTACTTGTGGGGTACAGTGAATCTCCAAAGGACTACAGAATTCTACACAAAGACACAAAAAGGTAACCATCACTAGAAGTGTAATTGTCAAGGAAACTTCAGTGTATACAAAATTTCATGAACTAACACAAACACTTCAAATTAAGGGAAATTACACATCAGTGTCACATGAAGATAAGCAACAAAGTGATACAGAAATAGAAACTAATGCAGAAAATCCAAATACTGTAAAAGAAGAAACCAGGCCACAAGAGGTTTCAATCAAGAAATGCATCAGAAGCAATAAAGACATCCAAGCGAAACGTTTGTGCTATGATTCTCTTGTAGCATTAAAACCAGAGCCAGATTAATGGGATGAGATGCAAAACTTCCAACTCATGAGAAACTAAAGGGGATCACAGAATCACAGAAACAGATTTATATAACTGAGATCTGAAATGGGACTAATATAAGGAGTAGTTGTTATGTGGGGTTGTTGGAATACAATGTTAATTTGTAGGAACGAGCCAAACACCCCCCGGTTCAGTTTCCACCAGAACTTGTGAACAGGCAAAATATTTGTATGCGTGAACATTGTTAAAGTCTATAGGACACTAACATGAAAAATCAAAAGTGCTCATTGTAAAGGCTTATATGCAAGTTATTGCCATAAATAGTGTTTGGGGACCCAGGTCCTGCCCCAGGGGACATGTATCAATGCAAAAGAAAGTTTCAAAAACTGCAGTTTTTTCAGGAGCAGTGATTTTGATAATGCCTGAAGTAAAACAATAAAAATGAAATATTCCTTTAAATATCATGACTGGGGGGTGTCCTTAGTATGCCTGTAAAGTAGTGCATCTTTCACGTGTTTATAACAGTACCACAGCAAAATGACATTTCTAAAGGAAAAAAAAGTCATTTAAAACTACTCGCGGCTGTAATGTATTGTCAGGTCCCAGCAGTATAGTTAAAAATCATTGAAAAAATGTCACGGGTCCCCCCCCAGTCCATTACCAGGCCCCTTGGGTCTGGTATGGATGTTAAGGGGAACCCTGCACCCAAATTTAAAAAAAAAAATTGTGGAAGTCCCCCCAAAATCCATACCAGGCTCTTCAGGTCTGGTATGGATATTAAAGGGAACACTGCGCCAAAATTTTTTAAAAAATGGCGTAAGGGTCCCCTCCAAAATCCATACCAGGCCCTTATCCGAGCACGCAACCTGGCAGGCCGCAGAAGAAGGGGGACGAGAGAGCGCCCTCCCTCCTGAACCATACTAGGCCACATGCCCTCAACATGGGGCAGATGCTTTGGGGTCCCCCCCAAAGCACCTTGTCCCCATGTTAATGGGGACAAGGGCCTCATCCCCACAACCCTTGCCCGGTGGTTGTGGGGGGTCCGTGGATGAGGGGCTTATCGGAATCTGGAAGCCCCCTTTAACAAGGGGACCCCCAGATCCTGGCCCCTGATGTGAATGGGTATCGGGTACATTATACCCCTACACATTCACTAAAAAAAGTGCCAAAATATTAAAAATGACAGTAGACAATTTGGAACAAGTCCTTTATTAAAAAATAAAAACTGTCCCGTGATGTCCATTCATCTTCAATCACAGCATCTGATGACCCGATAAAAAAAACTGAAAAAACTCCGCCTCTATGGGAGGCTCCCGCTGACTGAAGCCTCTTCGCCATAACAGCTGTTATATAGCTGAGGTCACTGGGTAGCCCTGCCCTCAGCTATATAACAGCTGTTATCACAAAGAGGCTTCAGTCAATGGGAGCCTCCCATGGAGGCGGAGTTTTTTCCATTTTTTTATCAGGTCGTCGGACGCTGTGATCAAAGATTTTTTTTTTAATGAAGGACTTATCCCAAATTGTCTACTGTCATTTTTACCATTTTGACACTTTTTTCGGTGAATGGGTAAGGGTACAATGTAGCCGAAACCCATTCACAGAGAGGGGGCAGGATCTGGGGGTCCCCTTGTTAAAGGGGGCTTCCAGATTCCGATAAGCCCCCTGCCCACAGACCCCACAACCACCAGGCAAGGGTTGTGGGGATGGGGGACCCCAAAGTATCCTCTCCATGTTGAGGGCATGTGGCCTGGTATGGTTCAGGAGGGGGGGCTCTCTCTTGCCCCCCTCTTTTCCTGCGGCCTGCCAGGTTGCGTGCTTGGATAAGGGCCTGGTATGGATTTTGGGGGGTCACCTACACCATTTTTTTTTACATTTTGGCTCGGGGTTCCCCTTAAAATCCAGACCAGACCTGAAGGGCCTGGTCTGGATTTTAGGGGACCCCTACGCTATTTTTTTCTAAATTTTGGCGCAGGGTTCCCCTTAATATCCATACCAGACCTGAAGGACATGGTAATGAACTGGGGGGGACCCATGCTGTTTTTTTCAATGATTTTTATCCGCGAGTAGTTTTGAATGAAATTTTTTCCTTTAGAAATGTAATTTTGCTGTGGCACTGTTATAAACATGGGAAAGATGTTCTACTTTCCAGGCATACTAAGGACTCCCCCAGGCACAATATTTAAAGGAATCCTGGGTCCCCAAACACTTTTTATGGCAATAACTTGCTTATAAGCCTTTAAAATTAGCACTTTTGTTTTTTCATGTTAGTGTCCTATAGACTTTAACAGCATTCCGTGGCTTTTGAATTTGCCACAAATGCCGCATATTGTTCGCTGTTCGGTGAACGGGCTAACACATCGGCTCGAACATCGGGCTCATCCCTATTAATTTGTATTTTATGCAACAACTCCATTAGCCAGTAGATGGCAGTGCTTATAAGTTTGTAGCTGCATCCATGGTTAAACTCTGTCTTTTCCCTGTAATAAAATTTCTGTTTCCTGTCTGCAGTTAAAAAAGTAGTAAAGGAATTTTTTTTTTCATATTCATACTTACATAAGTGGATGCAGCATCGGTCTGATGCTGCATCTGTCCCCCTGGTGCCTCTAAACCGAGAACCGAGCAATCGAACACTGCCGTTTCTGTTTTCAGAGCTCCGTGAGCAGAGAGCTGCAGACTGTCAGTCACAGCTCTCTGCTCTGCCCCCTCCTCACTCACTGGGGAGCTGGGCTGTGAAGGGGCGGAGCGGCCGACTCAGGCTCTCAGCGATTCACTCAGAGGCTGAGCGGAGTCTCAGTCCAGGCTCCTGGCAGATCCAAATTTTATTGTCATGATGACGCGGTGCCTGGACTGACATCCGTGACGTCAGGAGAGAGTGGACTTCAGCCCGCTCTCTGCTGAAAATGGGTCACAGGAGTGCAAAATTAATTGCACTCCTGTTATCCATAGCAAATGTACAACCAAACAAGCTTTGGCTATACTTCTCCTTTAACAACTTCAGCCCTGGAAGATTTTACCCCCTTCCTGACCAGAGCATTTTTTACAATTTGGCACTGCGTCGCTTTAACTGACAGCTGCGCAGTCATACAATTCTGTACCCAAACGAAATTTGCGTCCCACAAATAGAGCTTTCTTTTGGTGGTATTTGATCACCTCTGCGGTCTTTTATTTTTTGTGCTATAAACAAAAAAAGAGTGACAAATTTGAAAAAAAAAAAAAACAATATTTTTTACTTTTTGCTATAAGTATCCCCATTTTTTTTAAGAACAAATTTCTTCATCAGTTCAGGCCGATATATATTCTTCTACATATTTTTGGTAATAAAATTGCAATAAGCGTATATTGATTGGTTTGTGCAAAAGTTATAGCGTCTACAAACTATGGGAAAGATTTATGGTATTTTTACGGCATTTTTATTAGTTTTTTTTTACTAGTAATGGCGGTGAGCTGTGATTTTTAGCAGTATTGCGATGGACAGATCAGACACTTTTGACACATTTTTGGGACCATTGATATTTATACATTGATCAGTGCTATAAAAATGCACTGATTACTGTGTAAATGTCACTGGCAGGGAAGGGGTTAACACTAGGGGGAGATCAAAGGATTAAATGTGTGTTCCCTCAGTGTGTTCTAACTGTATGGGGATAGGACTGAGTAGGAGAGGAGACATATCACTGTTCCTACTTACTAGGAACAAAGGACATGTCTCCTCTCCTCTGACAGCACATGGATTTGTGCGTGTAACATGCTGGGCTCATGTACGCGATCGCGCATGGCCAGTGGTGATCACGGCCGCCAGCAACGCGCATCAGGTCCCCTGCCGCGCAGCAGGTGTGGGCGCACACCCTCTGGTGGCCGAAAAGGGGAAAGATGTACCCATACAGGATTTCGCTCAGGAGAGCCATTCTGCCGCAGTATATCTGTGTGAGGCAGTCAGGAACCGGTTAAGCAGAAAAGACCATGTGGACTGTGCAGTGTCTGTTCTGTGGGGCTAATTGCAGAACTTAAAACAGGGACTCTGTCTGCGGTGAAGCATGCTGGATGTAATGTCCAGGTTTAATGCAATTGAACAGGTTCATCTCCAGGACCAGGGATCCTCAGGAGTTTGCGGTAGATTCTCTGGTAACACTAGAAAATCGATCCGATTCTTATTGATTTATGCTTTCCCTCCATTATAGTCTCTTCTGCATCTATTCCTCAGGATTTGGGTAGAGGTAACGCTGGTAATCCTGATTGCATCAGCTTGGCCTAGGAGAAAGTGGTATTTTGACCTTGTAAAGAGGTTGGTGGATAGTCCTTGGATTCTTCTGGATCGTCCCAACTTCTTCTCTCAAGGTTTAATCTTCCATCATTCTTTAATATCTCTGGCTTTAATGGCATGGCTATTGAAGCCAGAGTCCTGAAGGGCAAGGGGTGCTGCATGTATGCAAAAAACAGGATTTTTGAGTTGCCTGTAAAATCTATTTCTTGGAGTAAATCACAGCACACGGAGAGCCTTATCTTCTGTGTCTCGGGGTATGGCTTTCTACAAAACTGAGGTCCTTCTTGTATGGGAGGGGCTATGAAGGTGATGGAATGCTGTCTGTTTGCTAGTGTTCAGTCAGCTCTAGGTGGTGCATGACCTTGTTAGTAAGGATTATATAAAGCTTGCCCTGTGTCCCATAATGTAATCCAAGAAACTGATTTTACAGGTGAGTCAAAAATCCAGTTTTTCTCACTATTTGCTATGGACCTTCATGTTTTTATTTATATAAGTTGTTTTAAATGTGTTTGTTGATATTTAATACTCATTCCTATTTTTATGAATTCCATTCCTTGTTTCCTTATATATTCACCCTTGTTGTAGTGGTAAGGGTATTTAAGAGGAAGCCTTACTTGTACGCAGCTTTGATTAAGGTCAGGATTGGCTGAAATATGTTAGCTTGTGTATCAACATTTATCTTGCTATTGAACTAAATCTGTATGGAGAGCTGGTGTTGTTTGAACTATAAAAACCCAATCATGACTAGTTATCATACATGAGCTATGCTTTTGATAAATCTGTAGTCAAATCCAACTACATTTCTCCAATCTCTCTATTCTTGGTGAGATTAGGGCTGAGGGTTCAACCAGTCTAAAATCTCTGTGAATGACCAAGGCCTTTTTTTTTCATAAAATTGTATATTAACACACGCACAATGCACTGACATCCATCAATGTTTCATACTTCACTGAAAATTGCACAGTACGTGGGCAAAGGTAGATGTGTTTTACATTCCAGACATTGTGAACGTTTTGAAAGTGTTCCATTCCAGTATTCTTTTAGTTAAATTGCCTGACAGTTCCCAGAACATTTATTGTTTGTTTTCATACCAATACTGGCACCCTGGAGGTCGTGTGTGCGTGATTGTAAACCTGTAAATAACCTTAGATACATTGCCCACTATCTCTCATTCCAGTTCTCTAATGCAATAATGAAAGAACAGCTTGCATGTTCTGAAAAGAAGAGATTGATTTGATTAGTTTTGGGCTGGAAATATCATAAATTTGTATTACTGTCAAACCTGCTTTTTACTTCAGTTCCCAATCTTTCATGAAAGATAAAAAATGTGTGCTCTCTGTGATAAATACAACAATCTATTGCCTATTTCTTGTAGTACAATTACCTTTTTGTTTTTTAACATCATTGCCATTTTTATTGCTGATCAAATAAACATCTTCTCCACATGTGTAGAGTAGATTTTGATATCTATTTACATTTAACAGTAACAAAGGAAACAACTAAATTCACTTTAACTAAGCTGGTCCATGAGATCAAAGCGAACTATTGCCTAATCTACTTAAATACTTTAAAACGGGGGTCGACAACCCATTGATCGTGAGCGGGTGATGGGTAGACCACATCCCCGCGGTGCTGACCCACTGTCAAACCTGAGCTGCCTGCACTGCTACATTAGCTACATTGGCTCCTGCGATCCACCCCTTACATCCACCCTGCCCATTTTCTACATTCCATACAAGCACTCAGGATAGATGTGAGGGGCAGATTAGTGGTAAGCAAAGTGCCAGAACAGGTAGGTAAGGTGCTGCATGGGCCACTCAATAGGGAAGGGAAAAATAGTAATATAAAAAAAAAGATGCATTGTACAGCAAGAGCAGCTTATAGGGGGATACAGCTGGGTTAAGGGAACATGTCAGGGTCTACACTGGGCTATACATGTTAGCAGACACTATCTGAACTCTGCTCTATGTGCTACTGACCTGTGAATGCTATGCTATGTACTCCTGACCTGTAAACTCTGTGTTAGTTACGCCTGACCTGTAAATTCCGTGTTAGTTACTCCTGACCTTTGAACTCTGCACTATGTACTCCTGACCTGTGAACTCTACACTATGTACTCCTGACTTGTGAAATCTTAGCTGTGTATGGCCTTGTTAGGTTAGCTGCCTAAAAATAGGGAGCGGGGCCTAGTGATCTTTGGTTTCTCCATTGTCTACCCCAACTTTAAAGTGTGTTTCACTGTTCAGTAATGTTTAGTTCATGAGCATCTGCAGTAGAAGTAGTTTAGTTTAAAACACATGCCCGGTGCACTAACATGCATTGTAATGTCAGCCAAGATGACGCAGTGGTGGGGTAATGGCATAGATACAGTGTGACTCCCAGTTATTTCAATGCAGGTCAGTTGCCTTATTTATATATTAACAGCCCTCCCCTCTTCAGAAAACGAGATATCCTTGCTAAAGAAAATCTGCTGTGAGAGAAAGCTGCTGGCCTCTCCATGTGTCAATGTAAGTCATCTTGCTGTTATGCTGATTCAAGAGATTCAATGCTCTCTGAGTCATTGGCTTCACTAGCTGCTTATTGGCCTCTCGGCGAGTGGGCTTTAACGATAAGCATGTGCATTTCGTTTCGTTCCGAATCGAAATTCGGACGAATTTTTCATTATTCGGAAATTCGGATGCATCCGAATTTCCGAATTACAAAAGTAAAGAATTTAAACGAATCCGAAAAAACGAACGAATTCGAAAACATATTCGAATCGAATTTGAAAACATATTCGAATCGAATTCGAAAACATATTTGAAAACATAATCGAATTCGAAAAAAATAGAAAACGTTTTTCTAAAAAAAACAATAAGATAGCATATAAAATAATAAAGCAATAGAATATATATATATATATATATATATATATATATATATATATATATATATACACACATATATATATATATATATATATACATATATATATATATATATATATATATATATATATATATATATATATATATATATATATATAAAATTTGTTTTTTTATTATTCTCTTCTATTGTTTTTTTATGCTTTTCTTTTCTATTATTTTATATTCTATAATAGTCTTTTAAATTCAAATTCATTCTATACGAAATTCGGAACATGGCTTCTGAAGTTTGAATTTCGTATAGAATTAATTCAAATTTGAATAGAAAAGATTAGAACAGAAAATAATAGAAAATAATAGACTAGAAAAACAATAGAACAGAATAGAAGAAAATATAATATATATATATTATATTTTCTTCTATTCTGTTCTATTGTTTTTCTAGTCTATTCCTTTCTATTATTTTCTATTCTATTCTAATCTTTTATATTCAAATTTGATTTCGGTCTATATGAAATTTGAATTTTGGAAGATGTTTTATATATATATATAATTTTCTATTCTGTTTCATTGTTTTTCTATGCTATTCTTTTCTATTCTATTCTAAACTTTTCTATTCGAATTTGAATTCATTCTATATGAAATTCGAATTTCGGAAGATGGCTTCTGAAAGTGGAATTTCGTATAGAATGAATTCGAATTTGAATAGAAAAGATTAGAATAGAAAATAATAGACTAGACAAACAATAGAACAGAATAAAATATAATATATATAATTTATTCTATTCTGTTCTATTGTTTTTCTAGTCTTTTCTCTTCTACTCTATTCTAATCTTTTCTATTCAAATTCATTTTATAAGAAATTCAAATTTCGGAAGATGGTTATTTATATATATATATATATATATGTATATATATATATATATATATATATGTGTATATGTATAATTTCATATAGACCGAAATCAAATTTGAATATAAAAGATTAGAATAGAATAGAAAATAATAGAAAAGAATAGACTAGAAAAACAATAGAACAGAATAGAATATAATAGAAAAACAATAGAACAGTAGAACAGAATAGAAAGAAATATTATATATATATATATATATATATATATATATATATATATATATATATATATATATATATATATATATATATATATATATATATATATATATATATATATATATATAAATAAATAAATAAAACCATCTTCCGAAATTGGAATTTGGTACAGAATGAATTCAAATAGAAAAGATTAGAATAGAACAGAAAATAATATAAAAGAATAGCATAGAAAAACAATAGAATAGAATAGAAAAAAATATAAAATATTCTATTCTAATCTTTTCTATTCGAATTCATTCTGTACCAAATTCCAATTTCGGAAGATGGTTTTATTTATTTATATATATATATATATATATATATATATATATATATATATATATATATATATATATATATATATATATATATATATATATATAATATTTCTTTCTATTCTGTTCTACTGTTCTATTGTTTTTCTATTCTATTCTTTTCTATTAGAATTTGATTTCATTCTATTTCTATATAACTATTTTCCAAAATTTCGAATTTTGTATAGAATGAATTTTAATTCAAATAGAAAAGATCAGAATATAATAGAAAATAATAGAAAAACAATAGAACAGAATAGAAAAAATATTTTATATATATATATATATATATATATATACATATATATATATATATATATATATATATATATATATAACCATCTTCCGAAATTCGAATTTCGTATAAAATGAATTTGAATAGAAAAGATTAAAATAGAGTAGAAAGAATAGACTAGAAAAACAATAGAACAGAATAGAATAACATATAATATATATATATATTATTCTGTTCTGTTCTATTGTTTTTCTAGTCTATTCTTTTCTATTCAAATTCAAATTCATTCTATACGAAATTCGAATTTCAGAAGCCATCTTCCGAAATTCGAATTTCGTATAGAATGAATTTAAATTCGAATAGAAAAGTTTAGAATAGAATAAAAAAGAATAGCATAGAAAAACAATGAAACAGAATAGAAAAAAATATAATATATATATATTATATTTTATTCTCTTCTGTTCTATTGTTTTTCTAGTCTATTCTATTTCTATTATTTTCTATTCTAATCTTTTCTATTCAAATTCGAATTCATTCTATACGAAATTCTAATTTTGGAAGCCATCTTCCGAAATTCGAATTTCGCACAGAATTAATTCAAATTCGAATAGAAAAGTTTAGAATAGAATAGAAAAGAATAGCATAGAAAAACAATGGAACAGAATAGAAAAAAAATATAATATATATATTTAACCATCTTCCAAAATTGGAATTTGGTACAGAATGAATTTGAATTCAAATAGAAAAGATTAGAATACAATATATTATATTTTTTTCCATTCTGTTCTATTGTTTTTCTATGCTATTCTTTTATACTTTCTATTCTATCCTAATCTTTTCTATTGGAATTCGATTTCATTCTATACGAATTTCAAATTTCGCAAAATGGTTATATATAGTTTACTTTTTCAAATTCAGTTATTGTTTTTTTCGAATGCGGTAGAATTTTTTCGAATTTTATAGTTTTTTTCGGATGTGGTAGAAATTTTTCGAATTTGACAGTTTTTTCGAATGTGGTAGAATTTTTTCAAATTTGATATTTTTTTCGAATGTAGTAAAATTTTTTTTGAATTTGATAGTTTTTTTCGAATGCGGTAGAATTTTTTCGTATTTGACAGTTTTTTCGAATGTGGTAGAATTTTTTCGAATTTGATAGTTTTTTTCGAATGTGGTAGAATTTTTTCGAATTTGACAGTTTTTTCGAATGTGTTAGAATTTTTTTCGAATTTGATCGTTTTTTTTCGAATACGGTCAAATTTTTTCGAATGCGGTCGAATTTTTTCGAATTCGAATACGAAACGAAACGAATTCCGAAAACGAATGTAATGAATGCAACGAATTTAACTAAACGAATTTAGTTAAATAACGAATCGAAACGAAACGAAACTAAACAAATTTTTTCATCCTGCACATGTCTATTTAACGATGAGGGGCCGCATATTATGTGGCCCTATGTAAACACATTACTGTGCTGATTGGGTGCTCCCAGCACAGTAACCGACAGGTACCGGAAAGCTCCTGATGCATTCTTGTGATCGAAAGCCCTCGATCATGTGACCACTGTGACTGCCAATCATGATTGCAATGCCTGCTTCTGCCTCCCGGGCATTTAGAACCTCTTAAAGGGCTGGGAGGCAGCAGTGAAAAGGGGTTAACAATCACAATAACGTAGAGATCCAAAAGATGTTTACTTGAACAGGTGATTATATCAGAGCTTGAAAAAAAAATACCAAAATGACTACCAGCTGAGTAAAAAATGTAATAAAAGTAGAAATGGATCAAAAATAAAAAGAAGAAAACCCCAGACACACTTGTAGGACCCAATACCAGTTAAAATCAGTTACTGCAGTTTATTCATGTTAGTCTAAAAATATAAATGCAAAATTGCAGAAATGTAAAATTACAAAAATACAAAAAAATGTAGGCCACTAGGCTCCAGGCTAAAGAAATGTATGTAGATGTGACAGAAGATCCTTAATAGCTAAGTGAAAAAAAAACAAAAAAACACTTAACTACAATGGAAATAGACTCTGTTCAAAAATCTATTGACAATGAAATCTGGAAGACTGCAAAACACAAAAAGGGAAATATCTTCCAAAAAAATAAAAAATAAATTAGGATAAGGAAACGGAAAGGGGGGGGGAGACTGCACGAGGAGGAGGAGGAGAGGGGAATGAAGGAATGGAAAGGAAGGGAAGAAAAAAGAAGGAGGGAGGGTAGGGATGGGCGGAAGCAGGAGGAAACGGGGAGGGGGGAGAAGGGGGGAGGAAAAAACTGAAACAGGAGTATGTTTTGTTTCACTCATAATAATGGGTAATATTCCAGTCATGATTGCGACCCTTTGGAATTCGAGTATCCACTCTAAAGATCCAATATACTTCTCATTTACAGAGAAGAGAGAAACAATCACCCCCTCTCACAGGGTAATCTACCTTCTCATAGATCTCAACTTCAAAAACCTGTAGGCCCCCAGCATGATACTGTAAGAAATGTTTTGCCACATTGGTGTCTTTGTGAGTATTGATATTCAATAGGTGGTCGCATCTGATTGGATGATGGCAGCTTTAAAAAAAATACCAAAAATTACTACCAGCTGAATAAAAAATGAAATAAAAATGGATAAAACATAGAAATAAGAAAACCCCAACAACAATTGTAGGACCCAATACCAGTTAAAATCAGTTACTGTAGTTTATTCATGTTAGTCTAAAAATATAAATGCAAAATTGCAGAATTGTAAAATTACAAAATACAAAAAAAAAGTAAGGGCAGCACTAGGCTCCAGGCTAAAGAGATGTATGCAGATGTGCCAGAAGATCCTAAGTAGCAAAGTGAGATAAACACCTAAGTATAATGGAAATAGATTAGGTTCAAAAATCTTTTGAAAATTAAATCTGGAAGACAGCAAAACACAGAGAGGGAAATGTCACCCCCCAAAAAAGGATAAGGAAATGGAGGGGGGGGGGGAATGAAAAAATGAGAAGCAGAAAAAAGGAAGGAGGGTGGGGATGGGGGGGAGGAAGAGGATAATGGAGAGAAGAGAGAAACAATCACCCCCTCTCACAGGGTAATCTACCCTCTCAATGATCTGAACTTTAAAAAAACGTAGGTCCCCAGCATAATACTGTAGTAAATGTTTTGTCACATTGGTGTCTTTGGGAGTATAGATATTCAATAGGTGGTCGCATCTGATTGGATGATGGAAGCGTCACCTCAATTGCTGGGCTAAGAAAAAATTCCCTTGTGAAGCAAATTCCCATATGAACAGCTTATTTGCCTTTAGTATCCATTGCATCTCCGTGTCTCTCTCTCTCTCTCTCTCTCTCTCTCTCTCTCTTTTTTCCTGTTTCCTGTTCCTCACAGGTGTGTGGCCTCTCAGGTGTGCTCCAAGGTGACACCATGGAAAGAGAATTACTAGTAAGAATATTGTAGGCTTTTGTTTCAAACAACAATGTTTCTGTCATTTGACCAAACAGCTTAGGATCCAGCAGTCTTCTTGAGCGCCCAAAGGCTGGGGCTTGTATATACATGTTTAGCTCAAACAAATCTAATTATCTGCTGCCCAAATCTATTTGAGATAAAGAGATTAAAAATAAAGAGATGATAACTGGAGAAGTTTTGAGGGGATGTTGACATGGGGACAGACGTGGACAGGGAATATGATTGACAATAAAGAATAAATGAAAATAGAGAAGAACAAAGGGATGTTGGGGAGAAGGGATTTGGACCACACACATACAAATTAGTGGTTTAGAACAAATCTTGATTCTGAAAGATGTTCAGTTGTCTGTTTTTAAAAAGATCTTACTGCATACAGAATCACATCAAGAAAACCAAAGCTGTTGATAACATTGTATTTTTTAAATTAAAAAGGAAGAAAAGCAGCGCCGACCTAAGTGTAGTACTGTAGCATAAACATTTATTACAGGTTAAAATGCACTCACTCAGAGTAAGGTAGATACAGGCACATCAAGTAAAAAATCCGTCCGGGAGGCTGTGTGGTGGGCAGCAGGGCTCCACAGGGGGCGATCCTGAATGCTGGAGTGTGTTACACGCGTTCGGAGCATGCCTGATGAAGGAGCACGCATGCTCCGAACGTGTGCACGCCCCCAGCGTCACTGATACCCGGAAAATACAACTAAACAGACGATCCACGCTGTGCCTGTCTCAACCCAGCCTGTGACACTGGTTACCACCGGCGCCGTCAGACGGGACAAGGAGACAAGTGTAACACATTCCAGCATTCAGGATCGCCCCCTGTGGAGCCCTGCTGCCCACCACACAGCCTCCCGGACTGATTTTTTACTTGATGTGCCTGTATCTACCTTACTCTGAGTGAGTGGATTTTAACCTGTAATAAATGTTTATGCTACAGTACTACACTTAGTTTGGCGCTGCTTTTCTTCCTTTTTATCTCCCTCCAAAGGTGAATTCTGCCCTTCAAGCATGCTGCCTCCTGTGTTTGTATCTGCATCTCTCCCCCTGAGGTCATAGACCTATACTCTGCATCCCCCCCCCCCTCCATTCATTTCATCCCAGTTTTTATGCCTGGACCTTTGTTCATCAACCCAGCACCATCCCTGGACTTTTTTTTTACCATTTTCTACTATTATTATTTTTATTATATAAATGTATTGTAACACACACGACTGTTATTTAATTGATATCTTTTAATTAGCTATTTTTTATATAACTTACTGTCCCTTTGTATATTGCTCACCCCTATCCATAGCTTTTGTCCCCTAGCGCAACAAAATATTGTAAATTATTTTTTAAATTAATGTGCTTAAGTTCTTCAGCAGGCATTGGCCGAATTTCAATTCATGTATGGACTCTCTGGATTTACAAAAATTGATTTACCATTTGACTTCTGTACTACCAGCCTGTTGGATAAATGCTACTCGATCAGCGACACTGGCTTCAGCCAGCAGCAATGATTTGCGTGTTCTGACAGCAGGAAAGTCTCCCAACTGTCATAACACAATAGCTCACCGGAAGTGATTCCTCCATCCTCCTAAAATGCGTAGATGGGGGGAATCAGGTCTTTTTTATTGTTCAAACCACTGTTTGAACAAATAGTTGATTAGTTGTAGCAGCACTAAGCAAATGTATTGTGACGGATCACTGAATGTCTTAAAGCGGTTGTATACCCAAAATTATGACTTTGCATATCATTTTGTATTGTAATAAGAAAAATCATTTGCCATCAATCATTTTTATTGTACCTGCTTCCGTTGCAACTTATCACTAAATTATCGACTAATGACTTGTAACGCGCATGTGCCGTATCCTCTATCATTCCGGCAAGCCGAGACCCTGCCGGAAAAATTCTTTGTCTGCGTCGGGACTGCTTCATTTCCTGTTGTAGACGTCAGCCCCGAAATCCCATGATGCTTTCTCCAAATTCTTCCCCAAGAGGATCCTGGTTACCTTGTGACTTGCTACGTCACAGGGTGGAGGAGAGACAGACGGCACGATTTACAAGCAGGCACAAATACAGAGATGAGCCTGCTAAAATAGAGAAACAGATACATCCTGAAAAGTAATACATTGATTATTTATGTATATACATTATTAACATTTTTTTGGTGGCAATGTATTTTTTTAATAAATCTATATTTTTCTAATTTTTTTTTTACTATTGTCAATTATTAAATATTAAAAAATAAATATGCTAACTGAAAAATATTACTGAACACATTTACACATATCCCTTTCTCACTCTGTTACAAAAAATCTATCTATCTATATATAGATATATATCGATATCTATATTGATATATAGATATCGATATATATCTATATATAGATATTGATATATAAATATCTATATAGCTATAGATATAGATATATAGATATAGATAGAAAGATCGATATATTTTATATTTTTAAATAAATAATTAAAAATCAATGAATATAAAATTAATAATAATATATATATATATAAAAGAGAGATTGAGACAAACTGTGATGGTAGAAAGAGATATTAATCAACTATCAGTAATAATATTACTGTTTAAAAATAACATTTTATCAACAAAGTTTATAATAAATGTATTTATTATATTGTTTTCATATTTACTCATTGTTATATTGTAATATTGATTTTTATAAATTTATTATTATAGGAGACTTCTGCAGAAGGGGAAACAGAGCTTGAGAAACCTTTGGAGACTGAATTCAGATTGAAATTATTTTCAAGTAAAAATAATTTTAATTTTATGATTTATTAATAATTTTTTTTTTTTTTTATTACAAAGAAACGCGCACACACACAAACACACACACACATATATATATATATATATATATATATATATATATATATATATATATATATAACCCATCAGAGTCTACTTGTGAGGAATTAATTCTCAGTATAAATACACCTGTTCTGTGAATCCCTCCGAGGTTTGTTAGAGAACCTTAGTGAGCAAACAGCATCATGAAGTTGAAAGAACACACCAGCCAGGTCTGGGATAAACATAAAATGAATCTTAAAGCAGGGTTTTTTTTTAAAAAATATCACAAGCTTTGAACATCTCACGGAGCACTGTTCAATTCATCATCCGAAAATGGAGAGTATGGCACAACTACAAACCTACCAAGACATTGCCGTCCACCTAAACTGACAGGCCAGGCAAGGAGAGCATTCATCAGAGAAACAGCCAAGAGGCCCATGTTCTATGATAACTAAAGGTACTTCTTATTCATTTTTTAATAAACAAACATGTCATACAAACCTCCTCTGTGCAGTTGTTTTTGCACAGAGCTGCCTCAATCCTCCACTTCAGGGTTTATTCCGCAGAGCTCCTGGATACTTCTCTTCTCGAGTGCCCCCTTGTAGAACCGCTTTCCATGGGGGCACTTGTGCGGGTACTTGTGCACTTGTGCTTCTTCGTCCATTGACACATACAGCAGTACTCTGCTCCACCCCCCGGCTCCCAAGTTTTTTAATTTTATTGACAGCAGCGAGAGTCAATGGCTGCGCTGCTATCAATAAAAATAATCAGGAACCAAGACCCAATCACTGTCTTCTTTAAAAGTTACATCGGCCCCAAAAACGAAGCTCCACTGCCAACTTTTCTGTGCCCACCATTGCCGCCTGCGAGTGCAACCTGCTAGTGCATATCAGGGACACCAAGCAGTGACACCTATCAATGACAACTATCAATGCCCACCAGTGCCACCTATCAATGCCCACCACTTGTGCCAATCAGTGCCCATCAGTGACTCATGATCAATGCCACCTACCAGTTATGACTATCAGTGATCATCAGTGCCAGCTATCAGTGCCCCCTATCAATGCCCATAAGTGCTTCCTAACTGTACTACCTCTCAGTGCACACTAGTGCCACCTATCATTGCCCACCAGTGCCGCCTCATCAGTGCCCACCAGTGACACCATTCAGTGTCCATCAGTGCTGCCTTATCAGCGCTCATCACTGCATCCTATCAGTGCCCATCTGTGCAGCCGATCAGTGCCCATCAGTGCCTCGATATTTCAAGGGCTGAGAGTACCTTTAACACTGATAATATCATTGTCACACCTCACGATAAATGTTTATGGGTTGAAGAAAGAAAATTCATTGTTTTTAAATCATGTCTTGATAAATTACTTGAACATATATGTTGCCCCAAAGGGCAATGTTTTGAAAAAATAATACATTTCGATAAAGCAATGGTTGGCAGCTTACTAAAAGTATATGGCACATGCACTGAAAACCACCAAATTCTTATTTGGGAAAGCCAACCAAAAATTGCTAATTTTGCAGCTGGCAATGTAATTCTTGCATCGGCTATTGCTTGCAGTGGATCTTCGTTTACAACTGTCAAGGAAATGATGGATCTATATAATATACTGATTTTTTCTAAGGCAACGTATTACAAGTTTTTGAAAAGATTCATCTATGGTGGAATTGATCATTGTTGGCTTGAAGAAAAATATAAAATCAAAGTTGCAAACAGATTCTGTTTTTTTAGTCGGCGACGGACAATGTGATAGCCCGGGTTTTTCAGCTAAATACTGCACATATACAATGATGGAACTTGAGTCAGAATTCATTATTGATTTTGAAACAGTGCAGGTCACTCAAACTACATCGTCCGTTGCCATGGACAAAATGGCATTTCAGAATTGCCTGGACCGCATAACTGAAGATAAAAATGATGTTCAAGTTCTTGGAACCGATAGACATCTGGGCATAAAAAAAAGAAAATGAGAGAAGAGTATAGCCAAATTTCACATCCATACAACCTGTGGCACTACGTAAAATCTTTTTTAAAAAATTACTAGAGGCCAGCAAGAAAGCTAATTGTAAAGAGTTGCAATTTTGGCTTACTACAGTGATAAACCACTTTTACTGGTGTAGTAGACACTGTAAAGGAGATCCAGATATTTTCCGGAGTACATGGACATCCCTGCTGTACCATGTCCGTAACATACATGAGTGGGAGGAGGCTGGTGAAAAAACTAACTTTCAGCATAATCCAATATGTGACTCTGATGTCCATGTAGAATAGCTGATAAAACCCAGTGCAGCATTCAAGGCACTTAAGGATTTAGTGATGTCAACACAGTTGATAAATGATATCCCTCAATTGGTGCTGTATTGTTGCACTGGTGCTATAGAAACCTTTCTTTCTAGTGTACTTAAATATCGTAGTAAACGCTTACATTTCCGGATGAACTTCTTGGAGGCACGCACAAAGCTGGCTGTTCCCAAGCCATAGTGCATAGACCGACAAAGAAAAGTGAAGAGCTAGGCACAAAAAGAACCTCTTTGGAGCACCCACACTCTAGGAAAAAATGGATAGTGCGTAAAATCTATGAGCCAGTATGCCATGATCCTTTTTATAAAATAATGAAGACAATTGTCAGTGTTGCTGCGGGAAAATTGACACCGACATGGAAATCCAAAGAGGATCTTCTGCCTGAAAATGTAGCATCTACTGAAAGACCAGATAAACAATATGCTGTGTCCATCCACATGTCATGATTTCTCTTGCATAGGGAAGAAGATTCTGTGGAATGAAAGTATCAGTTAAAAAATAAACGCAATTTTTTTTTTGATATTCTTTATTTTAAAGATTTAATATAAATATTTATGTTATTATAATTTTTTTTCCTTTATAGATATTCATACAGTATTACTGTATCATAACTGTTTCTGGTTAGTATTACATTTATATAAAATATATATTTAATTTAATAAACGTTATAATATATAGCATATCCTAATAATCTATATCTCATTTTAGGTTGGACTGTTGAAAATAGTTTTCTTCAAGTAATACTTTATTATTTATATTTTTCAAATTTTTGGCAATTTAAATTACTTTAAATCATTTGATTTTAATGCTACTTATAAAAATAAGGTAAGTTAATACAAGAAAATATGTTTACATTTTTCACTTAAATATATTTTTTATTAAAATAACAATTTAAAATAGTTTGTTTATTCAAGACTCATTTACACTGTTAAACAATAATCAATGTCATATGCTAACAAATTATGTATTATTGTTTTTATATCTTTTTTATTATTATATATAAAAAAAATAATTCATGTTAATTAATAACTAGACAAATCAAATAAAGAATAGAAAACTCATAAATGCTGATTTAAAATTTTTATTTAAAGATATGTCAAAAAACATTGCACAGATAAATCTTCAAATATAATGTAGGTTATATATTAATTTTATTTAAGTAGTTTATTATAGCTAAAATTACAATGTCTCCTACGCCATAATCATTAAAATATTTAAATCTAACATATTGATCTTCTGGGTCTGGAAAAGCGAATCAAACGGCATTAACTGCACATGATGGTATGGGCCTTTGATTTCCTTTCCCCAGATAGCCATGTATCCATGCACAAAAAAATGGGTATAAATGAATAATGATCAGCGCAACTTCCTTCAACTAAATAAACAGTGACAAATAATGCACAAATACCTAGAATATATTCACAATGTCAAAATGATTAACTGATAACTGTGCTATGTGAAAAATGTCCTTTCAAACAGTATATCAAAAATTCTTGTGACCAGCAATTATTCTGTGTATAGTCTTCGTGGTTCTTGTGAACTTAATGCCCCCAGAGCTCTTACCTCAATGAGGGATGTAAACTGCCTTAAAGATCTCCTTGAGCCAGATTGAATCTCCACCTCTGGACCCCCTCAGGGACGCTGCTGTTCCTGGTGCTGCTGGACTTGGTTGCAGGTTTCCAACAGTGCCACCGACTTTCCAGGCTCCCAACCATATGATGGTACCAGTGTTTTTCAAATATTATGTAGGGATAAAGAAAAAGCTCCCATAGCGTAAAAACGTTTAACTAAACTCAATTTATTAAAGGCCAAAGTAGACTCTTACATTTAAAAGCATTAAAAACAGCAATAATAATGTAAACAATGCGTTGTAGACAGTGTTGGACACCTCTTACATCAGTTCGTGCGGTATATCCGGCCACGCCCTACGCATTACATTACAACATGTGACTTCATCAGGGGGACCGGATTGGCTGTCAGCTCCTTCTATTTATGTACCCGAACAGGAAATGACTTGGTGGCCATTTTGTTGGAAAAAATGTCTTCAACCTGGAGGCGGCCATCTTTTTGGTGGGACAAATAAAATACGGCAGCCATTTTCTTAGAGACCGCTAAAATGTGTCTTATCCCTAATGGCGGCCATTTTCTTGGTGGATGTACACTATTATACGTCTACAGTAATAACTTTATCAAAATTCACGATCCCTGAGACAATAAGTATTAGTCAGATTACATAACAAATACTCTATATAAACTGTTAAGACTCTATATTCGGATCTTAAATGTAAATATGTCTGATGTATATAAATTAATCTATATCTTATATCCAAAATAGATTAAGTAGATTCAATTAAAATAGATATTAATAACCTACTCTATATAAAAAAATTTAAAAATATAAAAAATATATATAAAATGGTGAAATACCTAAAACAACCATACGTGTCAAAAATGAGGCATAGAGGATCACATATCAATATTGGCATCACAGTAAAATTCCAATAAAATTCCAGTAAAATTACAATGAAAAATTACTTAAAAAGCAGTTAAACACAAATCCCACATTTAAACCATCAGGTATAAGGATTTGTAGGATGTGGATCCATTTGGATTCCTTCTGGCTAATGGATCTCACTTTATGTGCTCCCCTCCAAGGTCTATTGTATCTATCAATACCCCAAAACTGTAAATGTGTGGGGTCTTTGGCATGTACCTGTGTACCACCTTTCTTTATCCCTACATAATATTTGAAAAACACCGATACCATCATATGGTCGGGAGCCTGGAAAGTCGGTGACACTGTTGGAAACCTGCAACCAAGTCCAGCAGCACCAGGAATCGTAGCATCCCTGAGGGGGTTCAGAAGTGGAGATTCGATCTGGCTCAAGGAGATCGTTAAGGCGGTTTATATCCCTCATTGAGGTAAGAGCTCTGGGAGCATTACGTTCACAAGAACCACGAAGACTATACACAGAAGAATTGTTGGTCACAAGAATTTTTGATACACTGTTTGAAAGGACATTTTTAACATAGCACAGTTATCAGTTAATCATTTTGACATTGTGAATTTATTCTAGATATTTGTGCATTATTTGTCACTATTTACTTAGTTGAAGGAAGTTGCGCTGATCACTATTCATTTATACCCATTTTTTGTGCACTGTGTACACTATAGGTACAGCAGCAGTTTTCACTCATATTGTATTTAGTTTTCACTTATATTTTATTTGTTCACATAGTAGCGCGAGGGATCACACTAATATTTTATACACGTATCCATGCAGTAAAAGACTTGTATGCAGTTTTACGTAAGTTTCTGTAAAATAAATAATAAAATTAAGTTGTGTGCAACATTGATTATAAAACATTTTTTTTTTTAAATAAATAATTTATAGAGAGACATAGAATCTTTGGTTGTCACTGCACACATATTAGAACCAAAAAATGTGCCTGGTTGCATCAAAAAAATTGTTTAATCAATGCAACTATATAATTCTTGTCTAGTCAATTCTTGGCTAGTTAGTTATGTGTTATCCTAGAAAGTAAAAATTTTATTAATAAATAAAATTTACTTAATTATATAAACAATAGTGAAATGTCAAATTATATACATTTTTTCATTATTGATTATTAAATTTCAATTTCAATTTTTCAATAAATATCTATTTTCTAGGCCTCCTGAAGACGTAATCACGAAACATACGTCGAGGCGGTACCTGGTCACGTTTACCCAACGCCATTTCTGGGTGTCTGGCTGTCTGCGGAGGTCGGTGGAATGCACGCCATCCACAGAGGCGGACGTTGTACAACTCCAGCCATCCAGCCTTCACGTTTGTGACAAGCCAGCAGCCCCAGTGCCGGGTAGGCACTTTTTAATGTAAGGAGCCATTTGGCTTTTGTTTTATATTTTGATGTTTTAAATAAACAGTATTATGCTATGGGAACTTTTTTATTGTCTTTGCATATCCTGCCTTGCACTTGGAAGAAGAAGTACTCCTGTCTCCTGAGCTCCTTCTATATGCGAGCAGTCATTATCCTGCCAAAGCGTTTTTGACTTTCTTTTTAATTAAAGAAGTCAAATATATCTGGTAAGCAGTTATTCCATCTGCTCACGTTGGGTATATGTCTAATAGTGAAGGACTATCCACTATCAAGCCATAGAACCTAAGATCACCTTTTTATAATTTATTTCATCTGACAAATCACATTAATTTTGGATTTTTCACGTGTTATTTGTTTAATGGGACTGTTTTGATTTTTTATGTATTTGTCACAATCAATTTTCAGTTCTAAGACTCACATTCTAGGGATTTTGGTATAGTATTTTGTGTATGACATAGCTTTTTTCCACATTTTTTTATATCACCTAGCAGTTTGAGACTGTGATTATAATATATGTGTTTTTACCACAATTTTTATTTTAATTTTTAGATTCACATTTTCAGAAATGTGGTTCCAGTGGTATATTTTGTGTGTGATTTAGTTTTTATCCACAATTTTTCACTTGGCATTCTTTGTAGAGGTGAATTACAACTAGCACCCCTTTTCTTTTTTCTTTTTGTCACTAGAGTGTTTTTCACTTTTTACGGAGCAGCTTAATATGTATCTATAATATTTACATAAATTATTTTTTACATTGGCGCGAAGTTTCAATTTATGTTAAGTGTACTGTCTGCCCTCATGTTGTAAAGCGCTGCGCAAACTGTTGGCGCTATATAAATCCTGTATGATAATAATAATAATAATCAATCTATCTCTCTCTCTCTCTCTCTGTATATATATATATATATATATATATATATATATATATGTATATATATATATATATATATATATATATATATATATATATATATATATATATGTATATATATGTATATGTATATATATATATATATATATATATATATATATATATATATATATATATATATATATATATATGTATATGTAGGAAGGCCAGTATGGTGGCCTGAATTTATGGGAGGAGCCCGGGGGGGTACTTAAGCAGCCCGCTCACCTGTGGTGCTTGTCGGTTTCCTGTGCGCGATATACGTCACCAGGCCGACTATTCGATATACCAGCGTCCGCAAGTTCTTGCCTCGCAAGTTCCCGTATTCGATATTCCGTACTCAAAACTTTCGAAGTCCGCGTTTTCGTTCGTAGTTGTACCACGCGTCTGGCTTGGCTGTCGCAGGTAAGGTCCCGTCGGACTTTTCGTTTTCATATCATGTCACTAAACCGTGATTTCAAATTTTCGTTTTCACTCGCATTTTACAAACTGCAATATGTATCGCTCGTACTTTCGATATGTTACCATTTCGACAGCACCGCGACGCAGACGTCGCTTCATTTCTAGCATGTCGGCATTAAAAAACGAAAAAAAAAAAAATATATATATACATATGCGTCGGTAGACAGCCATAGCGAGTCGCAATTTGCAATTTATCGAATCAAGTCAGTTCGATACCAACCATTTCTCATTTCTGAAACATTTCTAGACTCATTTCTGACATTTCAAATCATTTCTCATTTCAGTCACTTACCGCGCTTCGATTCGAATCCAGTCGCACCAAAAGGTGCGCCGATTCGTTCCGGTGTGCCCCAGTTATTATGGCCTCATTTCTATACATGCTCCAGAGTTACGTTTTATCAGTCATTTGTACCTCTGTCATGGTTATCATTTCATTTCCACGTATCACATTCCGACATGAATTCAGTCGCATGGAAATGCACCGATTCGTCTCGGCGTGCCCCAGGATTGGCCTCATTTCTATACATGCTCCAGAGTTACGTTATTATCAGTCATTCGTACCTCTGTCATGGTTATCATTTCATTCCACGTATCACGTTCCGACATGAATTCAGTCGCATGGAAATGCACCGATTCGTCTCGGCGTGCCCCAGGATGGGCCACATTTTAGTACATGCTCCGGAGTCCGATTCGCAGTCAGTCGCTACAACAGCACGACCGATTCGAGCCTCCGTCATGGTAAATGATATGTTACATCCTCACTTACCGCGCTCCGTTTCGAATCCAGTCGCATCTTCGATGCACCGATTCATTACGGCGTGCCCCAGGGCTCGGCCTCATTTCTGATACATAGTCCGGATCATAGCTAGTCGCAGACATCGGGGGATTGATCCATATCTCTGTCATGCAATTACTACCATTTCACTCCCACAACGCATCACCGTTCCGAAACCAGTCGCATCTGACATGCACCGATTCGTCACGAAATGCTTCGCTGGTTCCGATCGCATTTCATACCTATACCAGAGCTCGGTTGGTTGCCAGTCGCAAACACGGCACAACCAATTCGAGCCTCGGTCAAAATAATCATTTCTCTCATTTCATTTCATACTGCGCTCCGATTCGAATCCAGATGCATCAAACAGGCACCGATTCGTCCTGGGTGCACCAATGTTTTCAGTTGCCTCATTTCAATACATGCTCCAGAGCCCGGTTCACGGTCGAATAAATCATGACGACCAGGCCGGACCTCTGTCATGGAAGTGCATTCATAATCAAGGCAAACATTTCGAATCATTTCATTGTCACAAGATTGCAAGCACCATACAAATCGTTGCTTCAAGTTAGTTAGCAATCCCTTCCCGAATTGTCACCTTTTTCATTTTCCTCAGGTCAGTCAAAGTTCAGTAGGTCCACCCTGCACCAGGTTGGACGATATCCCCCCAGGTAAGAAAAAAAAAAAAAAAAAAAAAGGGGAATCGGAGAATAAGTCGGGTAAGTATGTCTCAGCGGATCAAAAAAAAAAAAAAAAAACTTGAAATTCATGTCACCCCCAATAGGTTACAGTCAACCAGGAAATAAAGCTCAAGAGATCCTCACCAAAGCAACCATGTCCCAGGCCGGCAGCGAAGACTTCACGGCCCCTCTGTCACCTTCTCCGGTCTCAGAAAGCGGCAGCGTGCAATCCCTCAGGGGATGGACTATTCCCAAACTGACGGCAGAGCTCAGACGCAGAGGTGTCCCCTTCCCCGCCACAGCGAGGAAAGGCGAGCTCTTCAAACTCCTCTTTCCCCCACCAGCAGCAGGACCCAGTACCCAACAGGCATCCCTCCAGTCGATATCATCGGCCATCTCGCAATTACACACGATGGTGTCATCTCTATCCACCTCAGTTGCAGACGTCCAAACCAGGGTTGCACTTCTGGAGGCCCGACCGGCCACGGCTGTCCCCGATCCAACTGCAACTCAAACCTTGACACCTCTTCCTGCAGGTACCTCAGGCTCGAGCCCCATTGTCTACCCCTCCCATCTGGTCCCACCCAGTATCAGGAAGGACATTTTGGACGGCAAGGACGTCAACCTGGCCTCTCTCCTTATTTCCGTGCATGATTTGGCAGAAAATAAAGCCTACTCCTGGGGAGACATATTGGTGGTCCTTAAAGCCAAAGACCCCAGATTGAACCGCAAGCTATCAGTCCCAGAATTTACCCTGGCCTTTGGCATGCTCAGAGATGTCCTGTGCTCAGCCACCCCTAGCAGGCGTGAAGAGCTGGACTTGTATCTCCATACTGTGGTAGACTTGGGCCACAAGTATGGAGGTTTCGCCTTTTACGATTATCATCGTTCCTTTTCAGCCAAGGCCGCCGCCAGACTCGTACAATTCCAGACTACGACAGATTGGAGTCTCATGGACACAGAGCTCTTCTGCCGCCACTTTGCCGGCTTACGCTCACCTCTGTGTGCGATTTGCCAGTCTTCCACCCACACTGCCACCTGGTGCGCCAATACGGCGATCAGACGGCCCTTCGAGTTTCCCTCTACCTCAGGTACAGTACAGGGTCAGTCGATCCCTGAACCAACGCCTCAGGTGGACAAACTCGGACGCCCAGTCCGAACCGTGGGAGGGGCAGCCATCTGTAACAACTTTAACTATGGGTCCTGCAACTTCAGCCAGTGCCGTCTACTTCACATCTGCACCTTATGTCAAAGAGCACACCCTAGGAATTTGTGTGAAGTCAAGCAACACAAGAGGGCATGTCTAAGCCGGATCAACCTCTTATGGTTAGGACTGTATCTCACTTCACATCCCACCCCTTCCCTGGCCACCTACCTTATCCAAGGCTTCACAGCAGGCTTTCACACCGGCCTCATTTCACTACCCCACAGTACTCACGAATGTGCCAATCTTCGTTCGGCAGCCATTGACGAACAAGCCATAGATCAGCTCTTACAGGCAGAGGTAGATCGAGACTACGTGATAGGCCCTTTCACTTGCCCCCCTTTCAGCACATGGAGAGTCAGCCCTATTGGGCTTGTCAAGGGCAAGTTCTCAAATAAATTGCGTTTGGTGTACGACCTGTCTGCGCCTCATTCTTCCCACATACCCAGTCTCAATTCCCTGATCCCCTCCGAAGAGTTTTCCCTAAAATATTCCTCCGTGGACATGGCAATACAAGCGATCATCAAAGCAGGCACAGGTGCCTGGCTCTCCAAAGCCGACATCTCGGATGCTTTCAAGCTCCTGCCCATCCACCCATCCCTTTGGTGCTGGCATGGCATCAAATGGAAGGAAGCATATTATTTTGCTACAAAACTCACCTTCGGTTCGAAGAGTAGCCCGTGGCTCTTCGACACGTTCGCCCAGTCCCTCGTTTGGATACTATTACACAAGGGTCAATGCCATGAAGTCATCCATTATCTGGATGACTTCCTACTGATAGAACCGCCCAGCAAGCCCCCAGGAGATCTCGACAAACTTAGAGTAATTTTTGGAAACCTCAATGTTCCTATCGCCGAGCACAAAGTTGATGGCCCAGCAAACATCATCACCTTTCTCGGGGTCAGCTTGGATACCTGCGCAATGCAAGCCAGTCTCCCCCCCGACAAACTAACACGCATTAGGGCAGTCCTTCACGAGTTTACACACACCAAGGGCTGTACCAAAAAACAGTTGCAGTCTCTCCTGGGTATGCTCAACTTCGCTATGCGAATTATCCCACAAGGCCGCACATTTGTATCACGCCTGCTCAGATTTCTGTCAGAAACTCAAGACCCTGATCAGATTTTGAATTTAGACTCCGCAGCTATAGCGGACCTATCCATGTGGGAGGAATTCTTGTCCGCCTGGAATGGCATAACTTTATTTATATCTATGGTTTCGGTCCATTCACCCCAGGTGGTGACGGACGCTGCAGCCTCCACAGGTTTCGCGGCAATTTTTGGCCATCATTGGTTTTCAGGACCCTGGCCTCAACAGATACTATTGATACCCGGCTTTTGCCAAACATCTGCCCTCTTTGAGCTTTATCCCATAGTGGCAGCCGCACAACTCTGGGGCCACCACTGGACAGGACAAACCGTAGTCTTCACCACCGACAACCAGGCCACGGCAGACATCATCAACAGAGGCAGGTCCAAGTCCCTAGCAGTCATGTCCTTCCTGCGCAGGTTGGTACAACTGTCTTTACAGCATCAGTTCAATATACACTGTACATTTATTCCCGGCAGATACAACTCAGCAGCTGATGCACTGTCACGTTTCAATTATCCCTCCTTTTTCAAACAGGTTCCCGATGCCGATCCAATGTCGCCCCCTATCCCTGTCTGGTCACAACTGACCCTGGACTAGTTCAACGTCTACACGGAGCTACGCAACTCATAAATCATTCCCTCTCCCACAACACACTCAAAGCCTACCAGACAGCTTGGAAGGCCTTTAATAAATTCCTCACGTCCTGCCGTAAAGGACCAACAGATATCAAACAGGTACTGGCCTTCACTGCACACTGCCACACGCAGCTGGCCTTATCCTACAATACCATCCGGCTATACCTAGCCGGCATTCAACATTTCATGGCGCTTGAAGACCCCACGAAATCGTCACTGTTCTCATCTCACGCTATACGAGCCATTCTAAGGGGAATTCAGAAACAACAACCGGTCATCAGCACTAAGCGCTTGCCCATTACGGGGCCCATCTTTAGGGACATGTCAACTATTCTGGCTACTTCGCCATTCGGTCTGCTCCCCAGCACGGTCTTACAAGCAGCCATATATTTAGCTTACTATGGGTTCTTGCGGCCTGGCGAATTCACCTCTAACAAACCCACAGACCAAGTACTATGCAGACGACACTTGCTTCGATACCAAGACCACTTCATCCTGCACCTCGAGGTCTCTAAAACCCAGCAAACGGGCTCAGGAGTGAACATTCACCTCTACAAAACCAACAACAGCTGGTGTCCAGTCGCCGTACTCAACCGACTCCTGTCACTCCTGCCTGAGCAACCAGACAGCAGTCCCCTTCTACCATTCCCAGTTAAACCCTTGAACGCCTCTCAGTTTGTGGAACACATAAGGATACTTCTCCGCATTCTTCACCTTAACCCTAGTCAGTATTCCGGACACTCTTTCCGCATCGGAGCAGCCTCCTCGGCGTCCCGCCACGGGGTTCCAGACCACATCATCAAAAGACTAGGCAGGTGGAAATCAGCCTGCTTCGCCCGGTATATTCCCAATCCACAAACAGAGATGGCACAGGCATTCTCCAAATTGGCTCAATAAATAACTGAAAACCAATAAAATTATAACCCTACCTGAATGTTTTGCCCCCTTATTTTGGCATACCGGCCATTAGACCAAGGCACACTTTCAGGTCCATTTCATATGGTAAGTCCACACTTTCAGGTCTATTTCCGATGTTAAGTCTTATCTTTACTATAAGTGTTATCTATGTACATATCGGACATAGGGCTCCAACCATAAGTAGGAAGGCCAGTATGGTGGCCTGAATTTATGGGAGGAGCCCGGGGGGGTACTTAAGCAGCCCGCTCACCTGTGGTGCTTGTCGGTTTCCTGTGCGCGATACCCACCCTCCCATCCCCATTTCACAGCATTTCTCAAACTATTCATTTCATTCATTTCTTTTACAGAATAATCATTTCTTAAACCAGGGTATGCCCCCTTATTTTGGCATACCGGCCATTAGACCAAGGCACACTTTCAGGTCCATTTCATATGGTAAGTCCACACTTTCAGGTCTATTTCCGATGTTAAGTCTTATCTTTACTATAAGTGTTATCTATGTACATATCGGACATAGGGCTCCAACCATAAGTATATATATATATATATATATATATATATATATATATATATATATATATATATATATATATATATATATATATATATATATATGAAAAAACAAGAGGGATTGCTGCACAAAAATGTTTTAATGAAAAATATTTACAACATCCAAGATATACAGGCATCATAGAAACAGTTTTGGGCTAGTATAGATCACACCCTTCTTCAAAACTCAATGCCTATGAATGACCACATACACAATGCGATTTATATAGAACAAATTCATCTGCATTCTATTAAGTAATCAACCAGCCTGTCTGGAATGAATTAATCATTGGATCACAGTTAGTCAATGTGTATGTGGTCATTCATAGGCATTGAGTTTTGAAGAAGGGCGTGATCTGTACTAGCCCGAAACTGTTACTATGATTGCCTGTATATCTTGGATGTTTTAAATATTTTTCATTAAAACATTTTTGTGCAGCAATCCCTCTTGTTTTTTCATATAATATAAGCTCTTGGGAAGGCTTGATTACTTGTACTTGTTACTTTGACCATCGTGCACCTCACCCTTTTTATACTATTTTTATTATATATATATATATATATATATATATATATATATATATATATATATATATATATATATTCACAGGGATATCAACAGATTAAATTTACGAAAAATCGGAAATCTAAACATTTGTTAAAAGATAATAAATTAAACTTCCTAAATCTTAATTACTATGTAAGTATATAAAAATAATCTGTGAGAATTTTAAAAAGTTAGATACCTATTATCATCTGCATTCCGTGCATGTGAAGTTCCTTGGTGTATAATAGTCAGGATTATTGTTGTATTGAGCCTGTCAACAACCATATTTTTAAAAATGGTTGACTCAGTTATAAACAATGAACCTTCATCAATATTTTCCTTAACATTTGATATTTCCTGGCAGCAAACTGACTCTCTGGCCGTAGGCATTGCAAGACAATTTCTGCATTTACACCAATAATTTTTTCCAATACTTGTTTGCAGTCTGCGTTCTTCAGCTGTATCTGAGTTTGACTGCAATGAAGCCTGAGATGGTGGATTGAACGATCAGTCCTCATCAGCTGTGGGATACATAGACCACATTTTGGCTAAAAAAAAGTTCTCTATAATAAAATTTAAATTAAAAAAAATGAATATTTATCTAGTAAAATATTAATAAGCTTTTTAAATGATAAATACATACATAAATAAATGTAATAGTAAAACTAGATAAGGCTATGTATGTGATCTCATCTATTTTATACATTTGATTAGAATGACATTACTATCAATTATAAACAATATCTGAATTATACAGTTACATGACCAAGTAATTTAGGTTGACATATATGCCACTTATACTGTATATCATTACAGAGATTTATTGTGATTCAATTAAACTTGTTGTGTGTTCAAATCCAATTACAGCTTAAATGTTTACAATAAGGATTAGATGCAAGTCTGTCAATCATAATTATTACCTTTTTTCAACTTTATTCAGCATTTGGAAGCTATTTTTCCAAGGTGAGGAATGCGACTCAACCTTGTTATTGCAATTCTTTATCATTGTATAGATAAATAATTTGTTCATAATAAATGGATAAGATGGAGATATGGACATGCTTTACTAAATACAGTGAAAAACAAATGATTAATAATTTAGTAGTCTATTGTTGATGAAGTTTATAGTCTATCCTGTTTTGTATTATAATTACCCTTTCCTCTGCAGATCTCATGCTTGGTGCCTGATTATCTTCTATTGTCCCTATATTTTCTTGTGACTCTTCAGTTGTCTTCATTAACCATAAAAAAAAAAAAAAATTAAAAAATAATTTTGGAGTAAACTTTTTTCTTGTGGTTGGTTATTGTCTTATTGTTTTATTTGCCTGATTGATTTTTTTGTGTATATACATAAAAAAATAATAAAGATGTCAAAATATATATATATTCATTTGTATTTATATTTCTGTAAATTCAAAAAATAAGAAAGATTCATAATTGTAAAATTGTTATATAATGTATTAAACTATACAGTTCAGTACTTGTAATTTTAGGAAATTGTAGTTTCTTTAATTTTTTTTATAAAATTCTATTTATTAAAGTGTAATGTTGTATTGTCTTTGAAAAAAATCCTTTTGGGAATGCCAGAGCCCATAATTACAACCTAGAGGCCTGAGGTTTTAAAGCAATGAAAACAGATTTAGTGTATAAAGCAGATAGAAGACATTAATTGTAAGCTTTCAGTGTGTCAGAAAGACACTTAAAGTATAGCTAAGTCACTGTCAGATCCTCTAATGCCCAAGATCTAAGGATCTATGTCAAAATTTGCACATAGTAGAAAAGAAAAATAAAGGTGTCATATTGGTATATCCAAAGGAAGCAATGAAAAGATATTGTAGACTAATCCAGTCCTGAGAAAAATCGAAATCTCTGTCCAGCATCTACTATAAGGACACTTCATTAGTAAAACATTTTTTGAATGTAAAAAAATGTTAGTAGCCTGGTTGTTATCGTGATTTCTAAAATTTAGTTGTTGGGGTCAACAACACTTGGTGAGTGTGGGACCATATGAGGGAGCACAATATATGATTTAAAGTATTAAGGGTGGAAGAACTCATCCATTTATTTCATTCATTTTTTTCCATTACGTTTTTTTTTTTCAAGTTTTTATTTTTTTTTATTTTGGCCTGCACAAGTTGATCTGATGTACACTTGGTTGTATATGAGAGCTGCAACAGAAAAATCCATAAAGCGCTTGAACTCAGGTGTATTTTCCAATGTAGATAAGCGTAAAGCAAAAAGTTTGTCATATTACATGTAGATGACAGCCTCTAAGAATTCCGTAGTTAAAAATAATTGATTGAAAACATCAATTGTAAAACTTACATGAAGTCTGCCAACCTGGACAACCAGTACCTGTACACAAGTCCCAATGGCTAAGAAACTATGTCTGTCCTCAGATGGAAGGGTCCTGGGTGGGTATCTTTCCGCTTGCCAATTGTGCAGTTGGTGTTGGTGGCTTGTTGGATCCCGAGGCAGGATTGGGTGGGAAGGTGGAGAGCCTCTGTGCACTTCAGGTTTTGTGGTATAAGAAAGGCTGGGGACTGTGCAGATCTTGCTCAAGTGACACTGTGCAGGGGCAGCGACTCGCAATGACGTCACTTGCTCGCTGGAGGACAGGACAGTATCCAGTGGAAGAGGTGGAGAGAGTGGCACGGGGAGGAACGTCATGTGCGTGGTCCCATCACCATGACTGAGTCAACACCAACGGCATCATTGGCAAGTCAAAAGACACACCCAGGACCCTTCCATCTAAGGACAAGCATGGTTTCTTAGCCATTGGGGCTTGTGGTTGTCCAGACTTCATGTAAGTTTTACAATTGATGTTTTCAATAAATTATTTT
Source organism: Aquarana catesbeiana (assembly GCF_042186555.1). Taxonomy (NCBI): domain Eukaryota; kingdom Metazoa; phylum Chordata; class Amphibia; order Anura; family Ranidae; genus Aquarana; species Aquarana catesbeiana. The sequence goes on from NC_133324.1 coordinate 173,398,548, forward strand.
TAACTACGGAATTCTTAGAGGCTGTCATCTACATATAATATGAGAGACGTTTTGCTTTCTGCTATATCTACATTGAAAAATACACCTGAGTTCAAGTGTTTTATGGATTTTTCTGTTGTAGCTTTCTCATGATACTCCCTCCCAGGAGTTATTCCCAGCAGCTAAGAACTACAAGATTGACAGCAATCCCCCTGTATAGGTCTCCTTAGCAGGCTCCTGATCGTTTTGTTGTTTACTTGGTTGTATGTGGACTTTTGTTGATATATGTTTTTGTGTATGAAAATAATTTGTCTAGTGAGCAGCACTCTGTATATATTTATTTAATTCTATGGCAATTGATTGCCTTGTCTCAGCTGCAACTCATATTAAGATGGTATTCACAGTATATATTTCACATACAGACAAATTTATCCATTATATATTTTTAAAAAACACATTTATTTACATCAATAGCACACTACATTTTTCCATAGTACGATATTTAGTATGTATATATCTTTTTGGTGGTCATCCTGTTTCAAAAATGTCTCAGACTGCAAATAGACTGTGCACTTGGCAAGTGAAGTTGTACTCTGCAAGTGCAGTTGCACTAATTCTCCTTAGTAAATGTAGATGTGGTAAACCTTTACTTTGAAAAGAATACCACATCATGTGCAAGGAAAATAAAAAACTGCATTTTTGCTTGCACATGTTTGGATGATGGAAATAAGCAGAGCTTTACTGTATTCACTAAGCCATGGGGAAAATGAGCGCAACTGCACTTGCAAGGTGCACAGTTTATTTGTCTTTAGTAAATCAACCCCCTTGAGTTTATATTACTCCAGGTAGAAGCTATATAGCACTCGCAACCAGCTGGTGCCCTGACTGACTATGGAATCCATCTCTTTCTTTACAGAATACACAGCAAAGATTCAGGTCCCACTCCTCTAAAGTATTTTTTCATTTAATCAGCTTTATTGCAACAATAGCAGGCCTACAATTAACTCCTTCCCTGTCATGTTTCATCCCTGTTTAGGGATTATTCAGGGAAGAAAGAGTCAAGGAGGGGTGATGATATATACACTTATTGAATACAATGAGATTCAGCTTCAAGTGGAGAGCTTTTCATGAACTCCTGTCCAGTCAGTAAAGTATGCTTAAGGCTGGAGTCAACAGTGATCTACCTGACAATCATGAAAAGGTGACAGATTGATTGTATCCCTGCTGTGCCAACCCTCTATCTAAAGTGTTCAGGGCAGAATTGAGGCTAGCCAGGTCAGCCAAGCTAGAACTAAAACCAGAAATTCAGCCGGCTGTACAAGAACCCAGCCTAGTCAGACAGGTCAAAACACAAACCAGTAAGTCAGACCAGAACTCAAACCAGTCAGCCAGGCCAGAACTCAAACTAAGCCAAACTAAACCAAAACACAGCCAAGTCAGACAGTTTAAAACACAAACCAGTCAGCCAGGCCAAAACATAGTCCAGGCAGTCAGGCCAGAACACAGCCCAGCCAGGTCAGAACTCAACCCAGCCAACCAGTCCAGAACTGTTACCAGACAGTCAGGACAGAATTAAGGCAAGCTGGGCCAGGATTCAGCCCAGCAAGACCTAAAACTGATTGAGCAAGTCCACCTGCAGTACCAGTTGTTCTGCAAAAATGATGGTCTCCTGCATGACACTTGGGTTGAATTACTCTTCATTCATAAAAACATTGTGAATGAAAATCAATGCCAATGTCCTCACATTTAAGGTAGGCTAAGTTTATATTTTTACAGTGTCATTTGTTTAATTATATTTTTCTAGTATTTCTTAATGCCGTCTCACTTTTTATTAGGACCCTACTAATTAATCTGCCTAACCACTTTAGTACCACACTATAGCCAAAAGATGGCTAGAGTGGTACTACAGTTCTGGGAGGGTGTGAATAGACGTTCTCCCAGAATCCCCCCCACACACAAACACACACACATCCCCTGTGGTGTGCATTGGGCCCGCTCTGTCACTCTGATCATAGATCAGGGTAAAGAGCCAATCACAGCAGCCTTTTACTATGTGATCAGCTGTATCACATCATCAGTGCTCTGATTATCAGTGCAGCCCCATCAGTGCCAATCAGTGCCCATCAGTGCCACCTCATCAGTGCCGCCTTATCAGTGCTCATCAGTGCCCATCAGCAGAGCTTATTAGTGCCCATCAGTGCCGCTTCATCTGTGCTCATCAGTGCAGCCTCATTAGTGCTCTAAAGTGCCCATCAGTGCAGCCTCATCAGTGTCCATCAGTGCAGCCTCATCAGTGCACATCACTGCAGTCTCATCAGTGCCCATAAGTGCAGCCTCATTAGTGCCCTTTAGTGCCCATCAGTGCAGCCTCATCAGTGTCCATCAATGCAGCCTCATCAGTGCCCATAAGTGCAGCCTGAAAAAATACTTATTTGCAAAATTTAAGAGAAACTAAGAGAAATTTTTCTTCCACATTTTTGGTCTTTTTTTATTTATTTAGCAAAAAATGAAAACACAGAGGTGATTTAATACCACCAAAACAAATCTCTATTTGTTTAAAAAAAAAAAAAAGATGAAAAAAATCATATGTGTACAGTGTTGCATGACCGCACAATTTTCATTCAAAGTGCAACAGCACTGAAAGCTGAAAATTGGCCTGGGAATAAAGGAGGTGAAAGTGCCCACTATTGTAGTGGTTAAAAAGGGCACAAGACCCTGGTGACCTTTAATCTTTTCCATGTTATTCAGGTAGATCTCTACCTCTCAAAGTTTGCCTTCCACCACTGAATACCCTTTGATTGGTTGTATTATTTTTGAAAATGTTTTTTTCAGAAACTTGAAAAGGTGGCTGCATTTTCTGCTCAACAGGTCTCACCTCCATCAAACTATGAAGGAATATTAATGGTCATTTATGAGAGCCATTAACTCTGATATAACACATTTTACTACTCTGCGCTTGAATTGTATTTTAAATGAAATCAGAGACCAGGCGTACTTTAAGTATTCTTTTCTTTTAATCCTGATTATTTTACTGTTGCATCTTGTCTGTTTTTAAATTATTTTCTGTAAATATTTTCTTGCACTATTTTCCTTTATATTTCATTAAAATAATTTTCTAAAATACTAAGCAAAATCTTGGAGTCAAAATAAGTGGGAAAAGTGTTCATGCGCTCATAGATTCTGGTAACCTGGTTACCCTGGTACATATCCAGCTTGTGGACCATAAACATTTGATCCAGTGCCAGGTAGGAGTTGTATGTGTACAAGATAACTATAAGATGCACCCCACTGCCACTGACACAGTAGTGATGAGCCAAACATAACATTTGGTTCGTGACAGGTCTCCATACTATGTCACAGGGCATGTGACATAGTATGGATGGGGGGAATGGCCTACATGCTTTTCCCCCCACTTTCCTGGCCTGCAGAGATTTATGTTTGGACAAGGTTCTGGTATGGAATTTGGCAGGGATCTCACTCTGAGGGGATCTCTCTCACTCTTGGTATGAATTATGGGAGAATACCCCACTCTATTTGTTCTATTTTTATTCCTGGCTCCCTAGTTTATGTGACTGGATATTTCTGCCCATTAAAGGATAGGGGAACATCACTGGTTGCTTCCATAACAACCATTGACAGCAGAATGAGGAAGCTGGAATATATAGTAGCACAAGAAAAACCCACTCCTGCCAGATTGACTGAAAGTCTGGCATTCAGACAAAAAGCCTGGAGAAGCTGTGTTTGAATTGAGCCAGGAGCTCATCACTATGCCATGGTGATCTTTAAAGCCAGTTGGGGACTGTCTGCCATGAAGGACCTGTATGCCCTATATTGTTGCACACTGTAATCCTATTAAGGGCCAAACCATTGCCAAATGTTGTTCCACATCTTTAGCTGCAAAAGGCTCCCAAAGGAGATCTTAATGGATCAAGGAAGACCTGTCGCATCAATGGTTTTGAAACAATGATGTTGTTTGTTGAACATAAAGGACTTTCACACTTCAGTGTACCATCCCCTGACAGACAGATTGGTGGACAGGTTTAAGAAAAATTTGAAAAGTATGCTGAAGAAGGTTGTATACTAAGAAGAAGCTAGGGCTGTCTTTTGCTTCTTTAGTTGTTTGCAATCTGCAAAGTCCCACAGTCCTCAAAAAGGTCTTTCCATTTAAAATTTAATTTTATGTCTGGCACCCCATGGGTTGTTGAATATTGCTGATGAGCTTTGAATAATAAGGCCACACTGTACAAAAGCATGATAGGACATATTACAGGACATATTAATGCTGTGAATCCCATCACTGTGGAACATGTGTAATAGGCCCAGGAGGCTCAAAGTGGGGGAAAAAACATATCAGTAAGAGTGCAAACTTTCTGCTTTGGGAATGGAGTGCTGGCCATAGTTTCCATGGTGGAAAATATATTTCTGGCCATGTGGCAGGGCTCCTATGGGATAATGAATCAAGTAGGAGACGTGAACCACAAGGTGTGCCAGCTAAACAATCAAAAAAAGAGCAAATGTGTCATGTAAACATGAATAAGACCTGAAAGGATAGAAAGGCCGTCTTGGCCATGACCGACAAGCCCATAGTGACAAGGAAGAAGGGTAAACAGTGTTAAAGTATCATCCCTGTTCTTTGCCCAAAATAGGAAATAAAGCATTTCTGCAGCATAATAAGGATGCGTTCCCAGAGCTTCTTGGCTGCACTGGAGTACTTAAATGCAATGATATTTTCACAGACCCTAAAGCTTGTATCCATCTTACGTTATATCGATTTAGACAAACAGTGGCAGGGGAGGTACAGAGAATGTTAGACCTTAGGGTTATAGAAAAGTCCAAAAAAAGTCTAAAAGTGAGTGGGATAGCCCTATAGTCTTCGTTCCCAAGCTGGATGGTTCCTTGAAATTTTGTAACAACTTTCGTAAACTGAATGAAGTGTCCACATTTGACACTTACCAATGCATTAGATTGATAAACTGATTGCGAGATTTGGCCCAGCCAAGTACATGTCCGCCCTTGATCTTGCTGGAGAATATTGGCAGGATCCGTGGTGCCTCCATATGTCCCCATGTGAATGTAGCTTCAAAATTTGTGTTGCAGTTTTGATGTAATGCCCTTTTATGTTGTTCTGCAGAAAAATAAAAGCACTTAAAAAAACTAAAATGGCACTTGACATGTAGATAGGTTCCTCACAAATGCTCATTTGAAGCTAGTCCCTAAAAATATATATACATACTTTCCTATGAATGCACAAGAATCTACAGTAAAATACAAAATTTGCAATAAACACAGGGTGCTCTTCAGCTTGCAATCTGCCATGTAAGATAATAATACAAGATTAAAAATTAGGCTTATTGGATTCCTTCTGTAAACATTTTAGTTGATGTGTGAATAAATAGAAGAAAGGATGTCATGTGTATACAGAAACTCTCCTTGGGAGTTCTAGAAATGCAGTGTGAATGGTAAATGTATTGCAGATGTGGCAGAGCCATAGTGACATGGGGTTTAGAGAGAAGACAGGCATCAGCTAAGCAGGAGGGACAAATGTGGCAGGTGATCAAGATGCACTGTTAGCAGTGGAATGTCAGTAAAAGCCTCAAAAAAAAAATTCAGGACATTTTACCGAAATATATATCGTAGTGATTAGACAGAGCTTATATGAGAAAAATTTGTTCTTTTGCGTATAACTTTTTTTTCCTTTTTTTTGTAGATACGAATTTCAGGCAGGGCATTTAGAATGACTATAAGTTACACAGGAATAGGAGATGATATGACATAAAAAGAAGTTTGATGGATTTGACAAATATCATCAGTTAATACATAGGCCTCCTTTTTAGCACTGGGGAAAAAGGTAACATGCAAATATGTATTTATTATAACCCCTATAAATGTTTGCACTCGCCTCCCCTCCCCTTGAACACACGCAAACTCTAATGCCCCGTACACACGGTCGGATTTTCCGATGGACATTGTCCGATCGGAGCGTGTTGTCAGAAATTTCGACCGTGTGTGGGCTCTATTGGACATTTTCCATCGGATTTTCCGACACACAAAATTGGACAGCAGGAGATAAAATTTTCCGACAACAAAATCCGATCCGACCGTGTGTGGCCTGTTCCGACGCACAAAGTGCCACGCATGCTCAGAAGAAATTCCGACACGGGACAGCTCGTTCTGGTAAACGTAGCGTTCGGAATGGATACAGCACTTTCGTCACGCTGCAATGTTCAAAATGGTTTAATACAGCGCACTCTCTTCTTCTTTATAATGTGACAAGAATTAAGTAGTTTTGATGCTCATATTCACACACACTTCTCACAAACTTATTTCGTTACTATTTATCGGGATTCCCTCAATATATTTAGATTTCTCACATCTGACAACAACATTTTTTTTTATTTTTGGACTTTAATGTAGATTCTTTTTTTGTGTTTCTCTTTTTTATTTTTTTATTTTTTTTGGTGATTTTGATTTGTACTCCCGAAAATGTTTGTGTGTGTTTTTGGTGACAAGTTCCCACAACACCACTAATATGTTGTTCTATTTAATCTGTAGGAGATTGTTTGGTGTTGTTGTCCCTTGTTAATTTCACACTGTACTTTAGAAATGTACCTGAATCCTCACCAACAAACTGTCCTTTTTGGATGAAAACACACATAGGAGAGTAGAATTTCCCTAAAAAAATTTTATTAAGGGCTCACAACTATAAACAAAGAGGGAGGCAACGCTGGAGAAACTGCAGAAGTGGGAGAAGCCTTGGACCCCCAGGGCACACATCAATTATTTAAAAGCAAAATTGGTGGCCTGAGGAGTCCTTATCTAAGGGAGGGCAGTCTGGTCCAGAAGTCCCAGAGATCCGGAAAGCAGCAGATGACATCTGTGTCCCCAGGCTGTGGTCATACGAGAGACTGCATCTTCTGTCAGACCAGACTGAACCCAGGGCCATCACTCTTTGGTCTTCTTTCCACGCTTCCTTACAGGCTTTGGCTGTGGTGGTGGAGTTGTGGCAGCAGGAGGAGGAGGAGGAGGAGGATCGTCCCTCTCAATGACATCCGTCTTGTGTGTCAGTTCCCCACTCAACCCCTTACGAAGGACTTTATAAATCAGGTCCTCAGAGATCTTGCGTTGACCCTCCTGCATGCCCTGCAATTTTTTGGCAGCCATGCAGGCAAAGGCCTCTTCAGGACTGGGGAAGGCTCGGAGGGACGCCGAAGCCTCCTGGATCAGCCTGTATGCTGAATCCTGCACGGGACTCGGAGTGGCCTTCCTGGCTCGTTTATATGGCAGGCGGAGGGGAGGGACCTGAGACTCAGTCAGGCTGCGACTTGTCCCTGGCTTCTCTTGGCTGACACTTAGCCCCGCCTCCTCCTGGCTGCCACTAATCCCCGCCTCCTCCTGGCTGACACTAATAATCCCCGCCTCCTCCTGGCTGCCACATTCCACAGCCTCCTCCTGGCTGAGGTCTTCCTGTGTATGAAAAAGGGACATAGTTTTAGTTTTTTATTTATCAATCACACACAATTTTCACCTCCTGACTGCTGCAAATTGAATGTTAACAAATATAACAGACTATCCTTCTGAGCCCAGCAGTTTTCATTCTTGTCCCAATTTTGGGTGCCCACTACTGTCTATTGATATGTAAAGCACTTTTTTTAATCAGCAATTAGTGATCAATAATAACATCTAATAAACATCATTTATTTATTGACCAGAAATCTGTAGAAGAATGCTATACCTGACTCCAGCTGGGCTCCTCCACTTCTTCCTGGCTGGAAGGCCCAGGTTGGACATCGGAAGCCTCAGCTGGGGTGGAAGGAAGCGTGGAAGGAAGGGTGGAGAGGGATTCCCTGACTTCAGTGTGGTCTGACAGAAATCGCAGTCTCTCGTAGTACCACAGCCTGGGGACATAAATGTCATCTGCTGCAGCTCCGGACCTCTGGGAATCTGTGACCTTCTTGCGCTCCCTAAGATAAGTGCTCCTCAGGCCACCAATTTTAGCTTTCAAATAAGGGATGGTTGCTGTGGGGACCACCGGCTTCACCAACTCCAGCAGTTTCTCCAGCGCTGCCTGCCTCTTCTGTTTATGGTTATAGTGGGGGTGTCTCACTTGCCACAGACAGGGCAGCTCCCTGTACTTGTCTATGAACAGGGGCAGGAAATTGTGGTCGTTGAACCCATCCATTTTCTCTGTAAGACACAACACAAGACAAAGCCTAATGTCAGGCCAAACTCCCCTAATCTTGTTACAATATAGGCTTCCATTTCGAAGCAGTATAGGCCCAAGTTTAGATCCTACCTTCGTTACGATCGGCGTCTCCCATGCTCCTTCCTCCGCTCACAGATCGTACGTAAGACGCGCGCGTTATGATTTATACACACTGCGCATGCGTATAACTCCGCCCGCCCCTGACGTTCTTTCTAGTCTATTCCCCGCCCCTTTTCATTCGGCGCAGTGGAGGAAGAGCACATGGCGGAGAGAGACAGCAGGATAGTGCTAAGTACAGCAACGAGGAGGAGGAGGAGGAGGAGGAGGAGGAAAGGCTGGAGCCTGAAACGTCCCGGACCAGAAGGAGATTAAAGGACTCAAACATGTCCTTTGGGGAGATGTTGGAGATGGTGGACATCCTGAAGAAGGCCGACTATGATGGAAAGTATGGGCCTTACCCCAACCCCAATGTCAGAAAGGCCAAGATCATGGCGAAAGTGGTCAGGAGTCTGCACCGGAAATTCGGGGTACGACGATCGAAAGATCAGCTCAGGAAGCGGTGGTCGGACCTGAAATTACGAGAACATGAGCAGTACAGAAAGATCCGGAGAGTGCTGCAAAAAAGTAAGTAGTTGTGCTGTGTTCCTATTCTTTTTGTGTTTATTACTTTCGTGCTGCTCCATGTGCTTTTAGGAACTGTTGTACAGTAAAATGGCAACTTTCATGTTCATGGGCACATTATTCGTTCGGATCACACATTTTTATTTCGGACGATAAAATACCATTGTTTAGGCCATATGCATTTGGCCACCATTTTGACGCCCTATACTTGTCTTCAAAGAATTGTGTTGTGTAGATGGCTTTGTTACTAGAATGAAATGCAAACTAGATTGTGTGTAAGGAGAGGACACTCAGCAGCTGTTTTCACATCTGGACACTGGAGCACTAGTGTGGGACACAAGAACACCATTTTTATTAGGGGGGCCACACAGGTGCCCCACTGTATACTATAGGGGGGGCTACATCTGTGAAGCTTTTACCAAACAGGTAAAGTATTGCAGCTTGACAAAGGGCACTAAAAAAGCTACATCTTGGAACTCGGCTAAAATAGACAATTGTACCCCACTTCCAAGCAATGTTTCATCTTTATAGTTCTGACCTCAAATATCTGTGTGCTAATTATACCATTTTTGTTTTACATAGGGGAGAAAAGACTCGGAGGACACCCCTCATCCGAGGAGACCAGAGCCCCCCCCCCTGGAAGAAGGGGAAATCCCCCCAACACAAGATGAGCAGGAGGAAGAAGACGTGGTGGAAGTAGTCACCACAACAGGTGAGTGTCTGCAACCACAGGCTCAAATAAGAGATGGATTGCGGCATTTTTTTTAAAACTAATTTATTTTGGGTTCCTCTCTTTTTAGGTGATCGTGAGGTTGTGGATCCAGATCCTTTCACATCCGAAAGTGCCCAGATCCTGATCAGGGAGATCATGGGGTGTAATTTACAATTGGAAAACATCAAGCAAAACATCAATGATGTTATTCCAAAATATAAAAACATCATTGATGTTTTGGGGCGAGTTTAAAGCCCCTCCAAATCACTTTCTTCTTTTGTCTGCTACAATGTGCGAAATGTTTTTGTGATTTTTCCCAAAGCCAAATTTGGAGGATGCACACAGTGTGCCAACATGTGCTATCTGCCATCACGGGAGATCAATGGACGCGTTTTGGGGGTGCAACCCCTTCCTCAATTATAAAGTAGCGGTGAGGAAGGGCTTTCTCCCCCAAAACACGTTCCTTGATCCCCCCTGATGGCAGCTAGCACATGTTGACATTGTGAAATTTGTGTGCATCTTCCAAATTTGGCTTTTCCAGGGGTGATTTCCCCCCATCTGAACGCAATATCAAACACAGTTCCTAAATACTCATGTCTGATATTGCCTTCCAGTTCTACCAAATGTGAACTTTGTAAGATCAAGATTTGTGTCTTTCTTGTTGGTTTTACACAGGCCTGTTTTCTATAAAATGCACATTTTGATTTTGGATAATGCCACCACAAAAATTGTTATACAACAAACATGTTGGTTTGTCAGAAAAACCTTTGGTAAATGCACATGTGATTGTGCAGGTATTAAAAAGATTGCTCATCAAGAATGTGTGGATTATTGTCTCAACACTACAACACTTTTGGGGTGATGTAATTGTTGTTTTAGGAGAAAATGGGGGTTATTTCCTAAGGGGAAATCCACTTTGCACTACAAGTGCTGTTTCAGTGCAGTTGCAAGTGCACTTGTAGTGAAAAGTGTCTTTGCATTTAGTAAATAACAGCCAACAGTGCTTTGTATAAGGTTACACAATCACGACATTTTCTGCACTCCACACATTTCTGTCAGGGTCAGCTCAAACAAACACAAGCAGTAAATGTCCACAAAGAAGAGCCTGGGGGGAGATGCCTGTCGAGAACTTGAGGTCCTGCAGACTTCTCCCTGTGGCCAAATACCGCAGGGTAGCGACCAACCTCTGCTCCAGAGTGATGGCTTGCCTCATGCAGGTATCCTGCCTGCTGATATAGGGGGTCAGCGAAGCCAACAGACGGTGAAATACGGGGTCCGTCATCCTGAGAAAGTTCCTGAAATCATCAGGATTATTCTCACGGAGCAAAGGCATATGACAGAACTGGTCACGCTGAAGCAACCAATTCTTGGTCCATGAACTCCCCCCACCCTGTTCATGGACTGGACTTGTGTCAAGGTCAGGACCCCAACACCAAGCCCCCGCACAGCACGAACTGTACGAGGAGTACGCATACGAAACATGGCTAGAAAACGGTCGGCTGCTCAGAACGAAGTAACAGAATGCACTGAAGAACAGCAAGGCCTGTGAAGAGCGACCTGAAAAACAGCAACGAGCAGGCAAGATCACACAGAAAACTCTGATATGAAATGACTGCACGCACTGAAGAGCAGATACAAACCCACAAGCACAAACTGAACGGCAGAAAACGATCTGAAAGCCACGAGTCTGAAAAAGCGCGAATCGTCTCTCACCAAACCTTTACTAACACGAGATTAGCAAAAGGAGCACAAAGGGTGCCACGCTTGGTTCTGAACCGGCCTATTCTAGTCTCGTCGTACGTGGTGTACGTCACCGCGTTGTTGGCGATCGGAAATTCCGACAACTTTGTGCGACCGTGTGTAGGCAAAACAAGTTTGAGCCAACATCCGTCGGAAAAAATCCTAGGATTTTGTTGTCGGAATGTCCGAACAAAGTCCGACCGTGTGTACGGGGCATAAGTGATATTGGCTGGCAGCAGAAAACATTTCAAATCCATTATTGAAGCTGAGCTGATTCCTCATTCAGACGTACTCATCTTTGGCATGCAGAGGAGGAAAATTTGAGTCAATAATTGGTGTCAGTGCTGTTGTGTGTAAATTATATGCTTGAAACATCTTCACTTTGCTGGAGCACACACTTAATGTGACCTAATAGAGGATGTATGAGGTGACCTAGTGAATGGTCCCCAATAGTGATGCCAGCAGCTATGCACTGTAGCACCAGGATGGTGCATCCCATACAGGAAGAAGCATTCTTTAAGTAAAATGATACATTCTTTGTCTCCTGGAAGGCACAAAATTGATACTGATTAGAATTTCGCTCATCTACATCCATATGCCCCAAATTTGCCAATTTTACCTATTTTATTCGAACAAGTTAGACAAATAAACCCTGATTAATCAGCGTTGCTTTGTGTGAAGAAAAAAAAAGAAAAACTTTAGAGAGCGCACATTACTTGCTGAACACAAAGTAGGGTCTAAATGCCTTTATCCAACTATGGCCTGATTGCCATGTCTGGAGCTTTGATTGGGGATCTACACCATGCCACATACATAGCAACACTGTGTACAGAATGTAACATATTATGATGTACACCAATTTGCAATGTAAAAGGCCATGGCATATCATCCTAATGTTGGTTCTGGCAAATGGCTGAAGCCATTTTTTCTGATATTGTTAGATGTTGAATCTACAGAATATGTGTACCAGACATGTCCCCTGTCTTCAGATGCAAAACACAAAACAACTCAAAGAGGACATGATATGGTGCTAGAAGATGGATATGTTTTGAGCACAATGACTGTAAATACAAGGTAAACCTTAACAAATAGTGGACTTTAGTAGCATACAATCACTCAGAATAATGAACTAGGACATTGTTATCATTTCAAAGGAATAGAGAAAGTTTAGAGGACATTGTACCCCCCACAGTTATTACCTTTTGTATCCCTTGACCCTCTCTTTTGGCTCTAACGAGCAGGGCCCTCTGATTCCTCCTGCAGTGAATTGTATTGTAACTGTACTGTTTACCCTAACGTAAAGTTCTGTAAAGTTCTGTGCAAACTGTTGGCGCTATAGAAATCCTGTAGAATAATATGTAGCACCCTCTACCAATAGGTGGGTGCTAGTAAGGTATTTTTACTAGGTTAGCCAGCACAGGAAAATTTAGGCAGGCTTATGCTGCATGCTAGGCCTGTCTGTTTTGATCTGGGGGCTGGGAGTGGTCAGAGTAGCAGTGGGTGTGACCACCTGCACTTCAGTTCTGAGGCGCTTCCCCTGCTTCTGAGGAGAATGTTATAGAAGAGGGGCTGGGCTTAGAACTGGACTGGCAGGCAGCTTGTGTGTGAGCCCATTCCCCAATCGGTATTGGCGGGGGGTGGGCCTCATATATATAAGCTGAGGCGATATGCCACTGGGGGCAGAGTCGGCTGGGTGAAGTGATGAATGGCATGTTAGACAGTCACATGGAGGAGGAGGCCATCTCCATCTGGAAGGGGTGCGCCGATCACAGGAGAAGGCCTGGGGAGAGCTGTGAGGGAACATTGCCTCTACACGGTCATTGGCAATGTCTCTGCCACCACACAGTCAGATGGCAGGGAACTCCTGGAGCAGAGGAGCAGGAGAAACTGTCAGTATACATGGTCCAGTTAAAGTTCCTCATCAAGGACTCAGGGCTGTTGGAAGGTCGGTGAGTGTTACCACAGTGGGGCTGGAGGTGCCAAAGGCTGGAAGTGCCAAGGAGTCTGTGAGGGAACTCTGCTAGTACACAGTCACTAGCGGAGTCTTCATCAAACACACGGACCCCATTGAAGTTAATGGGACCCGAACTTGAAAAATCAAACGTCCCCATTTTGAATGCTTATATGCAAGTAATTGGCCATAAAAAGGGTATGGAGATCAGGGTACTGCCCTGGGGGACATGTATCAATGCAAAAACATTTTTAATGATGCTTAAAGTGCAACAATAAAAGTGAAAACTTCCTTTAAATATGGTACCGATGGGGTCTCCTCAGTCTGCCTGTAAAGTGGCGCAAACTGACATTTCTAAATAAATAAAAAAAGAGTCAAATGACATTTAAATTGTCGGCAATACAATAACAATGCTGGCAATAGAAGAATGGTAAAATAAAAACCATACCAGGTCTTTATGCATGCATACAGCCTGGCAGGCCAGGAAAGGGGGGGGGCTGGGGGATGAGCGAGCATCCCCCTTCCTAAACCATACCAGGCCACATGCCCTCAACATGGAGGGGTGGATGTTTTGGGACAGGGGGGCTCTGCTCATGTTGATAGGGACAAGGACCTCATCCCCATAACCCTGGGCTGTGGTTGTGGGGGTCTGCGGGCGGGGGCTTATCGGAATCTGGAAGATCACATAGTACCCCATTCACCAAAAAAGTGTAAAAAATTACTGAAAACACAGGGACAGCCTTTGACAATTTCTTTTTTAAAAATTAAAAAAACAGTGTCCCCTGATGTAAATCCATCATCAATCACAACGCCCCGACACTGCCGGACCCAAAAAAAAAAAAAAAAAAAGCTCTGCACTCGTTGACGGCTGACCACCAAATGCCTCCTCCGCCGCTTGACAGTTCTTATATAGGTAAGGGCAGGGCCACCTTGCAACATCACCTGGTGGCACCGCCCCTTAAATTAAATTTTGAGGGAGCCCACATTTTTTTTGTCTGGCATGCCCGTCCTAATTCATACAAAATCCTATCAAATTTAACAGTTCTTCCTTGATAATGGTCAGATTTGGATTTAAGGGGATCCCAGAAAAACAAAACATACAAAACCCTTAAAAAGGTTTTTGGTATGGATATGGAAGGGGACCCAGGCAAAAAAAGACAACATGGGCCCTCTCCAAAATTGATGCTAGACCCTTATCCTTGATTCTCCATTGAGAGAGGGACCCCAGGCACATAACAAAGCAAACCCCCTTGCCCCCGGCCAAAAAACAAAGTGTGTTAGGTCCTGGGTGGCTGGGAAAGTGAGGGGCAGGTAACTGTGCACCCCATCCCCCCTCCTAAACATTACTAGATCACATGCCCTCAGCATGGGGGGGTACCTTGCCAGGCCCCTCTGGCCAGACTCAGTCAGAGAAGCCTCCCTGAAGGCTTACAAGAAGAAAGCTTTTGTATTTAAACCTACGAAGAACTCTGCACTCCTAACACTAAACCACCCAGCATCCCTACCACCATACCATTGACTCTGACCCTTTCTTCCTCAATAGCAGCTCCACTCCTCCTAACTTTCTGAGGTGAGAAAGAGGGATACCTTCTAGCACAAAGTATGCAGGCTGGGGAGGAAATAGGAAAAGAGGGGCAGTTCCTCCCAACAGACAGCAGTTGGGAGTTGCATACTCCACCACTGATCCTCTTACCCTTGAGTCTTGAGTTTTTAGGTTCTCAACCCACTTCCTTGTTTTTCTAGTGACAGCATCTTTCTCAGTGAAGCCTGAAGAGGCCAATTAGTCTGGGCTGCTGTGCACATTATGTGTGTTCACAGGGCAAAGGGGGAGGAGGTACACACTTCTGGGCTGGGAGGAAGAAATAAGCCAAATACTGAGATACCCACCACCTCCATTACACCACAGCCTTTCTAATGAGGCAGCCATTTTTCAGAAAACCAACCAGTAAATGTATTTTTAAAAAATAACAAACATGTTATACAGTTGGTTTTTCACAGAGCAGCCTGGATCTTCCATTTCACGGGCCCCTCTTCTGTGATCCTGGCCCCTCCCTCCTGTCGAGTGCCCCCACAGCAAGCAGCTTGCTATGGGGGCACCCGAGCCGAGTCACAGCTCCCTGTGTCCATTCAGACACAGAGCCCCTACCTGACCACGCCCCTCTCTCCACTGATTGGCTAATTGACTTTAATTGACAGCCGCGGAAGCCAATGGCACCGCTGCTGTGTTTTAGCCAATCAGGAGGAGAGTAATGGACGGCTAAGACACTCGTGGACATCATTGGAGAGAGATGGGGCTCAGGTAAGCAATTAGGGGCTGCTGCGGAGGCTGCTACACACAGAAGGTTTTTTTATCTTAGTGCATAGAATGCATTAAGATTAAAAACCTTCTGCCTTTAAGTAGTATGATTGAAATTCCACACCGCTACTCATCACTCCTACAGTACCTCCCAAACTATTGAAACTTTCATGATAATACCTTGAACATACAATCTATACATTAGGTTTATTAGATGGAAACTAAAACGCCCCTGTACTATTCTTTAACAATAACTATATGATTTTTTTTTGTTACTAAATAATACAGAGCATAGATATCAGCTTATAAACATTCAAAAATTATTAAAATACAATTGATGAAAGCGATTATATTTTCCATGTAAGAAACAAAACCAGGAATATGCAGAACCACATTTGTCAGATATTTACACTCATGAGCCCTCATCTATCACTCCGACTTCTGCAGATTGACCTATTTAAAATATATATACATATACTCTAAACTTACACAGGTGACAATTATCATCTACTCGCACAGTTGTAACAGATGCTAGGAATTATGTGCCCATGTACATAGTAGAAACCCATGCTGAGCAACAACACCTATTTGATGGCTGAATTGCTACAGGGAGAGACAAACATCAGAGGAATAATAACTCTATTTTCATTTCAGATAAAACACACTGTGGGGTTTATCTGACTTTGCATGTTGTTTATTAGCTATTTCCCAAGTCAGCATACTACCAAAAGATTCATTAAACTGTACCACACTGATAAAGGACAACCAAAGCTCCCAGTTTCATTGTTACAGATTCAAATCTGGGTGAGAAAGTGAAAAATGGGAAACTAAAAACAAGTTTAAAATATGAAGTCCCAACAAGACTTTAACAAAGGTATAATACACACATTCATAATACATACACACATATATATTTTTATTTATCCTGTACATATTTTAATAACTATTAAAGCTGTAGGCACACTTTTTGTTTACAAAAGTTTTATCTGGAAGTTTAGATGAACAGACATTAGGTACAATATGACATTAATATTTAACATTGAAGCAATAGGTTGTATACAAAGAAAGAGGTTATTTAACATCGTGTAACAGAAGTGGTCATAGACAATGAACGTAGGTTTATGTATGAATAGGGTAGAGCATAACATAGTATCATCATAAGGAAGTAAGAGAAGATGGTAATAGTATATTAACGATAGTTAGGTTGGGTTCCAATAGGCCCATTTCTTTTTGTGAATGTGGATAGTATCATTAAGGGTGTGGTAAATCCACTCAGATAGTCTAAGGAGTTCCATTCTATTTATTACTTGTTGCCATGATAAATTAGTGGATTTCCAATTATAGGCGGTCATCCAGTGTATGGAACTGCACAGGGAGTGGAACAGTCTCAAACAGGGGGCAGGTATGCCCGGTATATTAGCATATAGCAAGCATATCTGAGGGGAGGGTAATTTTTTGTCTAGAGGATTGTTCTATTAAATCAGTTGCTTCGTGCCATATATGGTTAATATGGCTGCAGTTCCAAAATATGTGTAAGAGGGTACCGGAATCCGAGCATCCCCTAAAACAATTGGAGGAGATGGATGGGTAGAAAGTGTGAAGTTTTGAAGGGGTAAGGTACTATCTAGAAAAAATCTTAATTGGAGTCTCTCTAAAGGTGATAGCTCTATTGCATTTACGTAGATTTTCTGACACGGAGTGCCAATCTTCAACACTGATCGAGACATCCATATCCTCTTCCCATTTAAGCATCTGGGTGGATTTATCTGGAACTCCAACACTATTAATATAATAATACAACCTGGAGATAAGGCCTCTGTCTCTAGAGGATAAAATACATATATGTTCAAAGGTTGTGTATGAAGGGTGAGTGTTTAGTGCAAAATATTTAGCGTAGAAGGATTTGATTTGCTGGTAATGTTGGAGTTCATATGTAGGTAAATTGTGTGTGGCTTGTAGTGCGGGGAATGAGATAAATTCCTATTTTTGCTGAAGAGATCTCAGTGTAATTAAATTTTTGTCAATCCAAGTGGAGAAAGATTGTCTGTTATTATAGGCACATATGAATCTAGGATCTCCTAAAAAGGAGGCCAAAGGTGGTGTGTCTGAGGAGAGTTTGTAAATATCTTTATATTTAATCCATAACTGATAAAATTGAGCTATTATAATGTTTTGTTTCATAAGTCTGCTATATGAGGTAGAATTGGACCACAGGATTCCCTGTAAATGGAGTGGGAGGATTGAGATGGATTCAAACAACTTCCATGGGGTGTTTATTGAGGGAGTGAACCATTGGGTAAGTTGCGTAAGTCTTGTGGCTAGGTAATAAAGCCATAAATTTGGAAGGCCTAAGCCGCCCATAGCTTGTGGTCTATGCAGTAGAGCATAGCTGCATCTCGGTTTTTTATCTGCCCATATAAATTTGTTGATTTCTCTTTGAAGGGAAGTCAGTTTAGATTTGGGAACATTGATAGGTAGGGCACGGAAATAGTATAGAAGTTTAGGAAGAATCGTCATTTTGATAGCGCATATTCTACCAAGGAAGGAAATATGAAAGGAAGACCATGATTTCAAGAGGGATGTGATTAGATTTATACAGAAAGTTGTGGGATGAGGAGATTGTGACACCTAGGTATTTGAATGAGTTGGAACACCAATCAAATGGGAAATTTTTTGATAGTAGGGATTGGAGATTTTGGGTATAATTAATTGGTAAAGCTGAACATTTATTGGTGTTAATTTTGAGGCCTGAAATAGTTTGGAAAGATTTAAGTTCTTTTAGGAGGGATGGAATAGAAGTAAGGGGGTCTGTGAGGAATAGAAGAGCATCATCTGCGTATAAGCTGAGTTTGAATTCTCTATCACCCTTAGTGTAGCCTTTTATATTAATACTATTCCTAATCTTGTGGTCTAAGGGTTCAATTGCCAAAGCAAACAATAGTGGTGATAAGGGGCAGCCCTGTCTGGTGCCTCTACTGAGGGGGAAAAAGTCAGAGTTGTGTCCAGGGAGTCTAATTCTGGTTTGAGGGTTGTGGTAAAGTGCATTGAAACCTTGTAAGAATTTTTCTGAAATTCCGTATTTGGGTAATAGATAATTTAGATATGACCAGCTAACGCTGTCAAACGCCTTATGAATATCTAAACTGAGAAGGCATAATTGGTGGGAGGTTAGGTTGGCATCTTGGATAATATTGGTGACTAGTCTAGTATTATCAACTATCTGTCGACCGGGGATAAAACCGGTTTGGTCTATATGTATTAAATTAGTAATAACTGTTGCTAATCTGTCTGAGAGCAACCTATCAAAGATTTTAAGGTCGTTGTTGAGGACCGGTATAGGTCGGTAGTTTTGGGGTAGAGAATGATCTTTAAGTGGTTTGGGGAAAAGGGAAAGGTTTGCTAGAAGCATTTCATCTGGGAAATGGTTACCATTAAGTATATGATTGAAGAGTTTGGATAGATATGGGGTTAGGAGAGAGGAATATTTTTTATAGTATGAAGATGAGAAGCCATCTGGGCCAGGGGCAGTAGATGTTTTGAGAGATTTAATAATTTTGCTTATTTCTGCTTCTGTGCAAGGAGCGTTAAGGGATTCTATTTGAAGAGCATTAAGAGTAGGTAGTTGGATGTTGTCTAGCCATGATTTAGAGGGTTGGTCAAGAGGGAGTTGTGGACTACAAAGTAGATCTTTATAGAAAGAGGAGAAGATTTCCAGCACACCTTGCGGATGGGTGATCATATTTCAGTTTGATCTCTAAGTTTATATGTGTGAGGGGGTTTATGATCATGGTTAAGTTTTTTGGCGAACATAGCTGAGGGGGAGTTACTGTGTAGTAAAAATTTAGCTTTTGAGAATCTCAGGGATTTTTCTGTGTTTGCTGATAATATATGATCTAGAGCTTTGTGTTTATCTTGAATTTGTTTTGTGATTTCTTGGGTGGTGTTTTGTTGTAACTTGTTGTAGAGAAGGTTTAATTCTCTGGTAAGATTTTTAATGTTTGTGAGTTTTTCTCTATTTCTTTTGGCTGCTATGCTGATTAGATGGCCACGTAGAACTGCTTTATGAGCTGTCCAGAGGGTTGTGGGGGAGATATCATCAATAGCATTTTCAGTGAAGTAGTTTTCAATGTGTGATGAAATAGTTTGTGTTATTAAAGGGTCAGTTAGAATTGAATCATTTAGTCACCAATTGTAGGGGGAAGGAGAGAGACCTATGTGTGATGTTTCAAAGTAGGTAATATCATGGTCAGACCAAGGGCAGGGATGGATAAGGGCGTTGGAAGAATTAGCCAACATTATGGGGGTACAAAAGATATAGTCCAGTCTAGCATAGATGTCATGGTGGTAAGAATAGTGTGTATAGGCCCTAACCCCTACATTGTGGGATCTCCATGAGTCTATGAGTTGAAAATTATTTAAATAACGGTTTATAGATTTAGAGAATGCTTTAGAGGAGGGGAAAGTTTTACTTCTGTCTAGGGTTGGGTGTGCAGTTAGGTTAAAGTCCCCACCTATAATTATATGAGGTGAGCTGTACTGGTCAAGCTTATCAAAGAAGTTTGTGAAAAAGGTAGATTGAGATTCGTTTGGGGCATAGACTGATGCTAATGTTATTGCTTTATTATTAATAAGGCCCTTGATGATGATATACCGACTATCAACATCTTTATATATGTTCTGTATGTCTAAGATAATGGTGTTGCGTATAAATATGGCTACACTACGAGTTTTATTATGGAAGGTGGTGTAATAAAATTGATTGTATGTCTTGTCAAAATAATTGGGATGGTTAGTGGAAGCAAAGTGGGTTTCCTGCATAAGGATAACTCCCAATCTTTTATAGTGTTGGAAGGCTTTTTTACATTTGTGGGGTGAGTTAAAACCCTGAACGTTATGTGATATAATTCTAAGGACCATTATATGTGGGTAAGGTAATAAGTTTATGAATAGAATCCATCCTGAATATGAGATGAGCTATAGATAAAAATATTTTTTGTGTGCGTTTGGTAAGTGTGATGCTAATATTTCTGGAAGGGAGGGGAGAAAAGTAATATAAGTGTACAAGGAACACTATGTATAGTATAACATACCGTAAGAGTAATGTGCCATAATAAAAGCAATTATACCAACATTCAGACCTCTGTGGTCGAAAGATGTCATGAAAACTTCCATTTTTTAAAAGAATTATGTCTTTTGCCTTAAGGGCAATAAAAATGTAAAAAACTAGAATGTAAAATAGTAACAAAGGGACAAGAAACATCCTGTCACTAACAAATGAATTAACTTCAAGAGGACAATACATTCCTAGTCCTGCGAGTGCCATCAAGCGCGACAACACAAAATCGGGGGTGTCGCAACTAATAACACGTGCAGGATGGGGGACAATCCAGCGGTGGCGGATGTCACAGGCCTTAATTCTGAGATAATTTAAAGTTTCAAATACAAAACCATATAAAGTAACCAGGGGGAGATGAAAATTGCGAAGAGTGGGGGTGGGGGAAGGGGGGGAGGGGGAGGGAAAAAGGGGGGAGGGGGAGGGGGAAGGGGGCAGAGGGGGGGAGAGGAGAGGATGGGGTATCAGATGGAAGGTAATGTTATCACTTCCCGTCTCAATAATGTGGGTAAGAGACATCTATTAACTTATAACTCTAAACGAGGGAGAAGGTATAAAGTCGAAGTCTGTTTAGACAAAAGATGAGAACCTCAAAAAAAAAAAAAAAAAAACCCCAAAAATTTTTTTTAAGGGGGATATATGTTGCAGGGGACTTCTCAACTTCGTCAGGAAAAAAATCTTGAGGGAAGAGGAGGGGTCCTAGGCTTCCATTTCTGGAAGAAGAACTGTTCAGGATGCTAATTGGTCAGAAACAAACTTAATGTCAGTCCATTGAATCCTGTTGCGTGGGTCGAAAAGTCCATCCTCAAAAAAAAAAAAAAAAGAAAAGAAAAAAATAAGTCACTTCCCACTGTCTTCTTTACAAGGGGAAAGAAACTCAAAGGGTTTTGAATTGTGTTGTATGTGGTCATGAGGGGTCCTCTTGGAATGGTTGACGCCATCTTCTTTGGTTGTTTGCGTTTTGTCTGGAGGAAGGAGTGGACCAGATTGGGGAAGGTCTAGGGGTTGAAGGAAATCTGTTAGGTGGTTCCGGTTCCAGAAGGCCTAGTTTCACAAGCAGTTCTTTGCCTTCAATAATATTGTAGACTGTGTATGTGGATCCGTTGTATGGGATAGTGAGTTTGAATGGAAAGCCCCATCTATATTTTATTCTTGCTGCTTGTAAGATGTTAGTGACATCCTTCATCCTGCGTCTTCTATCTAGTGTAGCAGGGGAAATATCTGGGTATATCTGCAGCTTTTTACCATCCAGGGAGATGTTAGAGGAGTTTCTTGCAGCACGCATGATGTCCTCTTTAACCAGGAAGTCTTTCATGCACATGATAACATCCCTGGGTGGTTTGTCAGGGGTGGGTTTGGGACGTAGTGCCCTGTGGATTCTATCACAGACAAATGCAGATAAAGGTTTATCTGGTAGAAGATTATGAAATATCTTAGAAACAGTAGGCATAAGGTCTGTGACCGATTCTGGGATGCCGCATAATCTGATGTTATGGCGTCTATTACGGTTATCAAGATCTTCAACCTGGGCTTGCAAAGCTGTCTGCTAATGATTCATAATCTTTCCTTAAGTCATTATGGGCAAGCAACAGTTCATCATGTTTTGTTTCCAGTATGTCAGTGCGAGTGCCAATGCTAGCAATCTCTTGTGACAGGACTGTAGTGGATTTATGAACCTCACTTTCAATCTTGTCCACTAATTTCTCAAAAATGGTGGTCAGGCTAGCATCTAAGTCAGCTTTGGAGAGGGGAGATGTGTACTCACTGATCCCAGCGTTAGATGAGAGACTGGATGGGATGGATGCAGATTTTCTTGAGGCCGCCTGTGAGCTGGCGCCGGCGCCATCTTGAGACATCATCCTGTGCTTTCTATCTGCTGCGTCCAGCAGAAAGTTAGTTAAGTGGTGTTTGGAGCGTTTAAAATGTCCCGATTCTCTTCCAGGCATGGACCGCCGTGTCCACTAGCAGATGGAGTCGCTTTCGCCTGGGTATGAGCGAAATAGCCCTGGTCTTTTAGGCCTGTGATAACCGGGACCGACGGAGCTGCGATCACCCACGTCTGTCCCGCATTGCGCCGTGCATGCGCCCCCGCTGTAGGCACACTTATGCCGTATACACACGATCGCACATTCCGACAACAAAATCCATGTTTTTTTCTGACAAATGTTGGCTCAAACTTGTCTTGCATACACACGGTCACACAAATCTTGTTGGAAATTCCGAACGTCAAGAACGCGTTGACGTACAACACGTAAGACGAGCCGAGAAAAATGAAGTTCAATAGCCAGTGCGGCTCTTCTGCTTGATTCCGTGCATGAGTGGAATTGTGTACACACAATCAGAATTTACAATGGATTTTGATGTCAGAAAATTTGAGATCCAGATCTCAAATTTTGTTTGACGGAAATTCCGACGGAAAATGTCCGATGGAGCCTACACACGGTCGGAATTTCCGACAACAAGCTCCCATCAAACATTTCCCGTCGCAAAATCCGACTGTGTGTACGCGGCATTATAGTGAATTACTGACAATGCCCTTTTTTTCTGCTAACACTGCAATTAATTACTGCTAAAAAAAACTAATACCAATGAAACCTAAAAAATTACATCATTCATTGCACAGCAAGAAAATAAATAAAAAAAAAACTTGGGCTATATGGAAACTAATTACTTTCCATACTATTTGTGCTACGATGGTAAAGACAACTCTTCCTACAGGTGTATGGATCCCCAACCATAGTATTAGAGACAACGTGATCCGTTCCTGCTTTCTTACTTTTACAATTATTAGTGTGCCTCACAGTAGAGCTGCTTGGTTACCCCACCTTCTCCCAGGCTTCAAAACCACATAAACACCTTTCTGGCAGTCACTCAGTATTTCTAGTGACTTTTCATTACATTAGATCTGTTTGCATCCTTCATTGAACATGATTCACTGTTATTTACCCCAAGAGCAATCGACTAATGTTTTAATTCTTTTTTGTTTCCTTTAGAGGCCAACTGTAAGCCTCTTTAACGACCTCATTGTTGCAAAAAAGGCATGCCGTATTACACAGTCTGATGCATGTTATAAGAGGCTTTCCAGACTGTGGAAATACTGTGATAGACTGCCTAGGCTACAGACTGCTGTATACAGAAAGAAAGAGATTGAATATTATTATTACAACACACACACAAAAATATCAATAAGTGATGAGAGGGCTCTAATTATTATCAATACCACACAACAAATGTATAAATATTGCAAAAAGCATATCACCAAAATCCAGTACATTGTAGTGACAGCTTATCTGAAATGGAATTTACAATGTAGCCATGATTAAAACATAATCAACATGATTAGCAAAAATATATATTTTTTTTTGCAGCAAAACGCATCAAGAAAACAACTGCACAAAAATTGTACTGCCAAAATGCATACTGTTCTATCAGTTTGCAGAAGCAACTGCTAGGCTTTGAAAATATTAAGTGCTGCCTAAGGCCCCATTCACACTAGCGCAGTTTTTGATGCATTTTGCATTTTGCAGAAATGCACGGGAATTTTTTAACATGGGTTCCTATGGAACATGTTCACATCAATGCTTTTTTGTATCTCAGCGTTTTTGGAAAGGGTCGGGGACTTTTTTCATGCAAAAAGCAGCGTTTTGCATGTAAGGCTCGATTCACACCTATGCATGTTGCTTTTGAGCGTTTTTGGAGGTTTTTTTTTCATGCTTGCCGCGTTTTT
Organism: Aquarana catesbeiana; assembly: GCF_042186555.1. NCBI lineage: Eukaryota > Metazoa > Chordata > Amphibia > Anura > Ranidae > Aquarana > Aquarana catesbeiana. The sequence goes on from NC_133324.1 coordinate 173,422,890, forward strand.
GAGCCGCGTTTTTGCCGCGTTTTTGCGGCGTTTTTGCCGCGATTTGCGTTTTGCGTTTTTTTTTTTTTTTTTTTTTTCATTTTTTTTTACAGTCTTAAAAAAAAATTACAAAAAAAAAAAAAAAATAAAAAAAAAAAAAAAACGGCAAAAACGCACCAAAAACGCATCAAAAACGCATCAAAAACGTTGCAAAAACGCAGCACTTGCGTTTTTGATGCTTGTCCATTGAAAACCATTACATGCAAAACGCTGCTTTTTGCATGAAAAAAAGTCCCCGACCCTTTCCAAAAACGCTGAGATACAAAAAAGCATTGATGTGAACATGTTCCATAGGAACCCATGTTAAAAAATTCCCGTGCATTTCTGCAAAATGCAAAATGCATCAAAAAACGCGCTAGTGTGAATGGGGCCTCATGGTTTTCAATGGACAAGCATCAAAAACGCAAGTGCTGCGTTTTTGCAGCGTTTTTGATGCGTTTTTGATGCGTTTTTTGTGCGTTTTTGCCGTTTTTTTTTTTTTGTTTTTTTTAATTTTTTTTTTTTTTGTAATTTTTTTTTAAGACTGTAAAAAAAAATGAAAAAAAAAAAAAAAAAAACGCAAAACGCAAATCGCGGCAAAAACGCGGCAAAAACGCCGCAAAAACGCGGCAAAAACGCGGCTCAAAAACGTGGCAAGCATGAAAAAAAACCCTCCAAAAACGCTCAAAAGCAACATGCATAGGTGTGAATCGAGCCTAAGGCCTGGTTCACACCTATGCAGGTTTCAGTTTACATAGTACAGGTGCATTTTGCATTTTTCAATACACATTTTTGATCCATTGAAGTCTATAGAACTAAAAACCAGAAAAAAGTCCCTGGCCCTTTCCATAAAATGCCCAGATGTGAACGTGACCCATAGGAAACCATGTTTAAATGGACTGTATGTGTGTTTCTGCAAAACTGAAAATGCACTAGAAAATGCATAGGTGTGAATCAGGCCTGAACGCATAGAGATGAAACAAAAATAAAATGTACTTATCTGAACAATTACACCTAACTTAAGACAGAAGTTTTTTTTGTTTGTTTAGTTTTTTTTAGGTGACTAATTAGATGACTTCTGAAGGCAAATGGTTCCACTACATTTTAGTTAGGGGTATTAGAGTAAAGGGGGCTGGATACAAATGCATGCCACACTTTTCACATATTTATTTGTAAAAAAATGTGAAAACCATTTATCATTTCCTTACACTTCACAATTATGTGCCACTTTGTATTGGTCTATCACATAAAATCCCAATAAAGTACATTTACGTTTTTGGTTGTAACATGACAAAATGTGGAAAATTTCAAGGTGTATGAATACTTTTTGAAGACACTGTATACCTGTGGGTATAAAGGACAAAAACATCAGTTTGTATAGGGGAAGGGGATAAAGCTAATCCCCAATCAATAGACCATATTAAATTATGACAATATAAAAGTCCTGTGAGATAAAAAGTCTATCCACAGAGGGCTGCCTCCAATGAAGGAACTGAAGCAAATTCCAGCAGAAGCTGAGAGTAATGCAAAGAAACGAGGCACCTCTAAGTGTAGGAGTAACAGTAACAATTTAATGTGAATAATACAATTGGCAACACACAAAGGTATGGAGATAAAAGGCACATCAAAAGAAAGGGGCATCCCAGTTAGCTGTCATAGACATTCCACTGTCCACCAGCTCTCGCTGTGTATATCATCAAGCAAGAGCTTGAAGAAGGAGCGCAACTGCTGTTACACTCAGAGTGCGCATGCTCAGAAACACGTTGTAGGTCCAGTTACTTCATCACATGCCATGCTGCTCTCCAAAAGCACCCCAAGCCTCGCTCTGGCTTTGTTTCCATTTCACAGCTGATTTCATGGTAGCGAGGAGCTGATATGCACGCTGGGAGCCAGCAGACAGTGGAACGTCTACTGATGACAGTTTATTGGGATGCCCCTTTCTTCTGATGTGCCTTTTATCTCCATGCCTTTGTGAATTGTTTTAGTCAAATTAAATTGTTACTGTTATGCCGCGTACACACGATCGGACTTTCTGGCATACTTGGTCCGGCACACTTTTCGATGGACTTTGTCCGCCAGGTGCGCCGGACTTTAAAACGGATGGACTTGCCCACACACGACCAGACTTTCTGGTGGGCTATGTCCGCCCGTCTTTCCGACAGACTTTCGCTGGAGTTAGGGCGGACTTTCAGAGTGAACGGATATGCCCACACATGGACAAGTCCGTTCATTTTGAACGTGACTCAGGTGCAACGGGACTAGAAAAGGAAGTCAATCTTGCCGCTTTTATCGGCGAGATTGACACCTTGTGAGCCCCGTCGCGGGGGTTACCAGGCCCTTAGGTCTGGTATGGATTTTAAAGGGAAGCCCCTACGCCGAAAAAATGGCGTGGGGTCCCCCCTAAAATCTATACCAGACCCCGATCCGAGCATGCAACCCAGCCAGTCAGGAAAGGGGGTGGGGACGAGCGAGCGACCCCACCCCCTCCTGAACTGTACCAGGCCGCATGCCCTCAATACGGGGGGTGGGTGCTTTGGGGGAGGGCCCCCCACCCCAAAGCACCTTGTCCCCATGTTGATGAGGACAAGGGCCTCTTCCCGACAACCCTGGCCATTGGTTGTTGGGGTCTGCGGGCAGGGGGCTTATCGGAATCCGGGAGCCCCCTATAATAAGAGGGCCCCCAGATCCCGGTCCCCCACCCTATGTGAATGAGTATGGGGTACATGGTACCCCTACCCATTCACCTAAGGAAAAAGTGTCAATAATAAAACACACTACACAGGTTTTTAAAATAATTTATTAAACAGCTCCAGGGGGGTCTTCCTCCGGCTTCGGGCGTCCCTCCGATTCCTCTTCTCCCGGCGTCCGGTTGGTTCTTCTCCGCTCTCTCCGGCCTCTTCTCCTGGTGTTCCAGTTCTTCAGCCGGTTCCTCCACTGTCTTCAGACTGCTCTTTTGCCAGCGGAGGTCCAGACTTCTGGGCTTCTTGTCTTCTTGTCTTCTTCCCTCTTCTCTACTCCAGATGTTGACACGACGCCCTCTCCGGCTGGACTGCTCTCTGAGCGCTCCGTTGTGATTTATATAGGCGGAGACCCCGCCTCCTTATGATGTCACAGTCCCTGGGCATGCTGGAACTGTGACATTTTAGGGGGTCAACATCACCCGGTGACCACGCCCCCTAAAATGTAACAGTCCCAGCATGCCCAGGGACTGTCTGTGGGTGGGGGGCTTATCGGAATCCAGGAGCCCCCTATATTAAGAGGGCCCCCAGATCCCGGCCCCCCACCCTATGTGAATGAGTATGGGGTACATGGTACCCCTACCCATTCACCTAGGGAAAAAGTGTCAATAATAAAACACACTACACAGGTTTTTAAAATAATATATTAACCTGCTCCGGGGGGCTTTTCGTCGGACCAGCACACAGACGAGCGGTCTTTCTGCCAGAAACTGAGTCCGACGGAAAGATTTAAAACATGTTTCAAATCTAGGTCCGGCGGGCTTTTGGGAAAAAGTCCGCCGGAAAAGTCCGCCGGAGCCTACACACAGTCGGATTGTCCCGCGGACTCTGGTCCACCAGACCAAGTATGCCGGAAAGTCCGCTCGTGTGTACGCAGCATAAGTCTAACACTTAGAGGCGGCTCTTTTTCTTGTATTACAACTGCAAGCAGGGCATCAGACACAGCAGGTACAGCTACAACAGCAGCTACAACCACAGCCTCAACTACAGCCTCAGCTTTACTAGTAGTCACAGTTACTGCCGCCGCAGCCACCACTGCAGCTGCAGTTACAGTCATAGCTACAGACACAGTTACTGGTACAAATTGTCAGAAACCATGAATCAGACTGAGACAAAAGTACGGTTAAATCTCACTTGTTTAATAATAATCAAAAAAGGTAAACAGAGTAAATGTAGTCAAAACATAACCAGAGTTCAGGAACAGAAACGGAGTGTCAGACAAGCCAAAACATCAGGGAGCCAGAGATGAGCATAGTAAAACAGCAAGCAGGATCTGGAGCCAGAAGGAATGTCAGCCATGCAAGTCTTCAACAGGAACACAGGCAAGCGTCTCTACAAATGTGACCAAGGCGAAGACAGAGATCATCTGGGCTTCTGGTCCACCGGACCAAGTATGCCGGAAAGTCCGCTCGTGTGTACGCGACATAAGTCTAACACTTAGAGGCGGCTCTTTTTCTTGTATTACAACTGCAAGCAGGGCATCAGACACAGCAGGTACAGCTACAACAGCAGCTACAACCACAGCCTCAACTACAGCCTCAGCTTTACCAGTAGTCACAGTTACTGCCGCCGCAGCCACCACTGCAGCTGCAGTTACAGTCATAGCTACAGACACAGTTACTGGTACAAATTGTCAGAAACCATGAATCAGACTGAGACAAAAGTATGGTTAAATCTCACTTGTTTAATAATAATGAAAAAAGGTAAACAGAGTAAATGTAGTCAAAACATAACCAGAGTTCAGGAACCGAAACGGAGTGTCAGACAAGCCAAAACATCAGGGAGCTAGAGATGAGCATAGTAAAACAGCAAGCAGGATCTGGAGCCAGAAGGAATGTCAGCCAAGCAAGTCTTCAACAGGAACACAGGCAAGCGTCTCTACAAATGTGACCAAGGCGAAGACAGAGATCATCTGGGCTGGACAGCTTAAGTAGGCAGGACTGACGAGCAGAGTATCATCAACAGGTGATTCACTGTGAAGAGATAGGAGCTGGCAATTAGCCGACAGCTGAGTGGCCAGCTCAGAGAAGGAAGGGCTGAGCCCAGCCCTGACAAAAATACAGCTACAACTACAGCGGCAATCACAACTACAACCATCACTGCAAACACACTTAAGCTGATATGACCCTACATGAGAGGAACACCTATAACTTATGTTTTTGGGGTTTTTTTTGTCTTCTAGGTTGCTACCTTGGAAATTTAATGAAAAAGCTACCCGGGTATAAGAAACTATTTATGGAGATGAGGAGCTCTTATCCAAGAGCTCCATAATTGGAGTGGCGGGTCCTAGTCCTGGTTTTGTTTGCTGTTGCATCTTTGAGTGTTTTTGTTTTTTATTCTGTTTCATTTGAGTCTAGAGTCCATAACAGGGTCTATCTGGGTCTGGTTCACCTGGGAGGAGGGAGGGAAGAGATCCTCAATCATGGTTTGGCATGCACTCCCCATAAGGAATCTCCACTGTTTGAAACCTGGTACATTTTGGACACTTGCGGATGGTCTGAAGCATGTGAACAGGTCTCACGCTATCGGGCCACATGTGGGACTTTAGGTTTTGTTTTGGTGGGTTTAGAGAGGGGTTTTGGCATTGTATGGTTGCAGTGTGAATGTTTTTTTTTTTCTTTCTATTTTTTTTCTCTCCTTCTATGGGGGTTGGGGGATTTGGTCCTGTCTCATGCATATTATATGGGATTACTTCTAATATTTTTTCACTTTTACCCCCTTTGATTCATGATGGCTTCTATTAAGGTTATCTCTTGCAATGTCCATGGGATGTACACCCTGATTAAACAAAAAAAAATTGGTTAGAATTGAAGTGCTTGAATCCCCAGATTGTAATGCTGCAAGAGACACATTTTACACCCTCTTCAACCCCTAAACTGCCTTCAGATATGTTTAATCAGTGGTATTCAAGTACATTACCTGCTCCAAAGGCCAGAAAAGTCGCTATAGCCACTCATAAGTATGCTCTTTTGCACATAAGTATGCTCTTTTTTGGCTAATGATTCCTGTATAGACCCTGAGGGCCACTTTGTATTTGTGAAGGGTCAGATTCAGGGCCAAACGTACACCTTCACTACAATATATGCTCCCAATCTCCGCCAAATAACATACATAGATGGGGTCATTTCTAAACTGGCAGCTTTTCAGGAGGGTATCCGGGTTTTCAGGGGGGACTTAAGTCTGCATTCCAACGCAAAGCTGGATATATCAACTGGAAGGGCAGTAGTACTATCTCAGGTGGCCTTAAAATATTTTAGCAAGGTTATGCAGTCAAATCACTTAATGTATTGTTGGTGGTTGCTTATTGCATCTGTAAAGGATTATAGCTATTATTTCAAGGTCCACAAGATGTACTCTAGAATTGATTTGCTTTTGTTGGATCAGTTTTACTTAGATATTTTAGAAGGAGCAAGTATTAAACAGATTACGGTGTCGGCTCATGCTCCAGTTTCAATTACAATTAGACAGGACAAAGAGGGAGTGGACCTGGTGCATGAACAACAACATTCTGGGCAACCCCATGGCCTTGGCAGCAGTCACTGAAGCTATTACAACATATTTTGAGATTATTAATACAGATGAAGTCTCCAAAAAGATAATATAGGTAGAGCATAAAACAGTCATTAGAGGGGTTCTGATTTCCCAAGGTTCAAGGCTTAAAAAGCAAAAATCTGAGGATATACAGCAACTGATCTCAGAGATATAGCAACTGGAAAACTTGCATAAACAGTCTCAATCCTCTGAAATCGAGACCCGTCTTAATGAGGCATGCAACAAATTGACGTTTCTCCTTAACAGGTTAGGAAAAGAATACGATTCTGGGCTCATAGGTTTTATGAACATAGCAATAAACTCGGGAAGATGTTGGCAAGTGCTTTGACAAAGAGGAAGGAGAAGTGCCATGTTCATATACTGGTGTATCGGGATGGACAACCTGTTTTTCAATCATCTAAGATAGCCAGGTTGTTTCAGGAATTCTATTTTGATTGTACTGTCCAAATAGATCGACATGTGCCTCTATGAAACACAGAGGTAGGATTATGAGCTACTTAGCAGAGATAAAATACCTCAAATTATCCTCTGAGCTAATTGCTTCCTTGGAGAAATCTATTACTCAGGAAGAATTGGAGAATATTATTAGGAGCCTCCCTAAAGGGAAAAGCCCCTGACCGGATGGATTTAATAGCACATACTAGAGGAAATTTGTGCCGCTTTTACTTCCGCACATGCGTGAATACTTTAACTCATTGACCAAACATAATGACATCTTACCAGAGGCCCTTATGGCTTATATAATGGTAATCCCTAAAGAGGGTAAGGTCCAATCACCCAATATCCCCTTTAAATCTAGATATTAAAATATTAGCAAAGGTATTGGCTTCTAGGCTGCAGTCTCATATACTGTCCCTGATTGACCCGGACCAGACCACAACTCAATAAGAGCCCTTCATCTGGCTCACTGGGTCTCTGTACAAATGTGAATGCATCCTAAACAATCTTTTTTTATTGTGTCAAAAAAAGGGAGGCTTTACACTAGGGAAGCGCTTCCCTTGTTTTTTTTCCTTCTTATCTTCCATTACAGATTGCAGCCCAGACCTGGTTGGTAATCTTTTTGGGAGAGCAGCTGTACATAGTAAACCTCACCTATTTAATGGATGATTAGGTTGAAGAATGCAGAATTAGAATCCTTTCCTTCTGTGGTGATGTTAGTGGAATTTGTTAGCTTTGTCAACTTTAAAACAAATGATAATAAATCCAAAATCCTGCTGTTATGTTTACCCCGAACAATAGAGGACTTCCTTTAAACAGTCTTTCTCTTTCACATGAAATAAACAAGGCATTAAGTGTTTGGGAATCAATCTGAATGCAGATTTATCAAAGTTATATGAAGAAATTTATATTCCGCTCCTCCAAAGAATTAAGGGCAATCTGGCAGATTGGGATAGAGCTACCTTTTCCTGGTTAGGAAGAATTAACATTTTAAAGATAGACGTGCTGCCAAAAATGTTATTCACCATGCGGATGATACCTATTCGACTCCCACACCCCTTTAATTTTTTATGCTTATATATCATTTTTGACAGACTTCGTATGGCAAAAGGCTAAACCAAGACTTGTGTCTCATATTCTTATTCTTACGAGGTTTAAACTGGACGGGGGATGGCGTCTCCCCGAGTTAAGGAATTTTTATGGGGTAATCCCCTTAACTAGAATCCTTAGTTGGAGAGACCACACTACTCAAAAGGCCTGGGTGAAACTAGAGGGGACACTGGCGGGCCCTGATTAAGCTCAAGTCCCATGAGTGTGATGATCCAGCTGCCCTCTCTCTTTCTCTGCACAGGTCACACTGCAATGATGGGCACAGGTCACGCTGCAATGATAGGCACAGGCGAGGCTGCATTGATGGGCACTGGTCATGCTGCAATGATGGGCACAGGTGTGGATGCATTGGCAGGCACTGGTCACGCTGCCATGATGGGCACAGGTGAGGCTGCATTGGTGGGCACAGGTCACGCTGCCATGATGGGCACAGGTGAGGCTGCATTGGTGGGCACTGGTCACGCTGCAATAATGGTCACAGGCGAGGCTGCATTGATGGGCACTGGTCATGCTGCAATGATAGGCACAGGTGAGGCTGCATTGGCAGGCACTGGTCACGCTGTCATGATGGGCACAGGTGAGGCTGCATTGGTGGGCACTGGTCACGCTGCAATAATGGGCACAGGTGAGGCTGCATTGGTGGGCACAGGTCATGCTGCAATGATGGGCACAGGTGAGGCTGCAATGATGGTCACAGGTCATGCTGCAATGATGGTCACAGGTGAGGCTGCATTGGTGAGCACTGGTCACGCTGCAATGATGGGCACAGGTGAGGCTGCATTAGTGGGCACTGGTCACCCTGCATTGATGGACACAGGTCAGGCTGCATTGATGGGCACAGGTAAGGCTGCATTGATGGGCACTGGTGAGGCTGCACTGATAGGCGCTGATAAAGTAGTTGTTCATATTTATTTTTGTAACTTAATTCTGCATAAAACATTTAAGTGTAATTTCATGAGATTATTTATGAGGGTGTGTTTAGGGGCGAAATTTGGGGTGGGGCAGGGTGGTGGTTGGGTGGGGCAACTGGTGGCGAATAACCCTTAAGGCCTGGCTAGTGGCTCAGGACCAGTGGCGGCCCGTCCACAGGCAGTCAAAAAAAAAATTTAAAAAAAAAAAATTTGAAAAACAAAAAAAAAAATTTTAAATGGCCCTTTAAAAAAAAAAAAATTGAAAAAAAGTCCTTAAGTGCGCTGTATTCAGGCGCCAGGCACAGTGCACTATGGAAAGCGCCACGTCTATGCAATCACAAGATTGCAGACGAGGCGATTCATTTACGGGGTTTTAACCCACCTTGTGGCGCAAAGCAAAACGCCGATCGGCATCCGCCCAGCGCCCATAGTGTATTACTATGGCTGTGTGCTTTGAGTGACAGACTAGTTAGTAGTCTGTCACTTCCGGTTTTCCCTGTGTCAGACCAGTGTGCCTGAGCGGAGGAGCGGACTCCTCCGCTGCCTTCAACTTCAAAGAGGCAAAGCCGAATGTTTCCACTGCTAAACCGAGGCACAGCAACACCAGTGGAGATAATAGAAGCATTGACGATCACACAAGGCTGGTCTCCTTATTTCTACAGGATGGATGGATGGATGGGGAAGCTTCACATGGGCTGTGTGTTTCACAAGTGCCGATCGTCAGTGCTTCTATTATCTCCACTGGTGTTGCTGTGTCTCGGTTTGGCAGTGTCAGTGGAGGCTCTTGTTAAACACACAGCCCATGTTGTGAATCATCCCCATCCATCCATCCATCCATCCTGTAGAAATTAGGAGACCAGCCTTGTGTGACTGAATATGCACAGAGATAAGAACGAGATAAGACATCCTTCCCAGCCAGCGTATGGAAGGAAGGAGGCAGAGGAGGTGTCAGAACAGGGTCACTAGCCATGGACTGCAGCCTGTAAGACAGAGCCTCATTAATATGTAAGTCCTCATCACTGATCTATGTGTGTGTGTCCATCCCACCCAGTGTATATCTCTCTCTCCCACCCCAGTGTATATCTCTCTCTCCCACCCCCAGTGTATATCTCTCTCTCCCACCCCCAGTGTATATCTCTCTCTCCCACCCCCAGTGTATATCTCTCTCTCCCACCCCCAGTGTATATCTCTCTCTCCCACCCACCAGTGTATATCTCTCTCTCCCACCCTCAGTGTATATCTCTCTCTCCCACCCCCAGTGTATATCTCTCTCTCTCCCACCGACCAGTGTATATCTCTCTCTCCCACCCACCAGTGTATATCTCTCTCTCCCACCCACCAGTGTATATCTCTCTCCCACCCCCAGTGTATATCTCTCTCTCCCACCTCCCAGTGTATATCTTTCTCTCTCCCACCCCCAGTGTATATCTCTCTCTCCCACCCCCAGTGTATATCTCTCTCTCCCACCCACCAGTGTATATCTCTCTCTCCCACCCACCAGTGTATATCTCTCTCTCCCACCCCCAGTGTATATCTCTCTCTCCCACCCACCAGTGTATATCTCTCTCTCCCACCCCCAGTGTATATCTCTCTCTCCCACCCACCAGTGTATATCTCTCTCTCCCACCCACCAGTGTATATCTCTCTCCCACCCCCAGTGTATATCTCTCTCTCCCACCCCCAGTGTATATCTCTCTCTCACTCTCTCCCACCCCCCCCAGTGTATATCTCTCTCTCTCTCCCACCCCCCGTGTATATCTCTCTCTCCCACTCCCCAGTGTATATCTCTCTCTCCCACTCCCCAGTGTATATCTCTCTCTCCCACCCCCAGTGTATATCTCTCTCTCCCACCCCCAGTGTATATCTCTCTCTCCCACCCCCCCAGTGTATATCTCTCCCTCCCACCCCCAGTGTATATCTCTCTCTCCCACCCCCCCAGTGTATATCTCTCTCTCTCCCACCCCAGTGTATATCTCTCTCTCTCCCACCCCCAGTGTATATCTCTCTCTCCCACTCCCCAGTGTATATCTCTCTCTCCCACCGCCCAGTGTATATCTCTCTCTCCCACCCACCAGTGTATATCTCTCTCTCCCACCCACCAGTGTATATCTCTCTCTCCCACCCCCAGTGTATATCTCTCTCTCCCACCCCCCAGTGTATATCTCTCTCTCTCCCACCCCCAGTGTATATCTCTCTCTCCCACCCCAGTGTATATCTCTCTCTCCCACCCCCCAGTGTATATCTCTCTCTCCCACCCCCAGCGTATATCTCTCTCTCCCACCCCCCAGTGTATATCTCTCTCTCCCACCCCCCAGTGTATATCTCTCTCTCCCACCCACCAGTGTATATCTCTCTCTCCCACCCACCAGTGTATATCTCTCTCTCCCACCCACCCAGTGTATATCTCTCTCTCCCCCTCCCCCCTGTCTATCCATCCATCCCACCCAGTGTCTATTCATTCATCCATCCCACCCAGTGTCTATCCATCCATCCCACACAGTGTCTATCCATCCATCCATCCCACACAGTGTCTATCCATCCATCCATCCCACCCAGTGTCTATCCATCCATCCCATCCAGTGTCTATCCATCCATCCATCCCACCCAGTGTCTATCCATCCATCCCACCCAGTGTCTATCCATCCATCCATCCCACACAGTGTCTATCCATCATCCATCCATCCCACCTAGTGTCTATCCATCCATCCCACCCAGTGTCTATCCATCCATCCATCCCACCCAGTGTCTATCCATCCCACCCAGTGTCTATCCATCCATCCCACACAGTCTCTATCCATCCATCCCACACAGTGTCTATCCATCCATCCATCCATCCATCCCACCCAGTGTCTATCCATCCATCCCACCCAGTGTCTATCCATCCATCCATCCCACCCAGTGTCTATCCATCCATCCCACACAATGTCTGTCCATCCATCCCAATCAGTGTCTATCCATCCATCCATCCCACCCAGTGTCTATCCATCCCACCCAGTGTCTATCCATCCATCCCACCCAGTGTCTATCCATCCATCCATCCCACCCAGTGTCTATCCATCCCACCCAGTGTCTATCCATCCATCCCACACAGTCTCTATCCATCCATCCCACACAGTGTCTATCCATCCATCCATCCATCCATCCCACCCAGTGTCTATCCATCCATCCCACCCAGTGTCTATCCATCCATCCATCCCACCCAGTGTCTATCCATCCATCCCACACAATGTCTGTCCATCCATCCCAATCAGTGTCTATCCATCCATCCATCCCACCCAGTGTCTATCCATCCCACCCAGTGTCTATCCATCCCACCCAGTGTCTATCCATCCATCCATCCCACCCAGTGTCTATCCATCCATCCCACACAGTGTCTATCCATCCATCCCACAGAGTGTCTATCCATCCATCCATCCCACCCAGTGTCTATCCATCCATCCCACCCAGTGTCTATCCATCCATCCATCCCACCCAGTGTCTATCCATCCATCCCACCCAGTGTCTATCCATCCATCCCACACAGTGTCTATCCATCCATCCATCCATCCATCCTACACAGTGTCTATCCATCCATCCCACCCAGTGTCTATCCATCCATCCCACCCAGTGTCTATCCATCCATCCATCCATCCCACCCAATGTCTATCCATCCATCCGACCCAATGTCTATCCATCCATCCCAACCAGTGTCTATCCATCCATCCATCCCACCCAGTGTCTATCCATCCATCCCACACAGTGTCTATCCATCCATCCCACCCAGTGTCTATCCATCCATCCCACCCAGTGTCTATCCATCCATCCCACCCAGTGTTTATCCATCCATCCCATCCAGTGTCTGTCCATCCATCCATCCCACACAGTGTCTATCCATCCATCCATCCCACCCAGTGTCTATCCATCCATCCATCCCACCCAGTGTCTATCCATTTATCCATCCCACCCAGTGTCTATCCATCCATCCATCCCACCCAGTGTCTATCCATCCATCCCACCCAGTGTCTATCCATCCATCCCACCCAGTGTCTATCTATCCATCCATCCCACCCAGTGCCTATCTATGTGTCCATTTATCTGTCTATTTATCTATCTATTGCGGGCGAGTAACTGGTGGGGGGGGTGGGGTGGTGTTGGTTAGGGCTTTGCGCCCCCCCAAAAAAATTGAACACCAGCCGCCACTGCTCAGGACTTGGAATTTTGAGCCCTGCCTGGAGATATCAGCAATCACAGCACTTCTGTATCGCTCACCTATGGGGTATTAGAATGCCAGAACCTGTCACTGATTTAGAATCCCTTTGGTATAAACAGCTTACAGATAGAGGTTTGCTATCTACCTCTTATAAACTGCCGAATAAACGTTCGGTTTGCACCAGAACTTGCGAACAGGCAAAAAATTTGTATGAACACGCGAACACCATTAAAGTCTATAGGACACGAACATGAAAAATCAAAAGTGCTAATTTTAAAGGCTTGTATGCAAGTTATTGTCACAAAAAGTGCTTGGGGACCCGTGTCCTGCCCCAGGGGACATGTATCAATGCAAAAAAAAACGTTTTAACTATGGCCATTTTTTCGGGAGCAGTGATTTTAATAATACTTAAAGTGAAACAATAAAAATGAAATATTCCTTTAAATATTGTGCCTGGGGCGTGTCCTTAGTTTGCCTGTAAAGTAGCGCATTTTTCCCATGTTTAGACCAATACCACAGCAACTACTTACTATGGCTGTAATGTATTGTTGGGTCCCGGTACTATAGATAAAAATCATTGAAAAAAACGGAATTGGTCCCCCCCAGTCCATTACCAGACCCTTCAGGTCTGGTATAGATTTTCAGGGGAACCCTGCACCACAATTTTTAAAAAATGGCATAGGGGTCCCCCCAAGATCTATACCAGACCCTTATCTGAGCACGCAACCTGGCAGGCTGCAGGAAAAGGGGGGGGGTGAGAGAGCCCCCCCCTCAAGAACCATACCAGACCACATGCCCTTAACATGGGGAGGATGCTGTGGGGTCCCCTCCAAAACACCTTGTTGATGGGGACAAGGACCTCATCCCCACAACCCTTGCCCAGTGGTTGTGGGGGTCTGTAGATGGGGGCTTATCGGAATCTGGAAGCCCCCTTTAACAAGGGGACCCCCAGCTCCTCGGCCACCCGCCCTATGTGAATGGGTATCGGGTACATTGTACCCTTACCCATTCACCAAAAATAGTGTCAAAATGTTAAAAATGAAAGTAGACAAGTTGGGAAGTCCTTTATTAAAAAACAGAAAAAACTCCACCTCCATGGGAGGCTCCCGCTGACTGAAGCCTCTTCGCGATGACAGCTGTTATATAGCTGAGGGCAGGGCTACCCGGTGATGTAAATGGGTGACCCCACTCGCCTCTGACATTACGTGACATCACGTAACGTCAGAAGGGGGCAGGCTCACCTGTTTAAGTCACCGGCCCTCAGTTATATAACAGCTGTCATCGCGAAGAGGCTTCAGTCGTTGTCCTGCTGGAAGGTTAACCCCCGCTCCAGTCTCAAGTCTTTTGTAGAGTCTAATAGGTTCTTCTAAGATTGCCCTGCATTTGGCTTCAATCACCTTTCCATCAACTCTGACCAGCTTCCCTATCCCTGCTGAAGAAAAGCATCCCCACAACATGATGCTGCCAAACTGCAGCAAACTGCAAACAGGAATTCTTATGGCTTATTTCAACAATGGCTTTCTTTTTGCCATAAAGGCCAGATTTGTGAAGTGCATGACTAATAGTTGTCCTGTGGACAGATTCTCCCACTCTGCAGCTTCTCCAGAGTTACCATGGGCCTACTGGCTGCTTCTCTGATTAATGCTCTCCTTGCCCGGCCTGTCAGTTTAGGTGGACTTGGTAGGTTTGCAGTTTTGGCATACTCTTTCCATTTTCGGGTGATGAATTGAACTGTGCTCTGTGAGCTGTTCAACACTTGGGATATTTTTTTTATAACCTAACCCTGCTTTAAACTTACATACAGGCGGACTCTATTTACTAATTAGGTGACTTCCGAAGGCAATTGATTCCACTAGATTTTAGTTAGGGGTATCAGAGTAAAGGGGCTAAATACAAATGCATGCCACACTTTTTAGATATTTATTTGTAAAAAAAGAAGTGTTCCAAACGCCAGGTGCATATTACAAAAATATTCCAATAGTCTGACTGTTGCTTTAATGACAGCATCAGTGGCGGAACTACCACCATAGCAACCCACGCGGGAGCTATGGGGCCCGTAGCCGTGTGGGGCCCGGTCATAGTTGCCAATAAATATCACCTTTTTTCATGATTTTTCGCAGCCCGCCCCTGCCGCTAGAGGTCCACAGCTAATGTCTAATGCTAATGTCTCCGCCGGCCGCCATTTTCCAGTAGACCAGGTGAGTTAGAAAGAGATGCAGCACCGCCCACCCCACACTGTCTGTCATCTGTGACCTGTTGTGGAAAGGGGTGGGTGTGGGCGGTGCCACAGCTCAATTTCTATTGTAGCCGGCCGGCTGGGATATAGAAGGGCTCCAATGGGGGGGACACTTGAGATGTAAGGAAGCACTCCACTGGCTGAGGACAGTGACACCTAAGATGTAAGGAAACACTCCACTGGCTGGGGACAGTGACACCTGAGATGTAAGGAAGCACTCCACTGGGGACACCTGAGATGTAAGGAAGCACTCCGCTGGCTGGGGACAGTGAGACCTGAGATGTAAGGAAACACTCCGCTGGGGACACCTGAAATGTAAGGAGGCACTCTGCTGGGGACACCTGAGATGTAAGGAGGCACTCCGCTGGGCACACCTGAGATGTAAGGAAGCACTCCGCTGGGGACACCTGAGCTGTAAAGAGGCACTCCGCTGGGTACACCTGAGATGTAAGGAAGCACTCCGCTGGGGACACCTGAGATGTAAGGAAGCACTCTGCTGGGCATACCTGACGCATAAACCACACCCATTCTTCCCCACGGCATGCTTTGCGCGCTGCATTTTTCTTTCCCCACTAGGCCAAACCTACAAACGAATGCCCGCCCCCTAATTATAATAAGAATCTGCCCACAGACAAAAAAAGTGTTCCTAAAAATTTTTCTACAATGTTGGCAACTATGCCTGCTGAGGATGAGGAATGTAAGTTTACTGTTAAGCCTCCCAGGCCCCACAAGCCCGGCCGCGTCCCATACAGCAGGAGGCAGGAGCAGAGAGCAGAGTGAGCGGGAGCAGAGTAGGCAGGGCAGAACGCTCGAGCGCGCCTGTGAAGGGACATCGTTTTCGGCACATGAGGAGGCTCTGGAGTCTGGACAGGAGGTAGGAAGGTAGTGGGAGACAGACTGTCACAATGCCTGGAAAAGCACCTTGTCCCCATGCAGATGGGCACAAGGGCCTCTTTCCCACAAGCCCTGAGGCATTAGTTGTGGGGGTGCAAAACTTGAACAAAACTTTTTTGACCTTACTTACACTATAATGTACTGAATGTAACCTGTAGATTTTATTGGCAAATTTTTGTTTTGTTGTTCGAAATGAATATAAGCTGTTGCCTGGGTACTGTGCCACATGAGTGTGGTAATCTGTTGGTCAATGGCATTATTTCATTTTTTTTGTGGGAGGGGCTGTTTGCAGGGGGGGCCCATACAACATTTTGCTATGGGGCCCTGTGATTTCTAGTTACGCCCCTGGACAGCATAGAGGATGGGGTTATTGGGGATATTGTGCTGATCACCAGAACCCTGCATAGATCTCACAGTATAAGACATTCCTAAAAGACACATACACATATAATATATACCCATATTATTTTTCCTTTGAAATTAAAAGATACTATTCCATGTACTACTTGTATGGGTACAACTTGTTGCTGAAAATTGAGACAGATTAGTGATTGGGAAATTATATGAGCAATGGTGAGAAAAAAATTCAATTGAAATATCTCTGTTTAGTATGTTTTTTTTTTTTTTTTTTTAAGATGACCTTAATTAACACAGCTATTACGGCACTATTAAAAGTGCACTTTGAGCATGCAGCTAAATTAAGCTAATGATATACCTAATAGATTATTACTAAGAGATCGATGCTCATTATCAGCACAAATGTGAGCTGTGTCCATTTTTTCCACTAAAAGATTTCTTTCTAAACATTGTAGTCTATAATGTAAAAACGGTTTTCTGCCTTTTCTCACTGTCTTGCCTCTGCATTATCATTGTTCTTTTGTTATTTTATACCACGACTTCTTGGTGAGAAAACTAGTAAATATAATTATGATCCTGTAGGAATAGATGAGATAAAAGTAACAATTTAAAAAGTAGGACATCCAGACCTCGTTTGAAAAGTGTTATAAAAGACTGATTTAAAAAACACAAAAACAAAAAAAAGTAAACCTAAAAGCTCATAATAAATCCATAAAGAGACTAAATTTTTACTAAGTAACAATTTTTTCCCCATGTTTGTGGTACAACACAATAGGGGTAATTTTAGATGAAGTCTTTCATGATTCCCCTCACCTTCTTTCTTTTGAAACTTAGCTTGCTGCAGTATTAGTGTACTTAACACAGAATGTTGGGTACTCACTAGAAAACTGTAAGTAACTGCAGGCAGTAATAGGGCTTACAACAATAAGGAAAATATAATGCAATTGAAACAATTTTACATGCTATTTAAGGTACTATATACTTTAATCATTGGTACTACTATTATTATATTATATAATAAATACATAAAATATATACACTGTATAATGTATAATATTGTATAAATTACACTACATATATTGCATGTACTAATTATTATTATATAATTTAAAAAAGATGTTTCCATTCTATTCTATTCAATTTGGTGACCACTCTATACTGCAACAACTGTTTTGAATATATAAATTTTATATACTGTATATATTTTGAACAGATATAATGAATAGGATTGACATGCATGTATAGCAAGTTGGATATAATATGGCTAGAGGCATTTGGAAATGTATTGACTGTCTGTTGAAAAAAATTGACATGTGACTACAAAATTATTTTAAGATTTAGGGTCCATGCACACTGAGCTTAAATACCCTGCTTCTACCTATAGAAGCAGCTTAAAGTGGATGTAAACCCGATTTTTTTTTTTTTTTTTTTTTTTTTTTTATATCATACTGTAGAGTATAAGATTTCCTATCATTTGAGCCCAGTCTTGCCACACAGAGTTAAGCTATCTCTGAGCAATCCTCTTTTATTGTTCAGTGAGATAAATCTTGACAAACTGAGAAAAACTTTGTCAAATACTCCCCCTTGCTGGGAGTGACAGGTGATTTACATATCTCGTACACCAGCCTAAGGCACATGCAGTATTTTTTAATTCCCTCCCCCACTCCTTTCTTCAGCAGCTCTGCAAGGATTGGCTGTTCCACACCTCAGCATGATTTGGCATGCTGAAGTCATGTGGTTACTTTCCTGTCTTTTCACTGGATGTTAGAGATCATAGCAGAAGTTCAGTGTTAGAAATACACAGGAGAAAATGCATATTGACAAGGGGAGTGTAGAGGTAGGCGGGGAGTCTACTGACATCACGACTCCACCCACCGAGCTCCAGACAACAGACCCACCCACAGAATCTGCAGTTTTTCGGCTCTCATAACAGACAGAGGGGAGACATTTGACAGGTAAAGATACATGCAGGAGGCATGTATATCCTTATAGATAACCCCTATGGCAGTAGTTTAGAAAGGATGACATTGGGTTTACATCCACTTTAATGATATCCTATGTGTCTGTGCACATTAGGACATTTAGAGGTATATTTTTAGCTCAGTATTTAGAGGTAGAAGAAAAACCCTTCTGGTTTGCATTTTTGACAAGAGTTTTCTGGTTCCTAAACATCCGTACAAAAATGCTTTATATGAGTGTTTTTTTCTGTAAAGCAAACTGGCGTTTTTTTAAGCCCAGCGTGCATGGACTGTTAATATAGAGATAATAAAAATGTATGTTTTTTAAGAAATAGTACATGCTTGTAAACTCATTGATTGACTTAAATGAGCATAGAAGCACCTTAAAAAGTCCCCTTGTTCCTAAGCTTTTCTTATGTAAAATAAAGTATCTTTTTGCGTATTGCTATTATTATTTATTATTACCATTAACCACTTCAATACTGGGCACTTCCCCCGTTCCTGCCCAGACCAATTTTCAGCTTTCAGTGCTTTTGCATTTTGAATGACAATTGCGCCGTCATGCTGCATTGTACCCAACCAAAATTTGTATCATTTTGTTCCCACAAATAGAGCTTTCTTTTGGTGCTATTTGATCACCACTAGGGTTTTTCATTTTTTTTTTGCTAAACAAATAAAATAAGACTGAAAATTTTGAAAAAAAAAACATTTTTCTTTGTTTTTGTTATAAAATTTTGTAAATAAGTAATTTTTCTCCTTCACTGATGGGCGCTGATGAGGCTGCACTGACGGGCACTGATAAGGTGGCAATGATGGGCACTGTTAGGCAGCACTTATGGGCACTGATATGCACCACTGATGGGCATTTATAGGCGGCACTGATGGGCACTGATAGGCATCTAGAATGGGCACTGACTGGCACTTTTAAAGTTAATACCTGGTGGTCCTGGGTGGCATCCCTGGTGGCTCTGGGTGGGCATCCATGGTCAGCATCCCTGGTGGCCATGCGTGGCATCCCTGGTGGTCCTGGGTGGGCATCCTCGGGGGGGCTGCACTGATAATCAATCAGACCACCCTCTCAGGAGAACAGCTGATCATCTCTCCTCCACTCGCGTCTGTCAGGCGCAAGTGGAGGAAAAGCCGATAAACAGCTCTTCCTGTTTACACTGTGATCAGCTGATCACGTGGTAAAGGTCTCTGTCAGAGGCTCTTTACCCAGATTGGAGATGCGGTGTGTCAGAATGACACACCACATCAATGATCGCCGTGATCGATGGTTATCCTGATCACGTCATATGACGTTTGGCCAGGATAACAGAACCACTTTGCGCACGTCATATTGCTATATGGTGGGTGGGAAGTGGTTAAAGATTAATGAGTAGTGAAAAATATGGAGCATTATTTGCCAGGCCAACTTAGCACAAAGGTCCACTTTTAGTAGTTTACTATCTGAATTTTTGATGTTTTGTTCCCCAAGCCACCTAGTTATCACTTTTGCTTTATGGCAAGGCACTCCATCATGCTGGAAAAGGCAATGTTTTCACCAAACTGTTCTTAGATGGTTGGGAGAAGTTGCTCTCGGGGGATGTTTTTGTACCATTCTTTATTCATGGCTGTGTTCTTAGACAAAATTATGAGCCCACTCCCTTGGCTGAGAAGCAACCCCATACGTTAATGGTCTCAGGATTCTTTACTATTAGCATGACACAGGACTGATGGTAGCGCTCACCTTTTCTTCTCTGGACAAGGTTTTTGTCTGGATGCCCCAAACAATCAGAAAGAGGATTCATCAGAGGAAATGAGAAAATGAGAAAATGATTTTACCCCAGTCCTCAGCAGTCCAATCCCTGTACCTTTTGTGGAATATATGTCTGTCCCTGGTGTTTTTCCTGGAGAGAAGTGGCTTTTTTGCTGCCCTTCTTGACACCAGGCCATCCTCCATATGTATTTGCCTCACCGTGCATGCAGAATGCACTCACACCTGCCTGCTGCCATTCCTGAGCAAGCTCTGCACTGGTGGTGCCCCAATCCTGTAGCTCAATCAACTGTAGGAGATGGTCCTGGCACTTGCTACACTTTCTTGGGCGCCCTGAAGCCTTATTCACAAATGCAGTGGAAATGTTTTTTATGGGATTAAGTTAATTTTCATGGCAAAGAGGGACTTTGAAATTATTTGCAATTCATCTGATCACTCTTCATAACATTCTGGAGTATATGCAAATTGCCATCAGAAAAACTGAGGCAACAGTCTTTGTGAAAATTAATATTTGTGTCATTCTCAAAACTTTTGGCCACGGCTGTATTTGGTCACGCAAAAATAAGATCATAATGACATACTAAGAAGGGGGTGTGGAAAACCTAGGGTCTTTGATTGCTCAGCCAGAGTAGATGAAACCATGGGGTCATAAAGAATCCCAGAAGAACTGCACAGAAGCTGGGAGACTGCTTAGAAAAACCGCAATACACATCATTTTACAAGCGTGCATTCCAATTTCAGAAAAAAAAAAAACAAAACAAAAAAAAAACCATTTAGTTCAGCATCAAAGGTCTTTACATTAACATCCCTGTTGACATAATATCCACTGCAACAATTCTAAAAAATCACAGATGACAAATAGTCTTAAATTGCTATCTGCACGTGCAGGCTGATTAATTGAAAGCTCTCTTTCTTTCCATGCTCTGTATGTCATAGTTATAGGATTTAAAAACATAAGGTTTGTATGTGTGTTTTTCTTAGGCAAAAATAACTTCCAAACTGATTTTATAATAACAACTTTAAGAAATAGTTTTTTGTGGATATTTTTTGTCTTAAAAATTATGGTGTTCCTCTCTATGGAACCTTCAAATTCTTGTTTTAATATAAAACAGAAAGGTTTATGGTTAGCAGTAAACAGGATACATGTGACAAAACTGAAATGCTTACAGTATATTATTTTATAGTATATATGTGTTATGTATTGTCTTGCCTAGTTTCAATGAAATTGTGTCAGCATATGTATCACTGAAATATAGTAGTGAACTTGAGCAATCATACAGACAGTCATATAGGAAAAGGTCTTAATCAATTTGAGTATGTATTTGTATGGCCAAGTCTAAATTATACTTTCTTTGCTTCCTTTAGATGAATTTCTGAAATATACAGGTAGCTACGGAAACATGTTAATAGATAAACAAACATGATGTATGATCAATTTCTTCTGTGACTCAATGAGACTCAGAGCAAAATATCAGTGGAAAACTCTACTTTTTGGCTCGATTTAAAACAACAGCAATGCCCCAAGGCAACTTGTTTCACCTCACCAGGTCCTGCTCATCATCCATTGTGGTATAGAGCACCACTGTTAAAAATATTATCTATGACAATATGAAGTCTTATGCAAAGTTTAATACTCAAAAAAAAAATAAAAATTTCACGGCCTGTAAGAAACAATAGATATTTTAAATAGTCTGTTCCTTTAAGAAAAGGATGGTGGAAGATATTACGGATTTGAGCAATACAGATACCCTACACCCCTCAAATGTGACTATACATTTTGGGACACAACATAATGAAGATCTTCTGTTTATCATTAATTAATTAATTAATTAATTTTTTTACTATATGGCATGCCTATAGGGGACCTTTCATTTAGGGATGAGCAAGTCAATGAGTTTTAACTTTAGTTGGGATAATAATTTGTTATTATCCATGGCCGGGAAACTCCCCAGACCTTAATCCCATTGGTCAATCCTCAAGAGGCGGGTGAACAACCCCCCCCCCACACAGATTCTGACAAACTCCAAGCATTGGTTATGCAAGAATGTCCTGCCATCGGTCAGCATGTGGCCCAGAAGTTGATTGACAGCATGCCTGGGCGAATTGCGAAGGTCTTGAAAAAGAAGGGTCAACACTGCAAATATTGACTCTTTGCATAAGCTTAAAGTGATACTAATGTCTTGTTTTTTTTCTTTAAAAACAACAAACATGTTATACTTACCTGCTCTCTGCAGTGGTTTTGCACAGAGCAGCCCAGATCCTCCTTTTCTCTGGTCCCTCTTGGGTGTTCCTGCCCCCCCTCCTGTCAGGGGCGGATCCAGAGTCTAGTCTCGGGAGGGGCACTGCCAGAAAATGCGTTTTCATTGTGGGCAATTTATCGGGGAAACGGCTGGTGTTTGCGCTTCAATCATCCCGGCACCAGTGTCAGGTTGATTGAAGCGCATTTTTTCTATAATTACATTGTAATATAAAATGAAATAGTTCAACTCACCATAATGCAGAATCAGTGGGAGACCTGAGTGTGTCACTTGCCACGTTACCTGCTACACGTTGCGGATTGTCACTTGCCTGCCACCAGATGCAGATTGCCACTTGCCATGTCACCTGCCACACCTTGCGGATTACCACTTGCCACGTCACCTGCCACACCTTGCGGATTGCCACTTGCCACGTCGCCTGCCACACCTTGCGGATTGTCGCTTGCCTGCCACGTCACCTGCCACACCTTGCGGATTGCCACTTGCCACTTCACCTGCCACACGTTGCGGATTGCCACTTCACCTGCCACACCTCGCGGATTGCCACTTGCCACGTCACCTGCCACACCTTGCAGATTGCCACTTGCCACCTCACCTGCCACACCTTGCAGATTGCCACTTGCCACGTCACCTGCCACACCTTGCGGATTGCCACGTTGCCTGCCACACCTTGTGGATTGTCGCTTGCCTGCTAAGGTGGTGTTTTGGCTGTCTCTTGCTGTGTTCCAGACTCCCAGAGTCAGGCAATAATAATGTATAATGTAATCTCCCTGCTGCCTGCCAGTCACTGGAGCCAACACTAACGCTGCTATCCTTGGTGCTGCTGCTGGGGGTTTTCCGTCCTGCCCTCAACCATTCCTTCTCCTCATGCCACATTCAGATGATGCCACGCAGAGGGACACTGTTACCCTACGTGGATCCGGTCTGGCCAGTCATCGGCCGTAATCCATAATGGAGGCGCCTGTCACTCGCCTCCCCAGGCCAAGAAACAATTGCTGTGCTGGCGCCGTGCTCCTGCAGGCCGGCCGCGGCGCCGGAAGCTACATGGTTTGCGGGAGGCGGCCGCGGGAGGACGGGTGAAGGTTTTTTCGTGCGGGGGTGGCTTTTTGCCACCCCCCCATGGCGCCCATGGCTGCCATACCCCAGAACGCCACTGCCGAAGTGACTCTGACGTCACTCGTTGCTAGACGCCGGGCGGCCCCGGCGTTAGCAAGGAGTGCAGGGAAGAGGCTCCACCCACCCCTCCTCCTAGTCAGTCAGTGCGGCCGTAACTACATTAGACGGGTCTCTCTCTCGTTGCCGCTGATCGGCTGATGTGAGAGAGAGACTCGGGCTGCGGGCAGAGGGAGCAATGACATGGGAGATTGTCAGTGCGACTATTTCGGGGGGGGGCAATTGCCCTGTTGCCCCCCCCTGGATCCGCCCCTGCCTCCTGTAGAGTGCCCCCACAGCAAGCAGCAAAGGGAACCACAACTCCCTCACACAGAGCTGCGGCCCCCTTTCTCTCCTCATTGACTCACTGACTTTGATTGACAGCAGCGAGAGCCAATGGCGCCATGCTGCTCTCTCAGCCAATAAGGTGGGGCGTCCCAGACAGCCGAGTCTCTCATGCAACATCGCTGGATCTAGTTGGACCTCGGGTAAGTATTGGGGAAGGGCCTGAGGGGGGCTGCTGCACACAGAAGGCTTTTTATCTTAATGAATAGAATGCATTAAGACAAAAAAAACTTCTGCCTTTACAACCACTTTAATGTAATTGTAAATAAAAGCCTTTGACACTTTTGAAATGCTTGTAATTATACTTCAGTATACCATAGTAACATCTGACTAAAAGATCTAAAAACACTGAAGCAGTAGACTTGGTGAAATTAATTCTCAAAACTTTTGGCCATGGCTGTAGGCTCTGCAAGGTGTTTAAGAAAATATTTTCTTTGACAGCATCAAATAATTTTCATTCATACACAAACAAAAAGAAAAAAAAGAATCTATAGGCAGTATAAAAGAAGCTATTGGCAACAGAAGAGAAACATGGAGTCTGTCAGTGTTGACCTTTCTTTTTACAAATGCTATTTGCCATTCATACAGTACGAACCCTCTTGCTTTAATACTTTGAGGGTTGATTTACTAAAACTGGAGAGTGAAAATCTGGTGCAGCTGTGTATGGTAGCCATGATAGCCAATCAGCTTTTAAATTCAGCTTGTTCACTTAAGCTTTGACAATAAAAACTGGAAGCTGATTGGTTTATATGCTGCACAAGATTTTGCACTCTCTAGCTTTACAAAATCACATCCTTTGAGTCATTTACTTGGAAAAAGTAGGAACTTTATGCAGGTGAGGCTTAAGAATTTTTTGTGTCTTTCCTGATCCTTATGATTGTTTTTGGTCAGGTATTCACCCTAATCCAACCACCATGAAATACGGTTTGTCACGGCAGATGTTAAATTAGATATGGTACTGTATGTAGAGATGTGCAGATGTGGGAGGTGTGAAATTACCCTGTTCTAGTTACATAACACCATCCCTTGGTATCAGGTAGGGATGAGCCAACCTAGTTTGAATCTGGTATGGATCAAACTTTGCTGCTCGATTTTTTGGATGAACAGCCAAACTTTTGCCCATTTAGCCTCCTGCTTGAACATCATATAGAGAAGGTGTATTTTTGCCAGTTCTATGTATGTACTGTGTATGTGTAGTTTTATGACAGGTTCCTGATGTCATTGATTGCTCAGAAAGGCATGAGTGCTGGCACCCGCTGCCTCTCTAGCAACCGCTGACATCACCGACATATTTGCTCACATGGCTGGGAATACCTGGCCACATGGTAAAGGGCCGGAGATAGCAATGACATCACTGCCCAAATATGGCCACTGTCAATATTTGGGCAATAACTTTGACCTCACATGTCAAGTGTTATGCAGCACATGATCCGAATGCATTTTTGCATGGGGTACCCCCTTAAAATGTATACCAGACTCAAAGGGTCTAGTATGCATTTTGGAGCATAATCTATGCAAATGTTTTGTCATTCTCACTGTAGGATGTACTACAGCAAATACAACACTTGCAAAGAAAAAGAAATGATAACGTTTAAAATTGCCAGCAAAATGCATTTTATAGCCAGCTTCCTTTTTTCAAAAAGAAACAAAAAAACATCACACAGACCCCTGCAAAGGTCCCCCGAAATACAAAGCAAACCCTATGCCTGCTATGTATTATTGGAGTCCTTTGGAGGGGTCTGTGTGTCTTTTTATTTTTGTTAAAAGAAGCCAGCAAAGAAATGTAATTTGCTGCCAATTTAAACCACTTTTTCTTTGCAAACATCAGTGCTGTTGCATAGATGTGCCCCCATTTAAAGGTGGGACTATGGCACCCACAGACATGTTTTTTAACTACCCCTTTATTTCCAAGGCAATGTTAACATTTTTTCATGTATGTTAAAATCAACATTTTTCACTAGAAAAGTACTTAGAACCTCAATTGTATATTTCTAAAAGCAAAGGCCCTATGAAATGAATTGTTGGAAATTTTTATGTCACACAATATCTGTGCAGCTGTTTATCAAACACATATTTTTAGAAAAAATACCATAAAATGCATTTTAGTGCACACAAACACAATATAATACCCATTTGTGGTGAGATATAAATACGGGGGCGAAGGTGCATTTTGGTGCCCCCCCCACCAACCGTCCTCCTGCCACCCCCTCCCCTCCACAATGCAAACCCCCACCCCACATGGCACAAGAGGTGGGCACAGAGTGCAGACATGGCACAAGAGATGGGCAGAGACTGCAGACATGGCACAAGAGAGAGAGGGTCAGAGACTGCAGACATGGCACAAGAGATGGGCAGAGGCTGCGGGCATGGCACAAGAGGTGGGAAGAGGCTGTTGGTATAGCACAAGAGTTGGGCAGAGACTGCGGCCATTGCACAAGAGGTGGGCAGAGACTGCAGGCATGGCACAAGAGAGAGACGGTCAGAGACTGCACACATGGCACAAGAGGTGGGCAGAGACTGTGGGAATGGCACAAGAGAGAGATGGTCAGAGACTGCAGACATGGCACAAGAGGTGGGCAGACACTGCGGGCATGGCACAAGAGAGAGATGGTCAGAGACTGCAGACATGACACAAGAGATGGGCAAAGGCTGCGGGCATGGCACAAGAGGTAGGAAGAGGCTGTGGGCATAGGACAAGAGTTGGGCAGAGACTGCGGCCATTGCACAAGAGGTGGGAAGATGCTGTGGGCATAGCACAAGAGTTGGGCAGAGACTGTGGCCATCGCACAAGAGGTGGGCAGAGACTGCAGGCATGGCACAAGAGAGAGACAGTCAGAGACTGCACACATGGCACAAGAGGTGGGCAGAGACTGTGGGAATGGCACAAGAGAGAGATGGTCAGAGACTGCAGACATGGCACAAGAGGTGGGCAGACACTGCGGGCATGGCACAAGAGAGAGATGGTCAGAGACTGCAGACATTACACAAGAGATGGGCAAAGGCTGCGGGCATGGCACAAGAGGTGGGAAGAGGCTGTGGGCATAGGACAAGAGTTGGGCAGAGACTGCGGCCATTGCACAAGAGGTGGGAAGAGACTGCGGGCATGGCACAAGAGAGAGATGGTCAGAGACTGCAGACATGGCACAAGAGATGGGCAGAGGTTGTGGGCATGGCACGAGAGAGACAGTCAAGAGACTGCAGACATGGCACAAGAGATGGGCAGAGACTGTGGGTATGGCACAAGAGGTGGGCAGAGACTGTGGGCATGACACAAGAGGTG
This sequence comes from Aquarana catesbeiana, assembly GCF_042186555.1. Lineage (NCBI taxonomy): Eukaryota > Metazoa > Chordata > Amphibia > Anura > Ranidae > Aquarana > Aquarana catesbeiana. The sequence continues at coordinate 173,450,082 of NC_133324.1, forward strand.
GGCAGAGACTGTGGGCATGGCACAAGAGGTAAGCAGAAACTGTGGGCATGGCACAAGAGAGAGAGGGTCAGAGACTGCAGACATGGCACAAGAGATGGGCAGAGACTGTGGGCATGGCACAAGAGGTGGGCAGTAACTGTGGGCATGGCACAAGAGGTGGGCAGTGACTGCGGGCATGAAACAACTAAGGGGGCAGTTTAAGAGGAGAGAGGATTTGTGCTCTCCACCCCCCCCCCCAGCACAAGTCCTCTAAAAATGCCCCCTAGGACACAGTATCCTCTTAGCCCCCCTCTTCCCCCCAAATCATTGCCAGTATTTCCAGCTTGTCACCTTTCTGCTGTGTCCCCCCCACCCTCCACAAGTGTCATCTGTATAGATGTGTACAGTATACTCACAGACCTCAGAGCAGCTCGGAACGTGCTTGGCGATGTCTCTCCTCCTGTCTGTGTACACTGTACAACCCAACAGCAATCTCCGCTCTGCACGGCAGTACCCGGCATCTGTCCTCGCCCACCTGCCGCCTTTTACAGAGCTGTATATCACAGCAGAGGAAAAGGAGGAGACTCTGTGAAAGGCGGCCGTTGGGTGAGGACAGATGCCGGGTACTGCCGTGCAGAGCTGAGATCGCGGTGTGTGGGACACCAAACACCCCGCATAAGCAGCGGGGCGAGTGACACTGGTGCCCACACTAGCTCGCTTCTGCCAGGCAAGTGACTGGAGACAAGTGCCGGTTCTTGTCTCTGCTCCAGGACTCCAGAAGGTGGGAATTTCCTGCCCCCGCCACTCCGGCGCCCTCAGGCGGCTGCCTGAGCTGCCTTATGGTGGCGCCCGCCCTGACTGTAGATATCAAACATGTTAAGACATAAAATTGCCTGTACCTTTATAATGAGAAAAAACAATGGTACCTAAAATTTGAATAGTACACAGTCCATATTCCCATCACGCACATTCCTGGAATGTGCTCTTAAGATGCCAGGTGCTGTAGTAAGCAGTATGGAACAGGGTATGGAACATACACGATAAAATGTAAATATTCGCCAGCACACCAAGGATCTTCAATTATGTCCAAACATTTATTTAGATCACATCACAAACAGTGTAGTGCAACTTTTTGGAGCCACACAGGGCCCCTTTGTGAGGCATGTGTATGTGATGTGACCTTTCATAATAAAAAATCCTGTGTTTGTATTATTGTGCATGCATAGGGGGGGGTTCTATTTTTTTTGTATTATTTTTATTTTTTAGGATTTTTTCTTTCTGTTAAATTTATTGTTATCACAAGGGGTCTAACATGCCCCCTATGTGATAGCATGAGCAAGAAACAGATTCTCTTTATGGAGACATCGGGGGTCAGCTTATCTCTAGCCATGGCAGATGCTGATGGGCATAGGGTGAGGGCGTGTGAAAGTTGAGAACCACCCTTTTCTAGTTACATAATCCCATCTTGTGTCAGAAACCATTTGACTTTCATGTTTCTACCACATATAATGCCATGACAATTTGACAACTTTCACACCTTCAACCATGTAAATTGAAGGATTAACAACTATGCAGACATCCTGACACCAAGGTAGTCTTTATGTGCATAAGACAGTTCATATGTGAGTCAGTTTTTTTCATTCAACCAGCAGGTTGAGATAAGAAAACTGACCAGATTCCCCATCCACGCATTTGAGGTGGCTGAGGGAATCCTCCCGCTGAACTATTGTATTATCATAGCTGGGAGACTTTTCCACCATCAGAATACATTGGTCAGTGCTGTGATAGCCTATGGTACCGATCGAGCAGAAAAACCCAACAGGGTGTTTGTACAGAAGTCAGTCAGTTGATTGATGTCTGTGCAACCATAGTTCTCAAACAGATCTAAATTTATCTGGTCCCTGATGAACAGGTAAATTTTTTTTAGAAATCCTGTATATAGCCCTACAGAAAAGACAGTGGACAGTCCACATGGGCTTTGCTGCTTAACTGCAAACAGGAAACATGAACCTTTTAGCGTATAGTCATAAATGCAGCTAAAAACGGATAAACACTGCCATCTACGGGCTGATGTACAAAATACATGAACAATGTATTCTAACACCCCCACTCAACAATTACTCCTTATGTTAGTCCCAATTCGGATCTCAGTTTTATAAATCTGTTTCTTGTAAGTGGTTTTGTCAAATGCTGTGATCCACTTTTGCTCTGGTTTTAATGCTACATGAGCAATATAGGACATACATTTGACTGGGATGCCTTTATTGCTTCTGGTGGATTCCCCGATTGAAGCCTCTTGTGTTCTGGTTTCTTCTCTTACAGTATTTGGATTGTCTGCATTAATTTCTATTTCTGTGTCACCTTGATGCTTACAGTATCTCACAAAAGTGAGTACACCCCACACATTTTTGTAAATATTTTATTATCTTTTTATGTGACAACACCGTAGAAATGACACTTTGCTACAATGTAAAGTAGTGAGTGTACAGCTTGTATAACAGTGTAAATTTGCTGTCCCTTCAAAATAACTCAATACAAAGCCATTATTGTCTAAACCGCTGGCAACAAAAGTGAGTACACCCCTAAGTGAAAATGTCCAAATTGGGCCCAAAGTGTCAATATTTTGTGTGGCCACAATTATTTTCCAGCACTGCCTTAACCCTCTTGGGCATGGAATTCACCAGAGATTCACAGGTTGCCACTGGAGTCCTCTTCCAATCCTCCATGACAATATCACGGAGCTGGTGGATGTTAGAGACCTTGCGCTCCTCCACCTTCCATTTGAGGATGCCCCACAGATGCTCAATAGGGTTTAGGTCTAGAGACATGCTTGGCCAGTCCATCACCTTTACCCTCAGCTTCTTTTGCAAGGCAGTGGTCATCTTGGAGGTGTGTTTGGGGTCATTATCATGTTGGAATACCGCCCTGTGGCCCAGTCTCCAAAGAGAGGGGATCATGCTCTGCTTCGATATGTCACAGTACATGTTGGCATTCAAGGTTCACTCAATGAACTGCCGCTCCCCAGTGCCGGCAGCACTCATGCAGCCCCAGACCATGACCCTCCCACAACCACGCTTGACTGTAGGCAAGACACACTTGTTTTTGTACTCCTCACCTGGTTTCCGCCACACACGCTTGACACCATCTGAACCAAATAGGTTTATCTTGGTCTCATCAGACCACAGGACATGGTTCCATTAATCCATGTCCTTAGTCTGCTTGTCTTCAGCAAACTGTTTGCGGGCTTTCTTGTGCATTATCTTTAGAAGAGTCTTCCTTCTGGGACGACAGCCATGCAGACTAATTTGATGCAGTGTGCAGTGTATGGTCTGAGCACTGAAAGGTTGACCATCCACCCCTTCTTCCTCTGCAGCAATGCTGGCAGCACTCATATGTCTATTTCCCAAAGACAACCTCTGAATATCACACTGAGCATGTGCACTCAACTTCTTTGGTTGACCATGGCAAGGCCTGTTCTGAGTGGAACCTGTCCTGTTAAACTGCTATATGGTCTTGGCCACCGTGCTGCAGCTCCGTTTCAGGGTCTTGGCAATCTTCTTAAAGCCTAGGCCATCTTTATGTAGAGCAACAATTCTTTTTTTCAGATCCTCAGAGATTTCTGTGCCATGAGGTGCCATGTTGAACTTCCAGTGACCAGTATGAGAGAGTGAGAGTGATAACACCAAATTTAACACACCTGCTCCCCATTCACACCTGAGACCTTGTAACACTAATGAGTCACATGACACCAGGGAGGAAAAATGGCTAATTGGACCCCATTTGGACATTTTCACTTAGGGGTGTACTTACTTTTGTTGCTAGAGGTTTAGACATTAATGGCTGTGTGTTGAGTTATTTTGAGGGGACAGCAAATTTACACTGTTATACAAGCTGTACGCTCACTACTTTACATTGTAGCAAAGTGTAATTTCTTCAGTGTTGTCACATGAAAAAGATATAATAAAATATTTACAAAAATGTGAGGGGTGTACTCACTTTTGTGAGATACTGTATACATTCTTTGGTTCAACTTTTCTGTGTGTAGCTACATATATCTGGTCTCCCAGCTGCCGAATCCTAACAGACAGTGTCCCCCGACACTTCAAATAACATTACAATAAACTTTCTGATGATCTAAAGGTATGGCTAATTGAAGCTATCCCTATTCCTTAGTGTGTCAGACCTAGCCAGGACAGAGGCTTTTGGAGGGGACTGAATGCTAGCCTCTTGCCTACCGATTATGGGCCCTGGCATTTGGGGGAACGGTGCGCTTTGTGAGCTGTATGCCTGGGGACCCTTGAGATGGTGTTACTATGGATTCGGGTCCTTGTCCCCCAGGACACCCAGACTCTGGGAACCCTGTGTATGCCATATTGGAAATGGTGACTGGGAGGGTATGTCTTGGATTGCTTATAATAGGACAGTAATATTTATCCACAATATCTCCCAGGATATAGGAAAGACTATTCTTGGTTTGTTTGATTCTGAACTCAACATGTTAGTTGACAGCGCTGATCACATTGGCCTCTAGAACTAGGTAAGAGCCGGACAGTCTACTAGGCTGAGGAGGGGGGATCACTGTTTGTATTGTTAATTGTAATTAGCTCCTGCTATTGTGAGAAGGTGTCCTGTGTTTATACTACTGTGTGAAGCTCAGTGACCACAAGTCTGACCTGTATTGAAATCCTGATTAATCATAACAATGCTCAGGAGGGCACGGAGTCACATCGGCTTCTTTAATGGATTAGTTAATTATCTCATGTTAATTCTGATTCTGGTTACAGATGTATTGTTAGAGTAATATGAGCAGGAGGGGGGGCCTCCTCTTCTACTGTATATAAGACTTGTAATTTTGATTCTAATAAAGAGTCCATGTTCAGCAACTAAACAAGTATTGTCATGTTTTGTGCTTGTGAGCGGTTGGAATATCTGATATCTATATTCAGACTGGGAGGAAGTGGTATATGACGAAAGCACTCAAGAGGAGTGTGGGACCTTCCGTTACATTGGTGGCAAGCAGTGGGACGCTTCCTGCAGTCTGGGACATCCAAACCTCCACCTGGATTCAAGGTCTGGATAGCAGGAGAGGAGAGGAGAGGAGAGGTACATATACCAGCCACCATGGAAGAGGAATTGAGAAGAAAGTTGCGAGAGATGCAGATACAGCACAGAGGACCAGTATCGAAGCATGTGCTGCTGGGATGGTTTGATTCTATCTGCTGCGAACTCTGGAAGGAAGGACTAGCTTGTGAGCAGCGACACCAAGGAAAAGTTCTCCCCTTCATCCAGGAAAGGTACTGGTCGCAGTATGGTTTGTGGGTGCTGTTTTTGGAGAAAAACCGCACAAGGAGCAGACAGCTGAATTAAGCAGGCAGGTCTGGGCAGAGATGCGGCTGGATGAGAGCTACAGAGTCCTCCGGTGGCATGTATCCCAAGCATGCCCTTGGAAAGCGGATGACAGCCCAACGGAAGGCTTTGGCTACGGCGGCCTGGGACTGTTGTATGTGAAGCTGACAGGGGACCCTAACTTTGGGAGTGATTTGGAGTGGCGGTTGGATGAAATCATGGATTTAAGAGAAGTGCTACTGAATGTCTTGGAAGTGGACTGGGCACTGGAAGATATAGAGTTTCTGGCCATTCAGGAATGAGAGCTGGAGATCTCCTACAGACAGATCTCCTACAGACAGCTGCTAGACTCTGCTCAGCACCAGGCCTGGGCTCCCTTTGCCTGGGACTATCAGGAAATACCAGTTGACAACTCTGAAATCCTGGCTGTCGGCAGTGTGGCAGAGTAACAGTGTGCTTTGCACCGATAGCATCTTCTGGGTTCCGCAGACAGGAGATGGTGAACCTCTATCCCCAGACACCAGCTGCAGAGACATGGGATGTGATAGACTTTTCTGCTGAGGAAGAACAACTTGATGAGCCTCTAGCAGAAGAGCTGGTATTAGGGCCAAACTTCACTGTGCTCTGCCCAGCACCAACAGCAGTATCTGTGGAGTTGCAAGGAACTTCCCCAGCTGAAGTGCTTTTCACCGGACAGAGGGTCCAAGACCTCTGCCCCACACCCGTGGCAGTTTCGGAGGCCTGAGGTGAGAAGGTGATGGTTGCTCTTTCCCAGTGGATTTCAGAGATGCAGGCAGTAGAAGTAGGAGTTCTCATCCCCAACAAGGGTTCATGCACCTGGGAGACAATACCAGTCAAAGGGAGTTCCAACAGCAGATGGCGCCCCAGAATGATGACACAAACCCAGCTGAAGCGCTGGCAACCGGACAGAGGGTTCAAGACCTCTGCCCCACACCTGCGGCAGTTCTGGAGGCCCAGGGTGAGGAGGTCACTCCTGAGTAGGGATGAGCCAAACATCCCCCTGTTCGGTTCGCACCAGAACTTGCGAACAGGCAAAAAATTTGCTCGAACACGCAAACACCATTAAAGTCTATGGGACACGAACATGAATAATCAAAAGTGCTAATTTTAAAGGCTTATATGCAAGTTATCGTCATAAAAAGTGTTTGGGGACCTGGGTCCTGCCCCAGGGGACATGGATCAAAGTAAAAAAAAGTTTTAAAAACGGCCGTTTTTTCGGGAGCAGTGATTTTAATAATGCTTAACGTGAAACAATAAAAGTGTAATATTCCTTTAAATTTCGTACCTGGGGGGTGTCTATAGTATGCCTGTAAAGGGGCACATGTTTCCCGTGTTTAGAACAGTCTGACAGCAAAATGACATTTCAAAGGAAAAAAAGTCATTTAAAACTACTCGCGGCTATTAATGAATTGCCGGTCCGACAATAGACATTAAAGTTCATTGATAAAAACGGCATGGGAATTCCCCACAGGGGAACCCCAAACCAAAATTAAAAAAAAAAAATGACATGAGGGGTCCCCCTAAATTCCATACCAGGCCCTTCAGGTCTGGTATGGATATTAAGGGGAACCCCGGCCAAAATTAAAAAAAAAAATGGCATGGGGTCCCCCTCAAAATCTATACCAGACCCTTCAGGTCTGGTATGGATTTTAAGGGGAATGGATTTTAAGGGGAACCCCGCGCCAAAATAAAAAAAATAGCATGGGGTCCCCCCAAAAATCCATGCCAGACCCTTATCCGAGCAGGCAACCTGACAGGCCATAGGAAAAGAGGGGGGGACGAGAGAGTGGTCCCCCTCCTGAACCGTACCAGGCCACATGCCCTCAACATTGGGAGGGTGCTTTGGGGTAGCTAACTTGTTAAAGGGGGCTTCCATATTCTGATAAGTCCCCTGCCCGCAGACCCCCACAACCACTGGCAAGGGTTGTGGGGATGAGGCCCTTGTCCCCATCAACATGGGGACAAGGTGTTTTGGGGGGCTACCCCAAAGCACCCTCCCAATGTTGAGGGCATGTGGCCTGGTATGGTTCAGGAGGGGGGTGCTCTCTAGTCCCCCCTCTTTTCCTGCGGCCTGCCAGGTTGCATGCTTGGATAAGGGTCTGGTATGGATTTTTGGGGGGACCCCACGCCATTTTTTTTTTTTTATTTTGTCCGGGGTTCCCCTTAATATCCATACCAGACCTGAAGGGCCTGGTATGGAATTTAGGGGGACCGCTCACGTCATTTTTTTTAAAATTTTGGTTCGGGGTTCCCCTGTGGGGCATTTCCATGCCGTTTTTATCAATGAACTTTTATGTGTATTGTCAAACCGGCAATTCATTAATAGCCGCGAGTAGTTTTAAATTACTTTTTTTCCTTTGAAATGTTATTTTGCTGTCAGACTGTTCTAAACACGGGAAACACCCATGAACGGGCAAACAGCCAATGTTCGAGTCGAACATGAGTTCGACTCAAACTCGAAGCTCATCCCTACTCCCGAGCAGCAGACCAGGAGCCAAGGAGAGAGTACAATTGGCACCTCACAACTGCAGCTTGATCTACTGTCGGTGGATGGGCCTGCTGTCTCCCCTAGCATAAACCCAGCAGAAGTGCTGGCAGCCGGGCAGAGTGCTACCAACCTCTGCCCAGCACCAGCAACAACTACAGAGTTTCAGGGAGCCAGGGAAGTCATCCTCCCTCCCCAACATTTAGCCAGAGCAGATGGTGTGGGGTTTCCAGCAGAAGGTCTGGCAACAGGGCAGAGTGCTGCTGGCCTCTGCCCTCACCTAACAGAGGACGGATTTCCTGTAAAGGTGGATGGGACTTCAGTCTCCACCTGTATACCCCAGAGATGCTGGGCAGTCGTCCCAGATGCCCAGCAACAGATCGAGCCCCGGAATGTTAAAAACCACCCAGCTGAAGCGCTGGCAGCTGGACAGAGAGTAAATGACCACTGCCCCACACCTACTGGTGTCAACTATTCCTCGCAGCCAAGAATGGAGATCATGCGGACTGACTATGTGAGTTCACTTTGCCAGACTAACGTATGTCCAGACCAGGTCGAGGTCTGGGACCTTGTTAGTCAACCTTTGATGGGGGAGAAATGTGACAGACCTAGCCAGGACAGAGGCTTTTGTAGGGGACTGAATGCTAGCCTTTTGCCTACCGATTATGGGCCCTGGCATTTGGGGGAATGGTGCGCTTTGTGAGCTGTATGCCTGGGGACCCTTGAGGTGGTGTTACTTTGGATTCGGGTCCTTGTCCCCCAGGACACACAGACTCTGGGAACCCTGTGTATGCCATATTGGAAATGGTGACTGGGAGGGTATGTCTTGGATTGCCTAAAATGGGACAATAATATTTATCAACAATATCTCCCAAGATATATGTAAAGACTATTCTTGGTTTGTTTGATTCTGAACTCCTACTCCTACTATAGTTTGTTGCCTATTATTTTTCAGAGATCCATTCCTGTCTTAGGGTGGAACTGCTCGCTAGAGTAGAGAGATGAGCAGGGAGGGGAATGAAAAGTGGCTTTGTGGATTTTATTTTTCCAAGAGGTCCAAGTTTATAATTTTTTAAAGAGAAACTCAACTGATGTTTTATATCTGTTTTCCTAATACTTGTAAAACATTTTTACAAATAAAAAGGAGTAGTGAGATGCATTGTAGGAAAGATTTATTACAAGGGTGCACGCTTATAGTTGGCAACATTGCAAAAAAAAAATTTAGGCACACTTTTTTGGCTGTAGGCAGTGTCTTATTATAAATAGGTGGCGTGAAATGCGTTTGTAGGTGTGACATAGCCAAAAAAAGAAAAATGTGGCGCGCGCAGCAGCAAAAAATGGGCGTGGTTTGCGTGAAATAGTGGGTGTGGCTTATATTGGCGTGGTTCAAATGGGAGTGTGGTTAGAGTTTGAGATGAATGAGAGATGGAGAAAGAAAGGGGAAAAGAGGGAGGGAAGGAGAGAGAAGGAAGGAAAGAGGAATGAGGGACAGCAGGCCCAGATCCTACACCACAATAGAAATGTGTATTCCAGAGTTTAACAAATCAGCAGATAAAGATACTTCAAACACCTTATGTTAGCACTTCAATCATCCCAGCACCATGGTTGTTGTGGTGTCAGGATGATTGAAGCGCATTATTACTATTATTACATTGTGATATAGAATGAAATCACTCAACTAACCATAATCCAGAATCAGTGGGACCCCTGAGCTTGTCACCTGCCACGTCGCCTACCACCAGATGCCATCAGTTGGCCACAGCAGAGTCTGTCCTTGCATCAGGTGCCCCCAGCAGAGTCGGTCCTTACATCAGGTGCCCCCAGAAGCAGAGGCCCTCCTTACAGATCTGTGTCCCTGGCAGCGGAGCCCCTCCTTACATCTGGTGTCCCCAGCAGCGGAGGCTTCCTTTACATCTGGTGTCCCCAGCAGTGGAGCCATCCCAGGAAATGAATGGGGACAAGGCTGGGCAATGTACAGAGGTCAGCAGGTTGCAGGGCAGTGTACGGAGGTTAGCAGGTTGCAGGGCAGTGTACGGAGGTCAGCAGGTTGCAGGGCAGTGTACGGAGTTCAGCAGGTTGCAGGGCAGTGTACGGAGGTCTGCAGGTTGTAGGGCACTGTACGGAGGTGAGCAGGTTGCAGGGCAGTATACGGAGGTTAGCAGGTTGCAGGGCAGTATACAGAGGTCAGCAGGTTGCAGGGCAGTGTACGGAGGTCAGCAGGTTGCATGGCAGTATACGAAGGTCAGCAGGCTGCAGGGCAGTGTACGGAGGTCAGCAGGTTGCAGGGCGGTGTACGGAGGTCAGCAGGTTGCAGGGCGGTGTTCGGAGGTCAGCAGGTTGCAGGGCGGTGTACGGAGGTCAGCAGGTTGCAGGGCAGTGTACGGAGGTCAGCAGGTTGCAGGGCAGTATACGGAGGTCAGCAGGTTGCAGGGCAGTGTACGGAGGTCAGCAGGTTGCAGGGCAGTATACGGAGGTCAGCAGGTTGCAGGGCAGTGTACGGAGGTCAGCAGGTTGCAGGGCAGTGTACGGAGGTCAGCAGGTTGCAGGGCAGTATACGGAGGTCAGCAGGTTGCAGAGCGGTGTACGGAGGTCAGCAGGTTGCAGGGCAGCGTACGAAGGTCAGCAGATTGCAGGGCAGTGTACGGAGGTCAGCAGGTTGCAGGGCGGTGTACGGAGGTCAGCAGGTTGCAGGGCGGTGTACAGAGGTCAGCAGGTTGCAGGGCAGTGTACGGAGGTCAGCAGGTTGCAGGGCAGTGTACGGAGGTCAGCAGGTTGCAGGGCAGTATACGGAGGTCAGCAGGTTGCAGAGCGGTGTACGGAGGTCAGCAGGTTGCAGGGCAGTGTACGAAGGTCAGCAGATTGCAGGGCAGTGTACGGATGTCAGCAGGTTGCAGGGCGGTGTACGGAGGTCAGCAGGTTGCAGGGCCATGTACGGAGGTCAGCAGGTTGCAGGGCAGTGTACGGAGGTCAGCAGGTTGCAGGGCAGTGTACATCAGCAGTGTTGACATGTGTGCCAGTGCCACTGTGACCCTTGCTCTCTATTTATAGAGCAACACCACAGCCAGGTCAGGGTTTAGGAACAGTCTATGGAGAGAAGGCAGCGCATACCTGGTCCTGCTGGACAGCCGAGTTCCATCCGTGGGCTGTAAATATAGCCTTCTATCGCTCCCAGCAGCTCCTACACCACGGCATACCCAACATGCAGGCAGCATGGCATAGGGTGGGATCAGAGCAGCAGTGAGGCTTATGGCCCCGCCCGCTCATTCCTCACTGGAGAAGCATAGTGGCTTGCTGCCTGTCTCCCTGAGTCCCACAGTGGCAGCTTGTTGCATGTGCCGAGATGATCCACCTACCAGCATAGCGTCATGACATAGCGTCACTGTGTGTCATAACGCTATGCTAATGGGCCGATCATCTCAAACAATTTTCGGGACAAATGCCGGGACAATAAAAAATCGGAACATAGGTCGGATTTTCGGGCTTGTCCCGGCAAATTCATGACTGTTGGCAAGTATGCACGCTTAGTCATAAAATGGGATGGGACTAAATGAACCCTGACCACTTATGCTGCAAGCTTCTGCCAACACCTCCCCCTTGAGCCTGGACGATCCTTTTACAGGTGTTACTGTATTGACAAGCACTTCTTTCATGGATCTATGTGAGTGCTCATTTGGCTGCTCTATTAAAGCTGTTTTTTAATACTGGACTTAGTGGTGCCCCCCTCTGTCGTTCTATTGTTTTTCAGAGATCCATTCCCGTCTTAGGGTGGAACTGCTCGCTAGAGTAGAGAGATGAGCAGGGAGGGGAATGAAAAGTGGCTTTGTGGTTTTTATTTTTCCAAGAGGTCCAAGTTTATAAACTCAACTGATGTTTTATACATGTTTTCCTAATACTTGTAAAACATTTTTACAAATAAAAAGGAGCAGTGAGATGCATTGTAGGAAAGATTTATTACAAGGGTGCACGCTTAGTCATCAAATGAGATGGGACTAAATGAAACCTGACCACTTCTCAAATACAGTATGCCTCTGTTTACAGTTAAAATCTGTCTCACCTTCAGTAATCAATCTATCTTGGAACTTTACAAACTGTTGCACAGGTCTGTAAACCTGTTTCAACGTTTTTTCTGAAGGTGACGCAGCCTAGTTTGCGAGTAAGACCTCATTCACACTGGTAGTGTCTAACCTGTGTTTATATGCATTTAGTGGAAATTTCATGCACATAATTACATGTAAAGTTTTTCAATGGCCATGACCATTCCAACGGAGCATTTACCTGCATTTAGATGCTGCCAGTTTAGCAATGTTTTGAGAAAATAAAATTCTGTGCATCAAGGTTCTAGTTAAAAACCTTAAACGCGGCTAAATGCTCCTAAACATTCATAATGGCACCTAAATGCAGGAAAAAGTGATCTGGGAGGCATAAAAGGTTTATTATATTTCCTAGAAAACTCCTGTGTTTGTAAAATTAATGGGTTTTCCAATTGTTTTTCAAGCTTATGTAGTAGTGGATACCTCTAAATGTATGAGGCAATACACCTAGCAGGCTGTGCGGGGGATACTAATAGGTATCTAAGTTTGGTGACATCATCAAAAACTTGGAACTTATTACATCTGTTTTTTAAAATACATTTTGCTAATTTGCAGTCTTTAGCTATGATCTGTACTGTTTACTAATTTCACAGAATGCTAACTTGATCTGCTGATGAAGTGCTGATAAGTTTAAGGCATGTATGCAATTTCTGCACTTTTCTTTACATATTTATTTCCTTCTGCATGAGCAATATAACCCTGGTAACCAACAGATTAGTCCGTTTAGTTTAGTTGAATGCACTTGCAGACTTTAACTTTTAGTGTAATCGGCAGTGGTAATCTATAGCTGGTGATAACCCAAACCAACTAATCAGATTTCAATTTACTAGAGCTTAGAACTGATTTGGCTGCTAAGGATTAGTGCACTCTGTACAGTATCATTGCACTATGCTGCCTAATGTTGGTTATATACTAATGTAAATCCTAACAATGGACATCTTTATCTCCACCCTTTTGGTTTGTTTAATTTACTACTGGTGCTCAGTTTGAAGCTGTGGAGCTTGGTGACTCAGTCTGAGCGTGCTCAGTTTGAAGCTGTGGAGCTTGGTGTAAGTGGAGCTGGATTAAGTGGGAGTTAAAAACAAGAGTTTAAAACAGGAGGTTATAACAGGGGTCATAGTACCTGTATAGTGTGAGTATCTGAGTGTTGTCTGAGTAGTGTGTGTGGATCGTTAGTACTTGTGTATTGTGTACCTGTGTATTGTCTTGTCGTGTACCTGTGTATTGTCTTGAGTATTAGTGCCAGGAAGCTAGTTGTTAGGTAATTTGGACAGGGTAAAATCCCCAAATCCTCACCAAATTTAATAGGTACGATGCCCGGCGGGTGTGGAGAGGCGACTCTTTGTACATCTTGCCGCATGTATGCGTTCCTTGATCATCCGATCGAGGGCGAATACTGCTGTGCAAAATGTAAGCACATTGTTTCCCTGGAAGCCCAGGTTCTGAATCTGGGGAAGCAACTGTCAGCACTGAGAAGTCCCTCCATACTAAAGGTGAGCCAGGAATGTACACGGCAGGTGTCGGCAGGGGCCAGCACAGAGGCGGGTGGAGACAAAGAGGTGCAGGCACTAGCAAAGAGTAGATGGGTGACAGTCAGTTGGGGTAGATGGGGAAGTGCCAGGGTGGCCGATCCAGGACTGGAGCATCCCAATAAGTACGCTCCATTGAGTGACATTGGTGTAACCAGTCAGGGACCAGCACTGCTGGAGATGAGGGACTCTCCTAGCTGCCAGGGGAAGAACTCCTCCAGTGAGAGTGGGGGGGCAGCAAAGGGAAAGGAAAGACAGATTCTGGTGGTAGGGGACTCAATTCTTAGAAGGACAGAGAGGGCAATCTGTAACCAAGACCTGAAGCGCCGAACAGTATGTTGTCTACCGGGTGCTCGGGTTCGGCACATCACGGATCTTGTGGACAGATTACTGGGAGGGGCTGGGGAAGACCCGGCTGTCATGGTGCACGTTGGCACCAATGACAAAGTCAGAGGCAGATGGAGTGTCCTAAAGAACGATTTTAGGGACTTAGGAGCTAAATTGAGGAAAAGGACCCGCCAAGGTAGTGTTCTCAGGAATACTACCGGTACATCGAGCCACACCAGAGAGGCAGAGGGAGATTAGGGAAGTAAACAAGTGGCTGAAGAGCTGGTGTAGTAAGGAGGGGTTTGGGTTCCTGGAGGACTGGGCCGACTTCTCAGTCGGTAACCGGTACTATAGAAGGGACGGACTGCACCTAAATGAGGAGGGTGCAGATCTGCTGGGAATGAAGATGGCCAAAAAGTTAGAGGGGTTTTTAAACTAGGCGATGGGGGGGAGGGTCCAGAGACAGTGATAGCCAGCGCGGAAGATATTCCAGAGGGTAGTATTGGGGGCATTAGTGGTAGGTTAACCAAAGCACAAAAACACAAGGTGAGTATAGTAGCAAGTCCAAGTTGCAATCTTGAAACACCCAATACGAGGACAATATGCGACCGGTCTAAACTATGTGCCATGTTCACCAATGCCAGGAGCCTGGCGGACAAGATGGGTGAACTAGAGATACTGTTGTACGAGGAGGATTTGGATTTTGTGGGAATTTCAGAGACCTGGTTCAACAGCTCTCATGATTGGCTGGCAAACATTCAAGGGTATACCCTATACCGCAAGGACAGAGAGGGTAAAAAAGGGGGAGGGGTATGCCTATATATCAAGAATAATGTACAAGTGAATGTGAGAGATGACATCACTGAGGGGGCTAGGGAGGATGTGGAATCTTTATGGGTAGAGCTCCAAAGGGATGAAGCTAAGGGGAAAATAATACTGGGAGTATGCTATAGGCCCCCTAACCTGAGGGAGGAAGTGGAGACGGATCTCCTATCACAAATTGGATTAGCAGCAAGGATGGGAAGTGTTATCATAATGGGGGATTTTAATTATCCAGACATAGACTGGGCGGAGGGAGCCGCGCATTCATTTAAGGCTCGCCAGTTCCTTAGTGTCTTGCAGGACAATTTTATGGGTCAGATGGTAGACGCACCAACTAGAAATAAAACATTACTAGATCTACTGATTACCAACAATACAGACCTGAAAACAGATGTGGAAATACGGGGCAATTTAGGTAACAGCGATCACAGGTCAATTAGTTTCAGTATAAATCACACAAATAGGAGACATGAAGGGAACACAAAGACACTGAATTTCAAAAGAGCCAACTTCCCTAAACTACAAACCTTGCTAAAAGGCATAAATTGGGATAAAATATTAGGAACAAAGAATACGGAGGAGAGATGGGTTTGCTTTAAGAGCATATTAAATAAGGGCATTAGCCAATGTATCCCATTAGGTAATAAATTTAAAAGAGCGAACAAACATCCTGGATGGCTTAACTCCAATGTAAAAATGCATATAAAAGCAAAGGAGAAGGCCTTCAAAAAATACAAGGTTGAGGGATCATCCACAGCATTCAGAATTTATAAAGAATGCAATAAGAAATGTAAGGGTGCAATTAGGATGGTTAAGATAGAACATGAAAGACACATAGCGGAGGAGAGCAAAAAAAATCCCATTATGTAAACAGTAAAAAAGGGAGGACAGACCATATTGGCCCCATAAAGAATGAGGAAGGACATCTGGTTACAAAGAATGGGGAGATGGCAAAGGTATTGAATTTATTCTTCTCCTCAATCTTCACGAGTGAATCGGGGGGCTTCAGTAACCAAAACTGCAGTGTTTATCCTCATGACACAACACAGGAAGCACCTACATGGTTAACAGAGGACGGAATTAAAATTAGAAACTTAACATTAATAAATCACCGGGACCAGATGGCTTGCATCCGAGGGTACTTAGGGAACTCAGTCAGGTGATTGCCAGACCGTTGTTCCTAATTTTTACAGACAGTCTATTGACTGGAATGGTACCAGCTGATTGGAGAAAAGCCAATGTAGCACCAATATTTAAAAAGGGCCCAAAAAACATCCCTGGGAATTACAGACCAGTTAGCCTAACATCAATAGTATGTAAACTCACGGAGGGGATGATAAGGGACTATATACAAGATTTTAGTAATAAGAATGATATCATTAGCAGTAATCAGCATGGATTCATGAAGAATCGTTCTTGCCAAACCAATCTATTAACCTTCTATGAGGAGGTGAGTTGCCATCTAGATAAAGGAAGGCCCGTAGACGTGGTGTATCTGGATTTTGCAAAAGCATTTGACACAGTTCCCCATAAACGTTTACTGTACAAAATAAGGTGCGTTGGTATGGACCATAGGGTGAGTACATGGATTGAAAACTGGCTACAAGGGCGTGTTCAGAGGGTGGTGATAAATGGGGAGTACTCAGAATGGTCAGGGGTGGGTAGTGGGGTTCCCCAGGGTTCTGTGCTGGGACCAATCCTATTTAATTTGTTCATAAACGACCTGGAGGATGGGATAAACAGTTCAATCTCTGTATTTGCAGACGATACTAAGCTAAGCAGGGCAATAACTTCTCCGCAGGATGTGGAAATCTTGCAAAAAGACCTGAACAAATTAATGGGGTGGGCGACTACATGGCAAATGAGGTTCAATGTAGAAAAATGTAAAATAATGCATTTGGGTGGCAAAAATATGAATGCAATCTATACACTGGGGGGAGAACCTCTGGGGGAATCTAGGATGGAAAAGGACCTGGGGGTCCTAGTGGATGATAGGCTCAGCAATGGCATGCAATGCCAAGCTGCTGCTAATAAAGCAAACAGAATATTGGCATGCATTAAAAGGGGGATCAACTGCAGAGATAAAACGATAATTCTCCCGCTCTACAAGACTCTGGTCCGCCCGCACCTGGAGTATGCTGTCCAGTTCTGGGCACCAGTCCTCAGGAGGGACGTACTGGAAATGGAGCGAGTACAAAGAAGGGCAACAAAGCTAATAAAGGGTCTGGAGGATCTTAGTTATGGGGAAAGGTTGCGAGCACTGAACTTATTCTCTCTGGAGAAGAGACGCTTGAGAGGGGATATGATTTCAATTTACAAATACTGTACTGGTGACCCCACAATAGGGATAAAACTTTTTCGCAGAAGAGAGTTTAATAAGACTCGTGGCCACTCATTACAATTAGAAGAAAAGAGGTTTAACCTTAAACTACGTAGAGGGTTCTTTACTGTAAGAGCGGCAAGGATATGGAATTCCCTTCCACAGGCGGTGGTCTCAGCGGGGAGCATTGATAGCTTCAAGAAACTATTAGATAATCACCTGAATGACCGCAATATACAGGAATATGTAATGTAATACTGACACATAATCACACACATAGGTTGGACTTGATGGACTTGTGTCTTTTTTCAACCTCACCTACTATGTAACTATGTAACTACTCAAAGCATTTTGTTATTTCTGTTTAATAAGTGGCTCTCTGCTTGTGTTATATGCTATCCGTTACACAGGTCACAGTTTAAGTTATTAGTGTAAATATATAATTTCATTAACTGAATGCACTAAAACAATATAATCAGTTTTTTTTTTTTTTTTAATATAAGACATGGGAATGGATTGTAAGAAATAATCAATTGAGAGTTAATCATAAATATTGGTTCTAAAATTATTCTTTCTCACTCTGGAGTGCATGACTATACTTATTATGTGTTGTGCAATCAGCATTTATGTATGTGTGTGTATCCTAGGTGCATTTATACCTAGGATATTTACAGTATCTCACAAAAGTGAGTACACCCCTCACATTTTTGTAAATATTTTATTATATCTTTTCATGTAACACTGAAGAAATTATACTTTGCTACAATGTAAAGTAGCGTACAGCTTGTATAACAGTGTAAATTTGCTGTCCCCTCAAAATAACTCAACACACAGCCAATAATGTATAAACCACTGGCAACAAAAGTGAGTACACCCCTAAGTGAAAAAGTCCAAATTGGGCCCAATTAGTCATTTTTCCTCCCCGGTGTCATGTGACTCGTTAGTGTTACAAGGTCTCAGGTGTGAATGGGGAGCGCTCACTCTCTCATACTGGTCACTGGAAGTTCAACATCTCATGGCAAAGAACTCTCTGAGGATTTGAAAAAAAAAATGTTGCTCTACATAAAGATGGCCTAGGCTATAAGAAGATTGCCAAGACCCTGAAACTGAGCTGCAGTACGGTGTCCAAGACCATAAACAGGACTAACAAGGCAGGTTCCACTCAGAACAGGCCCTCGCCATGGTAGACCAAAGGAGTTGAGTGCACATGCTCAGCGTCATGTGCAGAGGTTGTCTTTGGGAAATAGACGTATGAGTGCTACCAGCATTGCTGCAGAGGTTGAAGAGGTGGGAGGTCAGCCTGTCAGTGCTCACGCCATATGCCGCACACGGCATTAAATTGGTCTGTATGGCTGACGTCCCAGAAGGAAGTCTCTTCTAAAGATGATGCACAAGAAAGCCTGCAAACAGTTTGCTGAAGACAAGCAGACTAAGGACTTCTGGAACCATGTCCTGTGGTCTATTGAGACCAAGATAAACTTCTTTGGTTCAGATGGTGTCAAGCATGTGTGGTGGCAACCAGGTGTGGAGTACAAAGACAAGTGTGTTTTGCTGCCAGAACTGGGGAGCTATAGTTCATTGAGGGAACCATGAATGCCAACATGTATTGTGACATACGGAAGCCGAGCATGATCCCCTCCCTTTGGAAACTGGGCCACAGGACAGTTTTCCAACATGACCCCAAACACACCTCCAAGATGACCACTGCCCTGCTAAAGAAGCTGAGGGTAAAGGTGATGGACTAGCCAAGCATGTCTCCAGACCTAAACTCTATTGAGCACCTGTGGGGCATCCTCAAACAGAAGGTGGAGGAGCGCAAGGTCTTTAACATCTACCAGCTTCGTGATGTCGTCGTGGAGGAGTGGAAGAGGACAACCTGTTAAGCTCTGGTGAACTCCATGCCCAAGAGGGTTTAGGTAATGCTGGAAAATAATGGTGGACACACAAAATATTGACACTTTGGGCCCAATTTGGACATTTTCACTTAGGGATGTAATTACTTATGTTGCCAGCAGTTTAGACATTAATGGCTGTGTGTTGAGTTATTTTGAGCGGACAGTAAATTTACACTGTTATACAAGCTGTACACTCACTACTTTACATTGTAGCAAAGTGTCATTTCTTCAGTGCTGTCATATGAAAATATATAATAAAATATTTACAAAAATGTGAGGGGTGTACTTACTTTTGTGACATACTGTATACCTAGGATACCTAGGATATAAAAAACCTTTTATACCTCCCAGATCACTTTTTCCTGCAAGCATGTAGCCATTAGCTTTCTTTAACCTTTTGACATCTAGGACGTAGAAGGAATGTTCTTGGCAGTCAAAGGGTTTAACCATTTGCAAAAAAAATAACCACTGAAAGCACTGTGGTAGTATGTCCCAAACCCTGTTAAGCCTCGTACACATGATCAGACTTCAAACAAACTTTTCCGTGGATTTCTGTCCAAAGGGTGTTGGCCGTGAACTTGTATTGCATACACACAGCAGGACTTTTTAGGCAACAAACAAGAACGTAGTGAAGTTTCAAGTACTGACGACACTTCAAAAGAGGACGTTCAATTCTCTGGTGCCACCCTTTGGTCAACTTCAGTATTGTTGTCTGATCTTTTGCATTGATTCTGAGCATGCGTGTTTGTACTTTAGACTAAAGTCTGATGGTTTTGTGGACACACGATCGGACTAGCCGACGTAGGATTTGTTGCCGCCAAGTTTGTCTGTTCGCACAGCCAACATTTGTCCGATGAAAAACGAAAAGGTTTGTCCGATGGAGCATACACACGGTCGGATGTTGCCTTAAAACAGCTAATTTGTATGTTTGTTGTCAAAAAGTCCGATCGTGTGTATGGGTCTTTACTGTCAAATTTGCTGGACAGCTTTCCCTTTAAATGTGGAGAAAAATATAAACAAAGGCATGTATAATACATGGAGACTAGTACATTGGTAGAATTGTGAAAGACCTGGGAAACAATAAGGAATTCCATAATGTGTATTGCAGTGTGTGGTGAACGAAGGGCAGACCGGATCATGCCTAAAAATGTAATTGTCCTAAATAGGAATAGCTAAGTAGAATCTGAGCATGCCTTTTCTGAGTTTACCTTATAGAAAAACTTCATTCAAATAGTTGGTGAATACTTATCAATTAGTAATTGATGAGACGATGAACACTTGGGTCAGAGTAATGTAACCAGTGTATGGGAGTCATGGGAAAGAACTATATAATGTGCAACACAACATGTAATATACAACACAGTACAAAATAAAAATGCTTGGGTCAAGACTTTATAATGTAGAACACAAAGCATATAGTGCAGGATCGATCAGGAGTATGTAATGTACAACATAGCATATACAGTATAATGCAGTAGCCAGAATTATGTTATATACAACACAGCATATGTAATGCAGTGGTCAGGACTATGCAATGCATATAGGGCACAACATTCAGTGAATAGACTGATGTGGTCACGACTAATGTTCATCACAATGTACAGGGTGCAAAGAGCTCGACTTTGTACTATACAACATAAGGTGTTGACTGCAGTGGTCAAGACTATGTAACATATAACACAGTTAAAATAGTTCTAGAGTTACTATGTAAACACAACATAGAGCATGAAATACAGTGGCCAGAGTGACCTATGGAGTGCAGTAGTAGGGATTAGTAAATGTCCCCCAACATTGGTGTTCAGTGGTCTGTGCCCCCTTTTACATTTATGTTCTGTGGTCTATGCAACTTTTCAAATTGGTGTTTAGTGGTCGGTACTCCTTTTATGTTGGTGGTCAGGGGTCTGTGCACCTTTTAGATTGGTGTCCAGTGGTTTGTGTACATTCCATCGGTGCTCAATGTTTACTTCCCTGAGAGAAGCTGCAAATTTCCTCTTTGCTGCTCCCATCCTCTGGGGCTGTGTTGTGTGATGTTAGGACGAAACTATGCAAGCATATGCTGTCAGCATAATGTTAAGCATTATGTTACATGTTCTGCCAGTGGCCTCGCTAGACTGAAAACACCAGGCAGGACACACAGAGCACTTGCCCCAGGTGCCCAAGTCTAGCAACACCTTTCCAGCACCTTCTTTTAGAGTCAGAGTCCAATTATGTTAAGATCTCTGTAAATAAAAAACACCTAACACCAAGGTATGACATAAATCAATGTTTTTCCTGAATTCACACCCAAGTTAGGAGGGATGAAATGCTACAGTTGCTACCACCTAAGAGAATTAACAATATCCTAAAAGGGATGTTTAATAATTAGTGGCAATTTTTTTTATCAACATGGATTATTTTGTTTGGATGAGTGCTGATGCACGTGTTGCAGACTAAGCTCAATGCCATGCACTTTAATGCATGTTCCCAGCTGTGTATAACAGATTTACTGCATGTATATTCATGACTGAACATCAATGAATATTGAAACCAATGAACGGATCTGTAATTCTAATTCACACATAGCACAGCTAAGTGCATACAGGTCATTGGCCTTAGGTTTTAATGCCAGTGACACTATTGTACATTAGTGCTTTAACAAGTGCTTTCTTCAAGATATAGCCCACCTTCTATCTAAATGAGACATTATGCTGCCGTGCAATGTTTCCACGTACCTTATGGATGAGCCCGGGAATGCAGAGGAAGACCTCCCTTACGTATCTGGCTCGCGGCCCCTGATAGAGTAGACAGGGGACCTGAGAGTACAGAATGGTATGAGTGCTTGGCAGGTAGGTAGTCAGGAGAGGTGCTCCAAAGCTCCTGATGCCACAGGAATGAGGACTGGTGGTATGAGATGTCAGCACAGCAAGCAATAGAGGAGCTGGGTCAGCACAGCAGGCAGTAGAGGAGCTGGGTCAGCACAGCAGGCAGTGCACAGCGGATCAGTCCTGAGAGATTTGGAGCACGGATAGGCACAGGCACATACAGGTTAGAGAAACCGGACAGGTGCAGCGACAGAGGCAGGTTGGGTACAAGCTTGGTTGGCAATAGGCGGACAGCGAGGTAACAAGAGGAGCAGGCAGAATCAAAGTCAGGGACAAGCCGGGGTCGTGTACAGGCAGCAGGCAGGAATAGTCAAAGGCAAGCCGGATCAGAACACAGGAACAGGATCTCAAAGCAGGTTACAGGCAGCAGGGGTCACAGGAAGCTGCAGATCAGACAGCACTACTGACTCTTTATAAGCCCAGTTTAAATAGGACATCTGACGCCAAAACCCACCCACATACGCACTGGCGCTCGCAGAAGTGCACCAGCAGCAAGATTCCTTCAGTAAGGCATTTCCTGACATGACTCTTTAATTTCCCCCAAAGGTGTTCTATTAGGTTGAGGCCAGTCAAGTTCCTCCACACCAAACTCGCTCATCCATGTGTTTATGGATCTTGCTTTGTACACTGGTCCAAATCATTTGGTGGAGGGGGGATTATGGTGTGGGGTTGTTCTTCAGGGGTTGGGCTTGGCCCCTTAGTTCCAGTGAAGGGAACTCTTTAAGGATTCAGCATACCAAGACATTTTGGACAATTTCATGCTCCCAACTTTGTGGAAACAGTTTGGGTATGGCCCCTTCCTGTTCCAACATGACTGCATGAATCCTTAAGAGTTCCCTTCACTGGAACTAAGGGGCCAAGCCCAACCCCTGAAAAACAACCCCACACCATAATCCCCCTCCACCAAATTATTTGAACCAGTGCACAAAGCAAGGTCCATAAAGACATGGATGAGCGAGTTTGGGGTGGAGGAATTTGACTGGCCTGAACAGAGCCCTGACATCAACCAGATAGAACACCTTTGGGATGAATTAGAGCGGAGACTGCGAGCCAGGCCTTCTCGTCCAACATCAGTGATTGCCCTTACAAATACGCTTCTGGAAGAATGGTCAAACGTTCCCATAGACACACTCCTAAATCTTGTGAACAGCCTTCTCAGAAGAGTTGAAGCTGTTATAGCTATATATACATATTTTTTTTCAATGTCAATAAAAGGGTGAATAGTACTTATATAGGGTTTTTACTGCTTTCTGTCACTGCAAATGTTGGACAATCTGAAGATTTTGGACAATATTCCCCGGATAAATAATGATGTTAGATCTCTCCAATATAGACACAGACATAAAAAAAAGAAGAAGAAAACAGACAGACGTTCTAACCAGGGGCGTACCAAGCGGTTGGCGAGACCGGTGCCCACCAGGGGCGCCAATTGGCAGTGTTCTTCACTTCAGCACAGGCACAGCAGCGGTGGGCTGGCGGCGCCGAGCACTGCTGCTTGCTGCTGGGCTAGTGGGCTGGCCCAGTGGCGTACTAAGTGGGGGGTGGGGGGGGGCGGGGTGCCACACACTAGGGGGGTGTCAGGCCGGCGCCCCCCCCTCCGCGACTGAAGCGGAGACAGCGGGTGGGTTTGAGCAGCGGCACAGAGCCTGGGCACGGTGAAAGGCAGTGGCAGCTAACACACACACACGGAGAGCCTGGCCTTGCAAGGGGGGTTGCGAGCCACACCCGAGTGACACCCATCGGCACACCCGGGACCCGGCCGCACCGATCCCCTTCTCTCGTGGCCGCGCTGCGGCTCTGATAAGTCTCGGCTGTCTCAGCCGCCTCCCCTCCCTCCGTTATGTCTACACGTGCTGACTGTGCATGTCCCACGCTGATCATCTGAGCCGAGGTACATTATGGGTCTGAAGGGGGGGTCTGCACTGTAGGGGGGTGTGTATTGTAGGAGGGGGGTCTGCACTGTAGGGGGGATCTGTACTGTAGGTGGGGGGGTCTGCGCTGTAGGGGGGTCTGTACTGTAGGGGGGTCTGTATTGTAGGGGGGGTTTGAACTGTAGGGGGGCCTGTATTGTAGGGGGGACTGTACTGTAAGGGGGGTCTGCACTGTAGGGGGGGTCTGTACTGTAGGGGGGGTCTGTATTGTAGGGGGGATCTGAACTGTAGGGGGGTCTGTATTGTAGGGGGGTCTGAACTGTAGGAGGGTCTGTATTATAGGGGGGTCTGCACTGTAGGGGGGTCAGCACTGTAGTGGGGGTCTGTAATGTAGGGGGGTTCTGCACTGTAAGGGGGTCTGTACTGAATGAGGGGGTGCTGGGGGGGCGCCAATACAGATTCTCGCCAAGGACGCTGGAGACCCTAGGTACGCCTCTGGTTCTAACACTTCACCAGTCTATAGAAAACTAGAAAAAAGTTTTGCCTGGAGTTATAGTCTAACATTTACAAGAAATAAAACAACAAATTAACTGGATATCATGTATATATATAAATGTTAAGAGCAAATCAGTAAAACTATATTTTATTAACTGCTTCCAGATGAGTTTAATGAAGAACAATATTATTTTTAAGAGAACAAAAATCAAGCAGATGGTAAGTTTTACAGATGGTAATCAATTGCTTAATATAGTGAATAAAGCTTTGTGGAAATGTTTTATAGGAATCTATGCTCAAAAGGCATTTATTTATGGAAGAGATCTGCCTACTTTCTTAGAATATGTTAGCGGAAAATATTCTAAAACCTTTAGGATTTAAGACTTGTTCTGCATTTTGCCAACCTAAAATGAATACTCATAAAAAGATGTTGTTTTTTTCTCATTTTGAGCCATGTAAAATGCTAGTCGGATAAAAAAAATATGTAAAAAATAAACAAGCCGGCATAAAAATGTTCAATTATTGTAATTCATGGCAAAATTTTTAGCTGACACATTGCCAGATGGATCAAAACTTTCATAAACTCTACATTTTGTTTTCCGTAAAGCATCAATTTTATTAATTCAGTTTTACACAGACACAAATACAAGTTGTAAAAATAACTTATACTGTTATGTTACAGATTTATTTATCTTATGGTAACGTTAGAGATGAAGTATAGAATTAATTAGTAACCAGAGCGTAAAAATATAGATAAATGTAATTTGGATGTATTTTCCTGTTTTAATCACTGGGGTCTCTTTTTTCACAATACAGATACATTTGATGCAAGATGCATATGTTTCACATAGGATTCTATAAAAAAAGTGTGCGAATCTTTGGTGAAAGTTGGATAAAACTTGGGTGAAAAAATTGATAAATAGACCTCAATGGTTAAACAGGGTACCTACAGCCATTTTACTAATACCAATGAATAGCGCTCCATTGGCGTGTGTTTGTAACATTACTAGATCATTTGTACTGTATAGGCATGGGGGCCACGTATAGGAGGTGAAATATCTGTGTGCAAACACTTTTTGGTGAACTTAAGTGTGATATATATATATATATCTATATATAGATATATATCTATATAGATCTATATATAGATCTATATATAGATCTATATAGATCTATATATAGATCTATATAGATCTATATATAGATCTATATATAGATATATATATATCTATAGATATATATATATCTATATATATATCTATATATATATAGATAGATATATAGATAGATAGATAGATAGATAGATAGATAGATAGATAGATAGATAGATAGATAGATAGATAGATAGATAGATGCGTGTGTATTTATTTATTTATTTTTAAATCAGCAGTTGGTTGTATTTTTTATATCTTACTGAAATACCCTTATTCACCACTAGTGATAACTTGGCCAATGAGCTGCATTGAGCAACACAGCTAGGCAGTGGTGTAAATGACTGCCTACTGTCAGATTACAGTGGTGCAATTGTCAGCTCACTTTCGAAAGACGCACTCTGGGACAGCATTATGAGATAAACTTTCCAGGGCCATCAAGGGAAAACAATATCATACATACAGTGCCTTGCAAAAGTATTCTCCCCCTTGGCTTTTTACCTATTTTGTTACATTACAGCCTTTAGTTCAATGTTTTTTTAATCTGAATTATATGTGATGGATCAGAACACAATAGTCTAAGTTGGTGAAGTAAAATTAGAAAAATATATACATAAAACAATTTTTCAGAAATAAAAAACTGATAACTGGCATGTACGTATGTATTCACCCTCTTTGTTATAAAGCCCATAAAAAGCTCTAGTGCAACCAATTACCTTCATAAGTCACATAATTAGTGAAATGATGTCCACCTGTGTGCAATCTAAGTGTCACATGATCTGTCATTACACATACACACCTTTTTGAAAGGCCCCAGAGGCTGCAACACCT
Organism: Aquarana catesbeiana; assembly: GCF_042186555.1. Classification (NCBI taxonomy): domain Eukaryota; kingdom Metazoa; phylum Chordata; class Amphibia; order Anura; family Ranidae; genus Aquarana; species Aquarana catesbeiana. The sequence goes on from NC_133324.1 coordinate 173,476,106, forward strand.
AAGCAAGAGGCACCACTATCCAAACACTGCCATGAAGACCAAGGAATTCTCCAAACAAGTAAGGGACAATGTTGTTGAGAAGTACAAGTCAGGGTTAAGATATAAAAAAAATATCCAAATCTTTGATGATCCCTAGGAGCACCATCAAATCTATCATAACCAAATGGAAGGAACATGGCACAAGAGCAAACCTGCCAGGACACGGCCGCACACCTCACGAATCAAGCAAGGAGGGCATTAATCAGAGAGGCAGCACAGAGACCTAAGGTAACCCTGGAGGAGCTGCAGAGTTTCACAGCAGAGACTGGAGTACATAGGATGAGCATAAGCCGTACGCACCACAGAGTTGGGCTTTATGGCAGAGTGGCCAAAAGAAAGCCATTGCTTTCAGCAAAAAACAAAATTGGCCCGTTTAGAGTTTGAGAAAAGGCATGTGAGAGACTTCCAAAATGTATGGAGGAAGGTGCTCTGGTCTGATGAGACTAAAATTGAACTTTTTGACCATCAAAGAAAACGCTATGTCTGGCGCAAACCCAACAAATTACATCACCCAAAGAACACCATCCCCACAGTGAAACATGGTGGTGGCAGCATCATGCTGTGGAGATGTTTTCTCAGCAGTCAGGACTGGGAAACTGGTCAGAGTTGAGGGAAAGATGGATGGTGCTAAATACTGGGATATTCTTGAGCAAAACCTGTAATACTCTGTGATTTGAGGTTAGGACGTAGGTGCACCTTGCAGCAGGACAATGACCACAAACACACTGCTAAAGCAATACTTGAGTGGTTTAAGGGGAAACATGTAAATGTGTTGGAATGGCCTAGTCAAAGCCCAGACCTAAATCCAATAGAAATACTGTGGTCAGACTTAAAGATTGCTGTTCACAAGCACAAACCATCCAACTTGAAGGAGCTGGAGCAGTTTTGCAAGGAGGAATGGGCAAAAATCCCAGTGGTAAGATGTGGCAAGCTCATAGAGACTTTTCCAAAGTGACTTGGTGCTGTGATAGCCGCAAAAGTTGTCTCTACAAAGTATTGACTTTAGGGGGCTGAATAGTTATGCACACTGCCTTTTTCTGTTATTTTGTCCTATGTGTTGTTTGCTTTACAATAGAAAAAAAAATCTTCAAAGTTGTGGGCATGTTCTGTAAATTAAAAGATGCAACTCCTCAAACAATCCATGTTAATCCCAGGTTATGAGGCAACAACACACACAAAATGCCAAGGGGGAGTGAATACTTTTGCAAGGCACTGTAATTCATGGACATATATTATCAATAAAAAAATGTACATATGATGTTACAAAAAGCAAAAGGTCTTGTTGATGTAGCAGGGAGCTGGCTATCTTACTTGCAGTATCAGAAAAAACTGCAACATTGTTGCAGTGAGACTGTTTTCCTCTGGAGAAGAGGAACTAAAGACTCCATCTTGCTTTGCTGAGAGATTTACAGACAGCACAATGTGGAGGAAGAGACCAGATTCAGGAGTTTAAGTGCACCAACGAAAGTGGCTAGCTGAAGACACAAAGGGGTTTATTTACTAAGGGCAAATCCACTTTGCACTACTACTGCACTGCAAGTGAACTTGGAAGTGCAGTCGCTATAGATCCAAGTGGGACATGCAAGGAAAATAAAAAACAGCATTTTTGCTTGTACATGATTGGACGATAAAATCAGCAGAGCTTCCCCTGATTTCAGATCTTCCCCTCAGATTTACAGCAACTGCACTTTCAAGTACACTTTTAAGTGCACTTGTAGTGCACTTGTAGTGCAGAGTGGATTTGCCTTTAGTAAATCAACCCCAAAGTCTTATCTTTTCTTCAAAAGGACTGAAGCTACTAGTGCCATACGGACCCACACACACATATTTAGGGCTCTGTATATGCAGTGTGTGTGGGACAGTTTATCTAGGAAGTTAAGCCATTACATATTAATTTGAATAAAGTGTTTAAAGTTGGGTCTGTGGTGTCAGGGAACAGAAGAGAGAGGCCTGACATAAGAGTGTCATTCCTCTGCTCTCCTCCTGGCTGGACTCATAGAGCCAACCTGAGTAAAGGTAACCAATCTGGTACAGATTGCCATATTGTGATTTATTTTTATTGAAGTGTTTACCTCTGCCCTTGGAGTTATGCTCAGGTTTTGAATCCACTTACTCTATTGACAGGTGTGCCAGAGGGGCTGAGACTGTTCTTAGGGTTGAGAGGCAGAGTACGAAACCAAACATACTTAAGCGGCTCCTCTGAAGGAAGCGCTACATTAGGTTATATTATTGGTGAGTATGGAGAAGGGTTTGTGAGAAAAGGTTTGGGATTTTTTACTATAATATCTCACTGAGCTGTAATGCATATTACCCTAAAGCATACGTAAAGGCAACATTTTCTGGGGTTTTTTGGTCTTGGATAAATTAGGGAAGGGTTATGCCCTATATATATTTAATTTTTTTTGGTGACTGTTACTCTGTTGGAGATATTCACTTCATTATTTGTTCTGGAGACCATTGTCAATGCGATAGGAAAATATGGAGTTGTCATCTGAGCAACAGGTGAGGGGAAATCTTACAATGAGGACACTTGTTCTGATATGTTGGATATGCAGTCAAATTTATTCTTGCACAATACCTCATGTGAAAGTCCTGTGAGTGCCCGTATTCCAACCAAATTTACCAGTGTACCGTAGTGCACCAGTGTATTCAATGCACACAGTTTGTTCAAAGTAGCATAAGTGAAGTTCAAAACTAAACAAAAATGGTATCTATCCCAATTTATATCTAGCTTTTAGAGCAAGGTGCACATGAAAGGAATTTGCAAAAATTTGTGGAAGCCACAAGCTAGCCATAAAATGGCAACCAACCCAAGATATAATTAGCTTTTAGAACAATGTGCAGAAATCAAACAAAACAAAATGTTCTTCCCAGCACACCTACCAGCTAGCCACTTTTGCTTAGTTTGCTGCATATGGTGTAGGGACACATTAGATTCCTTCAGTGCCATTGTGCTCTACTGGGATTCTATGTGTTCATTTAAGGAGGAATAGGCTACTTCCAAATATGCCTACCCTTAATTTATCATTTGATATGTATGCTTCAATATAAAAACTCCCATAGGTCCAATATAGAAACTCTCATAGTTCCAATATAGAAACTCTCAGTGTTGTCACTGTTTTTAATGCACATTGTTAGACAGAGTAATTTTTTTCTGGCTTGCTGATAAGTGTCAGGGATCTTGTGCAGCAGGTGCTCATTCCCATGCAGCAAGTGCTCATTCTTATGTGCATGTGCAGAATTGTAAGCATAGAAGCCTAAGAAGATGAGCAAGGACTAGAATGCAGATGAGCAATGGTGCATACGTGCGGGCGTCGGCATTTGTGGCACTCAGGAGCCTAAACTGAAAGTCTGCCTGACCTTAGTGCTGGAATGTCCCTCATTCTGGTACCTGTGTTCCTGGTTCAAGAAAGTCTGCTAATCTTGTTCCTGAGAATCCTGACTCGGCAACGTCTGACACCTCTCTCCCTTGCCTGTTATGTCTGCTGCTCACCTACGTTACCGACAGCTGCTTGGATTTCTGACTACGTCTCCACTTCCTGATTTGGTACCTCACTGCCAATACATTACTGACTTCTGCCTGTTCCTGATCTTGAGCCTGATCCTGACCCTACACTTGTCTGCCTGGCTGCTGCTGAACAAGGCTTGTGACCAGACTTCATACAACCAATGGAAGGACTCCTGTATCTCCAAGCTTAAGCTCACTACTACAGCTTCCTGGCACCTGTGCCCTTCCACTGCCATAGCAGCCTCTGTCTCTACTACCAGGGGTGCCTGGACGGGAATTGCGCAAGAGGCTACCCTTGTCATCTCAGGCGCCACAGTCAGGTACGTGACAATAAGTGTGCTGGGAAATACATTTTGTTTTGTTTGTTGTGTGCAAAGCCCTTCACCATGCATGTACACCATGCTCTAAAAGATAGTTAGAAATTGAGAAGGTTGTCATTTTATTTTAGCTTGCTTTATATTGCTCAGGGGCACTTTAGATGCCTTTGGCTTCCATTTTTCTCTACTGGATTTCTGGTGCGTCCCTGCACCTTTAGGAATGGGCTCCCTCCAGGCATACCTGTCCTTAATATGGATGTGTCAAACTGTGTTGGGTTCCGTTCCAGCACTCAAGCAAGGTTTGATGAACGTCAAAGAAATTAGAATGCTGAACCCCCCTTGAAATCAATGTGTGCTGAAACTGTCAAATCAAAATGCCCATTTTTTTAAAATAGGCAAAGAATTTTCAAATCAATACCCCACAAAAGAAGGGGGGGTAACTTCCCTGGGATACATGTATAAATGTTTTTAATTTACCGGCAATTAATAGTTCTCTTCTGGCTTCCATTTTAAAAAAAAATGTTTTTGAAACAGTACACAGATCCCTCAGAAGGTCTCCCAAAATACATAGGGGGTTATAAAGATACCAAAAAATCTGACAATGACCGATGACTATATTTACACAGTGGTGTCACTGCTATTTCTGCCTCCTTGCTTACATGGCCAGTGATTCCCAACTATGTAAGCCAATGGGCTGGTAACAGTGATGGTTGCTAGGGACTCAGCAGGTATCACCCATTGCTTCCTTAGGAACCACTGACAATGGGAAGCTGACATATATATAAACAGTACAAATATTGCTTCTATAAATAATGCTTGGTTCCCACCAAACTGAGGCCCAAACAGTCAAAGTTCAGACTAAACCTTTGGCTTATCCTTATGCCGCGTACACACGGTCGGACTTTCCGGCATACTTGGTCCGGCGGACCAGAGTGTGCCGGACAATCCGCCCGTGTGTGGGCGCCGGCGGACTTTTCCGGCGGACTTTTTCCCAAAAGCCCGCCGGACCTAGATTTGAAGAAAGTTTTAAATCTTTCCGCCAGACTCAGTTTCGGGCGGAAAGTCCGCTCGTGTGTGTGCTGGTCCGACGGAAAGCCCGCTCGTGTGTATGCTGGTCCGACGGACCAGATACGACACGAGGGCAGGGTATTGCATCTCGCGCTCGCTGCAATAGGAAAAACAAATTTTCCTATTGCGACGAGCGCGGGGCATACCAGGCCCTTAGGTCTGGTATTGATTATAAAGGGAACCCCCCTACGCCGAAAAAACGGCGTGGGGTCCCCCCTAAAATCCATACCAGACCCCGATCTGAGCACGCAGCCTGGCCGGTCAGGAAAGGGGGTGGGGACGAGCGAGCGCCCCCCCCCTCCTGAACCGTACCAGGCCACATGCCCTCAACATAGGGGTGGGTGCTTTGGGGGAGGGGGGCCGCCCTGCGGGCCCCCCCCCTCCCCCAAAGCACCTTGTCCCCATGTTGATGAGGACAAGGGCCTCTTCCCGACAACCCTGGCCGTTGGTTGTCGGGGTCTGCGGGCGGGGGCTTATCGGAATCTGGGAGCCCCCTTTAATAAGGGGGCCCCCAGATCCCGGCCCCCCACCCTATGTGAATGAGTATGGGGTACATGGTACCCCTACCCATTCACCTAGGGAAAAAGTGTAAGTAATAAAACACACTACACAGGTTTTTAAAATATTTTATTAAACAGCTCCGGGGGGGGATCTTCCTCCGGCTTCGGGGGTCTTCTTCCGGCTTCGGGGGTCCCTCTGCTTCATCTTCTCCCGGCGTCCGGTTGGTTCTTCTCCGCTCTCTTCTCTCCAGTTCTTCGGCCGGCTCCTCTGCTGTCTTCAGGTAGCTCTCTTGCCAGCAGAGGTCCGGACTTCTTGTCTTCTTCTCTTCTCCAGATGTTGACACGACGCTCTCTCCGGCTGGACTGCTCTCCGAGGGCTGCGTTGTGACTTATATAGGCGGAGACCCCGCCCCCTTTTGATGTCACAGTCCCTGGGCATGCTGGGACTGTGACGTTTTAGGGGGCGTGGTCAACATCACCCAGTGACCACGCCCCCTAAAACATCACAGTCCCAGCATGCCCAGGGACTGTGACATCAAAAGGGGGCGGGGTCTCCGCCTATATAAGTCACAACGCAGCCCTCGGAGAGCAGTCCAGCCGGAGAGAGCGTCGTGTCAACATCTGGAGAAGAGAAGAAGACAAGAAGTCCGGACCTCTGCTGGCAAGAGAGCTACCTGAAGACAGCAGAGGAGCCGGCCGAAGAACTGGAGAGAAGAGAGCGGAGAAGAACCAACCGGACGCCGGGAGAAGATGAAGCGGAGGGACCCCCGAAGCCGGAAGAAGACCCCCGAAGCCGGAGGAAGATCCCCCCACCGGAGCTGTTTAATAAAATATTTTAAAAACCTGTGTAGTGTGTTTTATTACTTACACTTTTTCCCTAGGTGAATGGGTAGGGGTACCATGTCGGGAAGAGGCCCTTGTCCTCATCAACATGGGGACAAGGTGCTTTGGGGTGGGGGGGCCCGCAGGGCGGCCCCCCTCCCCCAAAGCACTCACCCCCATGTTGAGGGCATGTGGCCTGGTACGGTTCAGGAGGGGGGGGGCGCTCGCTCGTCCCCACCCCCTTTCCTGACCGGCCAGGCTGCGTGCTCGGATTGGGGGTCTGGTATGGATTTTAGGGGGGACCCCACGCCGTTTTTTCGGCGTAGGGGGTTCCCTTTATAATCCATACCAGACCTAAGGGCCTGGTATGCCCCGCGACGGGGCTCGCAAGGTGTCAATCTCGCCGATAAAAGTGGCAAGATTGACATCCTTTTCTAGTCCCGTCGCACCTGAGTCACGTTCAAAATGAACGGACTTGTCCGTGTGTGGGCAAGTCCGTTCATTCTGAAAGTCCGCCGGAACTCCGGCGAAAGTCCGTCGGAAAGACGGGCGGACCTAGCCCGCCGGAAAGTCCGGGCGTGTGTGGGCAAGTCCGTCCGTTTTAAAGTCCGGCGCACCTGGCGGACAAAGTCCGTCGGAAAGTGTGCCGGACCAAGTAGGATAGAAAGTCCGACCGTGTGTACGCGGCATTAGCCTTTAAATGCTATTTATGCTCCAACATGGGGACATTCAAAGATAAGAGTTAAGACTGCACTATACTGAGGGGCTTTGATGAGGCAGCACTTCAACAACTTCCACAAATATTTCGAAATGTTGTGCAATTAAAACCTCTGTTTTCAACATAAACTGTTTTTTTTTTCATTTTATTTTTTTTCTGGCTGGCTGACACATGTGATAAAAAATTTAAAAACTATCCTTAGAAAGTGTTAATATTTTACTGAAAGAGTAGTTGATACTTGAAACAGATTTCTATCAGAGGTTGTGAATCGAGCAATTTAATCTAAACATATTTGGGACAAAAAAAGGTGGCAAACATGACGGTCTTTTTCTTCCATAACTGTCCCATATTTCTATGTATTTGTTTTGTATAATTATGAGACAATCTTTTTTGGTTCAGATATTTTTATTTTAGTTTCAATGTATTTTTTATAAACACAATACACAGAAACAAAACTCCAGGGCAGGCAAAAAGAACAATATGGTTGGGAAAACATTAACAATAAAATACAGGTACAGCTCCACATTTGGCATGCGATTTAACAGCAAGTTCATAAAGTATGATAGTTATAGCAAATCAAAAAAGGGCAATTTAAACAGGACAGTTAATAACACCAAAAGACCAGCATGACCATATGTTATCAAATCTGCGGATGGCATTGGGAAGATAAGTATGCCTTTCAAAGGCAATACATCTGTTCCGTTCCCGTATCTACTTGTCTTCTGAGGGGAGGTTGAGGAAATACATTTTGAATGTTGCAGGCTAGAGATTTGAGAAATGCAAGGGATAAACCATAATCAAGGGTTTACTTTGTAAAGTTCATTGAGAGGTAAAATCACACCCTCCCAATACCTATATAGCTTAGGACAGTGTCACAGGAGATGAATCAATGTATCATGCAGCTGATTGCATTGGTTACAGTAATAATCATTTCAAAGGTCAGTTCATTGCAGATATTGGTGAAGAGTAGGGATGAGCCAAACACCCCCCCCCAGTTCGGTTCGCAGCAGAACATGCGAACAGGCAAAAAATTTGATGGGGCCAAGGGCCTCATCCCTTGCCCGGTGGTTGTGGGGGTCTGCGGGGGGGGCTTATTGGAATCTGGAAGCCCCCTTTAACAAGGGAACCCTCAGATCCCAGCCCCCCTGTGTGAAATGGTAATGGGGTACAAATGTACCCCTACCATTTCACAAAAAAATGTGTAATAATGGTAAAAAAACACAAGACACAGCTCGGGACAAGTCCCTTATTAAAAAATAAAAAAATAAAAGTATCCCACGAAGTCCATTCATCTTCTTCTCTCGCTCTGACGAACCTAAAAAGAAAAAAAAAAGAAAAGCCGCATGCCTCCACCGATCTGCCTCCATGGGAGGCACCCGCTGTAATGACCGGCCTCTCAGGTGAAAGCTCGTTTATAGCTGAGGGCGGGGCCATGCGATGACATTGCCGGGTGACCCCGCCCCCTCTGACGCACGGGGACATCCCAATGGCTTTCCCACAGCATCAGACGGGGGCGGGGTCACTTGGTTATGGAACCGGGTGGCCCTGCCCCCTCTGACAATATGACAAAGCCATAGGGATGTCCCCCTGTGTCAAAGGGGGCGGGGTCACCCGGCGATGTCATCGCATGGCCCCGCCCTCAGCTATAAACGAGCTGTCACCTGAGAGGTCGGTCATTACAGCGGGTGCCTCCCATGGAGGAAGATCGGTGGAGGCATGCGGCTTTTCTTTTTTTTTTTCCTTTTTAGGTTCGTCAGAGAGAGAGAAGAAGATGAATGGACTTCGTGGGACACTTTCATTTTTTTATTTTTTAATAAAGGACTTGTCCCAAGCTGTGTCTTGTGTTTTTTTACCATTTTCACACATTTTTTGTGAAATGGTAGGGGTACATTTGTACCCCGTTACCATTTCACATGGGGGGGCTGGGATCTGGGGGTCCCTTTGTTAAAAGGGGCTTCCAGATTCCGATAAGCCCCCCACCCGCAGACCTCCACAACCACCGGGCAAGGGTTGTGGGGATGAGGCCCTTGTCCCCATCAACATGGGGACAAGGTGCTTTGGGGGGCGCTACCCCAAAGCACCCTCCCCATGTTGAGGGCATGTGGCCAGGTACAGTTAAGGAGGGGGGCAGCTCTCTTGTCCCCCCCTCTTTTCCTGCGGCCTGCCAGGTTGCGTGCTCGAAAAAAGGGTCTGGTATGGATTTTTGGGGGGACCCCACACCATTTTATTTTTTTATTTTGGCGCGGGGTTCCCCTTAATATCCATACCAGACCTGAAGGGCCTGGTATGGAATTTGGGGGGACCCCCATGCATTTTTTTTTTTTTAATTTTGGTTCAGGGTTCCCCTTAATATTCATAGACACCCCCCAGGTACAAAATTTAAAGAAATATTTCACTTTTATTGTTTTACTTTAAGCATTATTAAAATCACTGCTCCCGAAAAAAAACGGCTGTTTTTAAAACTTTTATTTGCATTGATACATGTCCCCTGGGGCAGGACTCAGGTCCCCAAACACTTTTTATGACAATACCATGCATAAAAGTCTTTAAAATTAGCACTTTTGATTTCTCCCATAGACTTTTAAAGGGTGTTCCGTGGCTTTCGAATTTGCCGCGAACACCCCAAATTATTCGCCATTCGGTGAACAGGAGAACACTCGATGTTCGAGTCGAACTTACCTTCGACTCCAACATCGGGCTCATCCCTAGTGCACAGGTTTGGTAGACGCTATACAACATAAAGTCCACGCAAAGTAAAGATTGACATCAGCTGAACAGCTTGGAACCTGATGCCATCAGAGATAGGTCCTACATCTATTACCTAATTTTGTTTGCAACAGAGGGGAATTTAAGCAAATAGTGGATCAGTAAATGCATATAGAACACTAAGATGACTCTATAGGACCCTTGTATTCACTGACTTTAGTAAGGGCATGAAACAGAGGTGTAATTGTTATGGGCAAGGAGAGAGTGCCATGTTGTGCCTGATTGTGTTGTGCCTACATCATGCGAATCACATGATTCGCATGATGTAATTGGAAATATCGATGAAATCAGTTGTAATGGAAACCAAAATCAGATTTTAGCTGCTGGAAATTTTTCAAATATCCATTCAGATTTGTTACAATCAGGAAGATTCTCATTAAACCAAATGGGGGTATACCCAGTGCAGACAGAGATTCTGAGATCAATTATCTACAATACAAATAATGTAGTCAGGTAACATATGCTATTAGTAATCAGTGGGAACACACATGGGCTCTAACATTCCATAATTCCAGAATATTAGTCCAAAAAAATCTTGATGCACTCGACGAAAGGCTAAGTTTAATTACTTCATTTTTTTTAAAAAAAATTCCATCATACAAATATGAAAAATAAAATTTAATCCATTGCAAAAAAAGCAGAGAACTATTTTTGTACCTATATGAAATGAGTTTGGGCTTCAGGGGGACAAAGGGATAAGCTGCAGGAGGGAGCATTATCTGCTATAACAGGCTTTTATCAATAATTTATAAGCTAGCCAATTTTCTCTACTTTCTAAACTCCCAATTGTGGTGTCTTGAAACAATGTTTTGTGATTATTTGTAGCCCATATCTTGTCTGTCAGAAAAAAGTACCAAAATCAGCATCCGATAAAATAATTTTCCATGCATTCTTCTCTTTAGTTTCTTCATGCATTTACAAATTAAAAAGTATAATTAACAGAAATCTGCATTTTCTAAAAAATCTTGTGCAGCTCTCTACAGATTATTCTAGAAGAAATTCTCAATGGAATTTTTCCTCAGTTAGATGATTTTCACACCTCTCATTTAGTCACTTTAAATGTGTTTACTGTTAGAGCTCTTTAACAATTTTCTAAATGGTTTTCAGGTTAAAATTGCATGTTGTAGATTAGACTTATTTGTCATGTATAAAAGTTTAACGGTGGTTTTTAATTGTCCTCCTTTGACGTTGGAATAATAAAATAAAAAAAATTCAAACTATTGTTTGTATTTGAATGTATTTTTAGACTCCTTAAAATTCTTGTTCTGATAACATAACTTAGTTAATTTATGCTGGCTAAAAAATGGCTCATCGGAGGATAAGTGAATATGTTTGTCAATTAATATAATTAAAGTGGCTGAACTTACCATATGCATTCCAATTTCATCCTGCCAATGTTCACACTAAAACATCTTTCCTGTAGATGATTTTCAGCCCATTCATTGGCTAGCTTTTCAAGCACCTGTTTATATAACCCCATTAGAGCTCTACCATATGGTGCTGGAACATGCTCATTTGTCCTTGGCCATGGTAGAAGCCATTTTTTACTGCTGTTGTGCAAAGATAGGACATAACATATTTGATTCTGTTATTTTTGTTAGAAACATTTGCAAATCCAGTCCAGGAAGAGTTGGACCCTTTTTCATATGGGGTGGCTGTCTTTGTTAGTAAAAGGGGAGCGTGTTCCTGGTGGTAATGTTGATTGGTCTTCAAATCCTGCATTGATAAATACATGTTCCAAATTAGCAGAACACTCCAAACATGAATATGTAATTACATTTCAAGTCTTACTGTTCATGTCACGTGATTTTATGAAGAATGCTGGTCTAAACAAAAAAAAATGTTTCTATAATATTCAATGGCACTGCTGTTTATATCTCTAGATATAATAGTTATAACAATTTTGTTTAAGGTTTCAAAGTTAGAAGGACTTCTAAGATTCAAATTCATTTATCTCTACATCTAGACCGACAGAATAATTTGGCTGCCTTTTCCTGCTCTGCTGTGGAGCTGAATGCCAGGAAAATCTTCATATTAGTGTCTTGTAATCCCTTTTACTGCAGCACTTTGAATGATCAAGTAGGAGGCAGCACTAGGAGCCAATCAGGCTCTGCTGTAGTGCTGGAAGTGAACATGTGTACAGGACAAGAGAGCAGATTTATTTGTCATCACTTTGTTTCTTTGTCAGTAGGGATGAACCAAACATACCCCAGATTGGGTCAATGCAGGTTCAGTGAACATTGCTGAAGTTAGGACCCTGAATCCAAACCTCACTGAAGTCAGAGGGAGCTGAATCTTATAAATCAGTAGGGCCCATCCTTTGGTCTAATTGGCAAGGGATTTCAAAGGACACAGGGAGCTGGGCAGTGGCCTGGTTGACATGTGCTAGTGAAACTCATTTTTTACATTTAAAATTCAGTGGGGAGGGTGTATTTTCAGACATAAATCCTGCCAATGACATACTTAGGGATGCTCTAAAGCTGAACATTATGCATTATGGCATCACATAAATTGCGTGTATAATAATTTAGTTTACTTTAGCATTTTTCACGGATTACTTAAAGTAGCAACAACACAACATGATTGATTTTGACAAAAAAGGCTTTAGGCCTCACTGACATGGACAAGGCAATGACAAGGCAATTTTTGCTCATTGTGACATCTGTGTGGAAGATGTCGAATTGGGAGCAGTGGCTGTGTCCATACATCCCAACTGACATGAATGGGACTGCCTGCATGGGGATGCACACCTGTGCATGGGTTTACACTTAAAGTGGAACTGTTCTTACTCAATTAACATTAACTATTTTAATCCTTATGCTGCTATTAGTAAATAAATAAGAAAGTATATCATATTTATTTGTTTTAAACCTTTTTTTACATTTATTTAGTTACTTCCTGGTTTGCAGGACAAGGCAAATTGTGTCATTCATCCTAGGAGTCTTCAGGAGGGGAGGAGGGGTTTTCTCAGCTAAGCACATTCTCTTGCATGCATGCCTGACCTGAGGGCAGATGAATTCCAGGGAGTAAATGCTACATAAATTATCTGCCCTTACTCAAGATGGCCACAGCCGAAATTGCTAGGGGGTGTTTTCCAAAGTAATTTCTCAGCAAAATAAAGCATGGAGACATAAATGGATAGCTGAGTTTGTAATTTTTTTTTCTAATTAAACTAAAAAAGACTGAAAAATTTAAAAAAAAAACATGTTTTTCTTGGTTTCTGTTATAAAATTTTGCAAATAAATAATCTTTCTTCATAAATTTAGGCTAAAATGTATTCTGCTACATTTCTTTGGTGAAAATAACTCAAATCAGTGTATATTATTTATTGTGTAAGAAAGTTATACAGTCCACAAACTATAGTATATATATCTGAAGAATGATCAATTGTGATGTACTGATGGCCTATCTAATTTCTTGAGGCCCAAAAATGTTAGGACAGTACAGATATCCCCCAAATGACCCATTTTTTTAAAATGTAGACAGTCCAAGGTATTTAGTAAGAGGCATGGCGAGTTTTTGAAGTTGTCATTTATTGTCATAATTTTTTGGAAAATGAAGAAATTTAAATATTTATTTTTAAATACTGTCACCAGTGCAGTACAGCGTCATCATATAATTAGTGTGGTGGTGATCGGGGACAGTGACTGGTGACAGTACGGGAAAAAAAATGATGATAATTTTTTTTTACACACTTTGACCAGAGCAGTATAATGTTACCATAGTAACATTGTACTACTCTGGGGAAGTGATAAGTATTTTTTTTTTTTTTTGACACATTATGTTTGCTTATAACAGTACATTACATTGCTATATGCAAGCATTTTTACTGAATGAAATCGATTCATTCACTTTGTTTTGCTGTGATTAGCTGTGATTAACCATAGCTTATCACATAGCACAGATGGGCCGTGATTGACCCAGTGTGCACCATGTGATAATTGTGACCAATCACAGCTAGCAACACAGTTGTATACAATGGATGGCTAGAAAGGAAGCCATCCATTGATTACAACTGTCATATGACCTCTAATTATGTAACTATGGGACAGAACATGTGTGCAGCAGTCTAGGATAGTCACAGTCTAACTCTGCTCCACACTACATGGGCTTCCCCTTAGTCTGACTCTGGCTTCTCGTTGGCACCCGCCGGTAATAGAACTTGGGGAACCAGGAACTCCTACTACGTTATCTCACTCCTGCTCCTCCTGCTCCTCTGCCAAGATGGCTTCTTACAAAGTTACATAGTTACATAGTTAGATATAGTTACATAGTAGGTGAGGTTGAAAAAAGACACAAGTCCATCAAGTCTAACCTATGTGTGTGATTCTGGTGTCAGTATTACATTGTATATCCCTGTATGTTGCGGTCATTCAGGTGATTATCTAATAGTTTCTTGAAGCTATCAATGCTCCCCGCTGAGACCACCGCTTGTGGAAGGGAATTCCACATCCTTGCCGCTCTTACAGTAAAGAACCCTCTACGTAGTTTAAGGTTAAACATCTTTTCTTCTAATTGTAATGAGTGGTCACGAGTCTTATTAAACTCTCTTCTGCGAAAAAGTTTTATCCCTATTGTGAGGTCACCAGTACAGTATTTGAAAATTGAAATCATATCCCCTCTCAAGCGTCTCTTCTCCAGAGAGAATAAGTTCAGTGCTCGCAACCTTTCCTCATAACTAAGATCCTCCAGACCCTTTATTAGCTTTATTGCCCTTCTTTGTACTCGCTCCATTTCCAGTACATCCTTCCTGAGGACTGGTGCCCAGAACTGGACAGCATACTCCAGGTGCGGCCGGACCAGAGCCTTGTAGAGTGGAAGAATTATCGTTTTATCTCTGGCGTTGATCCCCCTTTTAATGCATGCCAATATTCTGTTTGCTTTGTTAGCAGCAGCTTGGCATTGCATGCCATTGCTGAGCCTATCATCTACTAGGACCCCCAGGTCCTTTTCCAACCTAGATTCCCCCAGAGGTTCTCCCCCCAGTGTATAGATTGCATTCATATTTTTGCCACCCAAATGCATTATTTTACATTTTTCTACATTGAACCTCATTTGCCATGTAGTCGCCCATGGTGAGTTGCCAAACATGGAAGCAGAAACTACAGAAACCCATAGGCCTGAAAATCTCTCTCTCCTTAGCTCTCAGTCTTCTCTACTCTCCCAGGTCATAGATATAATTCAAGAAGAGCTAACAAAGGCCTATACTACTATTATGGCTGAACTCAGCCATGACATATGTGATACAGGCCTTTGTACGGCCTTTCTCGAGAAGTGAGTGGATGATGTGAAAAAGGTCTTGAATTGTCATGAGCAAGTTCTTACACAAACCCAAAACAAATTTTTATGTCTACAAAATCAATTGAAGGACTATGAGGACAGAGACCGTTTTTACAATGTATGTATTAGAGGTGTTCCTGACACCATCACGGATCTTCACAGCTCTGTCCTGGCACTCTTTCAGTAGCTTGTACTGGACCTAACTATAGACAGATTAGAGATGGACAGAGTCCATCAAACTTTGGGGCCTAGAAAACCTGATGGACATAATTGTCAAATTACATTTCTTCTGCATGAGAGAAACAACTACTTCAGGTTGTTAGAGATGCTCCACAACTCTCCTTCCAGGGTCACCCTTATAATCTATATGCAGATTTAGCCCGCTCCACTATATTGAAAAGACAAACTCTTCATCCATATCTGCCCATTCTTCAAGCTGCAAAGATTAGGTAATATTGGGGGTTTCCATTTAAACCAGCGGCGGCTGGTGCTCAAAATTTTGGGGAGCGCAAACGAACCCGAACAATTCAGAAAAAAACATCAATTGCAGCCACTGTGCCATCAAATGCAGCCACTGTGCGATGGTCAGCCACTATGCCCATCATATGCAGACAACTGTGCCCATCATATGCAGCCACTGTGCCTATCATATGCAGCCACTGTGCCCATCATATGCAGCCACTGTGCCTATCATGTGCAGCCACTGCGCCCATCATATGCAGCCAACTGTGCCCATCATATGCAGCCAACTGTGCCCATCATATGCAGCCACTGTGCCCATTATATGCAGCCAACTGTGCCCAGCAATTGCAGCCAGCTGTGCTCATAATATGCAGACAACTGTGCCCACCATATGCAGCCAACTGTGCCCATAATATGCAGCCAACTGTGCCCATCATATGCAGCCACTGTGCCCATCATATGCAGGCAACTGTGCCCAGCAAAAGCAGCCAACTGTGCCCATCACATGCAGTCAACTGTGCCCATAATATTCACCCTCTGTGCCAATCATAAGCAGCCACTGTGCCCAGCAAATGCAGCCAACTGTGCCCATCATATTCAGTCAACTGTGCCCATAATATGCAGCCTCTGTGCCCATCATATGCAGCCACTGTGCCCAGCAAATGCAGACAACTGTGCCCAGCAAATGCAGCCAACTGTGCCCATCTAATGCAGCCTCTGTGCCGAGCAAATGCAGCCAACTGTGCCTATCATATACAGCCTCTGTGTCCATAATATGCAGCCACCGTGCCACTGTGCCCCCCTGCCTGCTGTCTGCCCAGCAATTACCCCATTGTGATGGCGGGTCAGGCAGCAGGTAAAGGTAGTGTGCTGTGGGACGGGTAGCGCAGGTTGGGTGATAGTTCCTGCGTCTATTCTTCCTGTTCTGCTAGGTCATAGATATATTATTTATCATTGTAAAAGAACATATTCCACACTCCTTTCTGAAGAGGGAAACATTTTACAGTTTTATACTACAAATATTTTTTTTCTTTTGGACAGGCCACTATTTCTTTGATTGGGCATTGAGCTGGCATATTGCATCTGGCAAGAAAATATCCTGGAGTTGTGCTCTTTTTTAAGAGTTGTGCTTTAAATCACACTGTATTAAAAGAATTTTTTTTTTTTTTTGCTGAATAGAATCACATTGTTTAGATGGACTTGGCATGGACATGCATATTTAAGCCAGAAATATTAAGTGAAACATAACTTTTTCAGAGACTCTACAAACATTGTAAACATTTGAGGCCAAGAATCTCATCCTTTTTAATAAGGGGCAACTTAGGAGACAGGCAGTATGTATTTATCAGGTAGAAATATGAAGTGAAAATTTGTTTCCTGTATATTATATAAAACTTGAAAAGATTTGAAACGCAGCATCACATCTTTTTTTTAATCCAGAGGCATTGCAGAAGCAGAAAGAAGTCATATTTCAGCCAGAAATAAGCAATTAGACTATTATTTTTCAAAGACACTATAGTATAATGGTACTGATGTGCTCCACTGAATCTATTCTTTTTTAATATAAGTGAGTATTCCTAATACAGCCATAACAATAAAATCACACAGTAATTAATTTTTAGAGACAGATTAAAAATTGTAAAGATGTCATGCACAGAATATCATGATTTAAAATAGCACTAAAGTTTGGAAGCAGGGAGAAGTCATAATTCAGTACAAAATATTCAATTGTACTGTTGTTTTTTGGATATATAATTTATAAATAATACAGATCAGATGCATAAAAATCAAACTATTTTCAATGGGAGGCAATTGAAGAGGGCGGAAGCAAGCAGACGTTTTCTTTATTTTTAAAAAACATTGTATTTATGCTGTGCCAATAGAAGAAAAGGGGATACAAATTAGCTGCCAAAATGTAAAGTATCATTTTTTGGCAACAAGTGTGAGAATAAAAATTGATGGTTTCTATTTAAAGAATAACTGTTAGGCCACACTATCTCAAAGAGCATGTATCAAAAGTAACACTGGATAATGCCAGTGTACTCAAGTAGGGTCGAATGATCAATACAAACAACATGATACAGCCTGCACGAAAGCCCAAAAACTTTCCAAACTAAGGAGAAAGATTGTTGTGTTGTCTTTTAATGACAATGCGCCATAATGAGATACAAACATTAATGGTCAATATGACAAAGTCAACCAGACAAAAAATATGTAAACATTTTCATCTTTAGAAAACAGCTAAGTAAAATTAGTATTTGAATATTTGGTGCCAGCATGCTGTAATTAAATCAATACAAATATACAGTGGGGACAGAAAGTATTCAGACCCCCTTACATTTTTCACTCTTTGTTATATTGCAGCCTTTTGCTTAAATCATTTTCAAGTTCATTTTTTTCCCTCATTAATGTACACACAGCACCCCATATTGACAGAAAAACACAGAATTGTTGACATTTTTGCAGATTTATTAAAAAAGAAAAACTGAAATATCACATGGTCCTAAGTATTCAGACCCTTTGCTCAGTATTTATTAGAAGCACCCTTTTGATCTAATACAGCCATGAGTCTTTTTGGGAAAGATGCAACAAGTCACACCTGGATTTGGGGATCCTCTGCCATTCCTTCTTGCAGATCCTCTCCAGTTCTGTCAGGTTGGATGGTAAACGTTGGTGGACAGCCATTTTTAGGTCTCTCCAGAGATGCTCAATTGGGTTTAAGTCAGGGCTCTGGCTGGGCCATTCAAGAACAGTCACAGAGTTGTTGTGAAGCCACTCCTTCGTTATTTTAGCTGTGTGCTTTCCGTCCCCACTGTATGTTAGCTGCCCAAAAGTTTTAATTCTATGTAACTGTGGACCAGCAGCAGAACTGACTTAATGTTAATGTTGCAAAAAACACAGCCACCCTACAGAAATATTTGTGCAGAGCACATAGTGTTGGCCAAAAATGTACAGTAAGTCCCCTATATACGAACTTTCAAATTGCAAACTTTCGTTTGCATGTCCAACCATGTAAGTTAGTTCAAATTTCTGACACATATTCGTATGCATGCATCCTCTACAAGTGGTTGTGCTTCTGTGTACTTTACATGTATTATTACATGTATTACATGTATTATTTGTGTAAAATGTGTTATAAACTGATTACAGTAGTTATTTGGGCCGATTTTGTTGGTTGGGTAGTTGGAACTACGAACGTGCTCTCGGAATGGAACTTGTTCTTATGTAGGGACTTAGGATACTTTCACACTGGGGCGTTGGTGGTAAAGCTTTACCGTCATTTCTGCAGCGCTTTTCGGCCGCTAGCGGGGCAGTTTTAGCTGCGCTTTTCAGGCCACTGGTGAGGTGGTTTTAACCTCCGCTAGCAGCCAAAAAAGGGTTAAAAGCGTCAGCAAAGCAGCTTCGGTGGTGCTGCCCATACACCGCTCCTAAAGTGCCTCAAAGAAGCTGCTTTCAGGACTTTTTGATGTCCTGTCAGTGCACCGCTCCAGTGTGAAAGCCCTCGCTTTCACATTGGAGTGACAGGAGAGACGCTTTACAGGCACCTTGCGGGCGCTATTTTTAGCGTTGTAGCACATGTAAAGCTCCTCAGTGTGAAAGGGGTCTAACTGTAAATTGATTGCAACTTTGAATCAGCTGTGAAAAAATAGGTTTGGGTTGTTAGTAGTATAAAAACAACAAAACCCTACAGAAATATTCATTCAAAGCACACAATTTGACTTGCTTAAAAAATGTCAGTTCTCAGGAGGGGCAGAGCCTAGCTGGACAGTCATGTTTGACTAGAGCTCCACTTCGCGAGGAAAAAGACCCGCTATATAATTTTAGTCTGGACGAAATACAAACAAAGAAATACCTTCTCTATATGCCCAAGAGGTGAGAGGAACTTTCTAAAACAAAATGGAGGAGGAGCCCATGTTAAAACAAAAATCAAAGCAAGCAGTGGCACTCAGGCACGGATATCATCCAAAATGGCGCCGGTCCCCTCAGCATCAACCCCAATTACCTCAGAGCGCTCTATGCAGCCTAGAACTATAAAACATGTATCTTCTGGAGATTCTGACACAGAATTTAACTTATCTTTGCCTTCCTCACATGAACCTACAGCCCCTCACAATATTTTAAAACAATTTGAAAAAATGCTTCACAAAGCACTAAAACAAACCTCAGAACAGATAACAAATACCCTCACAAAAGAAATCAGGGAAATTGTTCACCGCACAGCAGCATTTGAGCTAAAGGTAGATGAAACTGACAATTTCACACAGGAACAAATGACTGAAATCCATACACTAAAAGAGGAAAACTTTGTTTTACAAAACAAATTAGAGGATTTTGAAAACAGAGCAAGAAGATCTAACCTTAGATTTAGAGGTATACCAGAAAGTGTCATAGATATACAATCCTCTATAACTGCACTTTGTCAAGAATTACTCCCAGGGATACCAATAGAGTGTCTGGAAATGGACAGAGTGCATCGTGCCCTTATGCCTAAGAAAAGTGACGGAACCCCCAAGAGACATCATAGCAAAGTTCCACTACTATAAAACTAAAGAACAGCTTCTTGTTGAAACCAGAGGAATAAACAATTTAAGTTTCCAAGGACATACTTTCCAATTGTTTGCAGACCTCTCCCAAACTACTGTTTCTAAAAGAAGAGCAATGAAACCCCAGCTCCTGGAGTTGCAACACCATGATATTAAATATCAATGGGGATTTCCCTTTTCTTTACGCTTTTCTCATCAAGGAACTAGATTTGTCTGCAGATCAGTGGAAGAGCTATACATATATAGGCATATATAGGCACTTCAAGATCTTAACTTGATAGAAATCTCTCATAACACAAACACATTGAGAAGAAGAACAGCTGCTCATACATCCGCAAAGAACTCATCCCCAGATACAGGCCAAAATGGAAATCATTATTTACACAAGAGGAGTTGACATGAATCCCCACCTCAAGACCAAGAAGACAACATGGAATGAAAATCTGAAAAATTAACTGACTTAATTTCATTTTTTGCAGCTCCAGAGTTTGTCTAAAACAACAGAATTGTTTGGAAACACAAAACAAATCTCCTAAATTCCACTTATTATATCCAAATGTATGGATTTTTTTTTGTTAAATGATTTAATATGCATTTAAAAGCTTTATCCTTGGAGATTTCAATCCTGGTTATACTCAATATTTTTTTTTTTTTTTATTATCCATTTCTATACTCTTTTGCAAATTGGACCACATGATTTAAATTTTAATGTTATTATAATTTAATGACAACTCTTTGGAAAGTTCACATAATAATAATGACATCAATCTGTCTAATGGCCCGTACACACGGTCGGATTTTCTGACGGAAAATGTGTGATAGGACCTTGTTGTCGGAAATTCCGACCGTGTGTGGCCTCCATCACACATTTTCCATCGGATTTTCCGACACACAAAGTTTGAGAGCAGGCTATAAAATTTTACAACAACAAAGTCCGTTGTCGGAATTTCCGATCATGTGTACACAAATCCGACGCACAAAGTGCCACGCATGCTCAGAATAAATAAAGAGATGAAAGCTATTGGCTACTGCCCCGTTTATAGTCCCGACATACGTGTTTTACGTCACAGCGTTCAGAATGATCGGATTTTCCGACAACTTTGTGTGACCGTGTGTATGCAAGACAAGTTTGAGCCAACATCTGTCGGAAAAAATCCTAGGATTTTGTTGTCGGAATGTCCGATCAATGTCCGACCGTGTGTACGGGGCATAAGAAAGGACTCACTTTTGTTTTTCTTTTTTTTTTGTATTTTATGTATATATAAATTGATATTGATCGAGTATATCAGAACTGTTGAGCGGATAAGATTTTATTATCCAACTTTTGGATAATTAAGAAATGTTCTTTCTTTTATCTTAAATAATTCTCTATTTAAATAATATATATATTTCTCAATATACCACACCTCTAGAAATTTTACATTGTAGATTTAAACATAGATGGTGTTCGCTAAGTATTTGGGCTTATATGCGCACATCACTAAGATGTTCACTCTGTGTGCTCCACTTTACCTTCCTTGAACCCCTACAGCTATTATGTGGGGATTTGACGAAGGTCCTTTTTCCCCTGACGGAGGACTGTATCCTCTATCACGGGTAAACTTTGAAACTCTTTGTACCTATATTTTACTCATATGTAATATAATCTCTTATGATTTTTATTTTTCCCCTAATCTAGATAACCCTTCCCTTATCTCTTTCTCTTTTTGTCCGCAGTTGTTTGGTCGGGACTAGGGATGAGCTTCGTGTTCGAGTCGAACCCATGTTCGACTCGAACATCGGCTGTTCAATCGTTCGCCGAATTGCGAACGATATGGGCCGTTCGCGCCAAATTCGTGTGGCGCGTCACGGCCCATAATTCACTGCGGCATCGCAGTGCATTGCTTGCTGATGATTGGCCAAGCATGCACTATGACCCGCATGCTTGGCCAATCACAGCGCCGCCTTAACAGAGAGCCATAATTGGCCAAAGCCAAGGAGGCTTTGGCCAATTATGGCTCAGGGGATTTAGTACACGCCCCACACTATATAAGGCCGCCTGCACGGCAGCCCTGTGCAGTGTGTTCCGGTGTGCTTAGAGAGAGAGAGAGACAGTGTCATTTCATTTGAGTTAGCTAGATTAGGCAGGACAGTCAGTCAGTTAGCTGCACTTAAAGTGTATTGTGTATATATATGCATCCCAGGTGTTGCATATATATATATATATATATACACTGTATTCAGTTTAGCTAGATCCGTTCCTGTTATCTTCTAGACTATTTACATTTAGTGCAGTGCGTCCTGCTCACAGTGTTCAGCTAGATCTGTTCCTGTTATATTCCTACTGACAGGCAGGCTTGTCTTGTTACAGTATTTTGAAGAAAATTACTGGTGTTCTTTTGATCCTATTAGTACCACAGTCAGGCAGCTAGACTATTTACATTTAGTGCAGTGCGTCCTGCTCACAGTGTTCAGCTAGATCCGTTCCTGTTATCTTCTTACTGACAGGCAGGCTTGTCTTGTTACAGTATTTTAAAGAAAATTACTGGTGTTCTTTTGATCCTATTAGTACCACAGTCAGGCAGCTAGACTATTTACAGTTAGTGCAGTGCGTCCTGCCCACAGTGTTCTGCTAAACCTACAAGTAAGTGGGGTGCGTCCTGCTCACAGTGTTCAGCTAAACCTACAAGTTAGTGGGGTGCATCCACCTCACAGTGTTCAGCTAAACCTACAAGCTAGTGGGGTGCGTCCTGCTCACAGTGTTCAGCTAGATCCGTTCCTGTTATCTTCTTACTGACAGGCAGGCTTGTCTTGTTACAGTAAATACAGCTACCTGAAGAAAATTGCTGGTGTTCTTTTGATCCTATTAGTACCACAGTCAGGCAGCTAGACTATTTACAGTTAGTGCAGTGCGTCCTGCTCACAGTGTTCTGCTAAACCTACAAGTTAGTGGGGTGCGTCCTGCTCACAGTGTTCAGCTAAACCTACAAGTTAGTGGGGTGCGTCCACCTCACAGTGTTCAGCTAAACCTACAAGCTAGTGGGGTGCGTTCTGCTCACAGTGTTCAGCTAGATCCGTTCCTGTTATCTTCTTACTGACAGGCAGGCTTGTCTTGTTACAGTAAATACAGCTACCTGAAGAAAATTGCTGGTGTTCTTTTGATCCTATTAGTACCACAGTCAGGCAGCTAGACTATTTACAGTTAGTGCAGTGCGTCCTGCTCACAGTGTTCTGCTAAACCTACAAGTTAGTGGGGTGCGTCCTGCTCACAGTGTTCAGCTAAACCTACAAGTTAGTGGGGTGCGTCCACCTCACAGTGTTCAGCTAAACCTACAAGCTAGTGGGGTGCGTCCTGCTCACAGTGTTCAGCTAGATCCGTTCCTGTTATCTTCTTACTGACAGGCAGGCTTGTCTTGTTACAGTATTTTAAAGAAAATTACTGATGTTCTTTTGATCCTATTAGTACCACAGTCAGGCAGCTAGACTATTTACAGTTAGTGCAGTGTGTCCTGCTCACAGTGTTCTGCTAAACCTACAAGTTAGTGGGGTGCGTCCTGCTCACAATGTTCAGCTAAACCTACAAGTTAGTGGGGTGCGTCCACCTCACAGTGTTCAGCTAAACCTACAAGCTAGTGGGGTGCATCCTGCTCACAGTGTTCAGCTAGATCCGTTTCTGTTATCTTCTTACTGACAGGCAGGCTTGTCTTGTTACAGTAAATACAGCTACCTGAAGAAAATTGCTGGTGTTCTTTTGATCCTATTAGTACCACAGTCAGGCAGCTAGACTATATACAGTTAGTGCAGTGCGTCCTGCTCACAATGTTCTGCTAAACCTACAAGTTAGTGGGGTGCGTCCACCTCACAGTGTTCAGCTAAAGCTACCTGTAGAAGGTTGGTGGTGTTCTCATACTACAGGCAGGCAGTTGATTTTGCTAGCTGCAGTATCAGTACATATATATATATATATATATATATATATATATATCCAGGCTTAGTGCAGCTACAGGCCATTAGTATGTCTGGAAGGCCAAGAAGGAGAGGCAGACAGTCACAAGCCAATAAGAGAGGGCAAGCAGGCTCTGTGTCTAGTGCTGGTCGTGGAGACGGTGCATCCTCATCAGCACGTGGCCATGGGACACGCTTGGCCTTTTTTTCGGCAGCTGGCCATGTTGAGCCGCAACATGCGGAAGACTTGGTCGAGTGGATGACCAAGCCGTCCTCATCCTCCTCATCCTCTCTCACCCATGCCCAGGGTACTTTGTCTGGCAAAGCAGCGGCCTCTTCCCTCGGCTCAATGTCATCAGTGACTCCTTCCCTAGCCCCACCATGTCCTCCTGAGGAGTCCCTCGAACTGTTTGACCACAGTGTTGGGTACATGCTCCAGGAGGATGCCCAGCGTTTGGAAGGCTCTGATGATGATACTGAGCTCGATGAAGGCAGTAACACGAGCACGGACAGAGGGGGTGCCCAAGAGGGACAGCAATCTGGCAGTCATGCTCCCCCTGCTGCAGCATACTGCCAGGTTTGCTCCAGTGATGAGGAGGGAGGGGATGATGAGGTCACTGACTCAACGTGGGTGCCTGATAGGAGAGAGGAGGAGGAGGAGGAGGCGGCACATCACCAACGAGGCAGGATGCCCTCCAGGGGCCAGCCTAAGGGCAGCACATTGACTGCATCACACCCCAAAGCTCCACATGTGCAGGGCGCTGCAGTCTCTGCGCGTTATTCAAAAAGTTCTTTGGTGTGGGCCTTTTTTGAGATGAGTGCATCAGATCGCACCGCTGCTATTTGCAACATATGTCTCAAGCGTATCTCGCGTGGCCAAAACATCTCCCGCTTGGGTACCACATGCTTGACCAGACATATGTTGACCTGCCATGCAGTTCGTTGGCAAGCGTATCTAAAAGACCCACACCAAAGAACAAAGAGGACCAACCAAATCACTTACTCCTCATCAGCTGAGATTTCCAACCCCACTAGACCTTCAGTCCTCTCTGAGACCTGCACTGAGAGGAATGAAGGTGTAGAATTAGAAGTGTCACAGCCACGTACTTGTGGGCAATCTGATTTTGGTACACCGACGTCAGATTGTACCAGGCAAATTTCCCTGCTCCAGCTGCTGCACCGCCGAAAGAAGTTTGCTCCCAGCCATCCACATGCCCAACGGTTGAATGCTAGCTTGGCAAAATTGCTAGCACTTCAACTGCTGCCTTTTCAGTTGGTAGACTCTGCCCCCTTCCGTGAGTTTGTGGAATGTGCGGTTCCTCAGTGGCAGGTACCCAAACGCCACTTTTTCTCACGGAAGGCGATTCCGGCTCTCTACCAGCATGTGGAAGGCAATGTCCATGCCTCGCTGGACAGGGCGGTCAGCGGTAAGGTGCATATTACCGCTGACTCATGGTCCAGCAGGCATGGACAGGGACGTTACCTAAGTTTCACGGCGCATTGGGTGACTCTGCTGGCAGCTGGGAAGGATGCAGGACAAGGTGCAGTAGTGTTGGAGGTTGTTCCGCCACCACGCCTCCAAAATGCTAATGATTGTGACACACCTCTCTCCTCCACCACCTCCTCTTCTTCTTCCTCCATGGCCTCTTCCTCGGAACCAGCGGTGCTCCGTAGTCGTTCAAGGGGCTACGCAAGTACGCAGGCCAAAAGATGCCATGCGGTGCTTGAGCTGGTGTGCTTGGGGGACAGGAGCCACACTGGGGCAGAGGTTCTGTCAGCTCTGCAGGGGCAGGTTCAGAGGTGGTTGACGCCACGCCAACTTAAGGCAGGAATGGTGGTTTGTGACAATGGCACCAACCTCCTCTCTGCCCTCCGACAGGGACAAATGACCCATGTGCCCTGTTTGGCTCACGTCCTTAACTTGGTGGTGCAGCGGTTCTTGGGCAGGTACCCGGGCTTACAGGATGTCCTGAGGCAGGCCAGGAAAGTCTGTGTGCATTTCCGCCGGTCATATAATGCCAGTGCTCGGCTGACGGACCTCCAAAAGGAGTTTAACCTGCCCAAGAACCGCCTAATCTGTGACATGCCCACCAGGTGGAACTCAACGTTGGCCATGCTGCAGCGGCTGCACACGCAGCAGAGGGCCATCAATGAGTACCTGTGCGACTATGGCACCAGGACAGGGTCAGGGGAGCTTGGTTTTTTTTCCCCACGCCAGTGGGCCATGATCAGGGATGCATGCACTGTCCTGTCACCATTTGAGGAGGCCACGAGGATGGTGAGCAGTGACAGTGCATGCATCAGTGACACTGTCCCCCTTGTCCACCTGTTGGAGCACACGCTGCGTGGAATAATGGACAGGGCACTTGAGGCAGAACAGAGGCAGGAAGAGGAGGACTTCCTTAGCTCTCAAGGCCCCCTTTATCCAGACAGTGTTCCTGCGTGCCCGCCGATCACACAGGAAGAGGACGAGGAGGAAGAGGAGGAGGAGGAGGAGGAAGATTGTGTCAGTATGGAGGTGGAGCCTGGCACTCAGCATCAGCAGCAGTCTTTAAGGGATCAGTCCCAAGAAACACATGGACTTGTACGTGGCTGGGAGGAGGTGGCTGCGGACCATGTCGTCCTTAGTGACCCAGAGGACTCCGGACCGAATGCCTCAGCAAACCTACGCTGCATGGCCTCCCTGATCCTGCAAAGCCTGCGTAAGGATCCTCGTATTCGTGGTATCAAGGAGAAGGACCAATACTGGCTGGCAACCCTCCTTGATCCACGTTACAAGGGTAAGGTTGCGGACCTTATCTTGCCATCGCAGAGGGAGCAGAGGATGAAACATCTTCGGGAGGCCTTGCAGAAAGGTCTGTGCAACGCGTTCCCAGAGACTGGGAGGTTACAAACTCCTGTTTCTGGACAACGTGTTGCTGAGGCTTTGGTCAGTCAAAGAAGGAGCGGTGGAGAAGGTGGCCGTCTGACCGATGCGTTCAGACAATTTTTTGGTCCGCAGCCCCAAGGTATGATCGGTTCCAGCAACCATCGCCAGCGTCTGTTTTACATGGTGCAGGAATACCTAGGGGCAAGATCAGACTTGGACACCTTTCCCACCGAAAATCCTCTGGGTTACTGGGTCTTGAGGATGGATCACTGGCCAGAGCTTGCACAGTATGCAATTGAGCTACTGGCCTGTCCTGCATCCAGCGTTCTTTCGGAACGCACATTCAGTGCTGCTGGAGGCGTGGTAACCGATCACAGGGTGCGTCTGTCCACTGACTCGGTCGATCGACTGACCTTCATAAAAATGAATGAGTCTTGGATCACCACCAGCTACCAAGCACCTGATGCTGATGTAACCGAATAATTTTTTTTGAAATCTCAGATCCCTTCAAAGACTGCCTATGCTGATGCTGAGTGACTATCCCTGAGTAATTATCCTCTTCCTCCTCAATCATCACGCTGATAGCTTGTAAGAACATTTTTGGTTCTGGGTGCCACCACCAGTGCCTAAGGCACAATTTTTCAGCCCCTGTTTAACAGGGGCGTGTAATTACGATTTTTGATGTAATACTTTGCAGCAGGGCTCGTTCCTGCATTCCAACTAGAGTGTCTGTGAGGGGTTGCAGTGTTGTGGCACCAGCACCAGTGCCTAAGGCCCAATTTTTCAGCCCTTGTTTAACAGGGGCGTGTAATTACAATTTTTGATGCAATACTTTGCAGCAGGGCTCGTTCCTGCATTCCAACTAGAGTGTCTGTGAGGGGTTGCAGTGTTGTGGCACCAGCACCAGTGCCTAAGGCCTAATTTTTCAGCTCCTGTTCAACAGGGGCATGTAATTACAATTCTTGATCTAATATTTCACAGCAGAGCCCTGTGAGGGCTTACAGTGTTGTGGCCACAAGCAACACCTAAGGCCCAAATTTCTGCTGAGTATATAGGGCAGGACCCTACTTTCAAACAACTAACTTACAAACGACTCCTACTTGCAAACGGAAGGAGACAACAGGAAGTGAGAATAAATCTACCCCTAGGAAGGGAAATTCTCTCCTGTAAGAGTTAATATGGGAAAAACATTTCTCCTTTCCACTGATGCTTTCCAATCCATTGGGACAAAAAGTGAGGTGAAATCTTCTGAAGAGGAGGAAAGACAGCAAAACAAATGTCACAGGGGTGATAACCCTTCCCTATGTTTTCCAAAAAGCTTAAAAAAGATTTTTTGGCTGGAGCTAAACACGTTAAAAATGTACCCGTTCAAAATTACAAAGAGATTCTACTTAACAACAAACCTACAGCCTGTATACTGCTGTTCAGAGTATATAGGGCCTGGTGGCCCCACACCTTTCCTTATTTTAATTTGGGTGCGGGGTTCCCCTTAATATCCATACAAGACCCAAAGGGCCTGGTAATGGACTGGGGGGTACCCATGCCGTTTGTCTCACTGATTTTCATCCATATTGCCAGGACCCGACATTACATTAAACCCGCAAGTAGTTTTAAATGAGATTTTTTCCTTTAAAAATGACATTTGGTGCAGGGACTGTTCTAAACACGGGAAACACGCGTCACTTTACAGGCATACTATAGACACCCCTCAGGTACGATATTTAAAGGAATATTTCACTTTTTTTTTTTTACTTTAAGCATCATTAAAATCACTGCTCCCGAAAAAACGGCCGTTTTTAAAAGTTTTTTTTGCATTGATACATGTCCCCTGGGGTAGGACCCGGGTCCCCAAACCCTTTTTAGGACAATACCATGCAAATTAGCCTTTAAAATGAGCACTTTTGATTTCGAACGTTCGAGTCCCATAGACGTCAATGGGGTTCTAACGTTCGTGCGAACTTTCGGTCCGTTCGCAGGTTCTGGTGCGAACCGAACCGGGGGGTGTTCGGCTCATCCCTAGTCGGGACGCCACCACATAGTAATAATTGGTAAGAACAGATTGTTGTTGCAGTTAATATGGCACCATTAAATATAATTTCCCTAAATGTACAGGGCATAAACATACCACAAAAATGCACAAAAGCGTTTCGATCTTTCCAGGCCATGAAAGCACACATAGCGTGTTTACAAGAAACCCATTTCACAAATAAATCTACACCCAAATTTTTTAGTTCTTCCTACCCGCAAGTATTCACAGCAGAAACTAAACAGAGGGGTACTCTAATAGCGTTCCATCGCTCCACCCCATTCACAATTCAGGCTGAAATAAAAGACCCTGAGGGACGATACCTAATACTTACTGGATATGTTTTGGACATGGAAATAACTATTGTTTCATATTATGCACCCAACAAGAATCCTGTACCCTTTTTTATCACACCTTATTCAGATAGTACAAACTCACAAAATGGGCACACTCATCGTATGTGGGGATTCCAATCAGGTCATACTCCCATTTTTAGAAAGATCCCCTTATATCCCATCTCGGAATCAAACCAAACAATCTCTTTCTCATCTCCTCTCTAATTATAATTTAGTTGATTCTTGGAGAGAAAACAATCCAGCAAAAAGGAAATATACATATTTCTCACATCCACATCAATCATTCAGTCGAATTGATCATATATTTTTAACGGCAGGAATGTTACCAGAAATAATCACATCTAATATTATCCCTATCCCGTGGTCAGATCACAATGTAGTTTTCACTTCTATAGCATACCTCATACCCAAAGCACATGATACAACATGGTACTTACCAAATATATTATTGAAACACCCTTCTTACTGTACAAATATAGAACAGGCTCTAAAAGATTATTTAAAACAAAATACATGCCCAGAAGTTTCCCCATTAACCCTCTGGGAAGCACATAAACCTGTCCTGAGGGGGATATTCCAACAACAAATAGGAATACTTAAGAGGGAACGTAGAAATCTGGCTCGGAAATTGGAAAATGAGTTTAACTCATCTTTTACAGGCTTTCAAATTAATCCCACTCTATCGGCAAAAAATAAATCAGAAAAAGCAAGACTGGAATATGATTTATTTCTCACAGAATCTGCTGAAAAAACATTGCAACGCACTAAACATGCATTCTAGATAAAATCTAATAAACCTGGTACCTACCTAGCGAGGGCACTTAATTCCATAAACAAATCCTCTAAACCAATTAAACTTAAATTGTCTAAAAACATATACAGTATACGAGTAATCCTTTAAAAATACTTACATTTGAGTAATCTATACTCAGAAACCAACACTTTTGACTCTAATTAAGTAGAATCCTTCTTCTCGAAGAAAACTCTGCCCCAAATATCTCCTTCTCATAACACAAATTTGGAAAAGCCAATAGAAGTAGTAACAGCTATTAACGAGCTAAAATTAAATAAAAGACCGGGCCCCGACGACTTCTCTGCTTTATATTACCGCACTTTTACTGATATAATTTCCCCTTTATTGACTAAAGCATTTAATAATATCCTGGATAACAAATCTTTTAGACATGAATCACTAATGGCTATCATTTGTATGATTCCAAAACCACATTCAGATGAAACATCTTGCACGAATTTCCACCCTATTTCAATGTTAAATATCGATATTAAAATTTTAGCGAAAATTCTAGCAACTCATCTAAAAGATACCATAGGAACATTAATTCAATCGAGATCAGGTTGGCTTTATGCCGACACGCCAAGCAAGCGATAATATACTGTACTGTACTGTTGGCACAGATTGCTAGATCACATCGTATTCCAGCTTGCTTTCTTTCATTAGATCTAAAGAAAGCATTTGATTCCATTTCTTGGCCTTATTTACATTATACTTTACAAAAATGGGGTTCTGGCCCCAACTTTATAAATTGGATTATGGCACTTTATAATAACCCAAAAGCATATGTCAAATATGCAGGTGATAAATTTGAACCCTTTAATATTCATAGAGGTACAGGACAGGGATGTCCTCTCTCTCCCCTATTATTTGCCCTCTCAATCGAACCACTAGCTGAAATGATCAGATTGGATCCCACTATAACTGGAATTGAAATCGGTGGATATCAACATAAATTATGTCTATTTGCAGACGATAACCTTCTTTTTCTGTCTTCCCCACAAATATCTGGCCCCAACCTTGTCAAACTTGTTTTCAGATAATTATCCGTCCATTCTGAGAAATATTACAAACTTACTAAAATCCTGGTCCCACCTCTTGCTGTCATGGTTCGGAAAGATCAATGCCATAAAAATGACAATCTTACCAAAAATTTTGTATTTCTTTCGTGTTTTACCAATCCCTGTTCCTGCCTATTTCCTAAGACTCTTACAGAAGAGAATAATGGCATTCATATGGGGTTCATCTAAGCCACAAATACAACAACGTACTTTGTATCTCCCCAAACTTAATGGAGGATTGGGATGTCCTAATTTTGCATGTTATTATAGGGCAGCACACTTAGCTAGTCTAACTAAATACCATGCACAGAAAGAAATCCCATTGTGGGTTTCTATTGAAGCGGCTGAGTGTGACCCTATATCAATATCAAACCTTCTTTGTATCTCGCCTAGAGATCGTAGAAATTTACAAAATAATGTCACTAAACACTATATATCTCTCTGGGATAGATTTAAAACAGGAAATCGTTTGCAATCTACTCATAATCCGCTATTGTCTTTCTATAGAAATCCAGCATTCTACCCTGCATGGGTTTCTCCCAAATCTTTTAAAGAATGGGTATCATTAAATATTCTTACCATGCATAAGTTTGTGGACTCATCATCCTTCATTCCCTTTTCCACTCTTTGTGACATATATGCAGTGGAGGATTAAGGTGGTCATGGGCCCCTAGGCTACTTTTTGTGTGGCCCCCTCCTAAGCATGCTTTACCAGAAAATAAATTATTTAGTGCCATGTGTAAAAGGGTAGACCTATATTACACGCCTCAAGTGCAACTCTCAGGTCTACAGCCCAAACACATTCAGACATGAGCCTACTATAAACAGCAATGCCACAGAAAAAAAGCATTCAAAATACACCTGCAAGCTGGTAACAGATTTTACCTTTCTAAACCAACAGTTAGGTCAAAAACGTCTGCAGCAGCTCCTGTTTAACTGAGGCAAAATCACAATATCCTGACAGAAACCAATCGAAACGCTGTGTAATATTCCAATAAAATAAAAGCCATACAAATACCATAAACAGCAGCAGCAGCAGCACATAAAAACAAGTAATAATCAACAGCAGAACAATCATACGTTCCAATGGCAGGAAGTGCCAGCATCCATCGGCGCAGCCTGTCCATCGGACACCACTGCAATCCAGGAAACGGACCAGACTCACTCCCAGGATATCCGGCAGCTTTTGCCAACATGCTTGTTCACTATGTACCTTTGTGAGTACCTTTTTACAGTTTTATTAAACTCCATGTTTTTTACTGCACTTAGAGTGGTGCCTTTGTTTCATTTTCAGAGTGCATATAACACGCACCCTAACATTAAGAGGGAAGTTTCAGGAAAAAAACTTCCCACAGCCCCCTGCACAGTACACAGCCCCCCTGCACAGTACACAGACCCCTTTCCCTGCACAGTACACAATCCTCTGCACAGTACACAGACCCCCTGCACAGTACACAGCCCCCCTGCACAGTACACAGACCCCTTTCCCTGCACAGTACACAACCCTGTGCACAGTACACAGACCCCCTGAACATAACACAGCCCCCTTTCCCTGCGTAGTACACAGACCCCCTGCACATAACACAGCCCCCTTTCTCTGCACAGTACACAGACTCCTTTCCCTGCACAGTACACAGACCTCTGCATAGTACACAGACCCCTTTGCCTGCATATCACACAGGCCTCTTTCATTATAAAGCCCCCCTGCACTCCCAGGAGACCCTCAGTCTCCTGGGAAAAGAATACTCTAAAGTTGAGAATACATCACTGCCAGCCCTTTCTCATACACCGCTCCTCCTGTGTCACTCATTGTAAATCAAAGCTTCTAAATACCTCAATTAACGCCATTCTTCGTGACCTGGTCATGTGACTGCTCTCCTCTGCTGTTTCATTGACGTTCACATGACCGTTCTCCTCCTGCAACCAAAGGCTACATTTGGGAAGGAGGTAGAGTGGGAGGAGGAGAGCGGCCAGACAGAGCAGCTTTAATTGAGGTGTTAAGAGACTTCCATTTACATTGAGAGTGACACACGAGGAGCTGTGCATGAGAAAGGGCTGGCAGTAATGTTTTCTCAACTTTAAAGTATGCTGGCAGCACTGTCCCAGGGCCAGGAGAGGAGGTACAGCTGGCCTGACACCCCCCCCATGGGTGGCACCCGGGGCGGACCGCCCGATCCACACCCCCTGTTGGTAAAAAAACATTTATCGGCATATTCGTATAACACGCAGGCATGGTTTTTATTCTACATATACATAAATATATATAAATTTAAAAAATATCATGGCCAATCGGGGGTCCTTGCACACGTGGGGCCCTAGGCTGCAGCCTAGACCAGCCTGTGCATTAATCTGCCCCTGCATATATGGCTTACCCAATTCAGAGATTTTCAGATATCTCCAAATTAAAAACGTTTTCTCACCCTTTTTAAGCACGAACACTCCCCTAAACAAATTAACTAATTTCAAAGTTATCTGTAAAATGAACCACATGCCAGAGGATTGATATCCCTTCTATACTCTCAAGAGTTGACCCAACCCAACTCAGAAAATCCATCTTATGTGCAAAAATGGGAGGAGGATCTAGGGAAAACACTTGAGAGTGCAGATTGGAATTTAATATGGACAGTGACCAAATCAGCATCTCCTAATGTGCTGGCTGTAGAGGCCAACTACAAGGTATTAACAAGATGGTACCTGGTACCGGTCAGGGTGGCTAAATATACACAGAACTATTCAGCTCAGTGTTTTCGCGGGTGTACAGAATTGGGTACATACTTTCATGTTTGGTGGACTTGCCCTATTGCACAAAACTATTGGAAGGAAATATTTGATATTGCATTTAAACTACTCAATATAAATTTATCTCTGGACCCTACAATGGTGCTTCTTAACTTAAAACCACAATTTTTATCACATACACGATTCAAATTACTGATACAGCTTTTCATGGCAGCAAAACAAACACTAGCGAAAGCTTGGCAATCCCCGACTCTGGTAGCAAACAAAACCATACGTAGAATGTATAATACAATGATACAAGCGAAAATGCTAGCTTTTGATACGGCCAGGATCACTAGATATGAAAAGTTGTGGCAACCGTGGATAGATAATTTTATGCCCTCAACATTTGATAAGAAAGTACTTTTACCATGGTAATTTTCTAGATAGGATTTGTTTCAAATATTGTTGTTTCAGGTCGTTAAGGTGGCTCCCGACTTAACTCTTCCTTTCTTTCTCCTCTCCCTTCTTATCTTTACTTTATCCATATCTATCCTGTGATTTTTGAAGCTCCCATGCATGATATTTATTCTTATATAGAGTTTTTACAAAAGTAACTGGTTTTTGTTCATATCATAACTAAAGAGGTTTAAATATCTTACTTAAATACGGATCAAAAGATGATTGTAGTATTATTACTTTTATTTAATATAGTAGTAATCTAAACTATGCTTTGAATTTATATAATTGAGCTTCATTAATTTGTTTAAGAATCAATTATATTGTACATCTGTATAAATTATATGTGAATATTCAATAAAATACTTTGACAAGGAAAAAATGTCAGTTCTTTGCAACTTCCAAACTGTGGAAAAATTGGATTTGGGGTGTTAGTGGTACTAAAATCTAACAATGTAACCCTACAGAAATATTTGTGCAGAACACAGGATGTTTTGTGTCCAAAAAAATTAAATATATTGCAACTGTGAAACAGCTGCAGAAAAATTGTGTGAAACAAAAGTGGAAACACTGGGTTTGTGGTATCAGTCAGTCAACTGTGTCCAGAGACAGGCAGACACCTTTGTCTGTCACACAGCCCCATGAAGTACTAAATGT
Organism: Aquarana catesbeiana; assembly: GCF_042186555.1. Classification (NCBI taxonomy): domain Eukaryota; kingdom Metazoa; phylum Chordata; class Amphibia; order Anura; family Ranidae; genus Aquarana; species Aquarana catesbeiana. Next base: position 173,510,993 of record NC_133324.1, read on the forward strand.
ATTTGCAATCTCCTGCCGGTGGCTCATGTTCATTACCCAATAATGAAGAAGGTTGTCTGTTAGAAGGGTGACAACATCAGTTCTTGACCCCATGCACTCCCTCACCATATGATGAAGCCACTGTCAATAGCTGCTGGCAGGGGACAGCCCTGGAAACTAAATAGAGAAGAAAGTTTTGAATGTCTCACTCAGGTAACCACCTGCCTTTAATTTTAGCAGGCTCCAAGGCATGTTCTCCATTAGACAGTATTCTGCCAGCTTCTTGAAAGGAAGTGTAAAGGTCCCTCTGCAGCACATGCTCCAAAAGTTTCATCTTTTTGTAAAAATGTATCCATGACTGTTGCCATCCAGTAATAGGCTCATCCACCACAAGTTACCAGAGACAGAAAAACCCAAATCCTTGAAGTTACTGAGGATGACAGTGTCCCTCCAGCCACATACAACTGGAAGTATTCCCAATGTCTTCCTCTACCTGAATGTCAACACAGCAACCTTAATTCTCCTCCTTGTCCTCATTATCCTCCTAATGCTGTTGCCAACATTGTCACCACTCACCATTCCACTGGCCTCCTCAAATGTTGACAATACGCTGCGTGAGTCCTGTTTGAAGAGTCACTGACAAGGGGAGAAGATCCCCAGCACTCCCAAGAATCTCCTTGTTACATACTTGCACACCCATTGCAGCATGGTCAAGGTAGCATTCCACCAGGAGAGCAAGACACATTTAAGGTGGTGTGCTGGCCGATGGAGTTCATAGAAACATAAAAGTGTCATAGCAGAAAAAAGGCCAAGTGGTTTTTATATTTGTATATTTTTTTCTTTTTTGTTTGTTTTATTTTTAACTTTTTTTTGGCTAATTATAGATCTATGTTTGTCCCAAGCATGTTTGAATCCACTAAAGCTACATTTGTATGGGTGATTAGTACTGGTGTGGATGACTACCACTGGTACAAATGACAGCAGCAGGCATCTGCTCCTTCCAGCAGCTGTTTTTGCCACTTGTGAGTGGCTAGCTGCAGCAACCAAGCCCTGTACACTTGAATGACAGGTCAGCAGTGGCCATAGCTATCTGTGGCTCTCCACACAGCCAATGATTACCTGTGGATGAACTTTGATATTAAATCAGGACTATATACCATACAGCAGGGAAAACAGACTGTCAAGAATATGTAATGTGCAACACAGCATACTGAGTGTAATGGTAAGGACTATGTACTGTACTTCACTTTACATTGGAAATCAAGAAAAAATGCTTTCTTACATTGGTGATCAGGGGAAGTAAAATTTCCATGCTTTATTAAAAGTAAAAGGAATAGTGCCCCTGGGTTTTTGCCCAGTTTGCCCCACTAGCAGCTGTTTTTGAGATGCTGTCTTCTCAAAACCAAGGGGAAAATAATTATTAGAGCTCTCCCTTTAATTAAATTTTTCTTAGAAATCACTCTATCAGTCAATTTGATTTTCCATTATAATGAAGCCCCCTTGGGTGCAATATAGCATGCCCTTGGTCTCATCACGCCTGAGGTAGCTGCCTCCTCAATGGCTTTGATGTGTAAAAGACTTACAGTACTTATTTGATCAGCCACTTCCACAAGCCAAATCCTTTAGCTGTGCCATATTAATGATTAAACTGTTGCTAGGAACAGCTGATCCCTTCTACGAGCTAGCATGTTGATGCCAGTCTTGCCAAGCACTTCGAAAACACTAACACTGTCCTACAAAAAGTATTCTGTAGTGACAATTTTCTGTGCGATGTTTGCAAGTTTCCTATTCGCAAAGTAGACATTGAAAATATTTTTCAACTCATTAGTTTAATGGCTACATAAAATGAGTAGGATGAAGTCAGCATTTGTGATGCCAAGTCTGTCCTACAACTTATGTGCTTGTATGTCTATTTTACTACATGCTAATTTAAGCATGACTTTAAGGCTTTCATTTTTATTGGCAGAAAACAATACAGCTACATGAGCATTTGTCACAGTAAAACAGGTTTATTTAACAGTGCAGTTAGTGCTAGCATGATTATTAATTGTGTATTTTCATTGTGCCATTTATACTGGGGAATAAGACATGCATTTTTCAGCCCACTACATTTTATTATGTAAAAAAATTAGATGCTTTGTGCAATAAGGTGTTTTATTTTATTTAAGGTGAAGTGTGCGCTAACTTGCTAAATGAGGCTGAAATCAAGCTAATTAAGTGTAAAACACTTCCAATATATTATAATTTCATATGCGCTTCATTTATTTTCAGTAAAATTTTGCACTTCTCAGTTCTTGCTTTTTAATGGTAACATAAGTTCACTGAAAAAGAAGAAATGGTCATTTGACTCAAGACATTTAGCCTACTGGACTATAAATCTGGATACAAAGCATGGAATTTAGCTCACGACTAACACATTTTACTGGGTATTTATTATCCAGTAGATTTAAAAAAGGACTCTACCTTTTTGATAAATTTTACTTTATATTTGCCAAAGGTTTATTGGTTTATAAAGTTATACGTTTACAAATAAACATTTAAGTTGTGGTGCTTTCAAGAATAAGACCAGCACTAGCTCTGTACTTGGCCCTACAGATAGAAAATCTTGGTAGGTACTATATTTGTTACAAAAGAAGGAGGGAGGGGACCGGGGTGACACTTATCTAAAGCTACCTATAGATTGATCATTTTGTTTTGCTCAGCCAGCGGGCCGAATAGAAAACAAAAGCAAATGGATTCCCCCATCCACAAAGATGAGGTGAACAGAGAAATCCTCCCTGTTGTGCCATTGTATTCTGACAGCAAAACTCTTCCACTGTCAATATACACTGGTTAGCAACTGCAGTCGCTGATCGACAAGAGTTTTCCAACATTCCAGTTTGACATAAGACGATAGTTAGATCGACTTCAGTTTAGTGTGAATGGCCATAAATAGATTGAAATAGGCTGGTCCCTGCTGAACCGCCTGCATTTTGATCAATCTATGGCCAGCTTAACTCCTTCAGGTGTCTGCCCATACCCTTTTACCACCAACTATCCCAGTTTAATTACTACCTCTGTGTATGTGTTGTTGTAATTGTTTTCTCAGGGATTGACCTACCTAACATTTTTCTAAAGCTTTGTGCATCAATTTTGCTTGAAATTAGAAGGGGTACACCCTCAAAGCTTGTCCTTAAATTTGAATGTTAGTGCAAATAAAGAAGTATCATGGACAGTACTCAATGAATTTTGATGCAAGTGCACTAATACAGTCATCTCAAGAATAACCTGAACAAGTACTCAGTGTCCAATTCCCCTCTCTGCCAAACCCTCTACTTGCTTCTGATCACCCAACAAATAATAATGATTTGCAAATTCATCCACAACTCTGCCCCTAGTTGTATCACTAAACATATCTCAAAATATCAACCAAACCATCTTAATCATTCATCTCAATGTTCCTTGTCATCTCCTCCATGCTTGCTACAAGGACTTCTCCTGAGCCTCTCCCATCCCCAACCTGTACAGCTATCTCCTACTACTTTCTTGAACAATTCACCCTCCATACCTTTTATATCTTTTGCCCTTCCCATGAGATCTGTAGGCTCTCATAAATTGTACTATAATGCCCTGTACACACGATAGGGTTTTCCAACAACAAAATCCTGGATATTTTTCCGAAGGATGTTGGCTCAAACTTGTCTTGCATACACACGGTCACACAAATGTTGTCGGAAATTCCGAACGTTAAGAATGCGGTGATGTACAACATGTAGGAGGAGCCAAGAAAAATGAAGTTCAATAGCCAGTGCGGCTCTTCTGCTTGATTCCGAGCATGTGTGGAATTTTGGGCGTCGGAATTGTGTACACACGATCAGAATTTCCATCAACGGATTTTGATGTTGGAAAATTTGAGATCCAGATCTCAAATTTTGTTTGTCGGAAATTCCGACGGAAAATGTCCGATGGAGCCTACACACAGTCGGAATGTCCGACAACAAGCTCCTATCGAACATTTGTTGTCAGAAAATCCTATCGTGTGTACAGGGCATTACTGTACTGTCTACCTTTATTTTGTAAAGTGATACACAAACTGTCAATACATTTCTTATCTCCCTGCCTTCAGAAATGTGAGAGGTATAGTTTAGTCTTTTCTATCACTTACATACTGTACTTCTATCTAGTTTTCTCATAATCAACCACAAATCCATCCTAAGAGCTGTTTTTCCCAGTGCCAAGGAGGCCTGAAATAGTGCATTATGTAACAATCTCTATGCCAACAACATTTTCCATTAGATGAACATTTTGGTCTGTGGACACTTCTTCCCATACATCTTTTCTGACAAAAATACATCACATCTCCAAATAACTTTAACATTTGAAGCCTAATTCACAAAACCTACATACCAGAATAAGAATCCTTAGGTTTGAAGAAATGACAGTAAAGTACAGCTGAGCCCAGCTGACTTTAAAAATTACAGTCATGTGTACAGTGCCTTCAAAAAGTATTCACACCCCTTGACATTTTCCACATTTTGTCATGTTATAACCAAAAATTTAAATTTATTTTATTGAGATTTTATGTGATAGACCAACACAAAGTGGCACATAATAGTGAAGTGGAAGGAATATGATAAATGGTTTTCAACATTTTTTACAAATAAATATGTGAAAAGTGTGGCATGCATTTGTATACAGCCCCCCTGAGGCAATACTTTGTAGAACCACCTTTCACTGCAATTACAGCTGTAAGTCTTTTTGGGTATGTCTCTACCAGCTTTGCACATCTAGAGAGTGACATTTTTGCCCATTCTTCTTTGCAAATTAGCTCAAGCACTGTCAGATTGGAAGGAGAGCATCTGTGAACAGCAATTTTCAAGTCTTGCAACAGATTCTCAGTTGGATTTAGGTCAGGACTTTGACTGGACCATTCTAATATATGAATATGCTTTAATCTAAATTATTCCATTGTAGTTCTGGCTGGATGTTTAGGGTCGTTGTCCTGCTGGAAAGTGAACCTCTGCCCCAGTCTCAAGTCTTTTGCAGACTCTAACAGGTTTTCTTCTGATTGCCCTGTATTTGGCTCCATCCATCTTCCCATCAACTCTGACCAGCTTCCCTGTCCCTGCTGAAGAAAAGCATCCCAACAACATGTTACTGTCACCACCATGTTTTACGGTGGGGATGGTGTGTTCAGGGTGATGCGCAGTGTTAGTTTTCCGCAACACATGGCATTTTGCTTTTAGGCCAAAAAGTTCAATTTTGGTCTCATCTTACCAGAGCACCTTCTTCTACATGTTTGCTGTGTCCCCCATATGGCTTTTCGCAGACTGCAAACAGACTGCAAACTTCTTATGCCTTTCTTTCAACAATGGCTTCCATAAAGGCCAGATTTGTGAAGTGCACGACTAACAGTTGTCCTGTGGACAGATTCCCCCACCTGAGCTGTGGATCTTTGGAGCTCCTCCAGAGTTACCATGGGTACCAGGAGCCTCTTGGCTGCTTCTCTGATTAATACTCTCCTTGCCCAGCCTTTCAGTTTAGGTAGACAGCCATGTTTTGGTAGGTTTGGCAGTTGTGCCATACTTTTTCCATTTTTGGATTATGGATTGAACAGTGGTATGTGAGATGGTCAAAGCTTGAGATATATTCACTAAGGTTCTCTAACAAACATCTGAGGGCTTCACAGAACAACTGTATTTATACTGAGATTAAATTACACAGAGGTGGACTCTGTTTACTAATTAGGTGACTTCTGAAGGCAATTTATCCCACTAGATTTTAGTTTGGGGTATCAGAGTAAAGGGGGGTAAATACAAATGCATGTCACACTTTTTAGATATTTATTTGTAAAAAATTTTTAAAACCATTTAACATTTTTCTTACTACTTTATGTTGGTCTATCACATAAAATCCCAATAAAATATATTTACGTTTTTGGTTGTAACATGACAAAATATTGAAAATTTCAAGGGGTATGAATACTTTTTCAAGGCACTGAAACAATCAACAAACAACCAACTTTAAATCATAACCACAAACTTTAATGCAACATCTTTTTTTAGACCCTTCACTCCTAATTCCACAGCTCCAAAAACTAAAATGCAGACTTCAACAGGACACTTATCTTGATCTAAGTAACAGATCTCAATATGGTTTCCACTCAACACATGTATAATTTTTCAGCTAAACTGGTATGGTGTTTTGAGATTGTTTCTACTCTCAATCCTCCTCTATGAATATTGACAGGAGACAATAAAACCTAAAAGTTGATTGGTTACTTTGCACGGTAAAACCTAAAAGTTGATTGGTTACTTTGCACAGCTGCATCAGATTATTTGTGTTCCAGTTTTAGTAAAAAAGCCAAAATGTATCTATTGCTCATGGAAAAAAATATGTAAAAATGATGGAAAAAATTGGCATGTGATTTATATGAATGGCTCTCTAGTCACCTATTCATTGCTTTTTAAAAGAGAATGTATGCCAATGCTTTAGTTCATTAATAATATTAAATGTCACCGATAAAACCATCCTGAATAAATATATATACTGCTGTATTCACATGATACCATCATATGCTGCTTTATAATCAACAAACAGGTGATGTGTTTCTATTCAATGCTCATAGGTCAATTCATGTTTTTTTGCCTAAAGAGAAAATCTGATTTGTCCTTGACCCTTCAGTCCTAAAAAATATTTAGTATTCTCCTAGCTCCTAGCTCCTATTCTCTCCTTCTATGGTTTAAGCCATGTGGCTATATTATTAGATATGATTTTATATTCAGAGCTTTGCAGGGATACTTCTCTATAGTTTCTACAATGCAGACAGTCTCTTTTAAGTACTGGGCATAGAATCCTTGTATTCCATTGCACTGGCAGTATTTATTGTATTTTACTCTCCTAATAAGGGCATAAAGCTGTTTAAACTTAGTTGGTATATTTTGTTTGTGCTTTGTTTTTTTTAGCTTAATGAGTCCATTTTTTGCCCAATTCTCTTTCACTCTGGGATCATTCTCCACTTCTTCCATCAATGCCCAATTTTTTTCTCTGGACACTCTCTTCTAATTCCATCATCATCCACTCCACACTACAGTCTTTTCCCTCCATTTCCATCAATGTCCACTTTCCTTTACAGTCACATCCCTCCATTTCCAACAATGCCCAATCTGCGACCATTTCCAACCTGTTTCCCCGATGATAATTAACATCATGCAGGAGTCTGCATATCTTTTATACAATAAATCATGGTTGTTACCAATTTATCACTTGATTGAAAAACATCTTTGACTTCTATGTCCACCTTGTATCAAATGCTTATAAATATATTCTAAAAGCTGGAGTAGAGCACATATGCTTTTCATTTCTATATAATATGTAAAACATGGTGTAATGTGCATTTATAGAGCTTACAGTAGTTTCATTAAAATATCAGATGTGTAAATTCTTTTAATTAATGCATCGTGGTAAAGCCTACCTCAGGCTAGCAGTTTTTGTTAGTTTTGGAAAGAGAAGAAATACATTTTCTCTTTTATGTCTATATGTGACCCAATTAGTGGATTTTCTTTCACTTCCTTTCATTGTGACACCTTTGTACAAGAAATGGGCATGCAGACACCACCAGGACAGAAAGGAATGGCTAGCAATACAAATTTCATCTTTTTCATCTTTCTCACTAATAAAAATGTGTTTTTTTGGGTTTCTTGTGTGTTTCTGTTGGAGAGATTTCCTATCATTTCCTGTTGTGACAGAATGTGAGAAAGTATACATTTCAAGAGAGGCACTAACCCTTCCTTGAAAGAAATTATAGGAACCAATAGGTTCCAAACCCATGCAAATCAATGACCAAAAAAATAAATAAACTACAATAAAGAGCTGCGTGATGTAAAGTGCAAAAAACATCTATAACGCGAAAGGAAACAAAGAAACTGTGCTCTTATATCATCTAAGAGAGGCTCTTTACTACATGATCAGCCATGTCCAATCATGGCCGATCACAGTGTAAGTAGGAAGAGCCATTTATCGGCTTTTCCTCACTTGCGTCTGACAGACGCGAGTAGAGGAGAGCCGATCGGCAGCTCTCCTGATGGGGGGGTCTGTGCTGATTGTTTATCAGTGCAGTACCCCCGTGGATGCCCACCCAGGACCACCAGGGATGCTGCCAGGACCATCAGGGATGCCCACAAAGGACGCCCACCGGGTATGCCACCCTGGACCACCAGGGATATGCCAATCAGTGCACAGGCAGATGCCAATCAGGGCCCATCAGCAATGCCTGCCAGTGCCAGTGCCATCAGTGGTGTCTATCAGTGCCATCTATCAGTGCCACCCATCAGTGCCAATGAGTGCCACCTATCAGTGCCCATCAGTGTCCATTAGTGCCGCCTATCAGTGCCCATCAGTGCCGCCTATCAGTGCCACCCATAAGTACCCATCAGTGCAGCCTTTCGTTGCCCATCAGTAATGCCTATCAGTGCCCATCAGTGCCCACCATTGCCACCTATGAGTGCCCATCAGTGCTGCCTATCAGTGCCACCTATCAGTGCCCATCAGTGCTGCATATCAGTGCCCATCGTCTGTGCCTATCAGTGCCACCTCATCAGTGCCTCCTCATTGGTGCCACCTCATTGGCGCCACCTTATCAGTGTCCATCATTGCAGCCTCCTCAGTGCCCATCATTGAAGGAGAAAATGTACTTATTTACAACATTTTATAACAGAAACAAAGAAAAACTTTTTTTTCAAAATATTTGGTCTTTTTTATTTGTTTAGCAAAAAATAAAAACCACAGAGGTGATCAAATACCACGAAAAGAAAGCTCTATTTGTGGGAACAAAATGATAAAAATTTTGTTTGGTTACAGTGCTGCATGACCGCGCAACTGTCATTTAAAAAGTGACAGTGCTGAAAATTGGCTTGGGCAGGAAGGGGGTAAATGCCGGGTATTGAAGTGGTCAAATTGCACACATGGAAAAATCCAAGATGTCATACATTAGGTCACAGGAATGAATCCAAACCTCTGCTGTCTTCCATTCAATATATATATATATAGATAGATAGATAGATAGATAGATAGATAGATAGATAGATAGATAGATAGATAGATAGATAGATAGATAGATTATTCAAAGCTCCCGTTTTGCCATTTGTAGAGGGAGAGGAAAGAACGCTCTCATGGTGTAGTTATTCAAATAATTTATATAAAAAGAAGGTTGTAGTGCATTTACTTTAAAGAAGACAAGGATCAGCATGTATTGTATAGGAATCGCCTGTATAGTAACCCCTAAAGACATCAGGCATAGGCTGCCAAAATGGCATTTAGATACGTAATTTCAGGTCAGCTGGAATGCAGGTGGACTGCTAACCGGGGATTCCTACACAATACATGCTGAATCTTGTCTTCTTTGATGTAAGTGCTATACAGCCTTTATTTCAAATAAATGATTTGAATTACTGCACCATGAGGGTGTTCTTTCCTCTCCCTCGCTATATGGCAAAAATGGAGCTTTGAATACGCTATCTACATATATATTGAATGGATGACAGCACGGGTTGGATTAATTCCTATGACCTCATGTATGACATCTTGGATTTTCCCATGTGTATAATTTGACTCCCTGTAATAGGAGTCAATTAAATGTGGTGAGTGCATTGTGTGTCTGCATGCAGGTAGAGAGGAACCTTTCCTATACTCACCGAGGACATGATTCACATGTGGGATCTATATATGGACTTCACAATTTTTTGTATTCTTTATAATTTAAATGATGTATTTATTTATTATTCACTATTGTTTATTTACTATGGTCGCATATTTTTATGATATAAGAGTGCGGTTTCTTTGTTTCTTTTTACTAACCCTTCCTTGCTTTATCCAGAACAAAAAAACAAGTTTGGCTAGATTTGGATTTTAAATGAACCTGTGTCCAGACTGTGCATGCTAAAATATTTTTATATTCTGAACAAGCAGTTAAAGCACACACTCTTACTCACCTCTGTTGCTATATGCATTGTGGCAAAATTCATCTTCTAAGTTTACCATAGAAATAATGAAATATGTGTTCTTTTCCTGTTACTTTCTATTGTGCCAAAATGTTGGCAGCTTAGCAGCCCTTTATGTAAACAAACAGCATGTGTTCCTAAGCTGTTAGAAACAAACTTAAACAGGACTTTGGAGTCATTTTGTGATTTTTTACAGTTTTTGAGAAATAATTACTTCACAGTACAAGCAACTATAGAGGTCAGTGATAGCTTGTTTTAAAACTCTTTTACTGATTGTGAAGAATTTGTAAATTTTTCATAGTCAATCGTTTGGACACAGGTGAACTTTACACATAAACAAATGACCACGTAACAGACGATGCATCCACTCTCAGTATTACTTGGTAGATGAATAAATATACACTCACTTTATTAGGTACACTTTGCTAGTACCGGGTTGGACCCCCTTTTGCCTTCAGAACTGCCTTCATTCTTCGTGGCATGGATTAAACAAGGTATTGGAAATATTCCTCAGAAATTTTGGCCCATATTGACATGATAGCATTACCCAGTTGCTGCAGATTTGTCGGCTGCACATCCATGATGCAAATCTCCCATTCCACCACATCCCAAAGGTTGGATTGAGATGTGGTGACTGTGGAGGCCATTGGAGTACAGTGATCTCATTATCATGTTGAAGAAACCAGTTTGAGATGATTTGAGCTTTGTGTCATGGTGTATTATCCTGCTGGAAGTAGACATCAGAAGATGAGTACACTTTAGTCATAAAGGGGTGGACATGGTCAGCAACAGAACTCAGGTAGGCAGTGGTGTTTAAATGATGCTCAGTTGGTACTAGGGGGACCCAAAGTGTCCAAGAAAATATCCCCCATACCATTTTTATCATCATCACCAGTCTAAACAATTGATTCAAGGCAGGTTGGATCCATGCTTTCATGTTATTTACACTAAATTCTGACCCTACCATCTGAATGTAGCAGCTGAAATGGAAACTCATCAGACCAGGCAACATTTTTCCAATCTTCTATTGTCCAATTTTGGTGAGTTTGTGCAAATTGTAGCTTCAGTTTCCTGCTTCAAGGTTCAATGTGTTGTGCATTCAGAGATGGTATTCTGCATCTCTTGGTTTTAACGAATGGTTATTTAAGTTATTGTTGCCTTTTTATCATCTTGAACCAGTCTGCCCATTCCCCTCTGACCTCTGACATCAACAAGCCATTTTCGTCCACACAACTGCCGCTCACTGGAAATTTTCTCCTTTTCAGACCATTCTCTGTAAACCTTAGAGATGGTTGTGTGTGAAAATCCCAGTAGATCAGCAGTTTTTGAAATACTCAGACCAACCCGTCTGGCACCAACAAATATGCTACGTTCAAAGTCAGTTAAACCTCCTTTCTTCCCAGTTCTGATGCTCGGTTTGAACTTCAGCAAGTTGTCTTCACCACATCTAGATGCCTAAATGCATTGAGTTGCTGCCATATGATTGGCTGATTAGCAATTTGTGTTACCAAGCAATTGAACAGGTGTACCTAATAAGGTAGCCGGTGAGTGTATATTTCAGTATTTGTACAGGCACATCATATTTTACAAAGGTATGCTGTGTAACAAAGCTTTTAACTTGTCAGGGGGCCTCGGATGTAGTAGGCAGCTGCTGTTATGACAGGTTCCCTTTAAAGTTTCTCAAAATTGCAACTGTATATATCTGTAACTACACACTTTGAAATATGTTTATCAATGGCTGATGAGCAGAAACAATTCTACTTTTATTCGCATGACTAAACTAAAGTGTAAATATTACTTATTGAAGATATTCAACACCATTAAACCGAGAGATTATTCTTTCTCAGCAAAACACCTTTCATGAAAAAAGAAGCTTAAAAAAGTTAAAAACATTAACACATTTTCTAGCAGCCAGGATTCAATAAATGAATTAGACACACATCATGTATTTTAATTTCCATTTTTAAAGCCTCAGTGATTCCTTTATCTTATGCGTTTAATAAACTATTTGAAAACATTCACCTGAAATGCAACTTTTCTTCTCTGTTTTCTGTGCTGAAGAAAGACACTTTTATAGAGATAAAATGATTGCCAAATTGTATTTTTCTTTTTTTGAACAGCTAAATTACTTTTCTGCCTTTCTATAACTGAAACATCATACAATCTAGAAAACAGACCTTGAACTGTATTTGCTTGTCTAGCAATTTTTATTCATGTGCAGAGTAGTGGAGGAATGTTAAAATAAGAATGAATAGATCTGAATGAATTTTTTCCACTTTTGCCTTGTAGCTTGTTCTGTTGGTTTATTTTTTAAAATGATGCATTAGTGTCTGTGAAAATGACGAAACGTTTGATTTCTCTTTATTTTTTTACTTTTTTTATTTAAAGTTAAACTCTATGCAGATAAGGAAAAGAAAAAGAGGGTCCATGCGTGCTTTCAGTCATGGCGGACGTGTAGAGGCTGAGCTCCGGATCCCATCTGCTCTCCGGGCCCCTGCACGGCTTTTAACCTATTCCATTCGACACTCCCTGTATGCTTGTAGCACCCAATGGGTAAGATTGGCCAGCAAAAACACTGCTACAGGCTGCTGCTGGACCCACGCTATCAAACAGCGATGGACAGATACCTCACTAGGCCGCAATCCCTTGCCTACACCCACGGACCCGTTCGCCATTATGGATTCCTTGCTGGGGACCGACAATGCGAACAACGGTGCATCCCTCACCCAAGACACCCCTGCAATGTCCCCCCAAGCTACTCAGACTGTTTTAACACCCCAAATTACTGACAAGAAACTCCAGGCTCTTCTCTGTCAATTAACACGCAACATTGCTGCAGAGGTGGGTAAACCATCACAGGAATTACGGGGGGGGAATTTCCCAAATAGGGGAACGAGCAAATGCTTTAGAGACTAAGTTTGATAATCTCGTCCAATATGTCCAGGACCTGGAGGAAGAATCCTCTTAATTGAAACACGCTGTGTCCCAGCTCCAACTACAACAGGAGGACCTGGAGAATAGAGAGAGAGATGTCAAAATCTGCATTTTCGCGGCATACCAGAGAATGTGGATGATAATACCTTGCGTTCCTACCTGCTGGGCCTTTTTAATACACTGGCCTCAAAAATTGCTGATATTGATTGGAGACTGGATTGGGCCCATAGATCCCTGGGCCCCAAACTGCCTTCTGGAGCTAGGCCTAGAGATGTTATAGTCCGCTTCCATTTTTATGACAGCAAGGAGGCCCTGACCCTCACTGCATGCAATAAATCATCCACTGAGTATAAGGGGGCAAAAATCCAGATATGCAACGATCTCTCTCCTATTGCGCTAAACTGAGAAATCTCCGTCCAATCACCTCCCACTTGCAAGCCCATCGCATCCCATATTTCTGGGGCTTTCCATTTCGCCTGATTGTCCCCCCGCAATTGTTCTCAACACTGCCTTTGTGATTTACATGAAGGAAAAGCATTCATAAAAAGCTTGGGACCACCTCCTCTACCGGAAGATTTTCTGCACCCACCTGCTGCTCCATCTGGTCGTCCAGCTCCCACTATGCCTAACCGGATCTGAACCCCTGTTCAAAGTAAACAGAAGAAATCCTTCTCCACTTCTCAACGCTCTCAAACATCCAAACGTCCTCCTTGAGATAATGACAGTTGCAGATGACTTCAAGTTACAGACAGGCATGCCTTTCCCTTTGTGACGGTTTGTTTTTAAACTGTTTTTGGTTTTTGTTTTTGGTCTGGACATTAGGTTGAAAAGCTCTCCGAAAGATTGGAGATACCCCTGCACATATCCAAGGGTTATAGTTTGTTTACTTTCTTTTGTATTCAATTTTTTTTTTCTTTTGCTATATTTTTTTTAATATGTTACATATAACATCCTATCCTTTCTCCTTACATTTCCATCTGATGGGAGTCGCCGTGTGGCCCCAAACCGTACAACACTTCAGTCTAGGACTCCAGGGTTGCACTTGCTTCTCAGGCGTAAAGACCATGGTTTCCCTTTTTTCTTTTTTCAGACCCCTCCTGGGTCTCCTCACTGTTGTTTTTTTATTTATTATTATTATAGGGCAGTTTGTAAAATGTGCATTCCTGTTCCAGTATTGGACACTATGTCAGTTTAGAGAACTACATGTTTCTAGGTTCATTATCTCAGCAAGTAGATACACTGTTAATATGTTATGGCATTGAAACTAATTTCTCATAATGTTAAGGGCCTGAACTCCATTCAGAAACGATGGCTTGCCCTTAAAGACTTTTGAATGTCTGCTGCTGATATTGTCATGATCCAGGAGACTCACTTTCGAGCTGGGGGTTCAATGAAATTTGCATCAAAATACTTCCCTACTTCTTATGTGGCCTCTTCAGGTGCGGCCGGTGTTGCTGTACTTATTTAAAAATCTTGCCCTATCAGGGTCCAGGATAAATACATCAACCCCCACGGGAGGTTTGTTATTCTGGTTTGTGAATACTTGACGTTTTTGTTCACATTGGTAAATGTTTAAGCACCCAACTCTGGGCAAATTGGTTTTCTGGATGAGCTCCTTCTTCTTGTACAGCATTTTTCCCAGCCCTTTATGATAATAGGGGGTGATTTCAACCTGGTTATGTCCCATAGTAGAGACAGGCACACACTTTTTGGGGACACTCCATCACAGAGGTTGGTATCCCAAGCCACTTCCTTTCGAAAATTTATCAGGTCTCACCGATTGTTCGATGCCTGGAGAATTAAACATCCAACACATAGACAATACACCTTTTACTCCATGGCCCATAAAATATATTCTAGACTAGACCATTTTTTTCATATCAGCACCACTACTCCCTCATACAGTAGATTCTAATATCTCACCCATTACGTGGTCAGTCCACGCCCCTATCTCCTTAGATCTTTCTTCACAACACTCTACCTCTAAGACTTGTCATTGGCTGCTTAATGACCACCTTCTTAACTCCCAAGTCATCAAGGAAAGACTAACCAGGGATCTGGGCAAGTTTTTTCAGCTGAATGTAGGCTCGGTACAAAAGGTATCTATCCTATGGGAGGCTCACAAGGCCTGCTTCCGAGGCTTATGCATTGCCGAGGGCTCTCTCATAACGAGAGATAGCGAGGGTCATCGGATGTCTTTATTGGCAGGTTTGAAGCTTGTGGAGCTTGTAAGATCCCCAACGGTTGAAGGCCTTCGTAAGGTAGTATCGTTACATAACCAGTTGAAATCTTTAGCATTCAGTAAAGCAGCTAAATCCCTGATGTGGGCTAAACAAACATTTTATGAATTTTCTAATAAGCCACAAAGAATGTTGGTTAAAAAGCTACACTCACGCCCTTTTCATTCTTTTCCTGAATTACTTATTCAAAATGACGGCACACCTACCCATTGTCCTCAAACTATGACCAAGGTTTTCGGAGACTTTTATAGTAAGCTTTATAATTGTCTTACCCCGGAAAATCATTTAACTTTACACAAGATCATTTTTTAAAGTTTGTCAAAGACCTCTCTCTACCCAAACTGACATCCTCAGACCTTGAGAAACGCAACGCCCCTATTTCTCCTGAGGAACTAGCGAACAGTCAAATAGCTCCCTCTACATCAGTCCCCAGGCCCGAACAATCTCACATACCTCTACTATAAAACTTTTTTGCCCACTTTAATGCCTCATATGTTGGAGTTATTTGGCACATTATTCCATGGAGATACCCCACATTCCCAGTTTACTTATTCTTATATCTCAGTTATAACAAAACCTGGTAAGGAGCCCTTTATACCTGACAACTGCAAACCTATAGTTCTATTAAATTCTGACTATAAGATATTTACTAAAATCCTGTCATCTAGGCTATCCCAATTTATATCCAAACTGGTTAAAAGTGGGTTTTGTGCCCTGCAGACATGCTGGGGATAACACAAAACGCACTATAGATCTGATTGACCTATTGAACAAATTCCCTTGCATGGCGCAAGTATTAAGTTTAGATGCCCTAAAGGCATTTGATCAATTAAGCTGGCCCTACATGTTTTCTACGCTTACATGATTTGGGTTCAAGGGTCCCTTCCTTAACGCTTTACAGGCTGTACTCTCAAATATCTGCACAGGTACAGATGGCCTCCTTTTTATCTCGTTTTCCCATGTAAAACAGTACCAGACAGGGATGCCCTCTGTCCCCCCTCCTTTTTATCCTCTGCCTGGAGCCTTTGGCAGAAGTAACCCAAACTCACCCTGACATTAAGGGGGTATTGATGAGACAGCGGGAGTACAAGTTATCCCTCTTTCCTGATGACATTCTTTTGACACTGACGAATCCTATCATCTCATTTCCTTCCCTACACGCTCTTCTACATTCCTTTGGGTCCATATCAGGATATAGAATTAACACTGCTAAAACTGAAGCCCTCCCCCTACACATATCACCAGATTCATTAGCGCAACTTAAAAGTATGTACCCTTATAAATGGTGCCCTCAGTCTCTTAAATACCTAGGTATTCAGCTCACTTCCTCATACTCTAGTATTTACTCAGCTCGGGGAGCACATTGCAATGGCTTCTATCCTTAAGGCTTCTATCTCTAAGTGATTCTTTCTACAAGTGATATGCACTTCAATCTCTGCTTTAAGTTCTGCCTCACCTGATCATTCCTTCTCTGTCTCTTTACAGGTATGTGTCAGCTCAACCACATCTTCCACCGTTAACTGAAATTGGGATCTGCCTGCTGTCTGTGTGTGTGTGTCTTTGGTATGTGTCAGCTCAACCACATCTTCCACCGTTAACTGAAATTGGGATCTGCCTGCTGTCTGTGTGTGTGTGTCTTTGGTATGTGTCAGCTCAACCACATCTTCCACCGTTAACTGAAATTGGGATCTGCCTGCTGTCTGTGTGTGTGTGTCTTTGGTATGTGGCCTTCTCTATCTGTTGCCCTGTGTGCACAACCATGACATTGTTATTTGTTGCTCTGGACTGTCTTACCTAAGTTTTATGTGTTGATCTTATCTTGGCCTCTGGCCTCTTGCTATTCTGACTTTTGAAGCAAAAAGTCCACTTTGATTGTTAGGCATTCTTATAGTCACTCATGATTAATTAACAAACTCCAACCCCACCCTTATAACAGTATAAATTTGAGCATCCTTAAGGGGTGAGCACATTGCAATGGCTTCTATCCTTAAGGCTTCTATCTCTAAGGCTCGGTTCACACTGGGACGACTTGGGATCCGACTTGTAAGCCCTCAAGTCGCCCCAAGTCGCCCCAGAAAGAGATTCACATTACAGTGAATGGGAGCGTCTTAATAGACACTACTGAAGTCGCTCCGACTTCAGAGCGTACTCCCTGTACTACTTGGATCCGACTTGGTAGGCGACCTGTACCATAGAAATCAATGGAAGTCGCCTCCAAGTCGGATCTCTCTCTACAGTCAAGCGACTTTGCAGGGAAAAAATTTAGTTTGCCCAGGCAAACCCCTCCCTCCCAGAGAGCTGATTATCCTGTGATTGGCCACAGCCAAAGTCGCCTGTCCTGGAGGCGACTTGAAGTCGCGTTGTAATTTGCTTAAAGTTGCGCTGAAGTCGCGTTGAAGCCGCGTTGAAGTCGCCGTACAAAGTCGCGTGGAAATCGTGTTGCCCCTGTGTGAACCGAGCCTAAGTGATTCCTTCTACAAGTGATATGCACTTCAATCTCTGCACTTCAGCGCCTGCACGAAGCAAACAAATATAGCAATCTGCACTGGAAAGCAGCTAACAGACTGCAGGTGACCCTGTCTCTCTAATAGGCTCTCCTTCCGCTCTGTAACATGCACTCTCTACCACTGCTTCTGACACTTCTGTCCTCTCTCCTCAAACTCTCTTACCCCCCCCCCCCCCTCCACCCACCTGCTTATACATATCACCCTTTCTTCTGTCTTCTCCCTACTACTGCTCCTACCAACTCTTGCTCATTCTACATCCATACACTGATAAAACCTCCAGTACTCTGAGACATGCCCCTTCACATAAATCACAGTCCCACATTACCTCCCTCACCCTCCTGCTTCTCCTAATCTCTGGTGACATATCCCCAAACCCTGGGCCACCATCATCTGTCTTTGCCCATCGCTCCCATCCCCCTACACCCTCTCTCAGGAGCCGCAACCCACAGAACTTGGTCTCTATTCCTCTTTCCAAAACCAGCCCCCCCTTTTCCTGTGCCCTGTGGAATGCACGTTCTGTCTGCAACAAACTCACCGCCCTTCACGAGCTCTTTATCACAAATTCCTTTAACCTACTTGCCATTACTGAAACCTGGCTTCATGAATCGGGTACTATTTCTCCTGCTTCCCTCTCCCATGGGGGCCTTCTCTGGACTCACTCCCCCAGACCAAGTGGACGGAAGGGAGGTGGAGTGGGAATCCTTCTAGCCCCATGCAGCACCTATCAGGTACTTCACCCACCTCCCTCTCTGACACTCTCCTCTTTTGAGGCACATTGTATTCGTGTTTTCTCTCCCATTTCTCTAAGAATTGCTGTCATCTACCGGCCCCCTGGACCAGTATCAGCCTTTCTTGATGACTTCTCTGCCTGGCTACCCTACTTTCTCTCTTCTGAAATCCCCACAATTATTCTTGGAGACTTCAACAGCCCTGTTAACACTAACACTACTATTACTTCTAAACTTCTCAGTCTAACCTCATCGCTTGACCTGAAGCAATGGATACAGGCTCCTACCCACTCCAACGGCAACACCCTTGACCTTGCCTTCTCCTATCTGTGCACTCTGTGCAACCTTTCCAACAATCCACTCCCACTCTCTGATCACCACCTTATTAGTTTTGCTCTCTCCCTGTCTTCCTTCGCCTAACAATTACACGTAGAAACCTTCGCCACCTCAACCCTTCTCTTCTCTACTCTGCTACTGATCACCTCTATGACAAGATCTCACCTCTGTCCTGCCCAACCTAGCTACTTTCGTCTACAACAGCTCACTGTCTTCCTCCCTAGACAAGCTTGCTCCCCTCACTACACGCAGAATTAGGCCTCGACTGCTACAACCCTGGCAAACAGATGACACCAGAAGTCTCAGAAAACGTAGCCGCGCTCTTGAACGCCTGTGGCATAAGACTAAGACCCAGGAAGACTTCACACAATATAAATCTGCCCTCCTAAACTACTACTCCTGCCTTCACACTGCCAAACAGACCTACTTTATCACACTCATTAACACCTTCTCAACCAGTCCACGTCAACTCTTCTCTACCTTCAACACTCTACTCTGTCCTCCACTGCCTCCACCCACCAACTCACTCACCACTCACTGCCCAGGAGATTGCCAATCACTTCAAAACCAAGATTGATACAATTCATGAGGAGATCACCAATGCGCAAAAACCTCCCCCATGCAACACCCCATGTCCACAGACAGAATCATTACTTCCCTCATTCAACCCTGCTACTATTACTGAGGTTGCTAAACTTTTATCTAGCACTCATCTAACCACTTGCCCCCTGGATCCTGTTCCCTCGCAAATGCTACGCTCACCCTCTGACTCGATTCTACGCTCTCTAACACATTTTCAACCTCTCCCTCTCTTGTGGCATCTTCCCAAACTCTCTAAAACATGCGCTAGTCACCCCCGTACTAAAAAAGCCCTCACTGGATCCCACCAATCTCAACAACTTACGTCCCATCTCCTTACTCTCCTTCTCCTCCAAACTTCTTGAAAGACTGGTCTACAACCGACTAAGCGACCATCTGACCATGAATAAACTTCTTGATCCCCTTCAGTCCGGTTTTCGCCCTCAACACTCCACGGAAACTGCTCTCCTTAAACTCTCAAATGACCTACTAATGGCTAAAGCCAATGGACACTATTCTGTACTACTTCTCCTGGATCTCTCTGCTGCCTTTGACACAGTGGACCACCCCCTCCTCCTCAAAAAACTCCACTCCTTTGGTCTCCATGACTGTACTCTTCGCTGGTTCTCATCCTACCTATCCCACCACTCCTTCAGTGTCACTTACAACTCTACTTCCTCCTCTCCTCTTCCTTTTTCCGTTGGGGTCCCCCAAGGTTCTGTTCTTGGACCTCTCCTTTTCTCAAATTACACCACCTCCTTGGGTCAGTTGATTGCCTCCCACGGCTTTAAATATCATCTCTACGCTGATGACACTCAAATCTATCTCTCCACCCCCCAGCTCTTTCCATCTGTCTCCTCACGCATTACCAACTTACTAGCAGACATATCAGCCTGGATGTCACATCACTTCCTCAAACTCAACCTATCCAAAACCAGCTCATGATATTTCCTCCCTCAGGTGCCACTTCCCCTGATTTCCCTGTCAATATCAACGGCTCAACTATCAACCCATCTCCCCACGCCAAGGTCCTAGGTGTAATCCTGGACTCTGAACTAACCTTTCGACCCCACATTCTATCACTATCCAAAGCTTGCCGCCTCAACTCCCTCCTCATTGGTTTACCTCTAAATAGGCTATCCCCACTTCAGTCCGTCATGAACGCTGCTGCCAGGCTCATCCACCACACAAACCGCTCAGCGTCTGCCACACCCCTCTGCCAATCCCTCCATTGGCTGCTACTCAGTCACCGAATTAAATTCAAGATACTAAGTATAACTTACAAAGCCATCCACAACCTGGCCCCCAGCTACATCTCTAACCTAGTCACAAAATACCAACCTAATCGTTCTCTTCGCTCCACCCAAGACCTCCTGCTCTCAAACTCCCTTGTCACCTCATCCCATGCTCGCCTTCAGGACTTCTCCAGAGCCTCCCCCATCCTCTGGAATGCTCTACACCAATCCGTCCGATTTTCTCCTACTTTATCCACTTTCAGACGATCCCTGAAAACTCATCTCTTCAGAGAAGCCTATCTGGCCCCCACCTAACAACTGTACATTTATCTTCTCAATCAGCACATCACCCATAGTTATTACCTCTTGTATCTCTTGACCTTCCCTCTTAGATTGTAAGCTCTAAGGAGCAGGGCCCTCTGTATCAAAGTGTATTGTATTTGTACTGCCTACCCTCAAGTTGTAAAGCGCTACGTAAACTGTTGGCGCTATATAAATACTGTGTAATAATAATAATAACTATCCGCCCTTATTTCAGGACATCTATCGATGTCTCCACCAATGGGCTACATACCCTATCACCATGTTAGGTAGAATTAATGTCCTGAAAATGTCTGTGTTGCCACGTTTGCTATATCTCTTTGAAACTTTACTGGTTGCTGTACCTATTAGTCAGCTTAAAGCTTTCCACGGAGGATTTTTGAAATTCATATGGAATAACAAGACACGTCGTATTGCCAGCTGGTGGTCTTCTCTGTTAAACCTCAGGGGGGTCTGGGAGCCCCTGATATCATTATATCAATTATATCAATATAAGTATTATTATGCCTCTCACCTCCGGGCTGTTGTTTCCTGGTCTTGTCAGGTGGCTACAAATCAGTGGTCAGAGATTGAGCAAGGTGCTGGTACACCCATGTTCCTTGTTTTGGTCCCGTTCTGTAATAACTGTCCCCGTATTGAAGCATATGTGTCTGGCACCAGTGCTATTCACTGTGTTCATATAGTGTAAATGTATACTGAAGTACTCTCTCTCCTCACCATGTTCTCCTTTATCTAATATATTGTTAAATCCAATCCTACCAGATAGTTTGTCCTTTGGATGCCTGTTGCCATGGATTCAGACCCCTCTCTTCCAATTACGAAATCTGGTACATCCAGTCACTCGCAAACTATATACTATTGCCAAACTGCAGGAAAATTTCTTTATCACGCAAAACTTATACCTATCTTTTACCTATAGGTCAGACATTTTTTTCAATCAATGTCCCCGTCTCTCACCCTAGCTGTACCTACACTTATGTGCTGAGGGTCCTCACCAACTACATTCAATTTCTTCCATATATCATATACTACATGACTCCACCAATGTACTAGATGACACCCATTTTTATACAAGTGTAAATGGAACGTACTATTGGGGCATCCTATTCCACCAAGATCCTAATGTTTTGGTACAGGACCCCGGAGCTTATCCATCATATAGATCCTACCCTATCAGCTCAGTGTTGGAGGTGTGGGATGGAGACCGGCTCACACGTTCATATTTTTTGGACTTGTTCTCTTCTTCAGGCATTCTGGTTAGAGGTAATTCAAACTCTTCAGTGTGTGACAGGCTTACCACTCCCCTTAGACCCTATCCATTATTTACTAGGGCTCCCTTTTCCAGGTGTTTCTAAACTAACTAAACATCTAATCTCATATATCCTTCTAGTGGCTAAAAGGGCTATACCGTTGTGTTGGCTGTCAACTACTCCTCCTTCCCAATTACAATTTTTGCAACTTGTAGCGGAGATCAGAAGAATGGAATACCTTACTGCCACTGTTCATGACACAGTTTCCCAATTTGACACAATTTGGGAGCCCTGGGATCAATCTGGCTATGAGGATCACATAGACTGATCTCATTACTGGAGTCTACTGTGTTGTTGTGGATCGTATATGCTTTTCATTATTATGCTCTCCTGTAGGTCCCTCTATTATAAGACGGCATTCTAATATATATGCCCTATACTATGTACTTCTGCTTTTATTAATCTTTAATATCATGACTTTCATAGTACGTTTGAAATTTTCACGGCTATTTGTCCTCATGCTCTGATATTTTGTGATGTATGTTATATATGCTGCTGTATATCTGTTTTTCTTTTTCCTTCTAAACTAATAATAAAAAATACAATTATAAAAAAAAGAAAAAGAGAAAGCAATTTGAGCAGGTATGTGTATATGAAAAAAATCTAAACTTTTATTTTTAAATGCAGGCAGTGTAAGTATCTGAATATGACTTGCTATCAGCCTTTTGCAAATCCCTTGCAGTTCTTTGCACAGCAGAGCTCAGACTAGGAAAGGAAGAAGCAACACAAGGAGCAGATCAGTTGAGCTTCAGTGCTATTGTGCTAATAAAGGCCATGCAGATAGTAGTAGAGAGGAGAGTGACATAGAGATATGTTCATCTGTTTGCTGCTTCTCATTTTACCATACAGGAGTTGATTTGCTAAGACTTGAGAGCGCAAAATCAAGTGCAGCTGTGCATGGTAGAGATGCATTGCTGTCCTCCTTCTTTTAAGTGCACCCTGCATTATTTTGATTGGATCAGGCACACTTTGCATTTTCTTTTGGGGCAGGACCTGTATGGGGATTGGCCACTAATTATTAGGACCCACCCTGGCTCCCTATAAAGCCAAGTGATTATATTGTTTGTGTGCCATTCACAAATGCTATTGCTATCTGACACTTCATCTGTCTTCCACTGTGTCTCTTGCAGCAGTAGGTCTCTGTTGCACCTTATATATATATTTTTTTTTGTTTCTTTGTACTATCAATCTCTGACTTGCCATTTTTTCTAATGTTGGGCAACTCTATATGTGTTTTTTATACAGGTGTCCCCAGAGTGTCAATTTGGGGTTTTCCCAGCTCTTTGGTACGATGCTTTGTGACTATGATCTCTTAAGAACGCTTTATGAATGTGATCATCAGTATTCACAGTTTTTGGTACATAATTTAGACATTTGTATCTATTATTTGTGTACACCCCTGTAAATGCAATGTTTTTTCTGGTTCTGACATGTCATACTGATTGATTATAACACTTATCTTCCTTTTTCATTTTGGGTTCATAGATTGTTCTGATTGGGCATTAACTATTTCTCCAATGCATGCAAATACATACATTTGTTGCATGCAAGACCAACACCGTTTTTTTTAATACCATTTGGGCTCAAGACCTTTGTGATGTGCCTTTGGCACAAGTAAGTTGTTACCTTTATCATATTTTGTGGTTTGGGTATGTTATAAGAAGCCAAAACGATTACTATTCTTATAAATCTAAAATCTTTATTAGCGGCCACTTGTCCCTTGAGCTCCTCTCTACCTGCCTGGCTGTCTGGCTGCCTGGCGGGATCCCGAAGTGTCCTCTGATTGGGATGGTCCCCACCATCAACACTGTGAGTGTGTCTATCAAGCACTTCTATTATGATGATCTCTTACCATATCCTTTTTTATGTACTATTGTCTTTGAAATTATATATTTGTATTTTTTTGGTTATTATATTGTCTTTTGTAGAGTTTACCCATCGCATTAACACCCTGAAGAAGACAAAGGAATTTGTAATGCATTGGGGTCCATTTCTATACCTATGACCTCTGTCGGGTCTTTGTAAACTGGTTGATGGGTATTTATATGTTTTCCAATTTGACATGTATTTGGGGTCTGTATGTTTTTAACCACCTTATTCCCTTTTAACAAATTTGTACAATAAACTTTTTGTATTATATTTGTGCCTTTAAAGTCCCATCCATAGTAAATTTCCCTTTTGTAACTCACTCAGGCATGTGGCACTGTTTTTTGGTATTGGCGATCTATTTGATATTATTAATCTATATGGACATGTTTAGTTTCAGATCGATTCTTTAAGTTACCAATTTAGTTTTGTTGCATTCGTAACAAAATTAATTTAATTTAGTTTTGTTTTGTTTCGTTTGTTAGTTTTCAACTGCATTTAAATTTTTTCTAATGGATTTGAAGTATTCGAATCGAATTTGAATCGAAAAGATCGAATCCATTCAAATTCATTGTGAAGATGTGAAGAATATCTGGTTATTAAGGAGCAGGACAACTGCTCTTTAATTGTTCTAGACAACCAATAACTTTTCATCTGACATTCCCCACTGACAGAATAATATAAACAAACCATTGCTGGCATTAAAAATATTACATACCGTATTTATTGGCGTATAACACGCACAGGTGTATAACACGCACCCGAATTTTAAGAGAGAAGCTTAAGGAAAAAATGTTTTCACAGCCCCCTTTACAGTACACAGTCCCCCTCCCCCTGCACAGTACACAGTCCCCCATCCAGTACACAGCCCCCCAATCCAGAACACAGCCCCCATCCAGTATACAGCCCCCTCCCCAGTGCATAGCCCCCCATCCAGTACACCCCCCCCTCCCCAGTACACAGCCCCCATCCATTATACAGCCCCCCTCCCCAGTATACAGCCCCCATCCATTATACAACCCCCCTCCCCAGTACATAGCCCCCATCCATTATACAGGCCCCCTCCCCAGTATACAGCCCCCATCCAGTATACAGCCCCCCCATCCAGTATACAGCAACCCTTCCCAGTACTCAGCGCCCAGCCAGTATACAGCCCCCTCCCCAGTACACAGCTCCCCGTCCAGTATACAGCCCCCTCCCCAGTACACAGCCCCCATCCATTATACAGCCCCCTAACCAGTATACAGCCCCCTCCCCAGTACACAGCCCCCCCATCCATTATACAGCCCCCCTCCCCAGTATACAGCCCCCATCCAGTATACAGCCCCCCTCCCCAGTACACAGTCCCTCATCCAGTATACAGCTCCCTCCCTACACTCCCAGGAGACCCCCAGTCTCCTGGGACAGCACTGCCAGCATACTCTACAGTAAAGAAAAAAATTACTGCCAGCCCCTTCCACACTGCTCCTCCTATGTCACTCATATTGTAAAATGAAGCTTCCATATACCTCAATATCTCTGTTTTTTCCACTGACCTGGTCACATGACTGCTCTCCTCTGACATTACATAGATGGTCATGTGACCGCTCTCCTTCTCCAATCTAAAGCTACACTCAGAGGAGGGGGAGAGGGAGGAGGAGAGCAGCCAGAAAAATGGAGCTATTGAGATATTTACAAGTAGGGATGAGCTTCAAGTCCGAGTCAAACTCATGTTCGACTTGAACATCGGCTGTTTGCAAGTTCGCCGAACAGCGAACAATTTGGGGTGTTCGCAGCAAATTCGAATGGCGCGGAACACCCTTTAAAAGTCTATGGGAGAAATCAAAAGTGCTAATTTTAAAGGCTTATATTCATGGTATTGTCATAAAAAATGTTTGGGGACCTGGGTCCTGCCCCAGGGGACATGGATCAATGCAAAAAAAGTTTTAAAAACGGCCGTTTTTTCAGGAGCAGTGATTTTAATAATGCTTAAAGTGAAACAATAAAAGTGAAATATCCCTTTAAATTTCGTACCTGGGGGGTGTCTATAGTATGCCTGTAAAGGGGCGCATGTTTCCCGTGTTTAGAATAGTCTGACAGCAAAATGACATTTCAAAGGAAAAAAAGTCATTTAAACTACTCGCGGCTATTAATGAATTGCCGGTCCAACAATACACATAAAAGTTCATTGATAAAAATGGCATGGGAATTCCCCACAGGGGAAAATCAAACCAAATTTAAAAAAAAAAGACGTGGGTGGCCTCCCTAAATTCCATTCCAGGCCCTTCAGGTCTGGTATGGATATTAAGGGGAACCCCGGCCAAAATAAAAAAAAAAATGGCGTGGGGTCCCCCTCAAAATCTATACCAGACCCTTCAGGTCTGGTATGGATTTTAAGGGAAACCCCACGCCAAAATAAAAAAAAAAGTGGCGTGGGGTCCCCCTAAAAATCCATACCAGACCCTTATCCTGGCAGGGCGCAGGAAAAGAGGGGGGGCGAGAGAGCGCCCCCCCCTGAACCATACATACCACATGCCCTCAACATTGGGAGGGTGCTTTGGGGTAGCCCCCCAAAACACCTTGTCCCCATGTTGATGAGGACAAGGGCCTCATCCCCACAACCTTGGCCGGTGGTTGTGGGGGTCTGCGGGCGGAGGGCTTATCGGAATCTGGAAGCCCCCTTTAACAAGGGGACCCCCAGATCCCGGCCCTCCCCCCTGTGTGAAATGGTAAAGGGATACTTGTACCCCTACTATTTCACTAAAAAAGTGTCAAAAATGTAAAAATGACAAGAGACAGTTTTTGACAATTTCTTTATTTAAATGCTTCTTCTTTCTTCTTTCTTCTATCTACCTTTGGTTTCTTTCTCCATCTTCTTCTTCTTCTGGTTCTTCTGGTTCTTCTGGTTCTTCCTCCGGTGTTCTCGTCCGGCATCTTCCTCCGCGGCGTCAGCGTCTTCTTCCCTTCTTCTCTGGGCCGCTCTGCATCCATGATGGCATGGAGGGAGGCTCCCGCTGTGTGACGCTTCTCTCTTCATATTCTTCTCTTCATCTTCTTCTCTTCATCTTCTTTTCAGGCCGCTCCGCATCCATGGAGGGAGGCTCCGACTGTGTGACGCTTCTCCTCTTCTGACGGTTCTTAAATAATGGGGGGCGGGGCCACCCAGTGACCCCGCCCCCTCTGACACACGGTGACTTGACGGGACTTCCCTGTGGCATTCCCTATGATGTCAGAGGGGGCGGGGTCACCGTTACGTAACCTCGCCCCCTTCTGACGTCACAGGGAATGCCACAGGGAAGTCTCCGTCAAGTCCCCGTGCGTCAGAAGGGTCACCGGGTTGCCCCGCCCCCCATTATTTAAGAACCATCAGAAGAGGAGAAGCGTCACACAGTGGGAGCCTTCCTCCATGCCATCATGGATGCGGAGCGGCCCGAGGAGAAGAAGAGAAGAAGACGACGATGCTGCGGAGGAAGATGACGGACAAGAACACTGGAGGAAGAACCAGAAGAACCAGAAGAAGAAGAAGATGGAGGAAGAAACTGAAGGAAGATAGAAGAAAGAAGAAAGAAGAAAGAAGATAGAAGAAAGAAGAAGCATCTAAATAAAGCAATTGTCAAAAACTGATGATGAAGAGAAGAGAAAAAGATGAAGAGAAGAAGATGAAGAGAGAAGCGTCACACAGCGGGAGCCTCCCTCCATGCCTTCATGGATGCGGAGCGGCCCGAGGAGAAGAAGGGAAGAAGGCGCCCATGCTGCGGAGGAAGATGTCGGACAAGAACACCGGAGGAAGAACCAGAAGAACCAGAAGAACCAGAAGAAGAAGAAGATGGAGGAAGAAACCGAAGGAAGATAGAAGAAAGAAGAAAGAAGATAGAAGAAAGAAGAAGCATTTAAATAAAGGAATTGTCAAAAACTGTCTCTTGTCATTTTTAACATTTTTGACAGTTTTTTTGTGAAATGGTAGGGGCACTTTTGTACCCCCTTACCATTTCGCACAGGGGGGAGGGCCAGGATCTGGGGGTCCCCTTGTTAAAGGGGGCTTCCAGATTCCGATAAGCCCCCCCACCCGCAGACCCCCACAACCACCGGCCAGGGTTGTGGGGATGAGGCCCTTGTCCTCATTAACATGGGGACAAGGTGTTTTGGGGGGCTACCCCAAAGCACCCTCCCAATGTTGAGGGCATGTGGCCTGGTACGGTTCAGGAGGGGGGGGCGCTCTCTCATCCCCCCCTCTTTTCCTGCGGCCTGCCAGGTTGCGTGCTCGGATAAGGGTCTGGTATGGATTTTTAGGGGGACCCCATGCCATTTTTTTAAAATTTTGGCACAGAATTCCCCTCAAAATCCATACCAGACCTGAAGGGTCTGGTATAGATTTTGAGGGGGATCCCACGCAATTTTTTAAAAATTTTGTCCGGGGTTCCCCTTAATATCCATACCAGACCTGAAGGGCCTGGTATTGTATTTAGGGGGACCCCCACGTCATTTTTTTTTTTAATTTTGGTTCGGGGTTCCCCTGTGGGGAATTCCCATGCCGTTTTTATCAATGAACTTTTACGTGTATTGTCGGACCGGCAATTCATTAATAGCCGCGAGTAGTTTTAAATGACTTTTTTTCCTTTGAAATGTCATTTTGCTGTCAGACTGTTCTAAACACGCGAAACATGCGCCACTTTACAGGCATACTATAGACACCCCCTAGGTACGAAATTTAAAGGGATATTACACTTTTATTGTTTCACTTTAAGCATTATTAAAATCACTGCTCCTGAAAAAACGGACGTTTTTAAAACTTTTTTTGCATTGATCCTTGTCCCCTGGGGCAGAACCCAGGTCCCCAAACACTTTTTATGACAATAACTTGCATATAAGCCTTTAAAATTAGCACTTTTGATTATTCATGTTCCATAGACTTTACCGGTGTTCGCGTGTTCGAACAAATTTTTTGGTTCTGGTGCAAACCGAACGGGGGGTGTTCTGCTCATCCCTATATACAAGCTTCGTTTTACAGAGACACTGACACAGGAGGAGCAGCATAGGAGAAGGGGCTGACAAGTGATTTTTTTCTTAACTTTAGACTATGCAGGCAGCGCTGTCCCAGGGCCAGGAGAGGCGGGATGGCCGGCCTGACACCCCCCAATGGGTGGCTCCTGGGGCAGACCGCCCAATCATCGCCCCCTGTTGGTAAAACATGATATCAGCATATAACAGGCAGGCACTGTTTACCCTCTGTTTTCTGGGTAAAAAAGTGTGAATGAATGAATGAATGAATGAATGATTTGTAAAGCGCTGCAATTGCGAACTGAATCGCCTCAAGGCGCTAGATGTATTCTCTGTAGCAAGCTTCTAGAAAAGGAAGGTCTTTAGTTTTTTCCTGAAGGCCTGGTGGTTTTCTTCCATGCGGAGGTTGGTTGGGAGAGCATTCCATAGTCGAGGTCCTTGGACTGCAAATCTACGTTCTCCCTTTGCTTTGTAGCGGTATTTGGGAATGATGAGGAGGTTTTGGTTAGCTGATCGAAGACTGCGATTCGGTGTGTAGTGTTTTATTTTTTCCCGGAGATATTGCGGAGCGTTTCCTTGTATGCATTTATGGGTGAGGCAGAGGGTCTTGAATATGATCCGATTCTTCACAGTTAGCCAATGTAGGCTTTTTAGGGATGGGGAGATGGATTCCCAGGGCTTTTTTCCTGTTAACAGTCTTGCCGCCGTATTTTGGATGAGTTGCAAGCGCGCAAGCTGATATTGGGGTAGACCTACGTAGAGGGAATTTGCGTAGTCGAGTCGGGAATTGATGATTGTTCCCACAACTGCCGCTTTGTCCTCTTCAGGGATGAAGGGGATGAGTCTGCGAAGCAGGCGGAGGAGGTGGTGGGATCCGCTCACCACCGATCCTATTTGTGCATCCATTGTCATTCCTGAGTCAAAGATGACTCCGAGACTCTTGACTTTGGTGCTGGGGGAGATGGTCTGTCCGAGGATGGAGGGTGGTGTCCACGGAGTCTTAATTTTGGAATTTTTGTTGGCTTGCAGGAGAAGAAGTTCTGTTTTTGATCCGTTGAGTTTGAGGGAGCTAGTGGTCATCCAGTCATTGATTAAAGTGAGGCATTTCTGTAGTTGCTGATGATGATCTTTTTGTCCGTTAATGCGAAGGTAGAGTTGGGTGTCGTCTGTGTATGAGTGGAAGCAGAGGTCTGTTTTCCTGATGATATTGAGAAGCGGGCGGATGTAGATGTTAAATAGCACTGGTGACAAGGGTGAGCCCTGAGGGACTCCACAGGAGACTGCCCGAGATTCCGAGGTGAATGTTCCTAGTTTCACTGTCTGAGAGCGATTCTCTAAGAAGGATGTAAACCATTTTAGGGCAGAATCTGTGGCTCCTGCAACTTCTGAGAGGCGGACAAGTAAAGTATTGTGGTCCACTGTATCGAATGCTGCGCTGAGGTCTAACAGTACCAGGAGACTCGGTTCTCCGTCATCTGCTGCTTCGAGGGCGTCGTCCCATATTTTGAGAAGTGCTGTTTCTGTGCCATGGCCTGGGCGGAAGCCTGATTGCAGAGGGCCCAGGAGGTGGTGTGTCTCCAGGTGGTGTTGTAGCTGCTGTACTACTGCTTTCTCTATAATCTTGGAGATGGTGTTGAGGCTTGTTATTGGTCTGCGGCAGTTAGGGTCTTTAGGGTCGAGATTAGGTTTCTTTAGCAGGGGTTTGACGATGCCTTGCTTGAGGGAGGTTGGCACAGTCCCTTCTTTGAATGATTGATTTATGAGATGTGTTAGGGTGGGGGCCAGGATGTCGGAACATTCTTTGAACAATTTGGTGGGGATGATGTCGTTCGGTGATGTGCTGTCGCGAAGGCTTCCGATGATGTTTTTAGTCGTGTCCGTAGTGATTGGGGACAAAAAGAACTTCGGTGGTTGAGTGATGTTCGTGTCGATATGCTCTTTTTGCATTGGTTGGGTGAGGTTGGTTGTTATTTTCTGATGAATTGCTTTCCGAATGTTGTCGATTTTGTCGATGAAGAAATCTGATAACTCATTGCAGAATTCTTGAGTATCGTTTGCAGGGGGCTCTAGGCAGGTCGGGTTCATTGATTGAGCAACTATTTTGAAAAGTTCCCGTGGGCGGTTTAAGGCGGATGAGATGGTGTCTGCAAAATGTTCTTTTTTGGCTTTGAAGATTGCCTTGTGGTATTTCACCGTGAGTGCTTTGTAGTTAGCATGGTTTTCCTTGGTGGGATTTCTTCTCCAAGTTCTCTCAGCTCTTCTGCGTTCTTGCTTGAGTAGGGTGAGAGTGCCATTAAACCAACTCGAGTTTTTGCGGACGGGTGTTCTGCGTTTTGGCGCCACGGAGTCTGCTGTTTGTAGTAAAACATTGTTTAGGGAGTTGAGTGTTTGTTCCGTTGAGAGGTTTGGGTTTAGCAGAAGAATTTTGCTCGACAATGTAGTTTTGAAGAGTTCAGAGTGTAGTTTCTTCTGAGATCTATTCCAGTGTGTTGCTGTTGCCCGTTTCTGTTTCCGGAGGATGGTGTTAGTGGTGATTTTAAATTTGATAGCATGGTGGTCCGTCCATGGTAGTGGAGTGTTGTCGAATACGTCGATGTCCATATTCTGTTTGAAGATGAGATCTAAAGTGTGTCCTGAACCGTGCGTAGGAGCATTTATCAGTTGTTGCAGGCCAAGTTCTTCCATTTGGTTAACGCAGGCGGTTGCAATAGGGTCTTGGGCAGAGTTTGCCCACAGATTGAAATCCCCAAGTACCATAAGGTTTTTGGTTTTCAAGGTGTGCATTGAGAAGAATTCAGTGAGCGGCGTGAGGAGATTGGTCTTTGGTCCTGGTGGTCTGTAGCATAGTAGTATGTGAATGGTGTCTTGAGGTGTTGTTTGAAGATGCAGTGAGAGTGTTTCCATGAAAGGCACTGAGTTCTGTAAGTTTGGTTTGGTGAACCCCAGGTGCGATTTGAAAATCACTGCTAGACCTCCTCCTTTTTTTCCTATTCTATGCTCAGATAGGATACTGTAGTTCTTGGGCACCAATTCAGTTAGGATGGTGTTGCAGTCGGAAGTTAGCCAGCTTTCTGTAATGAAGAGGCAGTCTATGTTGTTTTCGATGATGAAATCGCGGATTTCCAGCCTGTGCTTGACTGCAGATCTGGTGTTGATCAGGGCGCATGCTAGTTGTTGTGGTTGGATCGGTGTCTCCCTGCCTTTGATGGTTGATTGTGGGTTGGTCCTTAGTAATTGTTCTTTTTTTAGTCTTTTTTGCGTGGTGGTCGGTAAAGTTGCGGCCGTGTTTCTTAGCCTGTGGAGGGTGTCTGCTGTGTACTTGAAGTTGCACATGATGCGGAAGGCGGCGTTGCTAGAAGGAAAGGTGTTATGAAGAAGGCACTGGTGCGGCGATGATACCCTTGCAGGGGGATGGAGGGATCGGATGGCTAACCACTGCTCTGGAGTGGTGAGAGTGACGGCTGAGTGTTGGAGCGGAGGTACTGGAGGGAGGTGAGGCTGCCTACCTCCCTCTCGTTGATCCAGAGGAAGGCAAAAAAAACCCCTGGCTGCGTTGGCCAATGGTGCAGTCGAGGAAAAAATTCCTTCCTGACCCCCCGAGGGGCGATCGGACAAGGGCCCCTGGATCAACTACTAGAGTGCCCCCGGTGGCTTACCTGTGCTGATGGTCCCGAAGATGGAGGGGGAGCTGGCGTTACTTACAGTAGGTGGTGCGGTGGCTGCGTCTCAGGCGATTTGAGGTAGACTAGCCTCCGGTGAATCTCTAGTGCCCCCGCAGTGAGGTCCAGTAGCAGGAGGGGTGATTCCCGGTGCAGAGGGGCACGGGGCTCTGTTGGACAACAGTGAGGGGGTTGTGGTGGCAAGCTGACTGGGGCTAGGCTGCAGCCGTGGTCAGTCCCACCGACTCTAGCGGCTAGAACGTGGTGATTGAGACCGCGGCTGCGGTGGAGGCCACAGAGGGGGGGGGCTGGCTAATGGAGGGACCAGGGGGAGGTGGGTCCAATCGGGCGGTGATGTGGCTGGGGGCTGATGGCCTCAGGAGGGGGTCCTGAGTGTATTATGCGCCCATAAATACGGTACTTAAAAAAAAAAACAGCTTGAGGGTCCCCATTCAATCCATACCAGACCCTTATCTGAGCATTCAGCCTGACAGGTCAGGAAAGGAGGGGATGAGCGAGCGCCCCCCCCCAAACCATACCAGGCCTAATGCCATCAACATTGGGGGTTCTTTGAGGCAGGGGGGCTCCCCCAAAGCACCTTGTCCATATGTAGATAGGTCCCCACCACCCTGAACGGCACCACCACTGACCCAAAAAAAAAAGAAGAGTTCCAAACTAGTTGCATGCCTCTCGGCATCTGATATTTCCAGTTTCCACTGGGAGTAAATAAACAAATGGGCAGGGTCGGGTCACCCAATGACAGTTGACCTCGCCCTTTGTTTATTTACCATCAGCACTGGGAGCCAGAGATGTCAGTCGGCGGGTGCCTAGTGAAGCTAAATAAAGAAAGGGTGGGGTCATCTGATTTTACTGGTTACCCCGTTCCTTTGTTTACTTACCCTCCATGGGAACCAGACAGGTCAGATGCCAAGAGGTAAGCGACGAGTGTGGAACTCTTATTTTGGGGGGGGGGGTTGGCAGTGGTGTTCATCACGATTAATTCTGGATTCACTTTGGGGGACATTGTTTTGCTTTTTTTTGTTTGTTTTGTGCTCGTTTTTTTTCTTTTTTTATAAAGGACTTGTCGACAACTGTGTTTTTATTTGTTTTTGACACTTTTTTGGTGAATAAGTACCCCATACTCATTCACATGGAGGGGTGGAATCTGGGGGTCCACTTGTTAAAGACAGCTTCCATAATCCAATAAGCTTCCCACCCACAGACCCCCACAACCACCACCCAGGGTTGTGAGGAAGAGGCCCTTGTCAACATCAACATGGGGGCAAGGTGCTTTGAGGAGAGTCCCCCTTCCTCAAAGCACCCCCCATTTTGAGGGTATTTGGCTTGATAGGGTTCAGGAGGGGGGGGGCGCACACTTGTTCCCCCCCCCCTTTTCTGGCCCGCCTTTTTTTAATTTTGGCATGGGGGTCCCCTTAAAATCCATCCCAGACCTAATTTCATTTTGAATATACAAAACAGATGCTGGAGATACAAAACAAATTCCGAAATTCTTTTTGTATCTTTAGTAAGGATGAGCTCCGGCGTGTTCGCACAGCCCACATGCAGAGCCCGCCAGGAAGTCGGCGCTGCGCTAATCACAGGCAGTGAGACATTTTCCCGATGTGCAGCAGCAGAGATTGGGAAACGTCTCACTGCCTGTGATTAACGCAG
Source organism: Aquarana catesbeiana (assembly GCF_042186555.1). Taxonomy (NCBI): domain Eukaryota; kingdom Metazoa; phylum Chordata; class Amphibia; order Anura; family Ranidae; genus Aquarana; species Aquarana catesbeiana. Next base: position 173,545,312 of record NC_133324.1, read on the forward strand.
CGCCGTGCCGACTTCCTGGCGGCTCGGCACGTGGAGTGTGCGAACACGCCGGATTTCATCCTTAATCTTTAGCATTCGTTTTGTGTATTTGGATTGAAATAGCATTAAAAAAAAAAATCAAAGATAGGAAATTAATTTCTGAATTTGTTTCATATTTTAGTCATTTGTTTTATTCACAATAGCTGGTTAAGGACTGGCCAGCCGTGGCGTCCTTAGCAACCCTGACTCACCTGCTGTCAACGAGATTCCCCGCTGACAGCAGAATGTAAACAAAGCTATTGCTTGCATTAAAATTAATAAAGAAAAAATGTGTGGTTCCCTCCAATCAATACCAGGCCCTTCGGGTCTGGTATGGATTTTGAGGAGAACTCCACGCTAAAATGTAAAACATAACGACTAATGACACCCCCCCCGAAATCCATACCAGGCCCTTCGGCTCAAGAAAAAAAAAAAGTTGACCCCACACGCTGTTTTTTTACTTGTTTTTTTTTAATGCCAGCACTGGTTTGTTTATATTCATTCAGATGCTTCTGACATTCGAATGAAACAAATGAATTTCGTTAATGTTTATTTTGGATTCATTGAAATTTGTTACCGTTGTACTCGGAAATTCGGGCACATCCGAATTTCCGAATAATGAAAATTTTGTCAGAATTTTAATTTAGAACAATAGGAACTGCACATGACTAGCCCTAAACTGTGTTCTGGGTCAGTAATTAATAAGGTTTGGAAACCACGGATTGACAAATGACAATCTTTCACTGAAATTTCAGCTGTTTTTCTGTCATCTTAAATTATTTATTTGAATACTAGTAATGCTAACCAATAAAAAGTAGGCATATGATTCTATTCTGACTTTGCTTACTACAAACAGTAAATGGGACTTTCACCAAACGTTTTTACTGTCATTTGAAGCACATACACAAAGAAGATTCACCTGCAGGGAATGTTTGGTAAATCTAATTTTCACTGCTTTATAAATATACCCATTCATCGTGAAAGTAAAAGAGAGTTTCATAGAACTATTGAACCTGGAACTCTGGTAATGCAGGGCTGGGCAGTGAATTTCCAACATGCTCAGCCAGAACGGCAATCTCTGAATTGAATAGCCATTGTCAGTACCTTGATACTCCTTTCAGGCGGCAAAATGTTCAAAACCATGTTATTTCTCTGGCTACCGAAAGCTTGTTTTCTGCATTTTCTTCCAGAAATCATGATCTTTGACAATTTAAAATATATCTGTGCCTTAGAAGAATGGCATTAGGTTGCTAAGGCATGTTGAATCATAAACGATTTCCATAAAACACTTTTTGCACATGTTTTCATCCCATGTTGCATATAAGTGCTTCTGATCTCTTCTGTTTTTTTAAGCCACTTCCTGTCCACAATCTCTTGCTGCAGTGCATTTTATTACCCTATTTTACTGGCCAACACTTACCACCAATGGATTCTGCTCCCACTAGCCAATATATAAGGGCATTTTTCCTACTGAGGCCCAATGTAAGGAGGTTCTGCACTTTTCCACAAATCATCACCAACCAATGTAAGGGGAGAATTTTTCCACTGACCACCAATGTAAGAGGGCATTTTTCTACTGCCTAACAATGTAAGGGGACATTTTTACATGGACCACCAATGTAAGGGTGCCTTTAACTGTACAATTTTCACTGTCAGCATTTCTTTTCTGGGCATTATTATTCATTCCATAATATAATTATTGCTATTTTTTAAATGCATTGCAGAGGAGTGTTAAAAAATGGCTCCACCCTGGCTGTCAATATGCTAAATAAAACACCACATCTTCTATTCTTTATTCCTATATCTACAACATACTAATGTAGCACCCTCTAGTGTGTGTTACTAGTGGTGAGAGTAGGAAAGACATGGTTCTGGTTCTGGGTTAGACCTGAGTCATTAAATCTGGGTCAGGGTTACTAGAGGCCGGGGCTGGATGACTTATCATGGTAGTTCTCTGGTCCCCCCCCCCCGTTTCTAGGATATTGGAGAATGTTTTAGAACTAGTGGGTGAAGGCTGGGGGGGGGGGGCTGCCATGAATATATATGGACCCTCAGCAAATCCCCAGGAACGGGCCTGGCAGGGCACTGAGAAACCCATAAATAGACATGGGCCATGCCAGCAAGATGGAGAAACAGTGCTGATGGAGGCTGTCAGTGGACCATTTGGAGACCCCTTACCGTGGGGGGTTTACCATGTGTTGGAGCTCAGGAGGCTGGCCTGGGGGGATCCCACCACAGGAGGCAGTTGGAGAGACAGTGAGTAGATTAGCATGGTGCAGGGACAGACAAGGGGAGAGACTGCCAGCTGAACCAGTAACATTGGTGTGCCAAGTCTTCATCCAAACTTATAAAGGGGAGTCTCCATGTGTGTGTGTCAGTCGGGCAGGACTGGGAAAAGAAACAGCCAGGTGTGGCGGGTGGCACAGCGGGTGAGGAAGGCTAGCATTTTATGCAGCAGTAGAACTGGGCTCAGTGTCTACAAGGAAGTGTTTGATGTGATGGAAGTAAAGACAGCACAAGCCATTACTGTACAGAAGCCATGTTCATTGAATAATACCCAGCAGGAAGAGGAAACACCACACAGAAAGAAATACAACAGAGATGCACCACAGAGTTTCATTTAAAGAAACATAACATCCATAACATCTCCCCCTTTTAGTGTTAATAAATGAACATTGTGAAATTCAAATAAGACACAGCAATAACACATTCTATAGGTTAAGTCTCATAGGTGGTTTTGAACATCTACCACTATAAGTGAAGACTGGACCTTGTGCAAGGATTCCTTTAGCCCTCTCTGAAGTTTCTGGGCTCCTCTCATTACGTACTGGCATGCTCTGCTCTTGACAGCTGTCAGGTATACTTGCTTGCCCAGAACTGTCATTGCCATTGCTATGAGGCATCGCCTCTGTACATGCCTCACTGTCAATGGGTGAGTATGTCCTTATAACACTGGGTGAGTCTGACGTATCAAAAGGATACTAAGATTCGGGGTGCTGTGCCACTCTCAAATTCACTTGATTGTGGCGATTGAGAGTTCCTTTAACATCCACAAGATAGGAGCGTGGTGCAACCTTTTGCAGACAAGTACCCATTCTCCAATGGCCTGTTTGATCCCCAAGTAATGTTTTCATACGGATTTAATCCCCAATATTCAATTCTGGCAAATCTCTGGCTGATGTGTCATATTGTGCCTTTGACATTTGTCTCTTGACCAGTTGCCGACCACCTCACGACGATATACGTCAGCAGAATGGCACAGGCAGGCAGAATCACGTACCTGATCGGACCCCCCCCCCCCCGTGCCCGAGGTGGTCGGCTTCTGTCTGGGAGCGTGAGGGGGAGGCCATCCATTCATGGCCCCCCTCGTGATCGCTCCCAGCCAATGAGAATCTTCCTCTGCCTCAGTATAGTAAACAGAGGCAGAGGAAGTGATGTCATCGCTCCTCGGCTCGTTATTTTACGTTCCGGCGCCGAGGAGAGAAGACATCCATGTGAGTATAAAACACACACAGTAGAACGTGCCAGGCATACATTACACCCCCCATCACCCCCTGATCACCCCCCAATCACCCCCCCCCCGTCACACTGACACCAAGCAGTTTTTGTTTTTTTTTATTACTGCATTGGTGTCAGTTTGTGACAGTTAGTGTGGTAGGGCAGTTAGTATTAGCCCCCTTCAGGTCTAGGGTATTTGTTCAAACTAACCTCCACATGTCAGCCACCTCATTCAAAGTCCCACTTTTTCCTTCTTTTTGCATAGGGTACCCCCCTAATCCCCCTAATAAAGTTTTAACCCCTTGATCACCCCCCCGTTGCCAGTGTCACTAAGCGATCATTTTTCTGATCGCTGTATTAGTGACGCTAGTTAGGGAGGTAAATATATAGGTTCGCCGTCAGCGTTTTATAGTGTCAGGGACCCCCATATACTACCTAATGAAGGTTTTAACCCCTTGATTGCCCCCTAGTTAACCCTTTCACCAGTGATCACTGTATAACTGTTACGGGTGACGCTGGTTAGTTCGCTTATTTTTTATAGTGTCAGGGCACCCGCCGTTTATTACCGAATAAAGGTTTAGCCCCCTGATCGCCCGGCGGTGATAACCTAGGTTTTAGGGTCAGATAGGGTCTGCGTCGCCCCAGGCAGTGTCAGGTTAGCGCCAGTACTGCTAACACCCACGCACGCAGCATACACCTCCCTTAGTGGTATAGTATCTGAACGGATCAATATCTGATCCGATCAGATCTATACTAGCGTATAGATCTGCGTCCCCAGCAGTTTAGGGTTCCTAAAAACGCAGCGTTAGCAGGATCAGCCCAGATACCTGCTAGCACCTGCGTTTTGCCCCTCCACCCGGCCCAACCCAGCCCACCCAAGTGTAGTATTGATCGATCACTGTCACTTACAAAACACTAAACGCATAGTCAGGCCTGATCCCTGCGATCGCTAACAGTTTTTTTGGTGAACTGGCAAGCACCAGCCCCAGGCAGCGTCAGGTTAGTGCCAGTAGCGCTAACACCCACGCACGCATCGTACACCTCCCTTAGTGGTATAGTATCTGAACGGATCAATATCTGATCTGATCAGATCTATACTAGCGTCCCCAGCAGTTTAGTGTTCCCAAAAACGCAGTGTTAGCAGGATCAGCCCAGATACCTGCTAGCACCTGCGTTTTGCCCCTCCGCCCGGCCCAGCCCACCCAAGTGCAGTATCGATCGATCACTGTCACTTACAAAACACTAAACGCATAACTGCAGCATTCGCAGAGTCAGGCCTGATCCCTGCGATCGCTAACAGTTTTTTTGGTAGCGTTTTGGTGAACTGGCAAGCACCAGCGGCCTAGTACATCCCGGTCGTAGTCAAACCAGCACTGCAGTAACACTTGGTGACGTGGCGAGTCCCATAAGTGCAATTCAAGCTGGTAAGGTGGCAAGCACAAGTAGTGTCCCGCTGCCACCAAGAAGAAGACAAACACAGGCCCGTCGTGCCCATAATGCCCCTCCTGCTGCATTCGCCAATCCTAATTGGGAACCCACCACTTCTGCAGCACCCGTACTTCGCCCAGTCACATCCCCAACGAAATGCAGTCGGTTGCATGAGAGGCATTTTCTTTATGTCCTCCCAAGTACCCCTACCCAATGAACCCCCCCCAAAAAGATGTCATGTCTGCAGCAAGCGCGGATATAGGTGTGACACGCGCTATTATTGTCCCTTCTGTCCTGACAATCCTGGTCTTTGCATTGGTGAATGTTTTGAACGCTACCATACACTAGTTGAGTATTAGCGTAGGGTACAGCATTGCACAGACTAGGCACACTTTCACAGGGTCTCCCAAGATGCCATCGCATTTTGAGAGACCCGAACCTGGAACTAGTTACAGTTACAAAAGTTACAGGTGATATATGCCGAAGCATGGGGGCAGCAGGGGTGGAGGAGCGATTTGCTCCTACCTTTTCCGGGAGGATGCCCCCCTGCTTCGGCATATATAAATGGTGCATGTATGCCCATCATTAGAAGTGGGTGGATGAAGGGCGGTATCAATTTCACTGCAGCTGCGTGACACTCAACTTGCCATTAAGGCTCTTGATGGGAGACCTCTACAGCCTGCCCATGTGACTCATGAGACTTTTCCATTGCCCATGGCCGTAGGGGCTCTTCACCATGAAATAATCCAATTCCAAGTTATTTCCTCACCTAGGTTTCGGCTGGTTATTGGTTATCCTTGGTTACAGAGGCACAACTCCTCTTTTGATTGGCTCTATGCTGAGCTTCTCTCCTGGTCGCCACAATACAAGACATGCATCCAGAAGGTAGCCAAGGTCCTGTGCACCTCTTGACTCTCCTCCGTGCGATTTTAGCAATGTCTTTGACAAAGGTCAAGCCGGTAGTTTGCCTCCACACCAGTCGTATGATTGCACAATTGACATTCAACCTGGCGCCATACCCCCTCGTGGCTGGGTTTACCCTTTGTCGGTCTTAGAGGATAAGGCCATGGAGGAGTATGTTGCAGACGCACTTTCTCGAGGTTTCATCCACAAATCCTCATCTCCTGCTGGTGCTGGATTCTTCTTTCTGAAGAAGAAGAGTGGTGAACTGAGACCTTGTATTGATTATAGGGGCCTCAATCGTTACACGATTAAGAATGCCTATCCAATTCTGTTGATTACGGAGCTATTTGGCAACCTCAATGGAGCAACGGTGTTCACAAAGCTTGATTTGAGAGGGGCATATAATCTTGTGGGGATTAAGGAGGGCGATGAGTGTAAAACTGCGTTTAATACCAGAACAGGCCATTATGAGTACCTCATAATGCCTTTTGGCCTTTGTAACGCCCCAGCAGTTTTCCAGGAATTTATTAAAGATGTCCTCTGAGATTTGTTGCAGTTATGTGTGGTGGTTTATCTCGATGATATCCTCATATTTTCCAAGTCCCTGGAGAGCCACCACACAGATGTCTGTCGTGTGCTTCAGAAACTAAGAGAGAACAATCTCCTTTTGTAAATTGAAGAAGTGTGAATTTCATTGTGAACAGCTTAATTTCCTGGGTTATGTCATTTCCACTGCTGGTTTTTCGATGAACCCAGCGAAACTTTCAGCAGTCCTACAGTGGCTCTGACCCGTGGGTTTACATCCTCTGCAGCGTTTTCTTGGCTTTGCCAACTATTATCGGAAGTTTATTCATAACTTCTCATCTCTGGTCAAGCCCCTGACTGATATGACCAGAAAGGACGGTAACCCACAGAGTTGGTCTCCGGAGTCCATTAAGGCCTTTGAGAGTCTCAAGGCTGCCTTTGTTTCTGCTCCTGTGTTGGCACATCCTGATCCTACGTTACCTTTTATCCTTGAGGTTGATGCTTCTGAGACTGGAGTTGCTGCCCTTCTGTCTCAACGTCCTACCTCTGAGAGCAAAACAAGTAAAAAGGCGCAAAGCACAATTACCTTCAACAAAACCAATTAGTCCAGAAGCTTAAAATAAACGAGAGAAATGCATGCAAATGTTCATGCATATGTGTTAGGAGGACATGAATGTAGGTCAGTCAGGGCGGCCACCGATGGAGCCAAAAGTGGGATCCAGCAAGCTAGAACAATAACAAGGAAAGGGGCGCCTCTGAATGTATATCACAAACAAATTTTATTAAAAAGAGCAATATCCACTTACATGAGGGTAGAAGAAGTTGCGTTCAGGTCAGTTGGCTGAGCAGTGGAACTACAAGTTGCAGCGGTTCCTGCAGGGGACGTGAGATCCAGAGATGGGAAATAGCTGGTGCAGCCAGATGCAGACTTTAGTAGTAATCAGTCCAACACATATCCTGTGTTTATCCTGGCGATTTCCTGGATATCAGGATAAGGGTTCCAGATAAGAGGACAGGAGAAGGGGGGGACGTCACTGCGACCGTAGAGCCGCGCTGCCGCTCACCGCTGTTGAAGGAGCGCCTCTGAGCTGTAACACGGCCGGCCATGTGAGAAACCAAAGCGAGGCTTGGAAGGCAAACAGAGCGTGGCACCCGGTGATGACGTCACATTAGTGCGACGCGTTTCTGAATCGGCTTGCCATTGATGGTAGAATGGCCGCATTCCTTTATCAAGCATAGGGGATAGGAAGGACTCGCTGGGTTTAAATAGTCCGGGGGGGGGGGGGCGGGCAGGGGGCGGGGCCAGGAAGTCCAAGAGACATGCAGAATCTGCGTATTGGGCAGCATTTGACAACAGGGGGAATAAGAACCTTACAGCAACATAGTTAAAAGGCCGTTATTACAGCAAGCACCAATAGAGGTGAAAGGATAATCATTTTAAATAGATGAAACAATGAGAAATATAATTAGTAAAAATAAAAATAAACATTGATGGGCATGAGAACCAAATATGTAATAAAATAAAAATATCATGCGATAATTAAAAGACAACTAGAGAAGCAAATACATAATTCGTTAAATGGGAAATCATTATTGCTGGTGGGCTATATATAATATATAATATAGTATGTTTAGACAATAGGTAGACCTTAGAATGTGTAAATACAGTAAATATGCAAATGGATAATAAATAAATAGGGGGGCTTAAACATAAAAAATTAAAAAGGAGGGGGGGAGGAAAATAGGGGGGGGGAGGTTTTTAAAGAATAAAATATCTACACACGCATAGGATGCGAATGCATGCATAGGCAAGTACGCATGCGTACACGATCATATGGGGAATGTATAAAGATACAGAGGTTGTGTGAGTGTGCATTCATGTATGCACACATGGACACATTAAATGGGGGGAAAAAAATATATATATATGGGGGAGGAGAGGGGGGAGGAGGAAAAACAGGGGAAAAAAAGAGGGGTAGGATCAGGGGGGTAGGGTAGGGAAGGTAAAAAAGGGGAGGGGGAAGGGAAAGAAAGGGGGGGGAGGAGAGAACTTGGGGGGGGGGGGGGAAACACAGTAGTCAATACTTACTATAGGAGCAATCGAGCCCACCACCCCCAAGATTAGAAAAGAGAAATAGAACCTGCGGTAAACAATAGTGGTAAAGTTATATGAGCGTGTATATGTGTGGAAGAAAAAACATCAGCAAGGGATATAAAAATGGGTTATTCGTATACATAGTACCCCTATCTTTATATATGAACATATTGGTAAGCAAGCAACAACAATTACAGGCAGCTGCATGTGTGTGTATATATGCTTATCAATAAGGTATGTGAAAATCATGTTGACTTTTTTTAGTGAAGAGGATAGTTTACAAGACAGTGGATAGGGATAAATGTACTCTCACCTGGCGGCCTAAATGAAGGGATAGAGATATCCACTGTCTTGTAAACTATCCTCTTCACTAAAAAAAGTCATCATGATTTTCACATACCTTATTGATGAGCATATATACACACACATGCAGCTGCCTGTAATTGTTGTTGCTTGCTTACCAATATGTTCATATATAAAGATAGGGGTACTATGTATACGAATAACTCATTTTTATATCCCTTGCTGATGTTTTTTCTTCCACACTTATACACGCTCATATAACTTTACCACTATTGTTTACCGCAGGTTCTATTTCTCTTTTCTAATCTTGGGGGTGGTGGGCTCGATTGCTCCTATAGTAAGTATTGACTACTGTGTTTCCCCCCCCCCCAAGTTCTCTCCCTCCCCCCCCTTTCTTTCCCTTCCCCCTCCCCTTTTTTACCTTCCCTACCCTACCCCCCTGATCCTACCCCTCTTTTTTCCCCTGTTTTTCCTCCTCCCCCCCCCTCCTCCCTCTCCTCCCCCCCCTCCTCCCTCTCCTCCCCCCTCTCCTCCCCCATATATATATATATATTTTTTCCCCCCATTTAATGTGTCCATGTGTGCATACATGAATGCACACTCACACAACCTCTGTATCTTTATACATTCCCCATATGATCGTGTACGCATGCGTACTTGCTATGCATGCATTCGCATCCTATGCGTGTGTAGATATTTTATTCTTTAAAAACCTCCCCCCCCCTATTTTCCTCCCCCCCCTCCTTTTTAATTTTTTATGTTTAAGCCCCCCTATTTATTTATTATCCATTTGCATATTTACTGTATTTACACATTCTAAGGTCTACCTATTGTCTAAACATACTATATTATATATTATATATAGCTCACCAGCAATAATGATTTCCCATTTAACGAATTATGTATTTGCTTCTCTAGTTGTCTTTTAATTATCGCATGATATTTTTATTTTATTACATATTTGGTTCTCATGCCCATCAATGTTTATTTTTATTTTTACTAATTATATTTCTCATTGTTTCATCTATTTAAAATGATTATCCTTTCACCTCTATTGGTGCTTGCTGTAATAACGGCCTTTTAACTATGTTGCTGTAAGGTTCTTATTCCCCCTGTTGTCAAATGCTGCCCAATACGCAGATTCTGCATGTTTCTTGGACTTCCTGGCCCCGCCCCCTGCCCGCCCCCCCCCGGACTATTTAAACCCAGCGAGTCCTTCCTATCCCCTATGCTTGATAAAGGAATGCGGCCATTCTACCATCAATGGCAAGCCGATTCAGAAACGCGTCGCACTAATGTGACGTCATCACCGGGTGCCACGCTCTGTTTGCCTTCCAAGCCTCGCTTTGGTCTCTCACACGGCCGGCCGTGTTACAGCTCAGAGGCGCTCCATCAAAAGCGGTGAGCGGCAGCGCGGCTCTATGGTCGCAGTGACGTCCCCCCCTTCTCCTGTCCTCTTATCTGGAACCCTTATCCTGATATCCAGGAAATCACCAGGATAAACACAGGATATGTGTTGGACTGATTACTACTAAAGTCTGCATCTGGCTGCACCAGCTATTTCCCATCTCTGGATCTCACATCCCCTGCAGGAACCGCTGCGACTTGTAGTTCCACTGCTCAGCCAACTGACCTGAACGCAACTTCTTCTAGCCTCATGTGAGTGGATATTGCTGTTTTTAATAAAATTTGTTTGTGATATACATTCAGAGGCGCCCCTTTCCTTGTTATTACCTCTGAGAGCGCTATACATTCTTGTGGCTACTTTTCAAGAAATTGTCACCTGCGGAGTGCAATTACAATATTGGTGACAGAGAGCTGTTAGCGATCATTTTAGCCCTGAAAGAATGGAGACATCTCCTCGAAGGTACCACTGTGCCAGTTCTCATTATTACTGACCATAAGAATCTCACACTCTTGTCTGAGGCTAAACGTTTCTCTCTCAGAAGGGCGCGATGGGCTCTTTTCTTGTCTAGTTTCAAATACATTGTCTCATTCTTACCCGGTACTAAGAATGTAAGGACTGACGCTTTGTCACGACAATTTTCCTCCACTTCCAAGATGGAGTCGGTTCCTGTGATTCCTCCTGAACGTATTCTGTCTGACGTATTTGCACCAGTCTCACTTCTCCTTTGGGTGACAAAATTCTTGCTGCTCAGGTCCATGCTCCTCCTGAGAAACCTTGTGACCACTGCTTTGTCTCAGAGAATCTCTGTATTGCCATGCTCCAGACTTACCATTCTCCCAAGGCTCCTGGCCACCCTGGGAAGAATCAACTGGTTTGGGCCATTTCCCAACAATTCTGGTGGCCTAGTCTAACGTGCTGATTTAACCGCCTTTGTAGCTGCCTGTTCCATGTGTGCTCAGAATTATGCCCTGTACTAGGGATGAGCCGAACACCCCCCTGTTCGGTTCACACCAGAACATGCGAACAGGCAAAAAATTAGTTCGAACACGCAAACACCGTTAAAGTCTATGGGACACGAACATGAATAATCAAAAGTGCTAATTTTAAAGGCTTATATGCAAGTTATTGTCATAAAAAGTGTTTGGGGACCTGGGTCCTGCCCAAAGGGGTCATGGATCAATGCAGAAAAAAGTTTTAAAAAACGGCCGTTTTTTCGGGAGCAGTGATTTTAATAATGCTTAACGTGAAACAATAAAAGTGTAATATCCCTTTAAATTTCATCCCTGGGGGGTGTCTATAGTATGCCTGTAAAGGGGCGCATGTTTCCCATATTTAAAACAGTCTGACAGCAAAATGACATTTCAAAGGAAAAAAAGTCATATAAAAATACTCGCGGCTATTAATGCATTGCCGGTCCGACAATACACATAGAAGTTCATTGATAAAGACGGCATGGGAATTCCCCACAGGGGAACCCCGAACCAAAATTAAAAAAAAAAAATGACCTGGGGGGTCCCCCTAAATCCCATACCAGACCCTTTAGGTCTGGTATGGATTTTAAGGGGAACCCCACGCCAAAATTTAAAAAAACGGCGTGGGGTCCCCCCAAAAATCCATACCAGACCCTTATCCGAGCACGCAACCTGGCAGGCTGCAGGAAAAGAGGGGGGATGAGAGAGCGCCCCCCCCTCCTGAACCGTACCAGGCCACATGCCCTCAACATTGGGAGGGTGCTTTGGGGTAGCCCCCAAAACACCTTGTCCCCATGTTCATGAGGACAAGGGCCTCATCCCCATAACCCTGGCCGGTGGTTGTGGGGGTCTGCAGGAGAGGGGCTTATCGGAATCTGGAAGCCCCCTTTAATAAGGGGACCCCCAGATCCCGGCCCTCCCCCTGTGTGAAATGGTAAGGGGTACACCTACCATTTCACTAAAAAACTGTCAAAAATGTTAAAAATGACAAGAGACAGTTTTTGACAATTCCTTTATTTAAATGCTTCTTCTTTCTTCTGTCTTCTATCTTCCTTCGGTTTCTTCCTCCATCTTCTTCTTCTTCTGCTTCTTCTGGTTCTTCTGGCTCTTCTGGTTCTTCCTCCGGTGTTCTCGTCCAGCATCTCCTCCGTGGCGTCGGCGTCTTCTTCCCTTCTTCATGATCCTCCTGCTCTTCTCTTCATCTTCTTCTCTTCTTCATCTTCTTCTCCAGGCTGTCATACGATGGCATGGAGGGAGGCTGTCATATGATGGCATGGAGGGAGGCTCCCGCTCTTCTCTTCATCTTCTTCTCTTCTTCATATTCTTTTCTTCTTCATCTTTTTCTCCGGGACGCTCCGCATCCATGGTGGCATGGAGGGAGGCTCACGCTGTGTGACGCTTCTCCTCTTCTGACGGTTCTTAAATAAGGGGGGGCAGGGCCACCCAGTGACCCCGCCCCCTCTGACGCACGGTGACTTGACGGGACTTCCCTGTGGCGTCACGGGGAATGCCACAGGGAAGTCCCGTGAAGTCACCGTGCGTCAGAGGGGGCGGGGTCACCGGGTGGCCCCGCCCCCTCATTATTTAAGAACCGTCAGAAGAGGAGAAGCGTCACACAGCGTGAGCCTCCCTCCATGCCACCATGGATGCGGAGCGTCCCGGAGAAAAAGATGAAGAAGAAAAGAATATGAAGAAGAGAAGAAGATGAAGAGAAGAGCGGGAGCCTCCCTCCATGCCATCATGGATGCGGAGCGGCCCAAGGAGAAGAAGGGAAGAAGACGCCGACGCCACAGGCGAGATGCTGGACGAGAACACTGGAGGAAGAACCAGAAGAGCCAGAAGAACCAGAAGAAGAAGAAGATGGAGGAAGAAACCGAAGGAAGATAGAAGATAGAAGAAAGAAGAAAGAAGAAGCATTTAAATAAAGGAATTGTCAAAAACTGTCTCTTGTCATTTTTAAAATTTTTGACAGTTTTTTAGTGAAATGGTAGGTACCCCCTTACCATTTCACACAGGGGGGAGGGCCGGGATCTGGGGGTCCCCTTGTTAAACGAACTTGCGAACAGCCGATGTTCGAGTCGAACATGAGTTTGACTCGATCTCTACCCTGTACACATGGTCGGATTTTCCAACGGAAAATGTGTGATAGGACCTTGTTGTCGGAAATTCTGACCGTGTGTGGGCTCCATCACACATTTTCCGACACACAAAGTTTGAGAGCTTGCTATAAAATTTTCCGACAACAAAATCCGTTGTCGGAAATTCCGATCGTGTGTACACAAATCCGACGCACAAAGTGCCACGCATGCTCAGAATAAATGAAGAGACGAAAGCTATTGGCTACTGCCCCGTTTATAGTCCCGAAGTACGTGTTTTACGTCACCGCGTTTAGAACGATCGGATTTTCCGACAACTTTGTGTGACCGTGTGTATGCAAGACAAGTTTGAGCCAATATCCGTCGGAAAAAATCCATGGATTTTGTTGTCCGATCAATGTCCGACCGTGTGTACAGGGCATAAGACTCCACGACACCTTCCAGTGAGCCTCCTACAACCCATACCCAGTGGAGAGAGGCCCTGGACCCACCTGTCTATTGATTTGATTGTGGAGTTACCCAACTCCCAGGGCAGCACAGTTATCCTTATGGTGGTTGACCAGTTCTCCAAAATTTCTCATTGTATTCCACTCAAGAAGTTGCCCACTTCTAGGGAACTGGCTTCCATTTTTGCTCGGGAGATCTTTCGCTTACATGGGCTACCCAAAGTGATTGTCTCGGACAGGGGTAGTCAGTTTGTGTCCCAGTTCTGGCGAGACTTTGTGCACAGTTGGGATTTCAGCTTGTTTTCTCCTCTGCGTATCACCCGCAGTACAATGGGGCCGCAGAGCGAGCCAATCAGTCCTTGGAGCAATTCCTACGTTGCTATATATCTGACCATCATAACAACTGGTCAGACCTTTTACCGTGGGTGGAGTTCGCCCACAATAGTGCCTTGAATTCTGCTTCCCTGTTTATGGTGAACTATGGTTTCCAACCTTCCATGTTGCCTGACTCATTTGTTCCGCAGAGTATTCCTGCATTAGAGGAGCATCTCCATGGTCTTCGTTCTACTTGGGCACAAGTCCAGGAGTTTATGCGACATGCTAATGATAGGTACAGACACCATGCGCCTTCCTACCAGGTTAGGGACAGGGTCTGGCTGTCATCTTGCAACTTCCAACTTTGTGTTCCCTCTCTGAAGTTTGCACCTTGGTTTATTGGGCCTTTCCGTATTCTTCGCAGAATTAACTCAGTGGCTTACGCATTAGACCTTCCTTCTAATATGCGTATCTCTAATGTATTTCATGCCTCCTTATTAAAACCTTTGGTCTGCAACCGATTTACCACCTCAGTGCCTCGTCCTCACCCTGTACAGGTTGAGAACCATGAGGAATATGAAGTAAAGTCCATTGTTGACTCTCGTAGGCTCCGTGGGCGCATACAGTACCTGGTGCATTGGAAAGAGTACAGTCTGGAGGAACGCTCTTGAATCTCATCCTCGGACGTACATGCCCCTGTCCTCCTCCGTGATTTCCATAGACATTTTCCCCTCAAGCCTGGTGGTCCTCTGAGGGGGAGGGGTCATTGAGGAGGGGGTACTGTCAGGGCTGGGCTCAGCCCTTTCTTCTCTGAGCTGGCTGCTCAGCTGTCGGCTATTTGCCAGCTCCTGTCTCTCCACAGTGACTCACCTGTTGATGATATCCTGCTCGTCAGTCCTGCCTACTTAAGCCGTCCACTCCAGATGATCTCTGCCTTCGCCTTGGTCACATCTCTAGAGATGCTCTCCTGTGTTCATGTTAAAGACTTGGCTGACATTCCTTCTGGCTCCAGATCCTGCTTGCTGTTCTACTACGCTGTTCTCTGGCTTCCTGACGTTTTGGCTTGTCTGACTATCTGTTCCAGTTCCTGAACTCTGGCTATGTTTTGACTATGTTTACTCTGTTTACCTTTTTTATTTTTATCAAACAAGTGTGATTTAACTGTACTTCTGTCTCAGTCTGATTCATGGTTTCTGACGCTCAGGCAGTGGAATGCTGTTAGCTGCCATGATGCCGTTTTCCTTGCTGCAAATTCTCAGCTTCCAGGACAGGACTGCAATTGCTGGGAGGCACAATCACTTCTAAAAACTCTCACATCAAGGCTAGAAGGCTCTCAGCATCAAATGTGTAGAAAGAGCGCAGATCCAGATACTTCTGACACCATGTTTGATGTGATGTAAGTAAAGACAGCACAGGCCATTACTGTACAGAAGCCATGTTCATTGAATAATACCCAGCAGGAACATGAAACACCACACAGGAAGAAGTACAACACCATAGAGATGCACCATAGAGATGCATTTAAAGAAACATAACATCCATAACAGGAAGCAGATGGTCAAGAGAGATGCTGTTCACTCCACAATGCGCTAAATTATCCACAAAGGGACAGGAAGTTTCTAGCCTGTAATGGGCTGTTGCTGAATTTACAAAGTGACTGTTAGTTCCACCAGTAGTAATCAGCAGGTGCTGTACAAAGTGAGTTTGTGCAGGAGGAAGAAAGAAGATGATCTTTGTAAATGGAGAGGAAGTTGTCCCTTTGTTCTGTGTTTTGGACATTTTTCAAGTTGGGCATCCCATAATTCCCTAACCCGATTCAAGTTATTATCCCTTATTAAAACAAGCCGAAGACTGTTCTCTATGTTGAGTGAATGAAAGAAATGCTGTGTGACTGGCTGTGCAACAGTGGGGAACCCTAACTTTGGCAACTCCTATGGGGGTAGTGCTACACTAATATTGCTAATGTAGGTATAATCATTTTTAACAGGGGTTCCTTTGTAGTAAACACAAGTTAATAAAAGCTATGGCCTTGGCCATGCTTAATCATGATGCCTAAACTGCCAACTTAAAGTGTGACAGACATACTGGCTGGATCAATGTTTGAAAATAATGAAAAGGAAGCCTAAAAAAGAAAACAAATGCAGCAATCACATCTAAGAATTTGAAAGCTACAATATAATAAATGCTTGCTTTTGGATTTAATACTGCAGTATGGAAAGTGGATGTAAACCTATATTCCAGGATACCAAGCACCATGCTTTTTCAGCACTGTAAATCTGTGGTTCTGGTGGTGACCTATGCAATGCCTGCTACATTTATCCTGTCTATGGGGAAACACCTAAGCTTAGGCGTACTGTATATATGTAGACTGACCTTGTTCGTGACAAAGAATGAAAAAAGGAAGAGAGAGAGAAAGGCAGTGAGAGTAAATCAGGAATGCTTTTGATCCATAGGAGAGCTGAACTTTGCAATATCCATGGGGAGCTATATTAAGTCATGCTCTCTCTAATGTGTAGCCTTTTCTCTAGGGAAGACAAGCATGTTGTAGCATTGCGTTTTAGTTTTTACTTGCATGAAATGAATGTTCACGTAAAAAAAGATGAGAGGACTGACAAGGTAACATCTGGCTTGGCAAGATTGATTGTTTATTTGCATAGCAAGTGATGGGTGCTTCAGGCTCTAAGCAGCTTCATTAGAAATTTGCAGATATTTAACTCTTCTAATCTGTACAGCTGTATCATCTAGGGGACATGTACATCTAGGGGACATGTACATTTTAAGCTCCCAGTATCATTCTTAGGTCATTCCACTATGTCCCATATTTCCAGAAACATTCTTTTAGTAAAGTCACATTTTCTCTTTTACCATTTTTCCTGTAATCCCTACATATCTGGAAAACACATCAACGGAATATGATAAAAAATCCTGTACGAGTTACTGTTAATATGTCTATTATATTTTTATTACACAATGAGCCAATGACCACTTTTAAAGTTGAACTACAGAAAATTTGAAAATCCTCCCTTCCAGTGGGGTGTCACCCACACTGCAAGCATTAACTGCTTGTTTAGGACTAGGGGACCTAGGGTAAAGCACTTTTATGAAACTCCTTCTGTAGGCTCTTCTGTGCATCTAGAACGGTCCTTCCCAACCTTTTCATCCCTACACTCCAGTGGTCTAAGGTCTTCTGACGTTATTGAGACCAATGCAAGAACCATAGTTCTGCAATGCATCTAAGGACAATGAGGAACAGTCCACCACCGAAACATGAGGAGCTCCATCTGCCAGGGATTGGAGAATCAGGTCAGTAAAGGTGCTATTTCATCCCCTAAGCAAATATGAACACTTAACCTTTGTAGATGTTTAGGTCTACTGGAGTTGGGCTTTAATGCTTTCTTACTTTGCAAAAGGCATCTTGAAACTAGTGCAGCACTCTCACCATCTCCTTACTTTCTTGTAAGGATGAATGATGAAATGAGCTAATGTCATCATTTTTTTACCACTTATTTACACATTAATCAATCTTCTCAAATTTTTTATGATAATTCTGTATACTTTTGTTTTTCCAAAGGAAGCTATAGGTATGATCAAACCAAGCCAGATCAGTGATCACCGGTTTCTTCACTGTCTTTAAAAGTACAGCTTGGTCAAAATACCACAGCAAAGTAAAAAGAACTCTCTCCTATCCTCACCAGTATGCATTGTACAATGGTTTAGATCCCAGGTCTAAATCAAGCTGTGTAAAGGAATACGTTATGCTAATATAAAGACAGGTTCAGGAACCTTAATAATCTGTGCTAAAAAGTACTAATGTATACTTTATTACATTGTACAATATTTTAAATATGCAGTACACTGTATTATTTATATATAAATATATACAGTATCTCACAAAAGTGTGTACACCCCTCACATTTTTGTAAATATTTTATTATATCTTTTGTGCTTCAATGTTTTAAACATGCTTATTAATGGTAATCAGTGCTGCCTTCAAATTCCACCTTTAACTGCAACTGCTTCATTGTTTTAAAAATGCCTAAATGGTAATCTATGCTGCCTTCAAATTTCACCTTTAACTGCAACTGCTTCATTGTTTTAAACATGCTTAAATGGTAATCTATGCTGCCTTCAAATTCTTTACCTCTGTCCATATCACTGTTATATTTGTTTTTGTTTTCTTATTGTCCATACCTAAATTATGAGCTGGTTTTATCTTTATAGCCACGATTCCCTGCTCTCTTGCTGTATCTTGTAGTCTATCTTTGGTGTGAGAAGTTCATTCTGTCAGCCATGTATTCCTCCTATGCAATCCTGGCTGATTAATTGGCAATAATACCCCCACCAATCTAAATATAAATTTAGGCCTTCTCTAGGGGATGCCCAGGCAGGGATTGCATTGGGAACTATCATTTTGGATAAAGTATTCATATTGGATTAAGTATTACACTTCGGCTCAGCACTTCAGCGAATGCACAAAGGAAAAATCTACAACAGACTACTGCAACCCCCTAAACAGGCTACAGGGGTCCTGATTCCCCATAGAACATCTCTCATCCAGTCTGCTTCTCAATCTCACCACTCTGTATCATGCACTCCCTACTTTTCCTTCTCACAGTTGCATCCTCTCTTCTTAAACTTTCTCTCCTTCACCCCTCTTCTCCACTCCACAGCTTATATATCACCCTCACTCCTGTCTTCACAGTATTACTGCACTCATCAGCTCCTGCTAATTTTGGATGCACATACAAAAAAAACCTCCAGGACACTGAGAAGAGTCCCCCCACATAAGTCACACTCCCATATCACCTCTCTCACCCTTCTGCTTCTCCTAATGTCTGGAGATATTTCTCCAAATCCTGGACCGCCATCATTTACCTTTGGCCAACATACTCAGCACCTCCTATCCTCTGCCAGAAGCCGCAATCTACACAATCTAATTTCTATTCCTCTTCTGCCTAGAACCAGCCTTCCCTTTTCCTGTGCCCTTTGGAATGCCTGCTTGGTTTGCAACAAACTTACCACTGTCCATGACCTATTTATCACAAACTCCTTCAACCTACTTGCAATTACAGAGACATAGCTTCAAGAATCTGACTTTCCTTGTCCTGCTACCCTCTCCCATGGTGGCCTCCTGTGGACTCACTCTCCCAGGCCTAGTGGACGGAAAGGAGGTGGTGTTGGAATCCTCCTATCCCCTCAAAGCACTTTTCAGGTTCTTCACCCACCCCCTCTTTTTTCTCCAGTTTCGTTGAGAATTGCTGTGATCTATCAGCCTCCTGGATCGGTATCAAGCTTCCTTGATGACTTCTCTGCCTGGCTACCTTACTTTCTCTCTTCTGAAATCCCAACAATCATTCTTGGTGACTTCAACATCCCTGTTAATCTTAACACTCCTACTACTTCTAAAATTCTGAATCTAATCTCCTCTTTTGACCTGAAACAATGGGCAAATGCTTCTGCTCAATCTGTTGGCAACTGCCTTGACCTCATATTCTCCTACCTATGCACTCCACGCAACCTCTCCAACATTCCTTTTCCTCTCTCTGATCACCACCTTATTAGTTTCACTCTCTCCTTGTCTTCCTCCTCTTTGCCTTCCAACTACTAAACAATTACCCATAGCAACCTTTGCCATCTTAACCCTTCTCTTCTTTTTTCTGCTACAGATTGTCTCTATGCCAAAATCTTATCCTTGTCCTGCCCCAACCTGGCCACTTCTATCTACAACAGTTCACTGTCATCCACTCTGGATACCTTGGCACTATGCACAGAATCAGGCCCCGACCGCTACAATCCTGGCAGACAGACATTACCAAAAGCCTCAAAAAACAGAGCCGTGCTCTTGAGCGTCTGTGGTGTAAGACAAAGTCACAGCAAAATTTCAGCCAAAATAAATATGCCCTCCAAAAATACCATTCCTGCCTCCATGCTGCCAAACAGACTTACTTTATCACTCTCATTAGCACCCTCTCATGCAGTCCCCGTCAACCCTTCACTACCTTTAATGCTCTACTTCGTCCACCATTACCCCCACCCACTAACTTACTTGATGCCCAGGATTAATGCTAATCACTTCAAAAATAAGATTGAGACAATCTGTCTCGAGATCTCCTCCACTCTACAGATATCTTCCTCACTTTACACTCTTTGTCCTCCTGTACAATCAAAACTCTTGTTTAGCCCAACTACTACAGAGGAAGTCAATAAACTTTTTTCTAACGCCTACCTAACCTCCTGCCCGCTGGACACCATTCCTTCTCAAATACTACGGTCACCCTCTGACTCTATCCTACACTCTTTAACTCATATCTTCAACCTCTCCCTCTCTATTGGCATCTTCCCTAACCCTCTGAAACATGCACTAATCACTCCCATACCAAAAAAGGCCTCACTGGACCCCACCAATCTTGACAACCTAAGACCCATCTCCTTACTCCCTTTTGCCTCCAAACCCCTTGAACATTTAGTCTACAACTGACTGTGCGACCATCTCATTGAGAATAACCTTCTTTATCCCCTTCAGTCTGGATTTCGTCCACAGCACCCCACAAAAAATTCTCTCCTAAAAAACACAAATGACTTACTAACAGCTAAAACCAACGGTCATCATTCCGTACTCTTTCTCTTGGACCTCTCCACTGCCTTTGATATAGTTGATCACCCCCTCCTCCTCAAAAAACGAAATTTGTTTGGTATCCATCCACATCCTCTCTGGGTCATCTGATAGCCTCCCATGGCTTCCACTACCATTTATATGCAGATGACACCCAAATCTATTTCTCTACCCCTCAGCTCACCCCATCAGTCTCCTCACACATCACTGATTTACTAACAGATATATCAGCCTGGATGTCACACCACTTCCTCAAACTGAATCTATCTAAAATCGAGCTCATAACATTATCTTCCCCACGAGCCCCTTCCCCTGACTTCTCTGTCATGATCAATGGCACAACTATCAGTCCGTCCCCACATGCCAGGGTGCTAGGGGTAACCTTAAACTCTGAACTGTCCTTTTAGGCCCACATCCAATCCTTGTCCAAATCATGCCGCCTTAGCCTCTGCAACAACTCTACAATACGCCCCTTTTTACAAATGAGCCATCAAGCTTCTAATTCACTCCCTGGTCATCTCTCACCTCGACTACTGAAACTCACTCCTCATTGGACTACCTTTACACACACTATTCCCCCTTCAGTCCATAATGAATACTGCTGCAAGACTCATCCACCTTACCAACCATTCAGTGTCCTCCACCCCTCTCTGCCAATCCCTGCACTGGCTTCCACTCACCCAACGAATAAAATTCAAAGTACTAACAATAATTTACAAAGCCGTCCACAACTCTGCCCCCAGCCACATCACTAACCTAGTCTCAAAATACCAACCAAGCCATTCTCTTCGGTCCTCCCAAGACCTCCTGCTCTCTAGCTTCCTTGTCACCTCCTCCCATGCTCGCCTACATGATTTCTCCAGAGCTTCTCCCAGCCTCCCTACCCCAATCTTTCTGGCTGTTTCCTAATCTATCCATCTTTCGACGATTCCTGAAAACCATTCTCTTTAAAAAACTTATCCTGCTTCTAACTATTGCACTGTTTTACTTTCCCCAGCAGCTCACCCCCACAGCTATTACCTTTTGTATCAATTCACCCTTCCTCCTAGATTGTAAGCTCTAGCGAGCGGGGCCCTCTGATTCCTCTTGTACCAAATTGTAATGTAACTGTAATGTCTGCCTTAATTTTGTTAAGCTCTGCGCAAACTGTTGGCGCTATATAAATCCTGTATAGTAATAAATAATAATGTGACAACACTGATGATATGACACTTTGCTACAATGTAAAGTAGTGGGTGTACAGCTTGTATAACAGTGTAAATTCGCTGTCCCCTCAAAATAACTCAACACACAGCCATTAATATCTAAACCACTGGCAACAAAAATGAGTACACTCTTAAGTGAAAATGTCCAAATTGGGCCCAAAGTGTCATTATTTTGTGTGACCACCAATATTTTCTTACACTGCCTTAACCCTCTTGGGCATGGAGTTCACCAGAGCTTCACAGGTTGCCACTGGAGTCCTTTTCCACTCCTCCATGACAATATCACGGAGCTAGTGGATGTTAGAGACTTTGTGCTCCTCCACCTTCCATTTGAGGATGCCCCACAGGTGCTCCATAGGGTTTAGATCTGGAGACATGCTTGGCCAGTCCATAACCTTTATCCTCAGCTTATTTAGAGATGCAGTGGTAGTCTTGGAGGTGTGCTCGGGGTCGTTATGTTGGAATACTGCCCTGTGGCCCAGTTTCCGAAGGGAGGGGATCATGCTCTATTTCAGTATGTACCATAGTACATGTTGGAATTCATGGTTCCCTCAATGAACCGTAGCTCCCCAGTGCCGGCAGCACTCATGCAGCCCCCCTAGACCATGACACTCCCACCACCATGCTTGACTGTAGGCAAGACACACTTGTCTTTGTACACCTCACCTGGTTGCCGTCACACACACTTGACACCA
The DNA here is from genome assembly GCF_042186555.1 of Aquarana catesbeiana. Classification (NCBI taxonomy): domain Eukaryota; kingdom Metazoa; phylum Chordata; class Amphibia; order Anura; family Ranidae; genus Aquarana; species Aquarana catesbeiana. The sequence goes on from NC_133324.1 coordinate 173,567,831, forward strand.
TCTGAACCAAATAAGTTTATCTTGGTCCCATCAGACCACTGGACATGGTTACAGTAATCCATGTCCTTATTGTTTTTTTCTTTTGGGGGGCGGCAAACAGCCACCCCCCGGAAGACAGTCGGGACATCAAAGCCCCACACTTACCCCATCTAGGAAGCGGGCGGTCTTCCTCCACCTGTGGTGTGGATCACAGCAGCTTCCACTGTGCATCCCCCTCCTCCTCCTCTTAGGTGTCCAATAGGATCGCCTGTCCTTTCGGACAATCGGGAAATGGGTATCTGACCCGCGATTTCTGATTGGCAGAAAGGCGATTCAGTGCTAGAAAAGTGAATATTCATCTGCTTTTCTAACACACCTGGGTGGGCTCTGAGCGCAATGCTAAGCGCCATGAGTCCACCCTATTTTGAAGCCTATTATTGGCTATGGCTCTAATCAGGTTATTCAAAAAAACATCCCTGCTGCTGTAATTCATGCACCCGGCATCCAGAAAGGGGCCGGATGCATAAATAGGGGGTGGCTGCGGTGGCCATGTCAAAATAGGGTGGACTCATGGCGCTTAGCATTGCGCTCAGAGCCCACCCAGGTGTGTTAGAAAAGCAGATGAATATTCACTTTTCTAGCACTGAATCGCCTTTCTGCCAATCAGAAATCGCGGGTCAGATACCCATTTCCCGATTGTCCGAAAGGACAGGCGATCCTATTGGACACCTAAGAGGAGGAGGAGGGGGATGCACAGTGGAAGCTGCTGTGATCCACACCACAGGTGGAGGAAGACCGCCCGCTTCCTAGATGGGGTAAGTGTGGGGCTTTGATGTCCCGACTGTCTTCCGGGGGGTGGCTGTTTGCCGCCCCCCAAAAGAAAAAAACAATAAGGACATGGATTACTGTAACCATGTCCAGTGGTCTGATGGGACCAAGATAAACTTATTTGGTTCAGATGGTGTCAAGTGTGTGTGACGGCAACCAGGTGAGGTGTACAAAGACAAGTGTGTAGCATGAATCTATCTATTAATAATATAGGGGGTGGCGTGGATAGAGGGGGCGGCGCCCGTGTGCCCTTAATGGACGGGCACCTCTGTATTCATATATATATATATATATATATATATATTTATGGTCGTGGCCCTAAGACCGAGACAAATGTGGATCACATAAACACGCGACAAGACTCACAACATAAATAGACCTGAGGTGTGGCTTTTGGTCGTCTGGTAGGTATGGCAAGAAATGGGGCCATACCCAAGATAAGTAATGGATGATTGTGGAGGAGAATTTGCTGAGAAGTGCTGTAAAAAGGGGAATGGGAGGGAGGGTATCGTGCACTGAAACTGACAAAGAGGAAGGGGAAGTGGTCAGCTTAAATACCCTCCGGGCTCCTCCCATAAATTCAGGCCATAGCCAATAATAGGCTTCAAAATAGGGTGGACTCATGGCGCTTAGCATTGCGCTCAGAGCCCACCCAGGTGTGTTAGAAAAGCAGATGAATATTCACTTTTCTAGCACTGAATCGCCTTTCTGCCAATCAGAAATCGCGGGTCAGATACCCATTTCCCGATTGTCCGAAAGGACAGGCGATCCTATTGGACACCTAAGAGGAGGAGGAGGGGGATGCACAGTGGAAGCTGCTGTGATCCACACCACAGGTGGAGGAAGACCGCCCGCTTCCTAGATGGGGTAAGTGTGGGGCTTTGATGTCCCGACTGTCTTCCGGGGGGTGGCTGTTTGCCGCCCCCCAAAAGAAAAAAACAATAAGGACATGGATTACTGTAACCATGTCCAGTGGTCTGATGGGACCAAGATAAACTTATTTGGTTCAGATGGTGTCAAGTGTGTGTGACGGCAACCAGGTGAGGTGTACAAAGACAAGTGTGTAGCATGAATCTATCTATTAATAATATAGGGGGTGGCGTGGATAGAGGGGGCGGCGCCCGTGTGCCCTTAATGGACGGGCACCTCTGTATTCATATATATATATATATATATATATATATTTATGGTCGTGGCCCTAAGACCGAGACAAATGTGGATCACATAAACACGCGACAAGACTCACAACATAAATAGACCTGAGGTGTGGCTTTTGGTCGTCTGGTAGGTATGGCAAGAAATGGGGCCATACCCAAGATAAGTAATGGATGATTGTGGAGGAGAATTTGCTGAGAAGTGCTGTAAAAAGGGGAATGGGAGGGAGGGTATCGTGCACTGAAACTGACAAAGAGGAAGGGGAAGTGGTCAGCTTAAATACCCTCCGGGCTCCTCCCATAAATTCAGGCCAGCACACTGGCCTTCTAACTTATGGTCGTGGCCCTAAGACCGAGACAAATGTGGATCACATAAACACGCGACAAGACTCACAACATAAATAGACCTGAGGTGTGGCTTTTGGTCGTCTGGTAGGTATGGCAAGAAAAGGGGCCATACCCAAGATAAGTAATGGATGATTGTGGAGGAGAATTTGCTGAGAAGTGCTGTAAAAAGGGGAATGGGAGGGAGGGTATCGTGCACTGAAACTGACAAAGAGGAAGGGGAAGTGGTCAGCTTAAATACCCTCCGGGCTCCTCCCATAAATTCAGGCCAGCACACTGGCCTTCTAACTTATGGTCGTGGCCCTAAGACCGAGAAAAATGTGGATCACATAAACACGCGACAAGACTCACAACATAAATAGACCTGAGGTGTGGCTTTTGGTCGTCTGGTAGGTATGGCAAGAAAAGGGGCCAAAAATAACCAGGTAGGGAAGTATCTTTATTGCCTCTAACCTCATTGAGTGAGCTTGGAGAAAGGGCCATCTTGAGGGAATATATATCTGGTAAAGCAGGCAGACTTTTGACCTGCCTAGCTTCTTGGTCACATGGTCTGGTACTCCTTGCTGAGATGTGGCTGAGGCTGCGCCGATCCAAAGGGATATCCAGAATACCGCCCGGGGTCTAGGCCTAAGTTGACCAATAGGACCCAAACATGTTTAATAAACTGATTTCCACTCAGGGGGTTGACCTGAAAAGGCAGTAACGGGCTGGAGACTGGCTGGGTAGGTGAAAGAGCAGACGGTCAAAAGATCGTTGCTGGGCACCAGGCGTTGCTGGTTCGAAAGAAGTTTATATCCACTCCGGGTCCGGTTTGTTGCGTTTTCCGTAAGATAAAGGACATAGTGGCTTGGATACCGGCCAGGTACAGCCTGATGGGGGTATGATGGAGAGCCAGCTGTGTGTGGCAATAAGATATAAAGGCTAGGACATGAGTGACGTCATCTACTGTGGTTCCAGGACAAGTGGCAAGGAACCTACGGTAGGTGTACCAGGCCGTGGGATAAGCCTTTAGTGTGTTGCTAGACAGTGAGTGGTTGATGAGCCGGGTTGCATTGGCAAGGTGTGGCTTCAATCCATTGTTAGTTGTGACCAAGGTGGGATAGGAGTGGATGATGGGTCGGCTCCGGGTTCCTGCTGGAAGAATGAGACAAAATTGGAGCGGGACAGTGCATCGGCTGCGGTATTGCACTTGCCAGGGATATGCTTACAGTAACTGTTAAATTTGGTGATGTAGTGACAATTGCAGCAGACTGCGCAGGATGGACATGACGGGGAGCGACTTGGATCTACCCTTATTAATGATGTCAGCTGTAACCTGGTTGTCTGGTGAAGAGCTCTGTCTGATCTGTCCATGTGTGGCCCCAGACTTGGGCTGCTGCCACGATGGGGTACAGCTCGAACAATGACAAAGATCGAGGGAAGCCAGGAATCAGGCAGATTTCCGGGGGCCAAGGTCTGGCAAACCAGTGATGGCCAAAAATTGCAGCAAAGCCAGTGGAGGCTGCAGCATCTGTGACTACCTGGGGCGACTGAGCTGATACTGAGGGAAAAACATTGATATGTCATTCCAGTTGAAGAGGAACTCGTCCCACAAAGCCAAGTCTGCTATTGCTGCTGGGTCTAGTCTGAGGACTTGGTCAGGTCCTGCACTCGGGCAAGAAAGACTAAGAGCCTTGAGATGAACGACCGCCCCTGAGGATTTGTTCTCATAGCGAAATTGAGCATCCCTATCAAGGACTGCAGCTGTCTTTTAGTACATTCCTGTGACCGGGTAAACTCTTGAATAACCAACCTAACACAAGCTAATTTGTCAGAAGGCAGGCTAGGCTGCATGGCGTGCGTATCCAGGACGATGCCTGAGAAACTTATGAAATGTGTTGGGCCTTCCACTATGTGTCCATTGAGATTGTTGAAGACCTTAGCTTGTCTAGATCTACCGGGGGGGGTATGTCTAGGTGTTCGATAAGCAGAAAATCGTCTGGATAATAGATAACCCTGTGACATTGGGCCTGGTGTGACAGGTTCAAGTGAGGGATTGGGCGAAACCGTCAGCTTTGTGGGCAAAGTGGCGACAAAAGAGTTCCGTGTCTGTGAGGCTCCAGTCAGAGCTTATCTGGAACTGGGCAAGTCTCGCTGCTGCTTTAGCTGAAAAATGACCGATGGTTGTAGACGGCAAAACCTCCATATTTGTAAGCAACATCTGTCACTGCATGAAGGTATAAGTCCCGCTCCTCCCTCCTGCTGAGGGTGGCTGAACAAAGTACATTTCTGAACATCCCGAAGGCCAGGGAGAACTCAGTGGCTGACAGCTTACGACTGAGGCTGGGGTCTCTCGACTTGACAACCACCGAGACATCCCCCCAGGCGTATGATTTGTTAACCGCCAAGTCATGGACTGAGATGAGCAGGGATGCCAAATGACATCTTTGCCCTCCAATATATCCTCCCTGATGCTGGTCGGGACAAGATGAACGGGGAGGACGATAGGTGCAGAGCCTGATGTACCTGCAGAAGGAGAAGCTGTCATTGGGACCATGACCAGGTCCGGGAGGGCCATGGATGGGTGAATTTTCAAAGGTGTGACTCTGGTCTGGACGTCCGAACTGTTGCGGCTAAGGGGGAGAACAAAGAGTGCAGCTGGGCCCCATGGATGGATTGTAGGGATGCCTGTTGGGCCCAGCTGCAGCTGGAGGCGGGAAGAGGAGCCTGAAAAGCTTTGCCTTCCTGGCCGTTAGCAGGAAAGGGAATATCCCTGCGACTCAGCTATGAGTTTGGGGATGTTCCGTCCCCTGAGGGACTGCAGGCAGCCGCGGGGGGTAACAGAGGGGCGGGTGTGAAGTCCTCGCTGCCAGAAGACAAAAAGGGGGCTGGGTGCTCATATTTAAGAGGAGTCATAGCCATAGGATAGAGAGCGGAGTGGTAAAGAGAAAACTCAGAGAGGAGGAAAAAGGAAGAAGTACAGAAAAAGGAATGATAGGCATAGACAGGAGCTGACAGAGTTCTGTTGTGCAGAACTTATGTTGAGTGGAAATTTAGAAAACTCAGAAGAGTGCGTGGCGACCAAGGTGGGCCAGGAGGTGACTGGCCAGATAACCGATAGCTCGGGTGCCTGTCTGTGGCAAGCACAAACCTGAAGACCAGAAGCCCAGGGCGTACTGGGGCGAGAAGTAGAAGTCTGGTACGGCCTACATAGGAATGTTGCGGTCTGTAGGGGGTGACGTGTGCTCGGCCTGCTAACACTTGCCCTGCCAGCAAGTCTACTGTTAAGCGACCTTGTCTGCGAGGTGAAGGGTCGCCCTTCGAAAACAGAGTGTCATGTATAGACATATGTGACAGAACTAACGCCTGGAGATCACGTCCAATGATGTATGTGAAGTAACAGTATAGTGAAAGGGTGCTGCAGAATGATGTGATAGAAAAGCCCATGAACTAGGCCCTGACTGACGCTCTAGTAGCGAGGTCCTGGTTATGATCGAAACTCAGTCGACCGGGAACACCTGCAGTAGGGGTGACATGAGTGCAACAAGATTTCTTTACTTTTTTTTTTTTTTCCTTTTTTTATGTGTCCCCCTTGTATGCGACTGGCCCTGGTGAAGATGCAAACATAGCGTTTTTTTTTTTTTTGTTTTTTGTTTTTTTTTTTTTTTTTTTTTACCTGGGAAATAACGTCCAACCTGGTACAGGATGGAACCTGAACTTGACTGACCTGAGGGGAGAAAAGATAGACGAAAACAATGAGTGGCTCGTATGAATGCCACTGGAGACGAGTGACCGATTAAGTGCCACTAAAAAATGAAGTGGGCTGTATGAGCACCACTGAGTGTGCTTGCAGGGATTGCAAGGAGTATATGTTGAGATGCATGTTTGCAGCGATTGCAAATGGGTATATGCTGAGATGCGTGTTTTTGCAGCGATTGCAAGGAGTATATACTGAGATGCGTGTTTTGCAGTGATTGCAAAAATGGGTAAATGCTGAGATGCGTGTTTTGTAGCGATTGCAAGGAGTTTGTACTTAGATGCGTGTTTTGCAGTGATTGCAAAAATGGGTAAATGCTGAGATGCATGTTTTGCAGAGATTGCAAGTGGGTAAACACTAAGATGCGTGTATTTGCAGCAATTGCAAGGAGTTTATACTGAGATGCAGGTTTTGCAGTGATTGTATACGGGTAAATGGTAAGATGCGTGTATTTGTAGCAATTGCAAGGAGTTTGTACTGAGATGCATAATTTTACAGAGATTGCAAAATGGGTATATGCCGAGATGCGTGTTTTGTGCAGCGATTGCAAGGAGTTATGATGAGATGCGTATCTTGCAGCGATTGCAAGGAGTTATGATGAGATGCGTTTTTTGCAGCGATTGCAAGGAGTTATGATGAGATGTGTTTTTTGCAGCGATTGCAAGGAGCTATGATGAGATGCGTGTCTTTCAGCGATTGCAAGGAGCTATGATGAGATGCGTGTCTTGCAGTGATTGCAAAATGGGTATATGCTGAGATGTGTGTATTTGCAGCAACTGCAAGGAGTTTGTACTGAGATGCATGTTTTGCAGAGATTGCAAAATGGGTATATGTTGAGATGCGTGTTTTTTGCAGCGATTGCAAGGAGTTTATACTGAGATGCATGTTGCAGCAATTGCAAAAATGGGTAAATGTTGAGATGCGTGATCTTGCAATGATTGCAAGGAGTTTATACTGAGATGCATGTTGCAGCGATTGCAAATGGGTAAATGTTGAGATGCGTGTTCTTGCAGCGATTGCAAAGAGTTTATACTGAGATGCATGTTGCAGCGATTGCAAATGGATAAATGTTGAGATGCGTGTTCTTGCAGCGATTGCAAAGAGTTTATACTGAGATGCATGTTGCAGCGATTGCAAATGGGTAAATGTTGAGATGCGTGTTCTTGCAGCGATTGCAAGGAGTTTATACTGAGATGCATGTTGCAGCGATTGCAAATGGGTAAATGTTGAGATGCGTGTTCTTGCAGCGATTGCAAAGAGTTTATACTGAGATGCATGTTGCAGCGATTGCAAATGGGTAAATGTTGAGATGCGTGTTCTTGCAGCGATTGCAAAGAGTTTATACTGAGATGCATGTTGCAGCGATTGCAAATGGGTAAATGTTGAGATGCGTGTTCTTGCAGCGATTGCAAAGAGTTTATACTGAGATGCATGTTGCAGCGATTGCAACTGGGTAAATGTTGAGATGCGTGTTCTTGCAGCGATTGCAAGGAGTTATGATGAGATGCGTAGCTTGCAGCGATTGCAAGAAAGGTCACCTACTGATAGGCGAAAAAGAAAAGGATAGCAGAAATTGTATATGTAGGAAGGAACTGCGAAGTGGCATACGTAACGAATCGTAGATTTGTTATAGGGACTGTTACGTATTGGTGTGTGGGATACTCATGACGCGAACCGTTGTACCGCTTGTGCAACTAGGTTCGGAGTGGACTGTGATGCATGTAGCTGCTGAGGGGATGTGAATCGGACAAAAAATAAATAATGAATCGTAGGGTATGGTAAGAACCACTACAAATTGGTGTGCAGGATAAGACCGATGCAAACCGTTGTGCCGCCGAGGCGACTAGGCTTGAATCCGACTGATTCGTATGACATGAAAGCAATACGAAACAGTCAGTAGAAAATTACATAAACAACGAACCATTTGTGGGGTACAACAGGGACTAATAAGAATCAGTGAGCGTGATGCATCCTATGCGAACCGTTGTGCTGCCGACGCGACTAGGCTCGAATCGGATTGTAGCAGGTATGCAATATGAATCGGTTGTAAAGAGATGGCACTGATACAAATCGGTTGTAAGATGTATGAAGTGAATCCAATACAAATTGGTTGCAGCGTGTATACCACACCTTACTTCTAAAACCAAACACATTCCAACCACCCAGCCCCCCAGGCTAATCAAGGTGCAGACAAGGCTCCATGTGGGTCTAATTACCACCTCAATCAGACACAAAACCCATGCAAATAATACATGCTGATCTCCAAATGGATGAGACGGCAACCCCATAGACAGTGAATCCTATGAGAAAATGAAGCCTGTATCGAGTGATATCAGAGAACAACCGACAATGGCTCAGAGGCTTGGAGCTACAAACGAATCGTATGTTTGTGGATAGGATGACAAGCAAGGCAGAGCGAGTCTGCAAATCTAAGTTTGCAGGTATAGGAAACATATCCAATGGTAACATTGCATATGAACAAAAAGGTTTGAACCCTACCTGCAACAGCAAGCGAGAACCGTCGACGAAGACGCCGCAACCCACTTGTAATCGAACGCACAGACTTATGAACACAAGGTAAGCTGGGAAGAGTCAGCACAGTGACATGTAGTATCGTGCACTGAAACTGACAAAGAGGAAGGGGAAGTGGTCAGCTTAAATACCCTCCGGGCTCCTCCCATAAATTCAGGCCAGCACACTGGCCTTCTAACATATATATATATATATATATATATATATATATATATATATATATATATATAAACCTATTCCTTTTAACATCCCTGTAATCCTGCTATATTTTAAAAAGCATAAAATAATTAACTTTCCAGTTTTGTGTTGAGGCTGTGACCACTGCTCATCTAATTAAAATATCATGTCATTGTGGGTGTGTTCAGCATAATACCATGCCTTCAAATCAGCTTCACTGGGGTTTATACTGTTGATTAAAAAGGAATTTTATTAGCTCCTAGGTACTATATTTTTCACTATTCTCAGTGCTCTGATTTCAAGATTTCTAGTGGGAAATATAAATAAATGTTTTGTTGACATACACGGCTCTGCATTCTGTCAAGTGAATGAATATAGCACAGAAGAATGGTCCTACACAGCCTGTGTGATGCTCACAGCAAAATACATCTCTGGAGGTTTTCTGCATACAGTATAAAAAGCTTTGTCTCCATATTTTCAGATGTGCTCAGAGCTCAATCTACGGTTACTGTGGGACATCTCTGAAAAGGAAATTACCATTCTTCTATTTTTACAGGCTGGCAATGAAGAAGAAATGTTTCTGATAATAATATTACATCTCTGTTGTGAATTTCCAAAACTACTTAATGCAAGATCATTGCAGCCATAATGGTGGCAATTAACACACAGGTTTAAGCTATTCAGTTTTTTTTCAGATTTTTAAATTTTTTTTATTGGATTTGTTTTATAGTAGAAAGTAAAAAATATTGTTTTTTTTTGTTTTTTTTTAATTGTTGGGTTTTTTTTGCATATAACACAAAAAATAAAACCACAGTGGTGATCAAATACCACCAAAAGAAGGCTCTATTTGTGGGAAAAAAAAGGACCTCAATTTTATTTGGGTACTTCGTCACATGACAACACAATTGTCAGTAAGGCTGCTTTCACACTGAGGCACTTTACAGGCGCTATTGTGCTAAAAATAGCGCCTGCATAGCGCCTGTAAAGAGCCTCTCCTCTCACTGCAGTGTGAAAGCCCGAGTGCTTTTACACTGGAGTGGTGTGCTGGCAGGACGGCATAAAAAGTCCTGCAAGTCGCATCTTTGCAGCGCTGTAGGAGCGGTGTATACACCGCTCCTAAAGTGCCACTGCCCATTGAAATCAATGGCAAAACCTCAGCAAAAACGATGGTAAAGCGCCGCTATTTTTAGCGACGCCCCCAATGCCCCAGTGTGAAAGTAGCCGCAAATCAACCACAACATGTACTCATCCAAGCAGTAACATGTAACAGTGCTTTGTCAGGTGTGGTAAAAACACAGATCAACTGCCAGTTTTTACCGCCCCCCTGGCCACCCATATGAAAGAAGCCTTATGCCGTGTAGACACGAGCTGACTTTTCGTCGGACTCAAGTCTGAAGGACTTTTCAACGGAGTTCCAACAGAGTTCCGACGGAGTTCCACTGAAACGGACTTTCCTACACACGATCACACCAAAGTCCGACCATCTAGAATGTGGTGACGTACACCAGGTCCAACGAGACTATAAAACGGAAGTTCAATTGCAAGTGCGCCACCCTCTGGGCCCCTTCTGCTAATTTCGTGTTTATCTCGTGTTAGTAGAAGTTTGGTGAGAGACGATTCCTGTTTTCACACTCGTGTTTTTTCAGATAGTTTAACTGTTGTTCAGTTTGTGCTTGCGGGTTTTGTATCCGCTTTTCAGTGCATGTAGTCAGTTCGCATTGGTTTATTCAGTGCGTTCTTGTCCGCTCGTTGCTGATTTTCAGCTCGCTCTTCACAGGCCTTGCTGTTCTTCAGTGTGTTCTGTTTAAGTTCGTTCTGACCAGCCGACCGTTTTGAAGCCATGTTGCGTGTACATACTTGTCGTAGAGTTCGTGCTTTGCTTGGGCTTGGTGTTGTAGTTAATTCTTCGACCCAAGCCCAGTCCATGAACAGGGTGGGGAGGAGTTCATGGACCAAGAATTGGTTGCTCCAGCGTGACCAATTCTCTCACATGCCTTTGCTTCGTGAGATCCGTAAGAATAATCCTGACAAACTTTCTCAGGACCCCATTTTTCACCATTTGTTGGCTTTGTTGATCCCTTATATCAGCAGGCAGGTTACCTGCATGAGGCAAGCCATCACTCCGGAGCAGAGGCTAGTAGCCACATTGTGGTACTTGGCGACTGGGAGAAGCCTGCAGGACCTTAAGTTCTCGACAGGCATCTCCCCCCAGGCTCTGGGGATCATTATCCCAGAGACCTGTTCTGCTATAATTCAGGTCCTGCAGAAGGACTATATTAAGGTAAGATTTATCCTTTAACATCACATTTTATTGTATTTAATGTTTGCTAATGTATTGTATTTCTTTCCTCAATCCCTAATTACCATGATTGCAATATACTGTGAATGTCCTCTTTGTCCTCATGCATGCTGTAATCTTTTAATGCCCCCTTTTTGTCCTTCATGCATATTTGCCTTCACTAACCTCCCCAGCATGCTATGCTGGGCTCATATCCATCTAGTCTAGTCACTTAACAATGTATTTTGTTAGCTCCATTGTAGTGCTTTACCCTAAACACCCCCTTAAAATGTTTTCAAATTGTCTGTGTGTCCTTAAAATAATTTATAAGCCCCCCTTAAAAGTCCTTAAATTAATTTATAAGCCCCCCCTTAAAATGGTTCCAAATGATCTGTGTGTCCTTAAATGAATTTATAAGCCCCCCTTAAAATGTGTCCAAATGGTCTGTGTGTCCTTAATTAATTTATAAACCCCCCCTTAAAATGTTTCCAAATGGTATGTGTGTCTCTAAATTAATTTATAAGCCCCCCCCCCTAAAATGTGTCCAAATGGTATGTGTGTCCTTAAATTAATTTATAAGCCCCCCTTAAAATGTGTCCAAATGGTATGTGTGTCCTTAAATTAATTTATAAGCCCCCTCCTCCGTAAAATGTGTCCAAATGGTATGTGTGTCCTTAAATTAACTTATAAGCCCCCCCCCCCCCCCCCACTTAAAATGTGTCCAGATGGTATGTGTGTCCTTAAATTAATTTATAAGCCCCCCCCCCTTAAATTTTATCAATGGGCCATCAGAGGGGGTGAGGAATCTGATAAGTGGGCCTTATATTTTATTCTTTAAATAATCATTCAAAAAAATGTTATACTTATGTTGGGCAAGAATGTTTTTTGTGTAATCTGCTTGCAATGTTATGTGCAAAAGTACTTATATTTTTTTTTCTTGTTTCACTCCCCAGTTTCCTTCACCACCACAGGAATGGCAGACTGTGACATCCCATTTTGCCACCCATTGGGACTTTCCCAATTGTGAAGGGGCTATAGATTGGAAGCATGTCCACATCGTGCCACCACCCCATTCGGGGTAATACTATTTTAATTATAAGGGATTTCATAGTATTGTGTTAATGGCGGTGGTGTCGGCACAATATGAATTTCTGTATGTGGGCGTGGGGAAGAATGGCTGGATGGAGGAGTCTTCGTCCAGACGGAGTTCTACCAGCGTCTCCGGAGTGGTGGCCTGGAATTGCCACCTGATGCGTATAACGTGGAAGGACTCCCCTTTGTCTTCATTGCAGATGAAGCCTTCGGTCTAGGCGAGCACCTGATGAGGCCATTCCTCCAAAGGACCCTCACCCTGGAGAGGAGGGTTTTTAACTACCGGCTGCCAGAGCAAGAAGAGTTGTGGAGAATGCCTTCGGGATAATGGCCAGCCGGTTCCACCTGTTTCTGACAGCAATCCATCTGGCGGAATACAAACTTAATCATATTGTTCTAGCATGCTGCATCCTGCACAATTTTTTAAGAAAAAATGCAAGAAATTATATTGCATCAATTGGGCCTGAGGCCAGACTTACAGACAATCCTCTGACGGGCCTGGATACTGGCCGTACTGGTTGGCCCCCCCAAAGCGCCCATGAAGTTAGGGAGAAATATGTTAATTATTTTACGGGTAGGGGGACCATTGCAATGCCAGACAATGTCTGATTTTAGAAAAAATAAAATAAAAAAATAATGATCAGGTAAAATCTCGAAATGTATTTATTGCTTGCTTTTCTTTTTGGCTGTCTCCTAGGTTCTCCTATTGCACTTGTAGTGCCAAGTGGATTTTCCTTTAGTAATTAAAGCGGTAGTAAACCCAGCCATAAAACAGTTTAATTTCCGGCATGTGCCAGAAATGCAGCACTCCCATTGGTTGTGCTCTCAACCAAACTGTCAAACCATCCAATGGCTGGTGTCATAATTGATCACATGTGCAGCATCATGGCAGTTGTAGATTAAACAGAGGCAAAGATGGCAGCTTCCTTGGCTGAGAACAACAGGAGGGTTTACTTACACTTTAAGTCCCATTGTCACTGAAAACACAAAATTACTTACAAAAATGGTATTGAGCATTGAAAGAAGAAGCCACACATTGTTAATTAGCAAACTTTTTAATCTGTGCACATTCACATGTGCGTTTATAATATATATTTTTTTTAAATATATATTTCTTTTTTTAACAACATAATTTTTTAAAATATATATTAATTATTATTATAATTTTTTTTAACTGTTTTATTTATTTATTTTAAAAAAAAACTTTTTTTTTTCTTAAACCTTCTTTTTTTACAAACAGGCATGTTTTAAAAGATAACATACACACAATTCTGGAACTTACAAAGTGTCAAAAATGTCTTGATATTGCCCTAAATCAGATGGGATGATGTCACCCCTGTAAAAGCCAAATTTTGAAGATGCACACAAATTAGGATTCCAAATGGGTAATGTCAGCATGTGCTATCTCCCATCATGGGAGAGCAATGGACGTGTTTTGTGGGTGCAATCCCTTCCTCTCACCTACTAATGTTATGAGGAAGGGGTTGCACCCACAAAACGCGTACATTGAGATCCCCTGATGGCAGATAGCACATGTTGACACACCGTGTGCATCTTCAAAATTTGGCTTTTAAAATTAAAAAAAAATTAAAATCCCAGAATGTGGGCATTTAAAAAGGAAATAAAGAACATGATCAATTTAGTTTTAGGGAAAAAGGGATTAAATTCTCCCCAAAACATCGATCATGTTCTTCATTTCCTGCTGCATGATGTCCAGCTGATTGCGCATGGCATCAATCTCCCCATTCCAGGCCATGATCTGGCCAATCAGTCTTTGGGCGCTGTCAGTGGAAAAAGGTTCCGCTGCTTCCCCTTCTTCAACCAGCACATCACCTAAAATTGATGAAAAAACATGTATTTAGAAACATGCAGGCATACATAGATTACCTGAAGATGGGGTGCTAGACACTCACCTGGTGGGGTGCACATCTCGCCCACTTCCTGCACCTCTCCTTCCTCCACAACCTCGGGGGGGCTGGGGCTAACTACCCATTCAGGCCGGCGAGGTCGGGGGTCCCTGGTAGCCTGTTGTCTGAGTTTTTTCTCCCCTATGAGAATGAAACAAAAGGTATACTTAGCACACAGATATTTAAGTCCAGAAATATGAAAATGAAACATTGCTTTGAAGTGGTGTACAATTGTCTATTTGGGAAGAGATCCAAGTTGAAGACATGATTAAAAATCCCTTTTAACCAAACTGCAATACTTACCTTTTTTGGCAAAGTTTCACAGATGGAGACACCCCAAGTATCCACTTGAGCACCTGTGTGGGTCACCCTAAAAAATGTGCTCTGGTGTCCCACACTAGTGCTCCTGAGTCCAGATGTGTAAACAGCTGCTGAGTGTCCCCTCCTTGCATTCCACTGAATCAAGTTTGCAATTCATTCAAGTTTTAAAGACATCTAGACAAATTAGCAAGACCAAAAATGTCTTTAAAACCCTGTATCAACTAAATACATCATATATATTGTCAAACGATGTTTCCTTCGAACGATGTTTCCTACTAATAACAATGTTTCCTACGAACGAATACTGTGTCCACAAACATGAAAGTAGCCATTTAAAACTGTACAACAGTAAAGAAAAAGCACACGGAGCAGCATGAAAGTTAATAATCAGAATAGGAACACACGACAAGTACTTACTTTTTTGAAGAACTTTTTTTATTCTTCTGTACTGATCCGGCTCCCTCAGTTTAAGGTCGGACCAGCGTTTCCTTAATTGGTCTTTGGAGCGGCGTACCCCAAAATTTTGCTGCAGCGTCTTCACAACTTTGGACATGATTTTGGCCTTGCGCAAATTCGGCTGGGTGTATGGTCCATGCTTCCCATCACAATCGTTCCTCTGCAAGATGTACACCATCTCCACCATTTTCTCAAAGGCCATATTGGAGGCCTTAAATCTCTCTCTTCCTGGATCAGGACGTTTCGGGCTCCGGGCTTTCCTCATTACTGGAGTAATTAACACACACCTGCTGTGTCTCCGCCATGTTGCTCCTAACCGCGCACCGTAGAGAGAAGGGGCGGTGAATATTCGTGAAAAAGAACGTCAGGGGCGGGTGATGCAGGCGGAGTTTCACGCATGCGCAGTGTATATAAAGCTAACACGAATGTGCCGTATGTACTTTCTGTGCGTAGAGCAGGGGCGGCGAATATTCGTGAAAAAAGAACGTCAGGGGTGGGCAACGCAGGCGGAGTTTCACACTTGTGCAGTGTATATAAAGCTAACACGCATGTGTCGTACGTACGTTCTGTGCGCAAAGGAAAGAGGAACTGAAGTTGCAAGCGTCCAAAACTAAGATGAATTTTATTAAATTTGGAACATCAGTGGCCCATACTGCTTAAAGATTGAGGCCTATGTTGGGATAAGATTAAAAGAGTTTAGGCTAAAATTCGTGTTTTTGTCTTCTGTATTGTCTTACAGAAAAAAATGAATAATGAGTTTAAGGACCCTGAATTTATGTCAATTTATTGACAAGTACAGGGAGATGAGGAACCTATGGGAGGTCAAACACAGTGCATATTACAATAAACCAGTAAGGAAGGAAACACTGGAGAGACTTCTGGCATTTGTGCAGACTTTGAAGATTTTGGAACATAAAATTGGGATCTTGAGGAATATGTATAGAAGGGAGCATAACAAGATCCAGGCTTCCCTGAGATCAGGAGCATCAGCAGATGATGTGTATGTACCCAGGTTGTGGTACTTCGAAAAACTGCATTTTCTTGACGACCATACTGAAGCCAGGGAATCTCTTTCGACCCTTCCCTCCACCCTTCCCTGCAGCCTTCCCTCCACCCTTCCCTCCACCCCAGCAGAGGCTGACGAGGAACAACTTGGGCCTTCCATCCTGGAAGACCCGGATGTGCCCAGCTGGAGCCAGGTATATTATTTTTAGATATATTTAGTGTCCTTATATTAATGATGTTAACGAGATGTTATAATTGATTAGCTATTAAGGATGATATCCAAAATATGATGTATACATATCAATTGACAGTAGTGGCCAAAAATGTTTGTCACCAGCTTGAAAAAAATGCTGGGGTCAGAATGATACTCTTTTATATGTATTAACATTGAATTTGCAAGTCATGAGCTGAAAATTGTGTGTGATTGATGAACCAAAAACTAAAACTATGTGCCTTTTTTATACACAGGATGAGCTCAGCCAGGAGGTAGGTGTGGAAAGTGGCAGGCAGGAGGAGGCTGGGCCCAGTGACAGCCAGGAGGTGGGCGGGCCCAGTGACAGCCAGGAGGTGAGTGGGCCCAGTGTCAGCCAGGAGGTGGCCGGGCCCAGTAGGAGCCTCATCCAATCGCAGGTGCCTCCCCTCCGCCTTCATACAAAAAGGCCCAGGAAGGGGACGGTGACAGAGGAGGCATCACTGCGCCTCATTTGAGAAGCTTTGAATGTCCTCAGTAGCCCCCCCGAAGCTGAAGAGGCCTAAGGCTGCTATATAGCCAGCAGGTTGCTCGAATTGGAGAAGGGCCAACGCCTCCTCTGTGAAATAATTATTTTTGATGCCCTTCACAAGGGGCTGAGGGGCGAGTTAACTGCCAACAGTCAAATATATGAGCAAGCCCCTCCTCCTCCTCCTGCCACAAGTCCACCACCAGAGCCACAGTTTCCAAGGAAGGCTACAGGGAAGGCTGCAGGGCAGCATGGAGGGAAGGCTGCAACAAAGAGAAGAAAGTGATGACCTGGGTTCAGTCTGGTCTGATAGAAGACGCAGGCTGGTGTAGTGCCACAGCCTGGGGACATATATGTCATCTGCTGCTGGTCTTGATCTCTGGGATTCCTGGACCAGATTGGGCTCCCTATTATATGGACTCCTCAAGATCCCAATTTTCTTTTCCACAGACTTGATGTGTGCTCTGGGGCCAAAAGGCTTCACAAATTCCAAAAGTTTCTCCAGCGTTGCATTCATCTTTATTTTGCTAACCAGAATAAATGGATATTTTATTTTCTGAAAATACTTGCCTATGTGTTTTTATTGAAATACATTTCTAAAAGACAATGTCAAATTAACAAGGGACACCAACCTCCTTGAGGTTCCAAAAAAAACCAAAATATGTTATTGTGGTAACTTGACACACAAAAAATAAAACATTAATAATGTTATTGTGTTAACTTGACACAAAAAAAAAATAAAACATTATTTATGTTATTGTGGTAACTTGACACACACAAAAAAAAAATATGGAGATCACTAGAAAATAATTTTTAAATAATCATAAAAAAAGATCTTGATGAAATCAAAAATAATAAAAGATGACTCAAAAAATAAATTTGTAAACATTATTATGGAGATCGGGCTTTTAAAAAATACAATATCATTCATGAGATCAAGATAAATAATCCAGAAATCTGTTTGTGAGAACTCTGTGTGAATATGAGCAGTAAAACAACTTCATTCTTCTAGCATTATAAAGAAGACAATAATGCGCTGCATTGAACGATCACAGAATTTGCAGCGTGAGGAATGTGCTAGCTCCAATACGAACACAAGTTTTACCAGACCGAACGCTTCCATCTCGTACTTTCTTCAGTGCATGCTTCATTTTTTGTCCGTCTGACCAGCATACAGACGAGCGGATTTCTCGATAGGAACTGGGTCCGGCGGAAAGATTTGAAACATGCTCTATTTCTAAAGTCCGTCTAATTTTTCGACAACAAAGGTCCGATGAAGCCCACACACGATCGAATTGTCCGACGGATTCATTCCGTTGGACCTTTGCTGTCGCAAAAGTCCAGTTGTGTCTACACGGCATTACTCATTTTCTCTCACAACTTTCCTAGGCTTTTAAAATGCAGCGTTCAATAACTCAACAAACTATGACAGATGATGATGAAGTGTTTTTTTATAAGTTTTGCCAAATTTTGAAAAAAATTGGCAAACAAAATTGGCTCAATAAGACAAGGCTAATGCACTTAAACAAAACTGCTGAGCTAAAATAAAGAATGAAAAAGAGGTTTGTATTAGCAGTAATTATGTATTCGGCTTTTTTCCTCAAGCTCCAATATTCCAGCCTTACATGTATGTTGAATGTCAATTAAAAAATCTAGCATAATTAAAAAGTGGCAAACTAATGAATGAAAACAGTGAACGTGACTCTAGCATGGCTTTTGGAAGTAGTTAGATAAATATAAAATATTATATATTGTCAGAAGCGTGTGCACTCCTGTTTCATCATAGCCGCTGGTTCAAGCATCCTGGTTTTGGCTGTGGCATTCTCCTTGTCTGTCTGTCCACCTGCAAGGTGTTTGATGTGGCCAGTCTCTGAGTGGAGACCAAACCTGATTTAAGCCAGCCAAGCCTGCAGTTTCATGCAGTTTGTTACATATGTTCCAAGCTCCCTGCTTGTCTGCCGTGCTCTGCTAGATTGGATTAGTAGTTGATGACCTCAGACCAGATATTGACTATTCTCTGAACCGTTCTGCCTGTCTGCCAACCACAAGTACCTGTTTGCTTTGCTCAGTTTGCGGCATGGTAGTGAGGCACTAAAGCAATGTGTATAAGTCGCGGTAGGCCTGCTTGCCTCATGGGAAAGGGAGATGCTATAGGTGAAGAACACAGGAGCCAGATATAGTGTCTGACCACCTGCTTTAGGGGTAATCGTGACACATACGAATACTATGTATTTTTATATGTGGCCAGAAGGTGGCGATCTTGGCTTCTTTTCACCCCTTTTCCAGATGGTCCTCATCTACTTTGTTGCTAAAGCTTCTTGTTTATGGTGGTTTAAGGTTTAAGATTGAAGGTGATAGTTACACAAACAGATTAGTCAATGGAATCACTTCTCTTCCAAAGAAAGGGTAAGGTAATGTCTGCTGTATTCTCTCTGTGGAAAAAATGTAAACATAACGTCCTGTGATACATATATATATAAATATATATATACACACACACACTATATTGCCAAAACGTATTGGGATGCCTGCCTTTACACGCACATGAACTTTGATAGCACCCCAGTCTTCTTAGTCCGTATCGTTCAATATGGAGTTGGCCCACCCTTTGCAGCTATAATTACTTCAACTCTTCTAGGAAGGCTGTCCAAAAGGTTTAGGAGTGTGTCTGTGGTAATGTTTGACCATTTTTCCAGCGCTTTGGTGAGGTCAGGCACTGATGTAGTACGAGAAGTCCTGACTCACAGTCTCCACTCTAATTTATCCCAAAAGTGTTCCACTGTGTTGAGGTCAGGACTCTGTGCAGACCAGTCAAGCTTCTCCACCCCAAACTCACTCATCCATGTCTTTATGGACCTTGCTTTGTGCACTGGTGTGCAGTCATGTTGGAACAGGAAGGGGCCATTCCCAAACTGTTCCCACAAAGTTGGGAGCATGAAATTGTCCAAAATATCTTAATATGCTGGTGCCTTAAGAGTTCCCTTCACTGAAACTAAGGGGCCAGGCCCAATCCCTGAAAAGCAACCCCGCACCATAATCCCCCCTCCACCAAATGATTTTGACCAGTGCACAAAGCAAGGTCCATAAAGAAATGGATGAGCGAGTTTGGGGTGGAGGAACTTGGCTGGCCTGCACCTCAACCCAATAGTACACCTTTGGGATGAAATAGAGTGGAGACTGTGAGCCAGGCCTTCTAGTTCAAAAAATTAGTGCCTGACCTCACAATTGTGTTTATGGAAGAATGGTCAAACATTCCCATAGACACACTCCTAAACCTTGTGAACAGCCTTGCCAGAAGAGTCGACGCTGTTATAGCTGCAAAGGGTGGGCCAACTCAATATTGAACCCTACGGACTAAGACTGGGATGCCATTAAAGTTCAAGTGTGTGTAAAGGCAGCTGTCCCTGTGTGTGTGCGTGTGTATGTATATATATATATATATATATATATATGTGTGTGTGTGTGTGTGTGTGTGCTATTGACACATATATAGCACTGTATATATCTATCGATAGATAGATAGATAGATAGATAGATAGATAGATAGATAGATAGATAGATAGATAGATAGATAGATAGATAGATAGATTAGATAGACACAGTGGGTGCTATTGACATCTAATTTGCACCACATGCTAGTAACAACCCATTCAATCCATACATACAAAGAGAACAAAGCAAATAGGTTCAGAAATGAAGTTATGTGTAATAAACTGGAATGACACAGGGAAAAAGTATTGAACACGCTAACTGAAATTCATTTAATACTTCGTACAAAATCCTTTGTTGGTAATGACAGCTTCAAGACGCCTCCTGTTTATAACTATATATATATATATATATATATATATATATATATATATATACATATACAGTCAGGTCCATAAATATTGGGACATCCACACAATTCTAATCTTTTTGGCTCTATACACCACCACAAGGGATTTGAAATGAAACTAACAAGATGTGCTTTAACTGCAGACTTTCAGCTTTAATTTGAGGGTATTTACATCCAAATCAGGTAAATGGTGTAGGAATTACAGTTTGTATATGTGTCTCCCACTTTTTAAGGGATCAAAAGTAATGGGACAGATTAACAATCATCCATTAAACTTTCACTTTTTAATACTTGGTTGCAAATCCTTTGCAGTCAAATACAGCCTGAAGTCTGAAATGCATAGACATCACCAGATGTTGGGTTTCATCCCTGGTGATGCTCTGCCAGGCCTCTACTGCAACTGTCTTTAGTTCCTGCTTGTTCTTGGGGCATTTTCCCTTCAGTTTTGTCTTCAGCAAGTGAAATGCATGCTCAATCAGATTCAGGTCAGGTGATTGACTTGACCATTGCATAGCATTCCACTTCTTTCCCTCAAAAAAGTTTTTGGTTGCTTTCACATTATGCTTCGGGTCATTGTCCATCTGAACTGTGAAGTGCCGTCCAATGAGTTCTGAAGCATTTTGCTGAATATGAGCAGATAATATTGCCCAAAACACTTCAGAATTCATCTTGCTGCTTTTGTCAGCAGTCACATCATAATAAATACAAGAGAACCAGTTCCATTGGCAGCCATACATGCCCACGCCATGACACTACCACCACCATACTTCACTGATGAGGTGGTATGCTTTAGATCATGAGCAGTTCCTTTCCTTCTCCATACTCTTCTCTTGCCATCACTCTGGTACAAGTTGATCTTGGTCTCATCTGTCCATAGGATGTTTTTAGATGTTGTTTGGCAAACTCTAATCTGGCCTTCCTGTTTTTGAGGCTCATCAATGGTTTAAATCTAGTGGTGAACCCTCTGTATTCACTCTGGTGAAGTCTTCTCTTGATTGTTGACTTTGACACACATACACCTACCTCCTGGAGAGTGTTCTTGATCTGGCCAAGTGTTGTGAAGGGTGTTTTCTTCACCAGGGAAATAATTCTTCGGTCATCCACCACAGTTGTTTTCCGTGGTCTTCCGGGTCTTTTGGTGTTGCTGAGCTCACCGGGGCGTTCTTTCTTCTTAAGGATTTTCCAAACAGTTGATTTGGCCACACCTAAAGTTTTTGCTATCTCTCTGATGGGTTTGTTTTGTTTTTTCAGCCTAATGCCGCGTACACACGGTCGGACTTTTCACCTGCAAAAGTCTGACGGACGCCGCCGGACCAAGTCCGGCGGACAATCCGACCGTGTGTGGTCTCCATCGGACTTCCGACGGACCGTTTCGGGCGGAAATCCGACGTACTTTAGATTTGAAGCCTGCTTCAAATCTTTACGTCGTACCTCCGCCGGACTCAGTTCCTGACGGAAAGCCCGTTCGTCTGTATGCTAGTCCGAAGGACCAGATACGACGGAGGAGCAGGTTACTGCATCTCGCGCTCGCTGCAATAGGAAAAACTAATTTTTCCATTGCGGCGAGCGCGGGGGGCATCCCAGGCCCTTAGGTCTGGTATGGAACTTTAAGGAGAACCCCCTACGCCGAAAAACCGGCGTGGGGGTCCCCCCAAAATCCATACCAGACCCCGATCCGAGCACGCAGCCCGGCCGGTCAGGAAAGGGGGTGGGGACGAACGAGCGCCCCCCCCTCCTGAACCGTACCAGGCCGCATGCCCTCAACATGGGGGGGTGCTTTGGGGGAGGGGGCGCCTTGCGGTGCCCCCCCCACCACAAAGCACCTTGTCCCCATGTTGATGAGGACAAGGGCCTCTTCCCGACAACCCTGGCCGTTGGTTGTCGGGGTCTGCGGGCGGGGGGCTTATCGGAATCCGGGAGCCCCCTATAATAAGAGGGCCCCCAGATCCCGGCCCCCCCACCCTATGTGAATGAGTATGGGGTACATGGTACCCCTACCCATTCACCTAGGTAAAAAGTGTCAATAATAAAACACAACACAGGTTTTTAAAATAATTTATTAAACAGCTCCGGGGGGGGTCTTCTTCCGTCTTCGGGGGTCCCTCTGGTTCATCTTCTCCCGGCGTCCGGTTGGTTCTTCTCCGCTCTCCGGCCTCTTCTCCCGGTGTCCCAGGTCTTCGGCCGGCCCCTCCGCTGTCTTCAGGTAGCTCTATTGCCAGCGGAGGTCCGGACTTCTTGGCTTCTTGGCTTCTTGGCTTCTTGTGTTCTCTTCTCTTCTCTTCCCCCAGATGTTGACACGACACTCTCTCCGGCTGGACTGGTCTCTGAGGGCTGCGTTGTGACTTATATAGGCGGAGACCCCGCCCCCATATGATGTCACAGTCCCTGGGCATGCTGGGACTGTGACGTTTTAGGGGGCGTGGTCGACGGGGCTCGCAAGGTTTCAATCTCGCCAAAAAAAGCGGCGAGATTGAATTCCTTTTCTAGTCCCGTCGTACCCAAGTCACGTTCAAAATGAACGGACTTGTCCGTGTGTGGGAAAGTCCGTTCATTCTGAAAGTCCGGCGGAAGTCCGTCGGGAAGACCGGATTCCGGAAAGTCCGGCCGTGTGTAGGCAAGTCCGGCCGTTCAGAAAGTCCGGCGGTAGTCCGCCGGAAGTCTGGCGGCAAGTACGTCGGACCTAGCTTTCTAGAAAGTCCGACCGTGTGTATGCGGCATAATAATGGCTTGCTTCACTTATAGTGACAGCTCTTTGGATCTCATATTGAGAGTTGACAGCAACAGATTCCAAATGCAAATAGCACACTTGAAATGAACTGTGGACCTTTTATCTGCTTCTTGTAAATGGGATAATGAGGGAATAACACACAGCTGGCCATGGAACAGCTGGGCAGCCAATTGTCCCATTACTTTTGGTCCCTTAAAAAGTGGGAGACACATATACAAACTGTAATTCCTACACCGTTTACCTGATTTGGATGTAAATACCCTCAAATTAAAGCTGAAAGTCTGCAGTTAAAGCACATATTGTTTGTTTCATTTCAAATCCATTGTTGTGGTGTATAAAGCCAAAAAGATTAGAATTGTGTCGATGTCCCAATATTTATGGACCTGACTGTATAAACAGATGAAATTCAAAACTTGTCAACCTGAATTAAAGCACAATTGCTCCAAAGCCTCCACGGTTTAGGAGATATTTACAATAAAGCCGTGCGCCGATGTCTACGGCGCATGTTCACTTTAGAGAGGGCAGATCGTGCTGTTTCTAAAAGGGTCATGCCGTGACTGGCAGTTCCCGTGCGCAAGTGACGTCAGGCGACTCCGGCCAGTCACAGAGCCAGAGTTTGCGGCCCCCGAAGGAAGAGGAGTGAAGATGGACGCTCACTGCTAGTGGGGATAGCGGTGACATTGCAGGCTTCATTTTCAGGTAAGTGACACAAAATGGGCTACTATTTATAGTAGCCCATTATGCTTTACCTTTGCAGGGAAATAAAGAGGAAGTAAAACCCAGTAAAACCCAGTATAACAGATTGCCACTACACAGCTTAAATGTATTAATTGGCGATTTACTCTGTCAGCATTTTATTTATTATCTATATCTACGTGTTCCATAGCAAAGTAGCACAAAAAAAAATGCATTGCATTTACAAAGGGTATTGTTGGGGTTATGATGGATTGTGAAATTGGTACCTAGGAGATATATTTGCTAAACAAGAAGGACACCCTCACCTAGTGACCTATATATATTTCTAAGAGGCCAGAGATGTGCTGTGCTTGTTGTTTCATCTTTAGCCTTATTTTGGCACCTCTAATTGTTGCACAAAAAAAGAGCAAGAACAATTTCTAAAAGAGAAAAAAATTGAACTGTTCAACCTACTTTCTCCTCAGATTGCAATCAATATTTTCCTCTGAAAACAGCCAGGCTAGCAGTGACAGGAGAAAAAAAGAAAACTTGTTTTCTGCAATCAATGAGTACTGAACAAATACCAATGTCAACAAAGACAGAACAACACAAGTAGTCTTAACAAGCAGTTTAAAAGATGGAAACAAAAATACTGAAAAGTGTCTTTCATTGAAGAACTCTTCAGATAAGCACAAAATGTATAAACTGGTTTTGTCTAAATATTGCATGGCACTGTTGTAACTCATTTCCTTTATTGATTTTGTAGAGGAAGGAAAGCTCTATTAGTTTAATGTGCATCTCAAATGAAAGGATGCTCATTAAACTTAAATCTTAATTAAAGTGAAATTTCCATCAGTAACTGATATCATTAATAGCATGGTTTGATGAAGTGCAAATGAGAAGAATCTCAGCCTAACAACATCTAAGTGGTAGAATGTAGCATTTTGTGAATTAGTATTTTATAATTAAACATACAGTATATATAAATGTCAACATAGAACTCTTCCATAGTCTACAAAAATTCTATATGCGTATTTTCCGGAAATGGATTTACAGCTGATCTGTAGCAGCCCCAAGAATATTGTGATTATATTTTGGATGTCCAATTCTGTTTTGAAATATATTCACGTACTCCAATTTGTATTTGAAATCACTTATTATTCTTATATTGACAGCCAGTAGCAGAGGCTTATGCACGGGATATGGTTATCTGTGGCCACTGTGTTCAGCAGGTCCTCATAGTTATAACAGTTCAGTCACTGGTACACTTCATCTATCATTTACAAAATGACAAAACATTACATTTTCAGATCATGTAGTGTGTGGTACTGAGTTGGTAGAGCACAATTTCCTGAATTGTTTCCCCAGACTAGTGACCGCATTACGTCTCTATAGCCAGATAGCTTGGCAGGAGAGAATTCTCAAAAAGTTGTTGAAAGCAGTGAGCAGTAATTAACTTGGGGTACAATTTCAAATAAACATTAGCCTTGCTATATTACATGGCATTTTCTAGATGGCTACAGATTGAAACTATACCTATTATAATTCCCAATCCTCCAAACTAATCTTCAATGCCTTTACCTTGCTAAACCAAATATTTTAGGGACTACTGGGGGGGGAATTCTTACTTTGCAAATTTTTTTAAAAGGGTATGTTTGTATATAATTATTATATGTTTATATTATAATTATATATTATTATTTTATTAGTATAAAGTTTGAATATATATATATATATATACTTTAGAGGGTTTTCCTCACTTTCTCCATGGTCCTGTCATTATATCACTATGTGCCAGCTATACATGCATAGATTTCTCTTGTTCAGCACCTAGACTGAACAAGCAAAATCTAATATATTCTGCTCTGTTAGCGATCTTGACAAACTTAGTTTGAACGTTCAAAGGAGCCAGGTGGAAATTTGTCAGCCAAACAGTGCCTGCACCCTATCAGAATACATCACTGTTTGGGTAATCAGACAACCACAGTCATTGCTGCTGTGTGATTACAATAGTCAACAGTGCAGATTCCTCCACTCAGGCTGTTTACTGTGCATGTAGGAATCTATACTGCTGGCTATTAAATTCAGACAGTGGCAATATCTGCAGCTGTCTGAATACTTGAAGAGTGATTGGTTCTGCTAAAGTCAGAGACCTCTGTGTAGCTCCAAGCATTCCACAAGTTCCAGAACATTTTTCTAGAGCTAATTCAAACCAGGTAGACTCACCAATGGACTGCTATAACCTTATAAATAAGCTTTGTTTCCTAATTTAGCTTTGTGGTACAACATGGATACAACCAGTATGACTTGAGGTATTTTTAGAAATCAGATGATCAGATTTCAATTCTATTTATGAATAATAAATACAAAAGTGTAGCGCTAAGTGTATAAAACACTGTGAAAGTGAAATATATATCGCAACAGTTGATGGGAACAAGTGTTATGATAAAATCTGTGAAGATATAACATAATACAACAATAGTGTGTAGTGACTATGACATGATAAAGTCCAAACACTGATGAAAGGAATCAAAATAAACTCAGAAAAGTAATGTCCACTCAAATGGCTATAATGAAATCCTCTGTGACAAATAGTGGGAATGATGTAGACACAAGGATAGCTATGTGACACAAAACGTAACGGATGGACATTCTAGTGGAACATTATGGATGGGTACTTCTTACCAGACAAGGTGGACCCACCTGTCATACGACAGTGGGCCAATCAAGCATGTGTTCTGACTGAAAGCCAGGTTCTCATCAGTACCACCGACTGAGAGGTAGACCAGGCCTATGGAAGGATCACTCCAAGGGCAGGCGTTGTGTCGATCAGTCAATCAGGCTCAACCTTTAGTACCATTGGATGTTGAAGAAATATCTTCTGGTCATGGTGGATTAGTTCCACTCATAGTCTATTGTTTTCCAAAGATAGAAACGGAACTATGATTGCTTTGTGAAAAATGCAACCATGGTTGCTTGTTTGGTTAAAGAGCATGTTAAACAAAATGTTGTTTAATTAATTCATTCATTAATCCGTTTTTTTAAGGATATCCCACCACTGTAACTACGGAAGGTCTAAATCAGCCCTACCTTAAGAGACACTAGAAATTCTACTACAGTCTTGCCATAATATCGCAACAATTTCTAATAGGCAGATGTAGCGAGTTAGAACATTTTTTATAATTTTTTATACAAGGAGATTACCTGATATGTATGTGTGTATATAAGTTTGTATTTATTTATTTACAACATATTTACTGGATGTGTTTGACAGGGGAATAAGGAATCTTTCCTATGTAAATAACCAAAGGCTCTCACATAATGCAAAACATAAACATACCTATATAGAAATAGGACAATATCTAAAATGAACATCTCGTAATAGGCAACATACATACATTTTTTATCAATATGCCATACAGTGCCTTGAAAAAGGATTCATAACACTTGAAATTTTCTACATTTTGTCATGTTACAATCATAAATGTAAATGTATTTTATTGGGATTTTATGTGATAGACCAAAACAAATTGGCACATAATTGTGAAGTGGAAGGAAAATGATAAATGTTTTTTTAATTTTTTTACAAATAAAAATGTGAAAAGTGTGGCATGCATTTGTATTCACCCCCCTGAGTCAATACTTTGTAGAACCACCTTTTGCTGCAATTATAGCTTCAAGTCTTTTTGGGTATGTCGCCACCAGCTTTGCACATCTAGAGACTGACATTTTTGCCCATTCTTCTTTGCATAATAGCTCAAGCTCTGTCAGATTGGATGGAGAGCATCTGTGAACAGCAATTTTCAAGTTTTGCCACAGATTTTCAATTGGATTTAGGTCTGGACTTTAACTGAGACTTTCTAACACATGAATATGCTTTGATCTAAACCATTCCATTGTAGCTCTGGCTGGATGTTTAGGGTTGTTGTCTTGATGGAAGGTGAACCTCTGCCTCAGTCTCAAGTCTTTTGAAGAGTCTAACAGGTTTTCTTCTAAGATTGCCCTGTATTCGGCTCCATCCATCTTCCCATAAACTCTGACCAGCTTCCCTGTCCCTGCTGAAGAAAAGCATCCCCACAACATGATGTTGCCACCACCATGTTTCACGGTGGGGATGGTGTGTTCAGGGTGATGTGCAGTGTTAGTTTTCCGCCACACATAGCGTTTTGCTTTTATGTCAATTTTGGTCTCATCTGACCAGAGCACCTTCTTCCACATGTTTGCTGTGTTCCCCACATGGCTTCTCGCAAACTGGACTTCTTATGACTTTCTTTCAACAATGGCTTTCTTCTTGCCACTCTTCCACAAAGGCCAGATTTGTGAAGTGCATGACTAATAGATTCTCCCATCTGAGTTTTGGATCTCGGCAGCTCCTCCAGAGTTACCATGGGCCCCTTGGCCCCTTCTCTGATTAATACTCTCCTTACCCGGCCATGTCTTGGTAGGTTTGCCATACTCTTTCCATTTTTGGATGATGGATTGAACAGTGCTCCATGAGATGTTCAAAGCTTGGAATATTATTTTAAACTTCTCCACAACCTTATCCCTGACCTCTCTAATGTGTTCCTTGGCCTTCATCATGCTGTTTGTTCACTAAGGTTCTCTAACAAACCTTTTGAGAGCTTCACAAATATATGTATTTATACTGAGAATAAATTACACACAGGTGGACTCTATTTACTAATTAGGTGACTTCTAAAGGCAATTGGTTCCATTAGATTTTAGTTAGGGGTATCAGAGTAAAGGGGGCTGAATAGAAGTGCACACCACACTTTTTCATTATTTGTAAAAAAAAAAAAAGTGAAAACCATTTAGCATGTTCCTTCCACTTCACAAGTATGTGCCACTTAGGGGGTCATTTACTATAGAGCTGCGGCGCTAATTTCCGCTAATTAGCACTAATTCATGGCAATTTAGCATTAATTTGTGGCAATTTAGCGCTAATTAGCGGTAATTACTTCTAATTAGCACTAAAACGGTATTTACTATAGCGCTGGTGAGAAAATACTCCCAAAATTGATATTACTATAGTTCACTGAAACCAAATAGCGCCCAAACCCTTACTTTGCTAAAACTGGAGTAGTGCACATGGAAATAATGTTTAGAGCATGATATAATTGCCTAAATGGTACTGAAATATGCGGTATAATATTTAAAGATAATCTGCTTTTAAACTGTGTGAAAAAGTGATTTCTACACTGAAATATCTTTAAAAGTCTGAGAAGTGAAAAATTCCCCGTTTTGGACAACTAGGTGCCAACACAACTGAGCATGCTCGGACCTGAAAATAGCTATCATTTTAACTCAAGTATCTTTTTTACCTGGCGCTATAGTAAATACCAAAATGAGTGCTAATTAGAGAGCATTTTTTGGAAGTGAAAATCTGCTCTATTCTAGTCCAATGCAAGTTTCAGCCATTGATTCTAATGGAACAATTGTAACTTTCACAAAAAAAACCTTTTAATGTTGAGATGAAATGCATCTTTCTCTGAAATAAAATTTCCTTTGCAACATTGTTGCATCTACTTAAAATATTTTGTTTTTAAGAATACTAGAATGTGGAATGTTTTGATGTTTTGGTAAAATATATTTTTCTCTGTCACTTTCACTTGTTACTCTCCATCTCACAACAACCTTTACCCTA
Organism: Aquarana catesbeiana; assembly: GCF_042186555.1. NCBI lineage: Eukaryota > Metazoa > Chordata > Amphibia > Anura > Ranidae > Aquarana > Aquarana catesbeiana. The sequence continues at coordinate 173,597,245 of NC_133324.1, forward strand.
ACTCAGGTGTCTTTACAAACCACAAACAATACCATTGCTGATGCAAATTTAAAACGAATCACAATTTTTTGTGCTTTTTATTATTTCCAAATATACATAATTTGAGCCCAAAAATGTAATATGTGTACCAACATCAGAAATCAAAATGTAATTCCCAAAAATTTGAGGGTAATATTCTACTCTCACCCACAAAAAAAACACCAAATATCACAGAATAAATAAAGAAGAATAACTCTTGAGTAGGGATGAGCTTCGAGTTTGAGTCGAACTCATGCTCGACTCGAACATGGACTGTTCGCAAGTTCGCCGAACAGCGAACAATTTGGGGTGTTCGCGGCAAATTCGAATGCTGCGGAACACCCTTAAAAAGTCTATGGGAGAAATCAAAAGTGCTAATTTTAAAGGCTTATATGCAAGTTATTGTCATAAAAAGTGTTTGGGGACCTGGGTCCTGCCCCAGGGGACATGGATCAATGCAAAAAAAAGTTTTAAAAACGGACGTTTTTTCAGGAGCAGTGATTTTAATAATGCTTAAAGTCAAACAATAAAAGTGTAATATCCCTTTAAATTTCGTAGCTGGGGGGTGTCTATAGTATGCTTGTAAAGGGGCGCATGTTTCCCGTGTTTAGAACAGTCTGACAGCAAAATGACATTTCAAAGGAAAAAAGTCATTTAAAACTACTTGCGGCTATTGCATTGCCGGTCCGACAATACACATAAAAGTTCATTGATAAAAACGGCATGGGAATTCCCCATAGGGGAAACCCTGAACCAAAATTAAAAAAAAAAATTACGTGGGGGTCCCCCTAAATTCTATACCAGGCCCTTCAGGTCTGGTATGGATATTAAGGGGAACCCCGGCCAAAATTTAAGAAAAAAATGATGTGGGGGTCCCACTAAATTCCATACCAGGCCCTTCAGGTCTGGTATGGATATTAAGGGGAACCCAGGCCAAAATTTAAAAAAAAAAACGGCGTGGGGTCCCCCCAAAAATCCATACCAGACCCTTATCCGAGCATGCAACCTGGCAGGCCGCAGGAAAAGAGGGGGGGACGAGAGAGCGCCCCCCTCCTGAACCATACCAGGCCACATGCCCTCAACATTGGGAGGGTGCTTTGGGGTAGCCCCCCAAAAAACCTTGTCCCCATGTTGATGAGGACAAGGGCCTCATCCCCACAACCCTGGCCAGGGGTTGTGGGGGTCTGCGGGCAGGGGGCTTATCGGAATCTGGAAGCCCCCTTTAACAAGGGGACCGCCAGATCCCGCCTCCCCTGTGTGAAATGGTAAGGGGGTACAAAAGTACCCCTACCATTTCACTAAAAAACTGTCAAAAATGTTAAAAATTACAAGAGACAGTTTTTGACAATTCCTTTATTTAAATGCTTCTTCTTTCTTCTATCTTCCTTCATCTTCTTCTTCTTCTGGTTCTTCTGGCTCTTCTGGTTCTTCCTCCGGCGTTCTCGTCCAGCATCTCCTCCGCGGCGTCTTCTATCTTCTTCTCCTCAGGCCGCTCCGCACCCATGGCATGGGGGAGGCTCCCGTTCTTCTCTTCATCTTCTTCTCTTCTTCATCTTCTTATTCATCTTCTTCTCTTCTTCATTTTCTTCTCCGGGCCGCTCCGCACCCATGCTGGCATGGAGGGAGGCTCCCGCTGTGTGACGCGTCTCCTCTTCTGACGGTTCTTAAATAACAGGGGGTGGGGCCACCCGGTGACCCCGCCCCCTCTGACGCACGGGACATGACGGGACTTCCCTGTGGCATTCCCCGTGATGTCACAGGGAAGTCCCGTCAAGTCACCGTGCATCAGAGGGGGGCGGGGTCACCGGGTGGCCCCGCCCCCCGTTATTTAAGAACCGTCAGAAGAGGAGACGCATCACACAGCAGGAGCCTCCCTCCATGCCAGCATAGGTGCAGAGTGGCCCGTAGAAGAAAATGAAGAAGAGAAGAAGATGAAGAAGAAGATGAAGAAGAGAAGAAGATGAAGAGAAGAGCGGGAGCCTCCCCCCATGCCATGGGTGCAGAGCGGCCCGAGGAGAAGAAGATAGAAGATGCCGCGGAGGAGCTGCTGGACGAGAACGCTGGAGGAAGAACCAGAAGAGCCAGAAGAACCAGAAGAAGAAGAAGAAAATGAAGGAAGATAGAAGAAAGAAGAAGCATTTAAATAAAGGAATTGTCAAAAACTGTCTCTTGTCATTTTTAACATTTTTGAAAGTTTTTTAGTGAAATGGTAGGGGTACTTTTGTAACCCCTTACCATTTCACACAGGGGGGGCTGGGATCTGGGGGTCCCCTTGTTAAAGGGGGCTTCCAGATTCCGATAAGCCCCCCGCCTGCAGACCCCCACAACCACTGGCCAGGGTTGTGGGGATGAGGCCCTTGTCCTCATCAACATGGGGACAAGGTGTTTTGGGGGCTACCCCAAAGCACCCTCCCATGTTGAGGGCATGTGGCCTGGTACGGTTCAGGAGGGGGGGCGTTCTCTCGTCTCCCCCTCTTTTCCTGCGGCCTGCCAGGTTGCGTGCTCGGATAAGGGTCTGGTATGGATTTTTGGGGGGACCCCACGCCGTTTTTTTAAAAATTTTTGCGAAGGGTTCCCCTTAAAATCCATACCAGACCTGAAGGGCCTGGTATGGAATTTAGGGGGACCCCCACGTCATTTTTTTTTTAATTTTGGTTCGGGGTTCCCCTGTGGGGAATTCCCATGCCCTTTTTATCAATGAACTTTTATGTGTATTGTCGGACCGACAATGCAATAGCCGCGAGTAGTTTTAAATGACTTTTTTCCTTTGAAATGTCATTTTGCTGTCAGACTGTTCTAAACACGGGAAACATGCGCCCCTTTACAGGCATACTATAGACACCCCCCAGGTACGAAATTTAAAGGGATATTACACTTTTATTGTTTGACTTTAAGCATTATTAAAATCACTGCTCCTGAAAAATGGCCGTTTTTAAAACTTTTTTTTGCATTGATCCATGTCCCCTGGGACAGGACCCAGGTCCCCAAACACTTTTTATGACAATAACTTGCATATAAGCCTTTAAAATTAGCACTTTTGATTATTCATGTTCGTGTCCCATAGACTTTAACGGTGTTCACACAAACTTTTTTCCTGTACGCATGTTCTGGTGCGAACCGAACAGGGGGGTGTTCGGCTCATCCCTACTCTTGAGTAATGTAATTCCATCACCTGTATGTCCAAAGAAATGCAGTATTTATGTGTGTTATGTGTATTTATGTGTAGTTATGTGTAGGAGGTTCTCACATGTGGCAGCTCCATGGCTTAGAGGTTAGAACTTCTGCTTAGTATCTCTGGGTTCAAATCCTCAACATGCTGCTCTATGTAGAGAAGTTGTCTCATCTTCCAGATCCTATAACTATGTCTAAATGTAGTATTTATGTGTAGGAGGGTTCCACCACCATTGTAAATCTTTTCCAGATACACTATTTAGCCAAAAGTATTGGGGCGCATGCCTTTACACACACATGAACTTTAATAGCAGCCCAGTCTTAGTCCATAGGGTTAAAATTTGATTTGGCTCACCCTTTGCAGCTAGAACAGCTTCTGGGAAGGCTGTCCACAAGGTTTAGTGTGTCTATGGGAATGTGTGATCATTCTTCCTGAAGTGCATTTGTGAGGCCAGGCACTGATGTTGGATGAGAATGCCTGGCTCACAGTCTCTGCTCTAATTCAGCCAAAGGGTGTTCTATCGGGTTGAGGCCAGGACTGTGTGCAGGCCAGTCAAGTTTCTCCACCTCAGACTTGCTCATCCATGTCTTTATTGACCTTGCTTTGTGCACTGGTGTGCAGTCATGTTGGAACAGGAAGGAGCTTTCCCCAAACTGTTCCCACAAAGTTGGGAGCATGAAACTGTCCAAAATGTCTTGGTATGCTGACGCCTAAAATGTTCGCTTCACTGGAACTAAGAGGCTAAGCCCAACCCCTGAAAAACAATCCCACATCATAATCCCACCTCCACCAAATCATTTGGACCAGTGAACAAAGCAAGGTCCATAAAGACATGGACGAGTGATTTTGGGGTGGAGGAACTTGACTGACCTGGACAGAGTCCTGACCTCAACACAACAGAACACCTTGGGGATGAATTAGAGAGGAGACTCCAGGTCAGGCCTTCTCATCCAACATCAGTGCCTAACCTCACAAATGCACTTGGAAGAATGGTCAAACATTCCCATAGACACACTCCTAAAACGTAAAACTGAGCATGGCTATGGACTTATGCCGCGTACACACGGTCGGACTTTTCGTCTATAAAAGTCCGACAGCCTGTCCGACAGACTTCCGGCGGACTTTCGGCGGACTTGCAGCAGACTTTCTAACGAACAGACTTGCCTACACACGACCACACAAAAGTCCAACGGATTCGTACGTGATGACATACACCGGACTAAAATAAGGAAGTTCATAGCCAGTAGCCAATAGCTGCCCTAGCATGGGTTTTTGTCCGTCGGACTAGCACACAGACGAGCGGATTTCGGGGTCCGTCGTAGTTACGACGTAAAGATTTGAAGCATGTTTCAAATCTAAAGTCCGTCGGATTTGAGGCTGAAAAAGTCTGCTGAAAGTCCGGAGAAGCCCACACACGATCGGATTACCAGCCAGCTTTAGTCCGTCGGCGTCCGTTGGACTTTTGTAGACGAAAAGTCCGACCGTGTGTACGCGGCATTAGGGCTGGTTCACACCACAGAGATGGATAGAATATGTGTGAGGCTGCCTGGTGGCTAAGTGGGTAGCAGTTCTGTCTAGCAGCACCTGGGTTGTTGGTTCAATTCCTCAACATGCTAATGCTTGTGTTGAAGTTTATATGTTCTCCCTGTGTGGGTTTCTCACTACAACCCAAAGACATGCTGGCAACTTTGTCTCCCGTCGGAATAGGTTCTAATGTAAGAAAGTTAATTTTGGACTTTATATTGGAAGCCCATTGCAGCCAGGGACTGATGTTAATGTTTATTAGCACTAATCATGCCCAGGGACTTGGACATTTAAAATTTTAGGATTTACACTGCACAGGTACATATGCTTAGAAAACTGTTGCCTTGTTTATGTGGATGCAAATGGACTTCGATCTTTGGCCTGTAGTTGGAAATTTGATGCACATAGCCAAGGGCTAACAGAGTTGCGAATAGTATTATGTGTTCCTGCTCATCAGGTGTAATCACTTTAGACATACATGAAGATATAGATTGAAAGGTACTGGTGGGCGTGTACTTCTATTGGGTGTGTCAGTGTGCTAACAATACAACCTCTCTTATATAAAGGCTTGCAGTAGAGGGGGTCGTTTGGCCTGAGAAGGTCAGGTTTTTTTGCTGTGATTGTGGGGGAGAAGGAATGATATTGTGCATAGTGACAAATGCCCAACTAGGGTTATTTGCTGAAATTCTTGTGCATTTTTTCAATCAAAAGTGGGTTTATGTGGCCATGCTGTCAATGTTGTGTGTGT